>NC_064619.1:591199733-591829541 GCF_023898315.1 Schistocerca nitens
CAATGAATTTCAGGTAGTAGTAACAGCGCATGCTCTGTTCAAGAAGCACAAGAGGAGAAGATATACTTGGAAAAGGCTGGGTGATACGGGAAGATTTCAGTTAAATTACATCATGTTCAGGCAAAGATCCCGAAATTAGATACTGGACAGTACGATGTACCCAGGGAATTTAGTAATAATAAAGAATAGAGATTCTTGAAGTTTTCCCGGCGGACATAATGTTCCATCTTTTGGGCGTGCACTCGAGACAGCGACAATTCTTCTTGCGATATTTCGGCTAGAAACCTCCCAGCCATCTTCAAGGCGAGTCAGAGACTGAGTTCATAGCGTTCGCGCGTGCCTATTTATACGGAGAGTCACGTGATACAAAGCTGCTGAGGACTGAAAGCGCATGCGTCAAAGATATCAAAATCGCCACTACTGCGCTAGTCATAGATAAGATGTATGTAGCAAAGATGAACATATAAGCGCAGAGTGCAAAGCGAAATATCGCAAGAAGAATTGTCGCTGTCCCGAGTGCACGCCCGAAAAATGATGGAACAAAATAAAGAATAGGTTGAAATCTAAGAGAGACTGATTAGGAAGAATCAAAGCGCGAAGAAGTTGGATACGGAAGTACTAAGAACTGAAGAGCTCCGTTTGAAGTTCTCTCTGACTATAAATACTGCGATAAGGAATGGCTCGGTAATCAGTTCAGTTGAAGAGGAATGGAGATCTCTAAAAAGGGCAATCAGAGAAGTTGGAGAGGAAAACGTAGGTACAAGGAAGGTAACTGCGAAGAAACCATGGGTAACAGAAGAAACACTTCATTTGATCGATGAAAGAAGGGAGTACAAAAATGTTCCTGGAAATTCAATAATACAGAAATGCAAATAACTCAGAAAGAAACAAACAGGAAGTACAGGGAAGCTAAGACGACATGGCTGCATGAGAAATGCGAAGAAATCGAAACAGAAATGATTGTCGGAAGGACTGACTCAGCATATAGGGAACTTAAAACAACCTTTAGTGAAATTAGAAGCAAGGGCTGAAGCATTCAAAGGAGAGAGTATGTAGGTGAAGGCTTCAGTGAGGGGGAAGACTTGTCCGATGTAATAGAAGAAGAAACAGGAGTAGGGGTACACTCTTAGAAACAGAATTTAATGGGGGCTTAGAAGGCTTGAGATCAAATAAGGCAGAAGCGATAGATAACATTCCATAAGAATTTCTAAAATCATTGTGCGAAGTGGCAACAAAACGATTATTCACGTTGGTGTGTTGAATGTATGAGTCTGGCGATATACCATCAGACTTTCGGAAAAATATCAACCACACAATTCTGAAGACTGCAAGAGTTGACAAGTGCGAGAAATAGCGCACAGTCAGTTTAACAGTTCATGCATCGAAGTTGCTGACAAGAATAATATACAGAAGGAGGGAAAAGAAAATGGAGGATGTGTTGGATGACGATCAGTTCCTCTTTAGTAAAGGTAAACGCCCCAGAGAGATAGTTGTGATGTTGCGGTTGAAAATGGAAACAAGACTAAAGAAAAATCAAGGCACGTTCGTAGGATATGTAGATCTGGAAAAAGGGTTCGACAATGTAAAATGGTGCAAGATGTTCGAAATTCTGAGGAAATTAGAGGTGAGCTATAGGGAGAGATGGGTAATGTACAGCATGTACAAGAGCCAAAACGGAAAAATGTGAGTGGGAGACGATGAGCGAAGTGTTCGGATTAAAACTGGTGTAAGGCAAGGATGTAGTCTCTCGCCCCTATTGTTCAGTATACACATTGAAAAGCAGTGATGGAAATAAAAGAAAGGTTGAAGAGTGAAATTAAAATTCAACGTGAAAGGTCGTCAGTGATACGATTCGCTGATGACGTTGTTATTCTCAGTGGAAGTGAAGAAGAACTACAGGATCTGCTGAATGAATGGAATGAACAGTCTAATGAGTACATAATGTGGATTGAGAGTAAATCGAAGAAAGACGAAAGTAATGAGAAGTAGCAGGAATGAAAACAACAAGAAACTTTACATCAGGAGTGATGGTCACGAAGTAAATGAAGTTAAGGAATTCTGTTACCACGGGAGAAAAATAACCCATAACGGACGGGGCAAGGACGACATCAGAAGCAACTGGTAATGGCAAAAAGGGCGTTCCTGGCGCAGAGAAGTCTACTAGTACCAAACGTAGGGCACAATTTGGGAAAACATTTCTAAGTATGTACGTTTGATGCACGAAATTGTACGGTAGTAAAACATGGACTATGGGAAAACCGAAAAAGAAGAGAATTGAAGCATGTGAGATTGGGTACTACAGACGGATGTTGAAAATTATGTGGACTGATAAGGTAAGGAATGAGGAGGTTCGGTGCAGAATCGGTGAGGAAAGGAATATATGGAAAACACTCATAAGAAGAAGGGACTGGATGACGGGATATCTGTTAAGACACCAGGGACTGACTTCCATGGTGCTAGAGGGAGCTGTAGAGGAGGAAAAAACTGAAGAGAAAGTCAGAGATTGGAATACATCCAGCAAATAATTGAGGACGTATGTTGCAAGTGCTACTCTGATATGAAGAGGCTAGCATAAGAGAAGAATTCGTGACGGTGGCATCAAACATGTCAGAAGACTGATGACAGTCCAGTACTCGATTTTTGACCCATGAGTTATTTCTGCTTGATCATGAAGTAAGCCAGCTGGAATCTTTCAGTATTTCGAAGCCATTAGCAAGTATACCTTCCTGAAGACCGTATTTGCTATTACGAGCCGGCCGAAGTGGCCGTGCGGTTAAAGGCGCTGCAGTCTGGAACCGCAAGACCGCTACGGTCGCAGGTTCGAATCCTGTCTCGGGCATGGATGTTTGTGATGTCCTTAGGTTAGTTAGGTTTAACTAGTTCTAAGTTCTAGGGGACTAATGACCTCAGTAGTTGAGTCCCATAGTGCTCAGAGCCATTTTTTTTTTGCTATTACGAACTGAAACGTACTGCAGAATTTGTCTGCCTTCTCAGTTTTTCCGACTACCAAAACCGTCCTTACCTACAAATCTTTCTGCAATTCCCTCCCCTACCGCAACATTCCAACGCTCCATGATTGTTTGTTATTCATCTCTCTTTACGCATTGTAGTCCGCTTCCGGGGTCAGCCTGTGTGACACCCATATGGGGAACTCGGACTCGATTCCGGGTACTACCGTGGAGCTTTCCATGCTCGGAGGACTGGGGCGGGGTGCACACTGGGACGAGTGGTATGCCGACTCCATACCGCAACCAAATTACACCATACGGTAAAGGATGACACGGCGGCCAGTCGGCACCCAGTGACCTAACAGCGCTAGTTGACACAGCTTTGGCTTTACACATCGTGGAACTGGTTCAGCATTCTAATACAGTTTTCATGTAGCTCAATCTTCTGTTTGTGACCTCGGCATGCATGCCTATACCTGCACTATTTTTGTTGGTGTTGATTTGCTGTCAATTCCGATGAGAATAGTGCAATCACAGAACTGTCCACAGTAACTCACTCTCTTCAACAGTTTCCTATTGATGATGAAACCCATCCATGTTACATTACTTTCTGGTTTTGTTGATATTACCCCATATTCGGCTAATCAGAAATCCTATATTCGGCTGACCAGAAATCCTTCTCTTCGTCCCTTTTAACTTTACTGACTCCCACTGTATATAGACTGAATCTTTGCATGTCCTTTTTCAGATTTTCCAGCTTCGATAATACATCAGACATCTCACATCCCACAGTCTGAATCATAGAATGTTACCCTTTCGTTGCTTATTCAGTCTTTCTCTCACGGTTACCTCCCACTTGGCAGTTCGACCCGGAGATACGAAATCCGTTACCAATGGAGAGATCATAACGGCGCTTTATCTAACTTTGGGCAACATGTCCAGTGGATACACATTTGGTCTCATTAATTCAGTCGTACCACTTTAAGAGGTGCCTACATGACGACCGCGGGTGAACACCACATACTACTCTTACCGCTCGCTTTTGTGAATCATGGCGTTGTCAGGGGTGCTGATTGTTCCGCCTTTTAGGAGCAGTCTCCCAGCTCAAGAGGGTGCACTCAAACTCTGACCGCTCCTCAGCCGTCTTTGGCAGGGAACCCGTTGACAGAACCAGGCTGACTTCTTCTACAGTGCGTCTGACGTTACGATTACTCGAGAAGACTCTATGCTATGTCACGGAGACCACTTACAGCGATCCTAAAATCGCACAATAGACTGCATGGGTCGTCCCCTCTCCTCTCTATTTTCTCACAAGCGTTTGGCCAGGGCACCGCGTCGCTGATGACGCACCACGAAGGAGTTATCCGAATAGGACGAAAATCGGTCTATGTGATGTACGTGTACAGAATTCCACAATTATTGATACATACATAACCCACTTTCTAACACTTTTGAGTGAGTGTATTAACACTAAACTTTGTTACTGGTTTTGCAAAAGTGGTTTAATGTGAACACACTTCCAAGCAAATAAACTAAATAGTAATATGTATGAATGAACGGCGTCTTAGCCTCTCTGGAATCTTCCCAGAGAGTTGCCCGTCCCTAGCCACAGGGAAACGACTACATTTACAGGGTGTTTCAAAAATGACCGGTATATTTGAAACGGCAATAAAAACTAAACGAGCAGCGATAGAAATACACCGTTTGTTGCAATATGCTTGGGACAACAGTACATTTTCAGGCGGACAAACTTTCGAAATTACAGTAGTTACAAGTTTCAACAACAGATGGCGCTGCAAGTGATGTGAAAGATATAGAAGACAATGCAGTCTGTGGGTGCGCCATTCTGTACGTCGTCTTTCTGCTGTAAGCGTGTGCTGTTCACAACGTGCAAGTGTGCTGTAGACAACATGGTTTATTCCTTAGAACAGAGGATTTTTCTGGTGTTGGAATTCCACCGCCTAGAACACAGTGTTGTTGCAACAAGACGAAGTTTTCAACGGAGGTTTAATGTAACCAAAGGACCGAAAAGCGATACAATAAAGGATCTGTTTGAAAAATTTCAACGGACGGGGAACGTGACGGATGAACGTGCTGGAAAGGTAGGGCGACCGCGTACGGCAACCACAGAGGGCAACGCGCAGCTAGTGCAGCAGGTGATCCAACAGCGGCCTCGGGTTTCCGTTCGCCGTGTTGCAGCTGCGGTCCAAATGACGCCAACGTCCACGTATCGTCTCATGCGCCAGAGTTTACACCTCTATCCATACAAAATTCAAACGCGGGAACCCCTCAGCGCCGCTACCATTGCTGCACGAGAGACATTCGCTAACGATATAGTGCACAGGATTGATGACGGCGATATGCATTTGGTTTACTGACGAAGCTTATTTTCACCTGGACGGCTTCGTCAATAAACAGAACTGGCGCATATGGGGAACCGAAAAGCCCCATGTTGCAGTCCCATCGTCCCTGCATCCTCAAAAAGTACTGGTCTGGGCCGCCATTTCTTCCAAAGGAATCATTGGCCCATTTTTCAGATCCGAAACGATTACTGCATCACGCTATCTGGACATTCTTCGTGAATTTGTGGCGGTACAAACTGCCTTAGATGACACTGCGAACACCTCGTGGTTTATGCAAGATGGTGCCCGGCCACATCGCACGGCCGACGTCTTTAATTTCCTGAATGAATATTTCGATGATCGTGTGATTGCTTTGGGCTATCCGAAACATACAGGAGGTGGCGTGGATTGGCCTCCCTATTCGCCAGACATGAACCCCTGTGACTTCTTTCTGTGGGGACACGTGAAAGACCAGGTGTACCGCCAGAATCCAGAAACAATTGAACAGCTGAAGCAGTAAATCTCATCTGCATGTGAAGCCATTCCGCCAGACACGTTGTCAAAGGTTTCGGGTAATTTCATTCAGAGACTACGCTATATTATTGCTACGCATGGTGGATATGTGGAAAATATCGTACTATAGAGATTCCCAGACAGTAGCGCCATCTGTTGTTGACAATTGTAACTACTGTAATTTCGAAAGTTTGTCTGCCTGAAAATGTACTGTTGTCCCAAGCATATTGCAACAAACGGTGTATTTCTATCGCTGCTCGTTTAGTTTTTATTGCCGTTTCAAATATACCGGTCATTTTTGAATCACCCTGTATAACATTCTTTTGGTCCTTCCACCACCATACTGAGCTAACTACTGCTACAATCTATTACAAATCAGAGACTTAAACAAACAATGTATTTACATGAAACTTCCTGGCAGATTAAAACTGTGTGCCCGACCGAGACTCGAACTCGGGACCTTAGCCTTTCGCGGGCAAGTGCTCTACCTAAGTAAAGCTGTGAGGACCGGGCGTGAGTCGTGCTTCGGTAGCTCAGTTGGTAGAGCACTTGCCCGCGAAAGGCAAAGGTCCCGAGTTCGAGTCTCGGTCGGGCACACAGTTTCAATCTGCCAGCAAGTTTCATATCAGCGCACACTCCGCTGCAGAGTGAAAATCTCATTCTGGAAACATCCCCCAGGCTGTGGCTAAGCCATGTATCTGCAATATCCTTTCTTTCAGAAGTGCTAGTTCTGCAAGGTTCGCAGGAGAGCTTATGTAATGTTTGGAAGGTAGGAGACGAGATACTGGCAGAAGTAAAGCTGTGAGGACCGGGCGTGAGTCGTGCTTCGGTAGCTCAGATGGTAGAGCACTTGCCCGCGAAAGGCAAATGTCCCGAGTTCGAGTCTCGGTCGGGCACACAGTTTTAATCTGCCAGGAAGTTTCATATCAGCGCACACTCCGATGCAGAGTGAAAATCTCATTCTGGAATGTATTTACATTTTGCGCTGTAGATCTTGACCGCGCACACGTTATTTAACCTCTCCCAAGGTAGGCTCGCTGAGCCTCCTTTGACATTTTGTTTATCAATTTAGCGAAACTGTCAAACAAATCACCATTCCTCAATATTTCCTCAACACTTCTTGTTTGTAGAAGCTGCCTCTCAACTGAGACAGCCTGTTCGTATATTTGACAGTCAAACACTGTATGTTCAGGCGATCCCTCGTGGGCACCATAGTCACACACTGATGTTGGCCTTTTCCCTACTCGATGTAGGTACGTGGGATATGGACCATGACCTGTCAGAAAATGAACGAGGCCCTGTGAGGGCTTCAATACCTTGTTCTTTAGTCGTTCCCTTACGGTGGGTAGAAACATATGGACTCTACGGCCCGTATTAGACCTATCTCATTCTCCCTGCCAAATGTAAAGTATTCTTTCTTTAATAGCATTAACACTTATCAGAGGAGTGCCCATAATATTTTGCACTTTGTCAATGTTTTGTTTATGCATCCAATACAAGGCTGCGTGCTGCCTTATTATCAAACCTAGTGGGCATAGTCGCATGATTACCAATAGTGCATCTGTGGGACTGGTGTTAAATGCCCCAATACATCTCATCAAAACATTCCTCTGTATTCGCCTGACAGCAGTGGCAGGCCGCACCAGAGCTAACCTGTGGCCCACACCCTGGATGCGTGCCTAACTATTGGAGCCAATATACTGTTATGATAAATATTGATTGCCTTTGACGGTAGATTGAATCTTCTTTGTCCAATTGATATTATTTTGTTGACCAATGCTAAGGACTTAGATGTGATTTGCTCGATATGCGGAATGAAATTCCATCTCTCATGTAGATATACCCCCAAGTAGCGGGCATATCTCTGAGGCGATACTATCTGCCCATAAATTCTGACTATTGGGTCCCTGTTTAACTTGCCTTTCAGAAGCATGTCTAGTGATTTCAGTGGCGTGATAGACATTTTAGTCTTCTGACACCAATATGTTAACAGAGCAATGTATGTGTACAGACAAACAAATGATTACAAATTCGGCCTAGCGGTTCTAGGCGCTACAGTCTGGAACCGCGCGACCGCTGCGGTCGCAGGTTCGAATCCTGCCTCGGACATGGATGTGTGTGATGTCCTTAGGTTAGGTAGGTTTAAGTAGTTCTAAGTTCTAGGGGACTGATGACCTCAGAAGTTAAGTCCCATAGTGCTCAGAGCCATTTGAACCATTACAATTTCAGAAAAAGCTGGATCATTTATCCAAGAGACAGAGCTTCGCAAATTGAGCAAGTAAATAACACGCTGGTCCGCCTATAGCTCTCATGCAGTCATGCAAGCGGTTATTGGGCTTGGCACTGATGACAGAGTTGTTGAATATCCTCCTGGGGGATATCGTGCCAAGTTCTGTCCAGCTTGCGCATTAGATCGTCAAAATCCCGAGCTGATTGGCCATAATGTTCCAAAGGTTCTCAGTTAGGGACAGGTCCGCCAACTTTGCTGGAGCAGGTAGGGTTTGGTAAGCCAGAAGACAAGCAGTAGAAACTCTGTTCATGTGCGGGCGGGCATTGTCTTGCTGTAATGTAAGCCGAGGAAAACTTTCCATGAAGGACAAGAAGAAGAAACGTAGAATGTTGTCCTGGTACTGCTGTGCCGGAATGGTTCCGCGGACGACAAACAAAGTGTCCTACTACGAAAGGAAATGGCACCCCCGACTGTCAGTCCTGGTTGTCGGGCGGTATGGCGAGCGACAGTCAGCCTGGTATCACACCTCTGTCCAGGGCGTCCCCAGGTATGTCTTCAGACTGGAATCTCACTGACTTGGTGTAAAATTCTCTTCAGTGATGGGACCCGCTTGAATTTGAGCCGCCTTCCCCTGGTGGCCGAACGGTTCTAGGCGCTTCAGTCCGGAACCGCGTGACTGCTAAGGTTGCAGGTTCGAATTCTGCCTCGGGCATGGATGTGTGTGATGTCCTTAGGTTAGTTAGGTTTAAGTAGTTCTAAGTTCTAGGGGACTGATGATCTCAGATGTTAAGTCCCATAGTGCTCAGAGCCATTTGAACTATTTGAGTTGAGCACCGATGACTAGCGTCTGCAGACGCCCCAGAGAGTGATGGAATATCAACCTGACTGTCACCCTCCATACAGTGCGACAACCAGGAGTGATGGTCGGAGGTGCCATTTCTTTTCGTAGCAGGACCCATTTAGTTGTCATCCACACAACACTAACAGTACACCAGTACGTCGACGATATTCTACGTTCCGTTTTGTAGTCTTTCATGGGAAGTCTTCCTAGCCTCACATTTCAGCAAGATAATGCCCGTCTGCAAACGGGAAGAGTTTCTACTGATTGTTTGGTGCTTGCCAAACCCTACCCTGGCCAGCGAGGTCAACGGATCTCTCCACAAAGGAGAACGTTTGGAGCATTATAACCATTGCGCTGCAATCAGCTCGGGATTTTGATTGGACCGAATTTGGTACAACATCCCTTAGGAGGACATCCAATAACTCTGTCAATGGATGCCAAGCCGAAGAACTGCTTGCTGAAGGGCCAAAGGTGGACCTACGCTTTGTTGGCTTGCTCAGTTTGTGCAGCTCTTTCTCTTGATTAAATCATCAAATTTTTCTGAAATTGTAGTCACTTGTTTCTATGTACAGTTAAATCACATCTATCGATTTCTGTCCCATTCGGATAATTTATTCGTAGTGCACCGTTTTCTTATGTGATGGAGTATATTTGAATTTTATTTATTTCATCTACATCTACATACATACTCCGCAGTCCACCATATGGTGCGTGGCGGAGGGTACCTCGTGCCACAACTAGTATCTTCTCTCCCTGTTCCACTCCCAAACAGAACGAGGGAAAAATGATTGTCTATATGCCTCTGTACGAGCCCTAATCTCTCTTATCTTATCTTTGTGGTCTTTCCGCGAAATGTAAGTTAGCGGAAGTAAAATTGTACTGCAGTCAGCCTCAAACGCTGGATCTCTAAATTTCCTCTGTAGCGATTCACGAAAAGAACGCCTCCTTTCCTCTAGAGACTCACACCCGAGTTCCTGAAGCATTTCCGTAACACTCGCGTGATGATCAAACCTACCAGTAACAGCCCGCCTCGGAATTGCTTCTATGTCCTCCCTCAATCCGACCTGATAGGGATCCCAAACGCTCGAGCAATACTCAAGAATAGGTCGTATTAGTGTTTTATAAGCGGTCTCCTTTACAGACGAACCACATCTTCCCAAAATTCTACCAATGTACCGAAGACGACTATCCGCCTTACCCACAATTGCCATTACGTGCTTGTCCCACTTCATATCGCTCTGCAATGTTACGCCCAAATATTTAATCGACGTGACTGTGTCAAGCGCTACATTACTAATGGAGCATTCAAACATTACGGGATACTTTTTCCTACTCATCTGCATTAATTTACATTTATCTATATTTAGAGTTAGCTGCCATTCTTTACACCAATCACAAATCCTGTCCAAGTCATCTTGTATCCTCCTACAGTCAGTCGTATGGCTAGGGCCCCCCGTCGGGCAGGCCGTTCGCCGGGTGCCGGTCTTTCAATATGACGCCAGTTCGGCGACCTGCAGTCGATGAGGATAATAGGATGATGATGAGGACTGCACAACACTCAGCCCCTGGGCGGAGAAAATTCCCCGATCCAGCCGGGAACAGAACCCGGGCCCAGAGGATTGACAATCCGTCACGCTGACCATTCAGCTGCCGGGGGCGGACGTATATTTGAATGACCCTCCTATAAGAAGATAATGGTCAAATCTTACTGCCGTATACATGAATAAAGCTTCTAAATGTGCGAACTGCTGAAGAAATTTAATGTGCCATAAAATACCAAACTGCGTATCCGTAGATAAGTTCCGCATGCACAGTGGCGAGTTTTCCATAGGTCGGTGTGGCCAGTGATAGAAGTGCGGATGCGACGTGTGCTTAGTAAGGGGAAAAGAGAAACGTTTGCCTCAGCGGAACACGGCCGCGCCCACACATAGTCTCGGAGGCCGTAAACGCGGAACGAGGTGGTGGTCAGAAGAGGCCAGCTCAACTCCCGGCCTTAGCCGGCGCGGCTAGGCGAGTTCGAGGTCCACGTCCCACGGGCCGCCGTTCACACCGCCGTAAACTTTGATGGCGCGTAAAAGCTGAATTCATTGCTTTTAATATTCCGTAAATACGATCCACCTGGCGTCCGTCGCTGCCGGAGAAAGCTTGTATGCCCGTGCACGACGCGAGTCGTGTTCAATCTGCTCAGCATTTCCTTCCTGGTGCCTGCCTTAACGCGCGGAATATTTCCTGCGGACCGCCTCGCTCTTACGGCTCTTTCCGAGCGAAACTCTGGCCGTATACTGGGGCCGTGAAGGACGGACGACATGTTTCGGTATTATCTCGATGACTTCGGTGTGCAACGAATGAACCATAACATCGTTATGCTAACCTGGAGAAAACATAAAATTAAATAAACCACTAAGGGCTACCTTCGTATAGCCATGGAAGGTATAAACATAAAATACAGGGCAGCTGCTGTGGACGATTCATCAAATGGGTAAACCCAAACCCCACCAAAATGTTCTGGAGCTCATTTGCAGATATTTTAAGAGAATTTTTGTGTAAGGGATCATAGTCTGCGGAGGCTCGTGATTGAATTATAATTCCGTAGTAGTAGACGGAAAGTCATCGAGTAAAACAGAAGTAATATCCGGCGTTCCCCAAGGTAGTGTTATAGGCCCTCTATTGTTCCTGATCTATATTGGCGACATAGTAGACAATCTGAATAGCCGTCTTAGATTATTTTGCAGATGATGCTGTCATTTAACGTCTTGTAAAGTCATCAGATGACCAACATGAGGCCGGCCGAAGTGGCCGTGCGGTTAAAGGCGCTGCAGTCTGGAACCGCAAGACCTCTACGGTCGCAGGTTCGAATCCTGCCTCGGGCGTGGATGTTTGTGATGTTCTTAGGTTAGTTAGGTTTAACTAGTTCTAAGTTCTAGGGGACTAATGACCTCAGCAGTTGAGTCCCATAGTGCTCAGAGCCATTTGAACCAGCCAACCAACATGAATTGCAAAATGATTTAGACAAGGTATCTGTATGGTGCGGGAAGTGGCAATTGACCCTGAATAAGGAAAAGTGTGAAGTTATTCACATGATTATTAAAAGGAATCCCATATATTTCCATTACGTGATAAGTCACTAAGTAACTTTAGCAAGCAAATAAAGGTCTTTACATAGATAGTCAGGCAGCAGTTAGAGTTGACGGTAAATTGAGTTCATGGTTCAGAGTAGTTTCAGGGGTAAGACAAGGCTGCGACCTGTCTCCACTGTTGTTCACATTATTTATGGATCATATGTTGAAAACAATACTAGCTGCGTGAGATTAAGGTATGTGAACACAAAATAAGCAGTCTTGCATATGCGGATGACTTAGTTGTGACGGCAGATTCGATTGAAAGTTGGCAAAGTAATATTTCAGAGCTAGATCAGAAATATAAGGACTAGGGTATGAAGATTAACATCTCCAAAGCGAAAGTAATGTCAGTGGGAAAGAGATATAAAAAAGAGATATAAAAGGATTGAGTGCCAAATAGGAGGAACAAAGTTAGAACAGGTGGACGGTTTCAAGTACTTAGAATGCATATTCTCACAGGATGGCAACATAGTGAAAGAACTGCAAGCGAGGTGTAGCAAAGCTAATGCAGTGAGCGCTCAGCTACGATCTACTCTCTTCTGCAAGAAAGAAGTCAGTACCAAGACTAAGTTATCTGTGCACCGTTCAATCCTTCGACCAACTTTGTTGTATCGGAGCGAAAGCTGGGTGGATTCTGGTTACCTTATCAATAAGGTTGCGGTTACGGATATGAAAGTAGCTAGGATGATTGCAGGTACTAGTCGATGGGAACAATGGCAGGAGGGTGTCCACAATGAGGAAATCAAAGAAAAACTGGGAATGAACTCTATAGATGTAGCAGTCAGGGCGAACAGGCTTAGATGGTGGGGTCATGTTACACGCATGGGAGAAGCAAGGTTATCCAAGAGACTCATTGATTAAGCAGTAGAGGGTATGAGGAATCGGGGTAGACCAAGGAGAAGGTACCTGGATTCGGTTAAGAATGATTTTGAAGTAATAGGCTTAACATCAGAAGAGGCACCAATGTTAGCACTGAATAGGGGATCATGGTGGAATTTTATAAGGGGGACTGTGCTCCAGACTGAACGCTGAAAGGCGTGGTGATGATGATGATAAGTCACATCAGTCTGAAGACTGTAAATTCAACTAAATACTTAGGGTTTACAGTTACAAATAACCTAAATTGGAACGATCACAGAGATAGTGTTGTGGGTAAAGCAAACCAAAGATTGCGATTCATTGGCAGAACACTTAGAAGGTGCAACAGGTCTACTAAAGAGGAAATTCTACTCCAGCCAGTGAGATTCCTGTCCGCAGACATGTCTGGGGATTCCCTGGACAGCGGTGGGGTAGCAAACTTATTATCGCGCGATAACCAGGCTTGATGGTCTGGGGTGTCATTTCATTTCATAGCAGGACACCATTGGTTGTAATCCGCGGCACCCTTTAGTTAAATTGTAATTATTTGTTCGTCTGTACATGTACATAATTTCTACCGATTTGCGTCCCATTTGGATAATTCCTTCGTTGTGCGACTTTTTTTTGTCGTACGTATAATTTTCTGTATTTCAGAATCTGTTGCTTGGGTAACAGTCAAATACGAGAGATGAATATTTCTGTCGTGAACGGACCACTGCGATATGCTAAAGGGTTTATGGATAAGATGAAACTCGTTCCTTGTCATATCTTTACCTGTATCAGTATAACGAAGTGACTGACAGCTAGTTGTTTACAGTTGTTTACCATACATACTACCATAGCAAGTCAGTCAATGACCGAGTTTGATCACACAGTCCGTCCAGAGTACGGTTGTTCAAACGTGTGTGTATTGCTAAGGGACGAAACTACACACTACTTAAACTAACTTATGCTAAGGATAAGGACAACACACACGCCCATGCCCGAGGGAGAACTCGAACCTCCGGCGCGCAGAAGGGGGAGGGGGATCGCACAATCCGTCGCGGCATGACGCCTCAAACAGCGCGGCCACTCCGCTTGGTAGTACGGTTGTCACATCGCTCTTCTACCTCAGCGGCTAGCTGCCAGTCAGCTGTAGACGACAATTGCGGCGAATAACATAATTTTTGCGACTTAATCTTGTATACTTTGTTTTTCGTGCATTATATTTGTTTTAGGGAATGGATATAGCTAACTGTGAAATAGCTGAGGAAATCGATACGACTATCATGATACTATAAAGTGAACTCAATACTGCAAGTTAACAGGGAAGGTGCGAACATATTCGGTGCGAAAACACAGCTGCTGTTTGCGGAACCATACTGTGCTTGTGTATAACATGAAAGAAGCAGCGTGTCTTCCCCCAGGGGGGGGGGGGGGGGGGGGGAATCACAGTACCACTTGCAGGTTGCCTACCTAACGGCTTCCACAGGCGACAAAAATTTCGTTTTCAGCATTTCTGTTATAATCTGCTATTAAGGAGTATAATGTTGCGTTATGTTTTTAACGCAGCAATTCAAGTATTAAAGTTACGAACTGTGTTAGATGTCTTGAGGCAGCGCAACTCGGGACGCACAAATTACCCACACTATATTCATCTAGTATTTGAGAATGAGAGCACGTAGCAACATCCAATAAACTTTACAGATGAATTGATAATTAAATCAACACCCTAGCTGCAAACAGGCGTTGATGTACATCACTGGGGACTTGTTGAAAATTTGTGCCATGTCTGGTACTCGGACCCAGGATTTCCTGTTTACATTGCAGACGCTCTATCCATCTGAGCCACCGGGGGCACAGAGGATAATGCGCCTGCAGGGACTTATCCCTTGCACCACATTCCCAACATGTCCACACTGTACGAGTTGGAACATAGCGTCTGCGTTCGTACAAGAAGGTCAATGGCCAGGTAGCCATATGTTAACTATATATGTAGGTAGTATCTGTTCCCGAAAGAACAGATACCATTGATGACCGTGTAGCTTCTCTAGAATGAAATGATAGTTAAATTGACACTCTATTAGGCACACTACGAATATAGTCGTGTGGACATGTTGGGAATGTAGGTCTCACAGGGAGCCTGCAAGGGATAAGTCCCTGCAGGCGCACTATCCTCTGTGCCCTCGGTGGCTAAATGGATAGAGTGTCTGCCATGTAAGCAGGAGATCCCAGTTTCGAGTCCCGGTCGGGGCATACATTTTCAACATGCTGTATATGAACGTCTGTTTGCAGCTCTGGTATCGATTTAATTATAATTTCATTCTAGAGAAGCTGCACGGTCGTCAATGGTTCTTTCGGGAACAGATACTACCTTCATATATACATTACAGATGATTTCAAACCATTTCGAACTTGTTCTCTCTGACCTCCCTCACAAAATAATGAAAGCAAAAAAGTTTATCGCTTACAACATTTATGGTGTTCATTCGTAACATCTTCAGCAGTTGGCATGACGTTTCAGTTTATTAGTTGTTTACTGCTAACTCTATTCGCAACACAGTTTGAAGATAGTATTCACAAACACTACTGGAATGTACTGCTAACTTGTAACTTTGTGCGCCACGTAGTCCAGGAAAATGGAAGAGCCGTGTGCCTAGGGCCTCCCGTCGGGTAGACCGTTCGCCTTGTGCAAGTCTTTCGACTTGACGCCACTTCGGGGACTTGCGTGTCGATGTGGATGAAATTATGATGACCAGGACAACACAACACCCAGTCCCTGAATTCAGAAAATCTTCTACCCAGCTCAGGTGTTTTGACGTCATAAACATAAAAGTTTTACATGCTTGGCATAAAATATTTAACACATTAATTCATTTCTAATGTTTATTAGAAAGCTGCTCCAGAATAGCTGCTTGTAATAGTTAATTTTTAGTAACGACATATGTTTCGGCATTTGTTGCCATCGTCAGTTATGTCTAGAATGATGTGACGTTCCTGTTATGCGGTTAGTGAACTGTCTTATGACTGTCAGTATTGTGTTTAGATTGTAAATGGCGTACATATTCTGAAAATAATACGTTAATTATGGTCTGAGAGTATTTTGACAGCTCTGCTCTTACGACATTATGCTGCTGACCCTACAGAAGGGAAAATCATTTCTAAATTAATGAGATCTTTGAGGTTGTTTCATAGATAGGATTTAGATTCTTTAAATAATCGAAGATGGGGAGGTAGGGGCGTTACTGGCAAATGTTTACTTCATGACAAACATTGAGTACAATAATACTAATCGTCAAATAGTCTTCAGAATAACAAAATGGTGGAAACATTCTTAGGAACAGAAGGCATACCTGCACACACAGAAACGGCCAGACGGATGTGAACCTCACTTAATTTTTGACAGAACTGCGAATTATCGAAGCGGATCCACCTTGCCGAGGTCCGCGCTCCTCTCGCAAGAAGTTGATGGCGGCGGAGCTTGTTAGCTCCCCTCGGCGACCAGCTGCCGCTCGCCGGGACAGAGCGGGCCAGTCCCTCGGTCCTGTGCCCAGAATCGACCGTAGCCGCCGGCCGAGATTGATGGCTTTAGTTTACAAGTGAAGCTCCCCAGAATCCAATTCTTGCACGCGAGATTTGTGTGCCGCTCGATCGGCTGTTACTTTAAACTTGAGCGCAGGGTCTGGGGAACGGGACGGAGCGGCATCAGGAGCGACAGTAGCGCCGCCAACTACAGCCAGGGGAACTCCTCGTTCGCCTTTTAAATGCACCAGCGCGCGTTAAATAAGAGTGAACACACCAGAAACGATTCGTAACACGTCACACGCTCCGTGAGGGCAGAGTCTGGTAATACGCATCAGACTCCTCCAGAAGTAACCGATACTCGGTGTTTCAAAAATACTTTTCAAAATTGCTGATAAATTCTTCACACTAAAACAAGGAAATGTCCACGAAAAACGTGTCCAAAAGTCCTTCGCTTTTAAGCTGTTAATGAAATTACTAGGGGTTTTCAGTCAGTAATGCAACACTTCTGTTCTTTGTCAATTCCGGTTGGGAAAATGCGGAATTTGTTGTGGGGCATCATGGAATATTCCCGCTTCCGTCTCCATAGTTTCATAAAGTTCCAACGTGTGTCGGCGCTATTCGTAGCGTTCAGAATGGCGTCCCAAGCAGAGAGCTGCCATTGAATTTCCTTGGGTGGGAAACCACAGCATCGCAGATATTCATAGGCGCTTTCAGAATGTCCACGGAGACCCGGCAGTGAACAAAAGCGCGGTGAGTCGTTGGGCAACGTATCTGTCATCATCGCCACAAAACTGTGACTCGCGCAGTGTTGGGAAGTGCGGTCACTCTCATTCGAGGTGATCTACGGATTACAATCAAACACCTCGCTGCACACCTGGACGTGCACTATGTGATCAAAAGTATCCGGACACCCCCAAAACATTCGTTTTCATATTAGGTGCATTGTGCTGCCACCTACTGCCAGTTATTTCATATCAGCGACCTCAATAGTCATTAGACATCGTGAGAGGACAGAATCGGGTGCTCCGCAGAACTCACGGACTTCGAACGTGGTCGGGTGATTGGGTGTCACTTGTGTCATACATTTGTACACGACATTTCCACATTCCTAATCATCCCTAGGTCCACTGTTTCCGATGTAATAGTGAAGTGGAAACGTGAAGGGACACGTACAGCACAAAAACGTACAAGCCGACCTCGTCTGTTGATTGACAGAGACCGCGGACATTTGAAGAGGGTCGTAATGTGTAATAGACAGACATCTATCCAGACCATCTGCATCAGGGTCCACTGCAAGTCCTGTGACAGTACCACTTGGATGTCATGGTCGAGATGCTGCTCATAAGCCACTCATCACACCGGTAAATGCCAAACGACGCCTCGCTTGGTGTAAGGAGCGTAAACATTGGACGATTGAACAGTGGAAAAACGTTATGTGGAGTGACGAATCACAGTGCACAATGTGGCGATCCGTTGGCAATGTGTGGGTATGGCGAATGCCCGGTGAACGTCACCTTCCAGCGTGTGTAGTGCCAACAGTAAAATTCGGAGGCGGTGGTGTTATGGTGTGGTCGTGTTTTTCATGGAGGACGCTTGCACCCCTTGTTGTTTTGCGTGACACTATCACAGCACAGGCCTACATTGATGTTTAAGCACCTTCTTGCTTCCCACTGTTGAAAAGCAATTCGGGAATGGCAATTCCATTTTTCAACACGATCGAGCACCTGTTCATAATGCACTGCCTATGGCGGGGTGGTTACACGGCATCCCTGTAATGGACTGGCCTGCGCAGAGTCCTGATCTGAATCCCATAGAAAACCTTTGGGATGTTTTGGAACGCCGACCTCGTGCCAGGCCTCACCGACCAACATCGATAGCTCTCCTCTGTGCAGCACTCTGTGAAGAATGGTCTGCCATTCCCTAAGAAATCTTCCAACACCTTATTCAACGTATGCCTGCGAGAGTGGAAGCTGTCATCAAGACTAAGGATGGGCCAATACCATACTGTATTCGAGCGTTACCGATGGAGGGCGCCACGAACTTGTAAGTCATTTTTAACCATGTGTCCCGATACTTTTGATCACACAGTGTATCTGTCGGTAGTGCTGTCACACTCGTCCACTATGTGGAGTACTCAGAGGTGTGCGCCCGCTGGATTCCCTGCCACGTTACAGAAGACCATAAAGAACAACGAAGGACCGGATGTGGGGAACTGCTTGCGCCTTAGAAGGCTGATGGCGACTTTTTTTTTTTTCAGCATCGTCAGAGACTATGATACGTGCGTTCTTCTTGTCGAACTGGAGACAAAACAGCAATCCACGGAGTGGCCCCGTACCACTTATCTACCGAAGAAAAATTCAAAGCCGCACTCTCAGACGGTAATGTCATGGTGACTGTCTTCTGGTACTCTGACGAAGCTGTTTTGTTTGATGGCCTCCCTCAGAGTGCAACGATCAACTCTGAAGTGTACTGTGGTATCGTCAGGAAACTGAAGAAACAACTTTAGCGTGCTTGTCGGCATAAAAATGCAAACGAATTTCTTCTCCATGGCAACGCAAGACCTCACACGAATCTGTGCGCACGAGAGGAGTTGACTTCCGGAAAGCGCTTGACTCGGTGCCCCACTGCAGACTCCTAACTAAGGTACGAGCATATGGGATTGGTTCCCAAATACGTGAGTGGCTCGAAGACTTCTTAAGTAATAGAACCCAGTACGTTGTCCTCGATGGTGAGTGTTCATCGGAGGTGAGGGTATCATCTGGAGTGCCCCAGGGAAGTGTGGTAGGTCCGCTGTTGTTTTCTATCTACATAAATGATCTTATGGATAGGGTGGATAGCAATGTGCGGCTGTTTGCTGATGATATTGTGGTGTACTGGAAGGTGTCGTCGTTGAGTGACTGTAGGAGGATACAACATGACTTGGACAGGATTTGTGATTGGTGTAAAGAATGGCAGCTAACTGTAAATATAGATAAATGTAAATTAATGCAGATGAATAGGAAAAATAATCCCGTAATGTTTGAATACTCCATTAGCACTGTAGCGGCCGGCCGCGGTGGTCTAGCGGTTCCAGGCGCGCAGTCCGGAACCGCGCGAGTGCTACGGTCGCAGGTTCGAATCCTACCTCGGGCATGGATGTGTGTGATGTCCTTAGGTTAGTTAGGTTTAAGTAGTTCTAAGTTCTAGGGGACTGATGACCAAAGTAGTTAAGTCCCATAGTGCTCAGAGCCATTTGAACCATTTTGAGCACTGTAGCGCTTGACGCAGTCACGTCGATTAAATATTTGGGCGTAACATTGCAGAGCGATATGAAGTGGGCCAAGCATGTAATGGCAGTTGTGGGGAAGGCGGATAGTCTGCTTCGGTTCATTGGTAGAATTTTGGGAAGGTGTGGTTCGTCTGTAAAGGAGACCGCTTATAAAACACTAATACGACCTATTCTTGAGTATTGCTCGAGCGTTTGGGATACCTATCAGGTCGGATTGAGGGAGGACATAGAAGCAATTCAGAGGCGGGCTGTTACTGGTAGGTTTGATCATCACGCGAGTGTTACGGAAATGTTTCAGGAACTCGGGTGTGAGTCTCTAGAGGAAAGGAGGCGTTCTTTTCGTGAATCGCTAGAGAGAAAATTTAGAGATCCAGCGTTTGAGACTGACTGCAGTACAATTTTACTTCCGCTAACTTACATTTCGCGGAAAGACCACAAAGATAAGATAAGAGAGATTAGGGCTCGTACAGAGGCATATAGACAGTCATTTTTCCCTCGTTCTGTTTGGGAGTGGAACAGGGAGAGAAGATGCTAGTTGTGGTACGAGGTACCCTCCGCCACGCACTGTATGGTGGATTGCGGAGTATGTATGTAGATGTGGATGTACAGGAGCTCACAAAAGTTCACTGGACTGTTCTTTGTTATCCACTCTACAGCGCGGATCTCACACCTTTCGATTTCCATCTGTTTGGCCCAATGAAGGATGCGCTCTGCGGAAAGCAGTACGTGCTTGATGGGGAGGTTGCTGATGTAGCAAGACGACGTCGACCTGCAAGCGGTACCATGTGGGCATACAGGCGTACAGGCCTTCCCAGTAACGTGGCGTAAGGTCGTCGCATTGGACAGAGATTATATTGGAAAAGAGGGTTATGTAGGCAAAATAATGAGGAATAATACCGTTAGTTGGAATCCTGAATGAAACCAATCTCCTTTCAGAAAAAAATGGTCCTTTGCTTACTGAAAGTCCCTCATATATTTCACTCAGTTCACCTGGCAGTAACTGATGACACATGTTCAAAATGATCTGCACTAGCTTGTACACCCTAAGGCAACTGTTGAGTAGTGGGCTGTGTCAGTTTATCAATTCCCGGACGTTGTCGGATTGTTATGCAAGCTTCCGTGATATGTCGGTGTAGCGTCTCTGCATTAGGTACGACAGTACGTCTGCTTACTGATTTCGCTGGCCCCAAAGACAATAACAAAAAAATCTGACGTTGATCAAATTTGACACGCAATTGGTCCTTCTCACCTATCCATTGTTTCCCAGAGTCGAAAGTAAGGAGTTTTTCTCCATCAACTATGATATGCGCTGGAGCACCTTCATGGTTGGAGCAGAGCTATTGCACTCAGCAAGCGATACTGTATCTATCACTTCATTAATTTTAGCATTCGGAAAATGATGTTAAGTTTTTTTCATTCACGCATTCTGGCAGGAATATACGTCTTAGAAGACAGTTTCTAACCGTTCCAGCTAAGACAACTAAAGGGCTGACGAAACCTAACAGTAATCGCACGTAACTTCGCGTTGTCCCGGATGTAAGAGAGACTCATCTTTCCCATTTTTCACATGATATACTCCGAAATTTGGATGAAGGGCAAGACGTAGATTCCATATTTCTAGATTTCTGCCCCACTCTGCAATGATAACAAAGGTACGGGCATGTGGAATAGGTTCCCAAATATCTGAGAGTTCTGAAGACTTCGTAACTAGTAGAACCCATAATGGTGTCCTCGACGGAAATTGTTCATCAGAGACAAGGCCATCGTCGGGAATGCCCCAGGGAAGTGTGATAGGATCGCTGCTATTTTACGAGGGCAGTTCAATAAGTAATGCAACACATTTTTTTCTGAAACAGGGGTTGTTTTATTCAGCATTGAAATACACCAGGTTATTCCCCAATCTTTTAGCTACACAACACTATTTTTCAACGTAATCTCCATTCAATGCTACGGCCTTACGCCACCTTGAAATGAGGGCCTGTATGCCTGCACGGTACCATTCCACTGGTCGATGTCGGAGCCAACGTCGTACTTTATCAATAACTTCTTCATCATCCGCGTAGTGCCTCCCACGGATTGCGTCCTTCATTGGGCCAAACATATGGAAATCCGACGGTGCGAGATCGGGGCTGTAGGGTGCATGAGGAAGAACAGTCCACTGAAGTTTTGTGAGCTCCTCTCGGGTGCGAAGACTAGTGTGAGGTTTTGCGTTGTCATGAAGAAGGAGAAGTTCGTTCAGATTTTTGTGCCTACGAACACGCTGAAGTCGTTTCTTCAATTTCTGAAGAGTAGCACAATACACTTCAGAGTTGATCGTTTGACCATGGGGAAGGACATCGAACAGAATAACCCCTTCAGCGTCCCAGAAGACTGTAACCATGACTTTACCGGCTGAGGGTATGGCTTTAAACTTTTTCTTGGTAGGGGAGTGGGTGTGGCGCCACTCCATTGATTGCCGTTTTGTTTCAGGTTCGAAGTGATGAACCCATGTTTCATCGCCTGTAACAATCTTTGACAAGAAATTGTCACCCTCAGCCACATGACGAGCAAGCAATTCCGCACAGATGGTTCTCCTTTGCTCTTTATGGTGTTCGGTTAGACAACGAGGGACCCAGCGGGAACAAACCTTTGAATATCCCAACTGGTAAACAATTGTGACTGCACTACCAACAGAGATGTCAAGTTGAGCACTGAGTTGTTTGATGGTGATCCGTCGATCATCTCGAACGAGTGTGTTCGCACGCTCCGCCATTGCAGGAGTCACAGCTGTGCACGGCCGGCCTGCACGCGGGAGATCAGTCTTGCTTGACCTTGCGGCGAAGATGACACACGCTTTGCCCAACGACTCATCGTGCTTTTGTCCACTGCCAGATCACCGTAGACATTCTGCAAGCGCCTATGAATATCTGAGATGCCCTGGTTTTCCGCCAAAAGAAACTCGATCACTGCCCGTTGTTTGCAACGCACATCCGTTACAGACGCCATTTTAACAGCTCCGTACAGCGCTGCCACCTGTCGGAAGTCAATGAAACTATACGAGACGAAGCGGGAATGTTTGAAAATATTCCACAAGAAATTTCCGGTTTTTTCAACCAAAATTGGCCGAGAAAAAAAATGTGTTGCATTACTTATTGAACTGCCCTCGTATATACATAAATGATGTGGCGGAGAGAGTAGGCAGGAATTTGTGGTTGTTTGCTGATGATGCTGAGGCGTATGATGAGGTGCCGAAGGTGAGTGACAGTAGGATGCTGCGGTGTACGGAGTTCAGTGACTGTAGGAGAATACTAGATGACTTAGACAAAATTTTGAATGGTTACTAGCTCTAAACGCAGAAAAATGTAAGTTAATATGGATGAGTAGAAAAAACAAACCCGTAATGTTTGGATACAGCATTAGTAGTGTCCTGCTTGATGTAGTCAAATCGTGTAAATATCGTGGCGTTACGTTGCGAAGTGATACGAAATGGAACGAGCATGTGGGGATTGCGGTAGGGTCGGTGAGTGGTCGACATCGGCTCATTTGGAGAATTCTAGGAAAGTGTGGTTCATCTGTAAAGGAGGCCGCATATACGACTTTAGTGTGACCTATTCTTGAGTACTGCTCGAGGTTTGGGATTAAAGCAAGACATCGAAGGAATTTAGAGGCAGGCTGCTAGATTTGTTATCGATAGGTTCAGACAACACGCAAGTGTTACGGAGATGTTTGGGGAATTCAAATGGGAATTCATGGAGGGGGGTGATGTTCTTCTTGATAAGCATTATTGAGAAATCGATCCTACTGCCGCAAACGTACATTTCGCTTAAGGATCACGAAGATAAGATATAGAAATAAGGGCTCATATGGCGGCATATATACAATCGTTTTTCTCTCGCTCTGTCTGTGAGTGGAACAGAAAAGGAAATGACTACAGTGGTAAAGGATACCCTCCGTTACACTCCGTACGGTGGTTTGCGGAATATATATGTAGAAGTACATGAAGAACTGTTAGAATAATTCGTACATATAAAGCCAGCCTCATCTGCGCTTGCTTGTAAAGTAGCAAGCTAGAACCACCGCACAAATTGCATAGTTAAAATAGGTCGTCCTAGAACTACGCTATATGTGCTGGTTTAAGACGCGTTACGAAGTATCCCTTCAGAACAGTCTCATTATCTCCTGTTCCTACATAACGAAGTTACCTGTCAACATGTTCAGGACGTAGACTCCTTGCTTTTAGATGAGATTGATAAAGACCAAAAAGTGTGTCCAGCGAAACTGAACAGTATAAATAAGACACGCACACGCACCACACAACACAGAAAAATGGTGGGGTAACAAAGTTGATCGTGATGCACACGGTTTAAAAACAAGTGAGCAAAGAAGGTAGTAAACGAGGAGCATGGTGAAGAAGAGAGCAATTTTTAGATGACTGAGGCTAGCCAATTGAGTATTGTAATGTCGAAGAAAAAATTGAAACGGGGAAAACTCAAAGTTTGTAGACAGATTTCACCTGAAATTATAGTATCAGGCATTAAAAAATTAACAGTTGATGCAACATTATAAAAATTGAACCATCAAAAATAGGACGGCCAAATGTGAAACTACAAGTTTTTTTTTTTTTTTCTTTCTTCCGTGCATAGACCGCTTTGTTGTGGCTTAGGATGCTAGTCTATCCCGAGCGACTGTCTTCATCACTGTGTACCGAACGAGGTGGCGCAGTGGTTACCACACTGGACTCGCATTCAGGAGGACGACAGTTCAATCCCGCGTCCGGCCATCCTGATTTATGTTTTCCGTGATTTCCCTGAATCTCTCCAGGCAAATGCCGGGATGGCCCTTTGAAAGGGCACGGGCGACTTCGTTCCCCGTCCT
The DNA here is from genome assembly GCF_023898315.1 of Schistocerca nitens. NCBI lineage: Eukaryota > Metazoa > Arthropoda > Insecta > Orthoptera > Acrididae > Schistocerca > Schistocerca nitens. The sequence continues at coordinate 591,224,211 of NC_064619.1, forward strand.
TCCCTAATCCGATGAGACCAAGGACCTCACTGTTTGGTCTCCTCCCCCAAACAACACAGCCGGCTGCGGTGGTCTAGCGGTTCTAGGCGCTCAGTCCGGAGCCGCGCGACTGCTACGGTCGCAGGTTCGAATCCTGCCTCAGGCATGGATGTGAGTGATGTCCTTAGGTTAGTTAGGTTTAAGTAGTTCTAAGTTCTAGGGGACTGATGACCATAGGTGTTAAGTCCCATAGTACTCAGAGCCATTTTTGAACCAAACAACACAACCTCTTCATTGCTGTGTAACTTCTGTAATCTAAATCCATTTGAATCCACTTTATACAGTCAAGCCTTGGTCTGCCTTTAAAGTGTTTTGCCTAATACGCTTTCCTCCATTACTGAATTAACTTTATCTTTAGTTCTCAGGGGCGTTCAACAAGTATTGTAACACTTTTTTTTTTGGGCAGTCTCGGTTAAAAATGCGGAATTTGTTGTGAGGCGTCGTAGAATATTCACACTTCAGTCCCTATAGTTTCATGAAGTTCCAATAGATGGCGGCGCTATAAGTAGCCTTCAAAATGGCGTCTGTGAAGGAAGTGCGTTCCAAGCAGAGCGCTGTCATTGGGTTTCTTTTGACGGAAAACCAGAGCATCGCAGATGTTCATAGAATATCCGCGGACATCCAGTAATGATCAAAAGCACGGTGAGTCGTTGGACGAGGCATCTGTCATCATTGCGACAATGTGGCTCAAACCTGTCCGATATCCTGCGTGCCGGCCCACCGGACACAATTGTGACTCCTATAATATTGGAACGTGCGGACACACTACGTTCGAGGTGATCGACGGATCACAACAACTAGACGTCTCGATTTGTAGTGCTGACACACAAGTCCAACAATTGGGGTACTCAAAGATGTGTGTCCGCTGGGTACCTAGCTGCCCAACAGAAGGTCATAAAGAGCAACGAAGGACCATCTGTGCGGAATTGCTTACGCTTTATCATTCTAATCATGAGAATTTTTGTCGAACACGGTCAGAGGCGATGAAACATGCGTTCATTCTTTCGAACCGGAAACAATACGGCAATCCGTGGAGAGGCGCTACACCATGTCCTCTCCGAATAAAAAGTTCAGACCCGCGCCCGCAGTAGGTAAAGTCATGGCGACGGTGTTCTGGAACTCTGAATGGACTATTTTGTTTGATGGTCTCCGTCATGGTGCAACGACCAACTCTGAAGTGTATTTTGATACCTTCAGGAAATTAAAGAAACGACACCAGCGTGTTCGTCGCCACGAAAATGGTAACGAACTTCTCCTTGCCTCCGTCAACGCAAGGTCTCACACAAATCTGTACACCCCACAGGAGCTAACAAAACTTCATTGGACCCGGATCATGCACCTTCCACCTGTTTTGCCCAATTAAAGATACACCATGAGAAGCAGTACATGGATGAATAGGAGGTTGTTAATGCAGCAAGATGTTGGCGCCTACGTCGACCATTAGTGTCGTGCCATGCGGGCATACAAACCTCCTTTTACGCCGTCAAATTGAACTGATGTTATGCTGAAAAACAGGAGTTTGTAGCCAAAAGAGTTGGGATTAATGTGGTGTGATGGAATTCTGAGTAAAACCAACGTGCTTTCAGAAAAAAAAATTGTGTTTCACCACTATTGAACGCGTCTCTAATAAAACAGTCTTGCCTTTTAGTCAAATTGTTAAATAACTTTGATTAGATATTCGACCTGCCCATTTAGTCATCAGTAAACTTCGAAAGAACTAATTTCAAAACCTTTAGTTTTCTTCTTGTCTGTAAGTTTTATCGTCTGCATTTCACTTCCGTATAAAGCTACACTCCCGACATCTGCATTGAAACAATACTTCGTAACACTTAAATTTCTATTAGGTGTTAGCATATTTTTCCCTGTCTGAGCCGGCCGGAGTGGCCGAGCGGTTCTAGGCGCTACAGTCTGGAACCGCGCGACCGCTACGGTCGCAGGTTCGAATCCAGCCTCGGGGATGGATGTGTGTGATGTCCTTAGGTTAGCTAGGTTTAAGTAGTTCTAAGTTCTAGGGGACTGATGACCTCAGCAGTTAAGCCCCATAGTGCTCAGAGACATTTGAACCATTTGAACCTTGTCTGAAAAGCTTTTCGTGCTGTTGCCAATCCGAATTTTACGTTTTCTTTACATCTAGCATTGTCAAGCATTTGGCTCCTCAAGCTGCAAACCAGGTCCACAACACTCAGTCTCTCATTACATCTCTAAGCACCATCTTCTTTAATTCGACTAAGTTCTGTTACCTTTGATTGTCTTTTGTTGAAGTTCATCTTATACTCTGTTTTTAAGATATTGTCAACACCTTATTTTACAGCACGTTTTGTTTCGAATCTTGACGACTGTTTCTACAGAATGTTACTACTAAGAAGTAAATCAAATACCGAGCTGTGTTGTAATTCCTGATATTATTGGTTACTTCTAAATAGGCACTGAATCTTTAAAACGAAAAAAGCTTTACCCAAACACAGTTCCGGACAGTTGGTGAGGAGCAGAGACATATATGGACAGGAATGGCTCTGAGCACTATGGGACTTAACATCTATGGTCATCAGTCCCCTAGAACTTAGAACTACTTAAACCTAACTAACCTAAGGACGTCACACAACACCCAGTCATCACGAGGCAGAGAAAATCCCTGACCCCGCCGGGAATCGAACCCGGGAACCCGGGCGTGGGAAGCGAGAACGCTACCGCACGACCACGAGCTGCGGACTATGGACAGGAATAATCACGGACAATGACGATGGACGACACGAAACACAATACATAGGTAATAGAGATAGATAGCTACGTTTATAATGAAAAATAATACAGATTTCATCACCAGAATAACAGACTTTAATAACGCTCGTGTTCGACACAAGTCAGACTTTTAACGTGAATGTCGATATTGGACTCTGAGTCAGTAACAGGTCCGCCTTGGGCACTAAAGCATATACTGCACCTATTATAGATGCTATGGAGGAGTCCATGGGGTGTATTGCCCAACCACTCTCTCAAGGCAGTTTTGAGTTCTTGTACGGTTCGGAGAAGAGTTGTTCGTTGAGAAAAACGTCTGACAAGAGCATCCCAGACTTTCCCTCTAGGGTTTAGGTCCGAGGAGTGCGCAGGCCATTCTACAGGGTGTTACAAAATGGTACGGCCAAACTTTCAGGAAAAATTCCTCACACACAAAGTGTAGTGGCGTAGCAAGACAGCCACGCCACTCGGAGGTAGCCGAAAGGCACGCGTTAAGCTGACGCAAACTGGCGCGAGGTCTGGAACAGGACAATGTCTTGAGAATTGCAATAAAGTACGAAAATCTTGTAATACTTAACTTTAATCCATAATCGGTGTACATCGCTCTTGTACAGATATAATCTCCATTTCACTATACACTGGTAATGGCGCCTTGCTAGGTCGTAGCCAATGAGTTAGCTGAAGGCTATGCTAACTACCGTCTCGGCAAATGAGAGCGTATTGGTCAGTGAACTGTTGCTAGCTACGTCGGCTGTACAACTGGGGCGAGTGCCAGGAAGTCTCTCTAGACCTGCCGTGTGGTGGCGCTCGGTCTGCTATCACTGACAGTGGCGACACGCGGGTCCGGCGTATACTAATGGACCGCGGCCGATTTAAAGTCTACCACCTAGCAAGTGTGGTGTCTGGCGGTGACACCACACAAAGAAAGAAAAGATGTCATGTGGACATGTGTCCGGAAACGCTTAATTTCCATGTTAGAGCTCATTTTATTACTTCTCTTCAAATCACATTAATCATGGAATAGAAACACACAGCAGCAGAACGTACCTGCGTGACTTCAAACACTTTGTTACAGGAAATGTTCAAAATGTCCTCCGTTAGCAAGGATACATGCATCCACCCTCCGTCGCATGGAATCCCTGATGCGCTGATGCAGCCCTGGAGAATGGCGTATTGTATCACAGCCGTCCACAATACGAGCACGAAGAGTCTCTACATTTGGTAGCGGGGTTGCGTAGACAAGAGCTTTCAAACGCCCCCATAAATGAAAGTCAAGAGGGTTGAGGTCAGGAGAGCGTGGAGGTCATGGAATTGGTCCGCCTCTACCAATCCATCGCTCACCGAATCTGTTGTTAAGAAGCGTACGAACACTTCGACTGAAATGTGCAGGAGCTCCAACGTGCATGAACCACGTGTTGTGTCGTACTTGTAAAGGCACATGTTCTAGCAGCACAGGTGGAGTATCCCGTATGAAATCATGATAACGTGCTCCATTGAGCGTAGGTGGAATAACATGGGCACCAATCAAGACATCACCAACAAACCCTGCCCAAACGTTCACAGAAAATCTTTGTTGATGACCTGATTGCACAATTGCGTGCGCAGACTCTCATCAGCCCACACATGTTGATTGTGAAAATTTACAATTTGATCACGTTGGAATGAAGCCTCATCCGTAAAGAGAATATTTGCACTGAAATGAGGATTGACACATTGTTGGATGAACCATTCGCAGAAGTGTACGCGTGGAGGCCAATCAGCTGCTGATAGTGCCTGCACACGCTGTACATGGTACGGAAACAACTGGTTCTCCCGTAGCACTCTCCATACAGTGACGTGGTCAACGTTACCTTGTACAGCAGCAACTTCTCTGACGCTGACATTAGGGTTATCGTCAACTGCACGAAGAATTGCCTCGTCCATTGCAGGTGTCCTCGTCGTTCTAGGTCTTCCCCAGTCGCGAGTCATAGACTGGAATGTTCCGTGCTCCCTAAGACGCCGATCAATTGCTTCGAACGTCTTCCTGTCGGGACACCTTCGTTCTGGAAATCTGTCTCGATAAAAACGTACCGCGCCACGGCTATTGTCCCGTGCTAATCCATTCATCAAATTGGCATCTGACAACTCCGCATTTCTAAACATTGCACTGACTGCAAAACCAAGTTCGTGATGAACACTAACCTGTTGATGCTACGTACTGATGTGCTTGATGCTAGTACTGTAGAGCAATGAGTCGCATGTTAACACAAGCACCGAAGTCAACATTACCTTCCTTCATTTGGGCCAAATGGTGGTGAATCGAGGAAGTACAGTACATACTGACGAAACTAAAATGAGCTCTAACATGGAAATTAAGCGTTTCCGGACACATGTCCACATAACATCTTTTCTTTATTTGTGTGTGAGGAATGTTTCCTGAAAGTTTGGCCGTACCTTTTTGTAACACCCTGTATATGTTAAATAGCTTCACTTTCCAGAGTGTCCGACACCTCAGTGATCTTGTGTGGGCGAGAATTGCTGTCCATAAACAGAAGTCTGGGCCTAACGCACGTCGCACCTCTAAGCAGACCGACATGATTCACAATAACTTTCGTGCTGTAACGGTACCTCACGCAAGGATATGCAGCGGTGTTCTGCTATTGTATGTAATTCCTGCCCACACCACAACGCCTGTGCCATAGCGATGGCGTTCATGAACATTCTGTGGCATGTAACGTATTCTCTCTGTCCACAGTAACTGGTGGCTAGAATCACTTGCCACAGTGAAGGAGGATTAGTCGGCGAACGTCACTCTAGACCACGCTGGCTGAGCCCAGCCAACGTACTCCCTAGAGCAATGAACTTTATCTCGACGATGGTGTGGTTGAAGTGGGATGCATTTAACGATGCTTCCGAGCATACAAACTAGACTGATATAATCGCCGCAAAATGGTTCTGGCAGAGACACGGGAAGGGCTACTGGCTGCAAAGCCTGCAGCTAATTTGCGTATTCGAAGGCTGATACGGGATGGTAGGTCCGCAACTGTTCAGTACTGAGGAATTTTTTTTTAAAAAGGCGATTTCTTCTGCAGTGAATTGCCTTGGAGTCAGATGTCTGTTCGTTTTCACCACTGGGACTACTTATCAATCCTCTTGTGGTGTGATTGTTGGTCTACGAGCAACAGCACGCTTTCGCATAGCACACCCACCTTCAGCGGCCTTTTTTAATGGCACTGATACCTACGGACCCACCCGTTACTGTGGCCACAGTAGTGACACTCTGACCGGTTTCGAGCCGTGCAACTGCTCTTCCACGATCGTAAGCACTCAAACGAGATATTACAGACGTGCCTCTGCGCCACACGGGATATAACAGTAATTGGTTCCACAGCAACTGGCAGTTGTTCCGTATTAAACGTCAGTTGTACCGTAGCAATTTTCAGGCAGTTTGTAATGATCATATTGGAAAGCAGCGCTTCTCTCGCCGTGCAGACACAAAAGCTGCTTCGGGCTAGAGCGGAAGACAGATTTCCAGAAAGTATATCCTAATTATACTATCAAAGGCATGACAACATATAATATTTGGCGGAGACTATTACTGTGCACGCAGGAAAGAAGATCAATTCCTGAGTTTTAATTATTGCGAGAAGGAGTTAATAGAAAGTTTAGATATGAATGACGTTTGAGTTCAAGTGTGACAAAAACATTAAACTGACTCTCACTTATGCTGGATGGATTTCATTCAACAAGGCTGTGCTTAACAAACATTACGAGCATTTACGAGGCATGGCGATAAAATAACGGGAGTATTGGTGCACAACATTTTTTTCGAACACATACATCTTTAGTTACTTTCACTCTCAGCATAATCCCATTCTCTATCCCTACAACTCTCCATGTGAATTTTCCATTGATGGAAACAGCGTTGGAAGTTTTCGTCTCTGAGTTCCTATGTGACGCGTGCCGCTTTTTTTTTTCGAAGCTTCAACGCACTAATATCTTACTCCTTTCTAATGCAGATTCGACCTTAGGGAAAAGAGATAAGTAATATTTTGCTACGTCAGGTGAATAAGGTGGATTGTCTACCACTGGAATGCTATACTCCGCTAGAAAGCTGATAATGCGGTACGAGCCGGTGCGTTGTGTTTATGCAAAAGGGTCCATGACTTGTTCTTACACAGTTCCGATAGGTTTTTTTTTTCGTATTTTCTGACGGAGCTGAGCAAGATCCGCAATGTAGTAAAGTTGATTAGCAGTTTGACCTTCATAAACTCAGCGAAGATACATAATTCCATTAATATCGAAAAACCAATCATCATCGCTTTGAATCTTGATTTTTATGCTCTCGATGAAGTTGGTCTCTTCCAGTGCATGGTCTGGCGCTCTGTTTCTGGATCATAAGTGAGAACTAAACTTCCTGTGATGTTATCACGCTTTGCAAGAAATTAGGATTAATTTCAGTAGTATTCGGAGAGTCAGCATAGACATTTTCACGAGCTTCTTTTTGCTCGCAAACAGTTCCCTCACGTTGAATTGGTTACCTGAAATTTTTCTTATGCATTCTTTGTCAAATCCTACAGTTTCAGCAATCGATCTAATACTTAATCGACTGTCAGATTGAACCAGATTACCTACTTCTTCGAAATATTCACCCGTTTTTAATGTTGAATGGTGGCCCGGACGTGAGTCGTCATCAGCGTCTTCTCGGCCACGCACGTGATGAGTAGTCTTCGTCATACACTTCTTTTAGTAACAGGTTTCAGTAGCAGGTTTCAATAGTAGTTCGTTGCTACATTATTACATTTACTATTTATCCGGCGAAACAAAATAGCAGCTCTTACACAATTGAAGGCGACAGTCACTCTGACTTCTCTGCGGACACCAGATATGGCACATTCCACTGGAAGGATTCACGCTTGACAGCTATTGGTCGTCATGATTGGCGCCTGCGTACTTACTCTGTGACAGTATCAGTTCCGTTATTTTATAACAATACTTTGTACAGGGTTACTCGTAAGTACCCATGGGGTTTCAGAAGACGACATGCAGAAAAATGACGCGTATCAGTGGATACAGAATCTCTCCAAATTCCGATTCGTAGTACGCGCCATGACATAGTTGCAGAGCAGACCGCTAGGAGGCAGACGGGTTGGGTTATCTTGGGGGACGAGACCAGACAGCGAGGCCATCGGTCTCATCGGATTAGGGAAGGACGGGGAAGGAAGTCGACCGTGCCCTTTTGAAGAAACCATCCCGGCATTTTCCTGGAGTGATTTAGGGAAATCACGGAAAACCTAAATCAGGATGGCCGGACACGGGATTGAACCGTTGTCCTCCCGAATGCGAGTCCAGTGTGTTAGCCACTGCGCCACCTCGCTCGGTGGGCAGACGTGTCAAAACATGCAGGCATCCATCCGGTCAGTATTGCCGCATCGAGTTAGTTTACGCCTACAGATAAGCAACGCTATGAACAGAGTTCCAAAGTGGGCTGCTGGCGTTGCACACGTCTGGGACCACTTAAACGAATGGCACGTGCTATCCCCTCTGTATTAACGTTTACCACTTCACAAACTGTGCCCATATTGAGCACTTGTAATGTGAGTTAAAATCTTGGAGAGATGCTTTATCCACTGATATGCGTCTCCGTTTCCTGAATCTCTTGCAGTTTTCACACAGTCCCCTTTTGAAACGCTGGAGGTACTTATGAATGAAACAGTATAAGCGCTCCGAGTTTCACGGACCATTTTGTTTGTCACATTTGGACAATATCCGCATCCCATGAAATGTACCGCGGACAAGGAATTTGGCAACCAAGGTGCATCTCCACATAGTGCTTTTTGAAGAGTCCGCAGCTCGTGGTCGTGCGGTAGCGTTCTCGCTTCCCACGCCCGGGTTTCCGGGTTCGATTCCTCTGCCTCGTGATGACTGGGTGTTGTGTGACGTCCTTAGGTTAGTTATGTTTAAGTAGTTCTAAGTTCTAGGGGACTGATGACCATAGTTGTTAAGTCCCATAGTGCTCAGAGCCATTTGAACATTTTTTTTTTTTTTTTTTTGAAGAACTGGCACTGCAGTAATCTCTGCTAGACACGAGGATAATTTAACTGCGAAATGAAATGAGACACCAGAAACAAATAATCTGGTGGTTGCAAGATAACTATTATCCATTGTGCTTACGAAAAGATGATATAGAATGTTATTTCCTCCACCAGCTCATGAATGTGCCTTGTAATATAATCAGCGTTAAAAGAAAGGACAACATTTTTAGATACTTTTTTGTTACGGATCTTGACATATTGTTGTCACAGAAATTTGTTACTACGAGGCAAATCAAATACCCGCTTGTGCTGTGATTCCTACCGTTAGTAGTGACCTGCAAATGGACACAAGTGAGGTCAAAAATGAAAATACATCCCCGTATCACTTTTTAAGAGAGAAGAAAGAAGTAAAAAATTAGTTTAGTACTTACTAGTCGAGAACAGCACCCATCAGGATAAGCAGGTATTTATCAAGAGACATTTTTTCGCAGATACTTACCGTGAGCCCGAGACTGTAGTGGACCAGCAGGACGAATTTTTGATCTTAATAGATACATTAACAAATACTGGTGACAAAAAGGGGCTTTAGAACAATGTCAAAAAATACCAAGTCTAGACAACAATGAAATTCCTATCACCGACGGTGATGACTTGGACGGCCATCCTAACGAGCTGAAGAACGCTGTGAAACTTAAGCTTGTGGCATTTGGAATTTGGACTCCTTCAAACCCTTTGATTTTATTCATACTGGATGAGAGGTCGTGGTTGTGAATGTCAATGTTAAAAATTATATCGGCTCAAACATTTGTTTATAGTGTAAAAAACTAAGATTGACGCGTTTCGAAAGTAAAGCTTCCATCATCAGAATAATAAAAAAGTAAAAGAACCTGTTAAAACTCGCTAAAATGTAACATGCATCAGGCACAATAAAATGGATAATAAAATTAAAACATTGTGGCTACTTCCCTTGTTGCAGCCGTATCTTCCAAGGTGCATCTCCACATAGTCGTCAAAATATAAAAAACTATAAAATGGTGTCGCCTATGGTGTTCAACATCTAACCACATGGCTCTCTCCTCTATCGTCGTAAACCGCCCGTACGTCTTCGTTGATACCACACACCACGTAGCCAAACACGACACTGAAACGCGAGTGAGCTCACGCACAGGTAAACAAGGAAGTCACAGAGATGTCTATACAACAGATAACGTATACATGTTCCAAGGACCTCATGAAATGATGGTATCCTGCCAATTGCTAAAAATGTAGTTACTAAAACAAACCAGTGAAATGTTTGAAAAAGCTATTTGTGTCACCAGTTAGCTGTTCATTTAGTGTGTTCTGATTATCCACGCTATGTTTCGTAATTTCCAGCTGTTCTAGTAGATCCAGCTTTTTGCCTTTGTCCTGTCTATGTAAAATAACGAGATCCTGATCTATTCCCAACATGGGGTGTCCCGTTTCCAAAATATGCGTGGCTACTGCTGACGTTTCGAAATTTTTAAGCCGGAAAGCATCGATATGTTCTTTGTAATGTACTTTAAAGGACCTACCAGTTACGATACATAACGTGGAAAATCAGAACACACTGAATGAACAGCTAACTGGTGATACAAATAACTTTTTCAAACAATTCACTGGTTTGTTTTTGTAACTACATTTTTAGCAATTGGCAGGATACCATCATTTCATGAGGTCCTTGGAACATGTATACGTTATCTGTTGTATAGACATCTCTGTGACTTCCTTGTTTACTTGCGCGTGAGCTCACTCGCGTTTCAGTGTCGTGTTTGGCTACGTGGTGTGTGGTATCAACGAAGACGTACGGGCCGTTTACGACGATAGAGGAGAGAGCCATGTGGTTAGATGTTGAACACAATAGGCGACACCATTTTATAGTTTTTTATATTTTGACGACTATGTGGAGATGCACCTTGGAAGACACGGCTGCAACAAGGGAAGTAGCCACAATGTTTTAATTTTATTATCCATTTTATTGTGCCTGGTGCATGTTTCATTTTAGCGAGTTTTAACAGGATCTTTCCCCTTTTTTTTATTCTGATGATGGAAGCTTCACTTTCGAAACGCGTCAATCTTAGTGTTTTACACTATAAACAAGTGGTTGAGCCGATATATTTTTAACATCCTTCAAACCATACCAATTTTTGTGTTGAGGATTAACACAAAGATTATATTTGGAGCAATCTACGACACTGTGATTGCACAGAAATAGTTCAACGCAGTAACGAAAGCTGTTAAGTGGGAAGCAATAAGGTGTTTAAAACATCAATGTAGGCCTGTGTTGTGATAGTGCCACGCAAAACAACAAGGGGTGCAAGTCACCTCCATGATAAACACGACTACATCATAACACCACTGCCTCCAAATTTTACTGTTGGCACTACACACGCAGGCAGATGGCGTTCACTGGTCATTCGCCATACCCGGACCCTGAAATCGGATCGCCACATTGTGTGCCGTGATTCGTCACTCCACACAACGTATCTCCACTGTTCAATCGCCCAGTGTTTACGCTCCTTACACCTAGCGAGACGTTGTTTGGCATTTACCGGCGTGATGTGTGGCTTATAAGCAGCCGGTCGACCACGAAATCCAAGTTTTCTCACCTCCCGCCTAACTCTTATAGTACTTGCAGTGGATCCGGATGCAGCTTCGAATTCCTGTGTGATGGTCTGGATAGATGTGTGCCTATTACACATTACGACCCTTTTGAACTGTCGGCGGTCTCTGTCAGTAAAAAATGTTCAAATGTGTGTGAAATCTTATGGGACTTAACTGATAAGGTCATCAGTCCCTAAGCTTACACACTACTTAACCTAAATTATCCTAAGGACAAACACACACACACCCATGCCCGAGGGAGGACTCGAACCTTCGCCGGGATCAGCCGCACAGTCCACGACTGCAGCGGTTTAGATCGCTTTTTTTCCTTTTTTCTTTTCTTTCGTTATTGATCGTTGTGTTTGGTCGTTGCGGAAGTCGCAAGACATCCAGTTCAAGTTCGGTGGTTGATCCTTCCACTCCCTTTTTTATTACAGAGGCCAAGCGGCTCTCTGACCGAACACACTGAGCTACCGTGCCGGCAGACCGCTCGGCTAATCCCGCGTGGCTCTGTCAGTCAACAGACGAGGTCGGCCTGTACGTTTTTGTGCTGTACGTGTCCCTTCACGTTTCTACTTCACTGTCACATCAAAAACAGTGGAGCTAGGGATGTTTAGGAGTGTGGAAATCTCACGTACAGATGTATGACACAAGTGACACCCAATCACCTGACCACATTCGAAGTCTGTGAGTTCCGCGGAGCGCCCCATTCTTCTCTCTCGCGGTGTCTAGTGACTACTGAGGTCGCTGGCAGTAGGTCCTAGCCCATCGCACCTAATATGAAAAACGTATGTATTTGTGGGTGTCCGGGTACTTTTGATCACGTACTGTAGTTCCATTTTACAGCAAGTAACTTTCATTAGTAAGGGTTGTAAGTAGGCTGTTTAGGTTTGCTTATTGGTAACGCCACGTAGCGCTCTGTATGAAAATCACTGGCTGTTCTGTGTGCAGTCTATGGCTATTTTGCATTGTTGTCTCCCATTGTAGTGTTGGGCAGTTGGATGTTAACAGCGCGTAGCGTTGCGCAGTTGGAGGTGAGCCGCCAGCAGTGGTGGATGTGGGGAAGTGAGATGGCGGATTTTTGAGAATGGATAATCTGGAGGTGTGTCCATCAGAAACAGTACATTTGTAAGAATGGATGTCATGAACTGCTATATATATTATGACTATTAAGGTAAATACATTGTTTGTTCTGTATTAAAATCTTTCATTTGCTAACTATGCCTATCAGTAGTTAGTGCCTTCCGTAGTTTGAATCTTTTATTTAGCTGGCAGTAGTGGCGCTCGCTGTTTTGCAGTAGTTCGAGTAACGAAGATTTTTGTGAGGTAAGTGATTTGTGAAACGTATAGGTTAATGTTAGTCAGGGCCATTCTTTTGTAGGGATTACTGAAAGTCAGATTGCGTTGCGCCAAAAATATTGTGTGTCAGTTTAAGCACAGTCAAGTATAATTTTTCAAAGGTGCTGTAGTTACAGCAAGTAACTTTCATTAGTAAGAGTCAATTACAAGAACATAGTTCAAAAATGGTTCAAATGGCTCTGAGAACTATGGGACTTAACATCTGAGGTCATCAGTCCCCTAGAACTTAGAACTACTTAAACCTAACTAACCTAAGGACAACACACACATCCATGCCCGAGGCAGGATTCGAACCTGCGACCTAGTGGTCGCGCGGTTCCGGACTGAAGCGCCTAGAACCGCTCGGTCACACCGGCCGGCCCTGCGTCTTCGTGGAACATCTCATCACTAAGATGGTGAATCTTTGGCGACGCAGGGCTTAACTAGTGGCCGTTAGTATGCGCCTCTCGTCAATATCCACCGCGAAATCGAGCCGGCCCATCGATACCATTCTTACCCTAAGTTTCCAATTCATCATGTTCTTGGCTCTGGCTTAGAATCGCAGTACAACCAACGGTACAACTCAATTCCTGGACGCGGAGTGGTCTCACGACAACTTGCAGGTAGTCCGCGCGCCCACCTAGTCCCGCGCTTACCGCTTTTAATCCAAATTCCGCCACGAGTCGCGTTCTTTGCCGTTTGTTTTCCTGCAGTCGCAGTGGGCAGCGCCGGCTACTGCGCAGCAGGGGGAAGAATGCACTGCCCTCCTGCGGCTCGCCTCAGGACCGCGACTGTTTAAATCTCGCAACTTTGCTGATGCGGCTATTCCAGGAATCCGGCCAGTGGCGGCGGGCTGGCCAACTCGCTCGCGCGGCGGTGCGCTAGGGGGATAGTTTCTGCGGCAATAGTGGTCGTTTCATCATGCGGCCGAATTCAACTTCTTTACCGGGCAACCACCACCACCACCATCGCCGCACACACTTTTAGTGCGAAACTGTTTTCGAGTACGGGGGGATGTGGAGGAGGAATTAAAACAAGGAGAAAAAGGAGTTAAAAATGAATATTCATCGGGCAGAAAGGGGAGGGGGAGCGCGTCGCGCTGGCGGCAGTGGCGTCGCCCACCTGGAAAGCGCGGGTCTCATGAATATGCGCGCCGCTCCACAATCTGTACATGTGTCTCCCGAGAAATTAGAGCTGCCGCTTAGCCGCCCGTCGCGCCCGCAGTTGGCTATCTTTACGGTGCTGTGGCCGCCGCGCGAACCGATGGAAGGCCAGCAGGTGCCGAAAGACGCGGAAGGTAGGGTAGGGGGGCCACTCGGTGTGTCCGCAAATTAACGAGCCGCAGCCTGCAGGCGCGGGGCTTTTATCAGGGTCGTGGCTCTTAAACATGCCGCCGCCGAGAGAGGAGCGCTGCGCGCCGGTTGCCTGCTTTAACGAGTAAATGGTTCCGCGGTGATAAACCGCGTTCAGCAGTTACGGAACCTCAGTGAAATACAGCCGGCGCGGCTGTCTTCTGGTATGCGAGAGGTGGACAAAATACGGAGCACCGTTCCCGCAGCTAATGTTTCTGTGATATCAGCCACGCTGGCAAGCAAGTTTTAGGAACATTAATCTGATTCCGTGTTGTTTTTGGTTAACAAAGACTCCAGCTTACTGTTATAGTCAAAACTGCTATTCTACCAGGTGAGGTGACATTGCGTTACGAATATGGACTCGGATTCGGTACGAGTAAAGTTCAAATTCCTACGCGGTCACTCGGATTTACGTTTTCTTTGTTGAAAAAAGTCATTTAAGGCGAAAGCTCAGGCGAATGGAAGAATGACGCAAGATGTGTATCGCCAACCGGATAACACGAAGTCCGTTGTACAATCTTAGTTACAGGTTGCCTCCATAACGGCATCCAGGGGCTAAAAAAAATTGATTACCAGTTTCATATAATTATTGACCGAACTACTTAGAAATTTAAAATGGTAGCGTGATCTACTCTTATGATAGAGTTTTGACACAAAAGTCATGTCTGTTTCTGAAGAATACTCACAAGGGAACCTCGCCATCGCACCCCCCTCAGATTTAGTTATAAGTTGGCACAGTGGATAGGTCTTGAAAAACTGAACACAGATCAATCGAGAAAACAGGAAGAAGTTGTGTGGAACTATGAAAAAAATAAGCAAAATATACAAACTGAGTATTCCACGCGCAAGATAGGCAACTTCAAGGAGAGTGTGGGCTCAGGAGCGCCGTGGTCCCGTGGTTAGCGTTAGCAGCTGCGGAATGAGAAGTCCTTGGTTCAAGTCTTCCGTCGAGTGAAAAGCTTATATCCTTTATTTTCGCAAAGTTATGATCTGTCCGTTCGGTCACTGACGTGTCTGTTCACTGTAATAAGTTTAGTGTCTGTGTTTTGCGACCGCACCGCAAACTTACTGTTCGGAAAATATTCATTGACCTTGTTATTGAAGTCGCAAGCTGTATTTGCTGGATTCATATTGCCCACGGAATACACCTCACGTATTTAATGCACTCTCGTCCAAAGTAGCGAACAGTCAACTGCCAGCCAGGGAGCCTCGTTAGGAGGAATACTCTCTCTTCCGTGCGCTTTAGTCGACTGACGTCGTGTGTTTCGATGTTTGTTTAGGTGTAGCGTCCCCAAACAACGGCGCAGTTACCTCGCATCGGACGGACAGACGGACAGATAATAATTGTCTGAAAATAAAAAATCTAACTTTTTCACTCGATGGAAGACTTGAATCAAGGACCTCTCGTTCTACAGCTGCCCACGCTAACCACGGGACCACGGCGCTCCTCAGGTCACACTATCCTTGATGTTGCCTATCTTGCGCATGGACTACTCAGTTTCTATATTTTGCTTATTTTTTTCATAGTTCCACACAACTTCTTCCTGTTTTCTCGATTGATCTGTGTTCAGTTTTTCAAGGCCTATCCACTGTGCCAACTTATAACTAAATCAGAGGGGGTGCGATGGGGAGGTTCCCTTGTTAGTATTGTAGAACACTCAGTATAATGTCTTTTATTGAAACTGAACCACACTTCTCGAACAATCACTATACACACACACAAAAACAAATAACTTGTAGACAACCATTCATCAAGAGCGTCGGTGAGGTCCGTCGGAGCTGGTCCTAGCTCGGTGAGGAACTGGTTGTACTGCTTGTTTTTTTTTTTTTTTCTTTATTGTGATTTTGATACCAGTATAACAGGTAGGCTGGCAGCAGCACAAGACGCCGCTCTTCAGCCAAAGATAGTACAATGATAAAACAGAGAAGACACATGGGTTGGAACAAAACGGCGGGAGAAAAAACAGTAAACACATAAACATAAAAAACATGAGGCCGTTCACACTCGAAGACAATGCACACTACAAACTGTTGACACGAGGCACAAACACGGAAGATGTCGATGGCACTGGTGAACGATGGAGTGTGACGGTGAACACTGAACACTAAACATGACGGCACACACGAAACACTGATGGCGGTGATCTCCGGCGCGCGAATGTCCACTGAGCGTGTGCGAGTCCGGGGACCTGCCAAGAGGAGATCAGGGGTGAGGTGGGGGAGAGTTGTACTGCTGCGGCGTTGGTCTTATAAAGCCAGCGGAGGCCGCCGGAGTACTCCAACTTTCCCTGTATCTGTGAGGCGACCCCTGCAGAAAAAGGTTCGCATTAGTCTCTAGCAAGTTCTGTTTGTTTTGAAGAATTGGTTTCCTCTTGTTTGCGCCTGCAAGTGGTTGTGTATGTTATATGGTACACAGGGGTGTCTTGGCTGTAGTCTGCCTGGCAGGGGCCGTCTGTGACCGACGTAACAGTGGTAACCGTTCTTTCCGACTTGTCCGAAAGAACAGCACCACTCATATATAGATGCACCAAAGAAACTGGTGCACCTGCCTAATATCGTGTAGGGCCCCGCGATCACGCAGAAGTACCTCAACATGACGTGAGATGAACTCGACTAATAAGTAGTGCTGGAGAGAAATGTCACCATGAATCCTGCAGGGCTGTCCAACAAAGCCATAAGAGTCCGAGTGGGGTGGAGATCTCTTCTGAACAGCACTTTGCAAGGCATCCCAGATATGCTCAATAATGTTCACGTCTGGGGTGTTTGGTGGCCAGCGGAAGTGTTTAAACTCAGAAGAGTGTTCCTTGAGCCACTCTGTAGCTAGTCCTGTTGGAGTTTCCCAAGTACATCGAAATGCACAATGGACAGGAATGGATTCAGGTGGTCAGACAGGATGCTTATATTCGTGTCACCTATCAGACGTATGAAGGGTCCCATAACACTCCAACTGCACACGCTCCACACCATTGCGGAGCCTCCACCAGCTGGAAAAGTCCCATAGTGACATGCCGGGTCCATGGATTCACGAGGTTGTCTCCATAACCGTACACCTCTATCCACTCGATACAATTTGAAACGAGATTCGTCCGAGCAGGCAAGATGTTTCAGACATCAACAGTCCAATATGGGTGTTGGAAGGCACAGGCGAGGCGTAAAGCTTTGTGTCGTGCAGGCATCAAGAGTACACGAGTGGACCTTCGTCTCCGAAAGGCCATGTCGATGATGTTCCGTTGAATGGTTCGCACGTCGACACCTGCTGTTGACCCAGCATTAAAATCTGCAGCAATCTGCGGAAGGGTTGGACTTCTGACGCAATGAACGATTCTCTTCACTCGTCGTTGGTCCCATTCTTGTAGGATCTTTTTCCGGCGCAGCGATGTCGGAGTTTTGATGTTTTACCGGATTCCTGATATTCACAGTACACTCGTGAAATTGTCGTTGGGGAAAATTCCCACTTCATCGCCAGCTCGGCGATGCTCTGTCCCATCGCTCGTGCGCCGACTATAAAACCACCTACAAACTCACTTTTGATAACCTGCTATTGTTCTCACGAGGGCGCTGCTTTGCTACTGTGTGGCAAATGTGAATTTGGGTTGAGGGGGAGGCGTGCTTAGGTATTCCGTGTAATTGTGTGTAACAGTTGTGTCGAGGTGGCATAGATGGTTAACGCGTCTGCCTCCTAAGCGGGAGACCCGAGCTAGAATCCAAATTTGTACAAATTTTCATTTGTTGGTGGTGAATTCTTTCATTGCTGAATGTGGCAGAGATCGGAATTTCTCCTTTCTGAACAAAAGCCATACATTAAAGTTAGAAACTTTGTACATGTTTTGCTGCAGCTTAACTCACAGTGCCCGTATTACCCTCATCATATTCCCCCTGTACTTGAGAATGCGAGCAATTGCGGACTTACAACAAAGTGTGCAAGTAATTTCAAACTTTTTGAAACTTTTTCTCTCTAGCAGTCCACACAAAATAATAAAAGCAAAGAAGTTTATTGCTTACTGTATTTTCGGTGTTCATGCTGTAAAAATTAAGCATCAGGCATAACGTTTTGATTTACCCCATCTTTACTACCTACGCTATCCTAAAACATACTGGAAACATTATACACATCAATCACAGAATGTACCTGTAAAAGTATGTCATTGTTCGAATCATAGCTGAGGAAATATGACGTCAAAAAATTTAAGATGTGTGAAAGAACTGCTTTTCTGACAACGTAGTTTGACTGTTAAAAGAATCGTGAGAGGGTAGTGGAAAGAGGGTAGGTACTGATTGTCACTAACAACACACAAACTTAAATGAGACAAAAAGTGGAAGAAAATCCACTCTGTCGTTTACAAGTTGATCATGCGGGCATTCTATTTACTGAGATCATACTGACGCTTATCAGGCACGACCACGTGGTGTTGAACACAAAAAACAGAAATCAGAAATCACAAAACAAAAGACTTGCGAATATTTAAACAAACGCGATCACTATTTAGAAAAAACCGACCAGATCAATAAGCGATTAGAATGCCAATTTAACTACTATGATTGAGTACTATAACAGTTTCTCACGTAAATTCAAGACGCTGGGCCAAATTGTCCTTATTCTAACATGTGAATGTGGTCACAGGTGGTCGCTAGAAGCTGCGGGCGCAAGACCGATGTTTGTGAAGCGTTGAGCCCGGTGTAAAAGTAAATTGCAAAACTTTTATACTACGCCAGTCATATTATGAATGTACTCTCTATATGGGTCTCCCGTAAACCGCGCACTATGAAATTTACGCCCAGAGAAGACTAAGGAAGGTGCAATAATCCCGCTGTCTGAACTCCACAACTTTCCCGGCGGCAGAAGAACTGATGAAGAGGGCGAGAACTGCTCAAACAAGAACTCGAGTACCAAAATTTTTACAGTCGGAAGTGATCATAATTTTGTTTGGTATTGGACACAAACGCGAGATTTTAATTATAACTGAACCTTCGGAAACGACAATGGAAAAAGAAATTGTAAACAAAGAATATAAAATTTGTTTCTCTTCTACTTGACAAAATATACTTTCTGTTAAATATAAAATAAAATGTGGTCCAAATCCGTCGATCAGCGTATGGCATGTGTAATGTACAGAAGATGCGTTGCCGTACTAACTAAAATGCCAAAGGTACACTATGCAAGACAGTAGGCCTTCTGGCCTCTTCGTACATTTATTAATGTCCATAAAACCAGCCTGTCTTGTATTTCTAAAATCTGGATTTTCATACATGCAAATCAGTGTCATTTCGCTACTGTATTACATTGTCATGCAAAGTAGGTAATCGAATGCTGCGTACCGATAGGTACAGGATCGGGTGTACGATGGATGCATATCATAATTCTGTTCATTTCGCGTTGGAGACTAGCAGGTATTTTTGGGCTGTGAGGAGACTAACCGCTCACAAAAGCTGCGAATGGTCAGAAAGGGGAGGCGGAACACCCGGTTATTGGGAATTGCTCCCTGAGTCCCAACCCGCACGTGACCGGCGACTTTCTCTTTTGACGCCGGTCCTCATGGGGCAGAGTAATGGATGCTTGCAATTTTTGCAATGGCTGAGCAGTTTTGGGTAGGAACGTGCTAGCTCGCCGCAATGGCTGTGCTGTTGTTTGGGTCGTTTGGGTTACCGAACTCACGGCATAGTCCACAGAACCCCAGTTATCATATTCCGTTAGCGCCCGTCCCCAGAAAACTTCCCTAGGAATGTCCTGGCAGAGGCTGTGATAGGATGCTCGACTGTTGGGTTAGCATACGTTTGCAGTCACCATCGGTAATTGGCGGCAAGGAATACTATTGGCCCCTAAACTGACGGAGGTCGGTAGTGGGAGTGTAGGTGAATTTGTTGTAAGGCCATAATTGGCGAAATATTTGTTTATAGGCAACGATTGGCCGAGTGCTGGCACAGCTGAGTCTCTCTGGGCGCAGGGCAGGAGAGAATTTTGAGTGGTGTTGGTTCCTGGCCACCGCAGGAGTCTGTCGCGTACTTTACCGCCATTGCTGCAGAGTAATTTCATTCACAGTTTCACTTGTCCGGCCACCTGGGCGGTCACTTTTTTCGCGCTCACGCTTCGATCGATCTCCAACATGGAGCCCATTTTTATGCAGCGGAGCCGACCACGAGTAGCTTGCACCATACAGTTGTAATACGAGGTATGTCCGCAAAGTAAGTTCCGTTTGGTTATATAAAACAAATGTATACAGATACAGAAAAAATATTTATTGTACAAAAATCTACAACTTTTAAATTACTTTTCTACATAGCTTCCGAAATTTTGTAGGCACTTGTCATAGCGTGTCACAAGTTTTTGTATGTCGTCTTCATAGAAGGTTGCCGCCTGTGTATTTAACCATGTTGTGGTGTCGATAGTTCCGATGCCACAGCGTAGGCGCACGCTCGTAGGTCGGCACTACGAGAACGGACGAACTACGCCGACCACAGCGCCCTCTAGCCGACGCTGTGCAGCTCAACGAGCGTCGCTCTACATTCCGCCCAGTTGATAAAGAACAGACGACCAACAAACTTAGCTTCTACTTGTACGGAGGCTAGCCATTATAGAATTTGCCTTTGTAACTTCTAGTAACTGTTAGCTTTGATACATCAACTGCTTCGCACCTACGTGCTCATCTGTACCAAAAATTATGTAATGTGTTTGTATATGTTTATACACCAGTTCAAATAGCTCTGAGCACTATGGGACTTAACAGCTATGGTCATCAGTCCCCTAGAACTTAGAACTACTTAAACCTAACTAACCTAAGGACATCACACAACACCCAGCCATCACGAGGCAGAGAAAATCCCCGACCCCGCCGGGAATCGAACCTGGGAACCCGGGCGTGGGAAGCGAGAACGCTACCGCACGACCACGAGATGCGGGCTATACACCAGTGAAGGTGCTTTAACTTTACTTACAGCACCGAAGTACACTACTGGCCATTAAAATTGCTACACCAAGAAGAAATGCAGATGATAAACGGGTATTCATTGGACAAATATATTATACTAGAACTGACATGTGATTACATTTTCACGCAATTTGGGTGCATAGATCCTGACAAATCAGTACCCAGAACAACCACCTCTGGCCGTAATAACGGCCTTGATACGCCTGGGAATTGAGCCAAACAGAGCTTGGATGGTGTGTACAGGTACAGCTGACCATGCAGCTTCAACAGGATACCACAGTTCATCAAGAGCAGTGACTGGCGTATTGTGACGAGCCAGTTTCTCGGCCACCATTGACCAGACGTTTTCAGTTAGTGAGAGATCTGGAGAATATGCTGGCCAGGGCAGCAGTCGAACATTTTCTGTATACAGAAGGGCCCGTATAGGACCTGCAACATGCGGTCGTGCATTATCCCGCTGAAATGTAGGGTTTCGCACGGATCGAATGAATGGTAATGCCACGGGTCGTAACACATCTGAAATGTAACGTCCACTGTTCAAAGTGCCGTAAATGCGAAAAAGAGGTGACCGAGACGTGTAAACAATGGTACCCCATACCATTATGCCGGGTGATACGCCAGTATGGCGATGACGAATACACGCTTCCAAAGTGCGTTATGCCGCGATATCGCCAAACACGGATGCGACCATCATGATGCTGTAAACACAACCTGGATTCATCCGAAAAAATGACGTTTTGCCAATCGTGCACCCAGGTTCGTCGTTGAGTACACCATCGCAGGCGCTCCTGTCTCATGCAGCGTCAAGGTTAACTACAGCCATGGTCTCCGAGCTGATAGTACATTCTGCTGCAAACGTCTTCGAACTGTTCGTGAAGATGATTGTTGTGTTGCAGACGTCCCCATCTGTTGACTCAGGGATCGCGACGTGGCTGCACGATCTGTTACAGCCATGCGGGTAAGATGCCTGTCATCTCGACTGCTAGTGATACGAGGCCGTTGGGATCCAGCAGGACGTTCCGTATAACCCTCCTGAACCCACCGAGTCCATATTCTGCTAATAGTCATTGGATGTCGACCAACGCAAGCGGCAATGTCGCGGTACGATAAACCGCAGTTGCGATAGCCTACAATCCGACCTTTATCAAAGTTGGTAACGTGATGGTACGCATTTCTCCTCCTTACACGAGGCATCAGAACAACATTTAACTAGTCAACGCCTGTCAACTACTGTTTGTGTATGAGAAATCGGTTGGAAACTTTCCTCATGTCAGCACGTTGTGGGTGTCGTCACCGGCGGCAACCTTGAGTGAATGCTCTGAAAAGGTAATCATTTGCGTATCACAGCATCTTCTTCCTATCGGTTAAATTTCGCGTCTTTAGCACGTCATCTTCGTGGCGTAGCAATTTTAATGGCCAGTAGTGTACTTTACCTCACCTGCTGCTATTCGCTTCCTTCATTCTGTCTGTTTTACAGATCTCAGGAGCAGACCGAAGCGCAGCCTTTCGGGCGGGATACAAAAAACATCTGGTAACATGTTCTTTCAGCTCGTCATCATCGTTGAAGTGTTGACCACCAAGGACAGATTTTAGGTGTAAGAAAGGATGAAAGTCGCTAGGAGCGAGGTTCGGGCTGTACGGAGGATCATCAAATGCGTCCCAGTGAAATCCCCGTAAGAGTTGTTTGGTCAACATTCGCCGTGTGAGGTAGGGCATTATCGTGGATAAAAACAATACTTTTTGACGGTAATCCTCGGCGCTTCTTCTGTTTTGCACGGCGCAATTTCTTAATGGTCTCGCGGTAACCATGTGCGTTGATTTTTTGGCCACGTGGTAAGAAATCAATCAGCAAAATGCCTTTTCTATCACAAAAAACGGTGCACATGACTTTTCGAGGTGTCAAGATTTGCTTAGGTTCAAATGGCTCTGAGCACTATGGGACTCAACTGCTGAGGTCATTAGTCCCCTAGAACTTAGAACTAGTTAAACCGAACTAACCTAAGGACATCACAAACATCCATGCCCGAGGCAGGATTCGAACCTGCGACCGTAGCGGTCTTGCGGTTCCAGGCTGCAGCGCCTTTAACCGCACGGCCACTTCGGCCGGCATTTGCTTAGGCTTATCCTTCGTAGGGGGGTGACGTGTGCCTCCATTCGAATCATTGCCGCTTTGTTTCAGGGGTGTCGTATGATACACATGTTACAGCCCTCGTGATTATTGGAGGAAGAAAACCATCGCTTTCAAAAACTGAAGTGCACTGCCCATCCGTTTTTTTTTTTTTTTTTTTTTTTTTGTGTTGTTCAGTAAGAATTTTGTGTACCCAACGTGAGCAAAGTTTTCGAAATTTCAGTTTTTCAGTAACAGTTTCATGAATTAGTAATCGTGGGATATGCGGAACTTCCATAGCGAGGGCACTAAGTGCGTCCTTAGAGTTGTGCCGAATCTTCTCTTCAATTGTGGGAACCGTTTCACCAGTAACCACAGACCGGCGTCCACTTCGTACTTCATCGTGCACTCGATCACGTCCTTCATTGGACAGACTGACCTATCTCCTAACCATTGAATCACTCATAGCATTTTGTCCGTAAACCTCGCAGATTTGCCGATGAATTTCCTTTGGTTTGACTTTCTATGCATTTAGAAAAGGAATCATAGATCTGATTCCACACGCGGCGGAATTTTCAATTACGGCTGACATTATAAAGAAACACTACATGGGGTAGCCGCGCGGTCTTAGGCGCCTTGTCACGGCCCGTGCGGCTGCCCCCCTCCCCCCCTCACCCTCCCCCCTTCCCACCATCCCCCCCTCCCACCCCCCTCGTCGGAGGTTCGAGTCCTCCCTCGGACATGGGTATGTACGTTGTCCTTAGCATAAGTTAGATTAAGTAGTGCGTAAGCCTACGGACCGATGACCTCAGCAGTTTGGTCCCATAAGACCTTTTTTTTTAAACAAAAAAAAAAAAAGGAAAAGAAGCACTACAAAGCACACGTCGGCAACAGCGATCTGATAATGACGGACATGTCTTCTCCTTGAGTCAGAGTAATTGCCGTGCATGCTCGGAACTGTGGTCGTAGCGGTGCCGCGGATAGAAATAGAAACGGAACTTAGTTTGTGGACGAATCTCGTATATACATCTCTGGGCTGTAGGGTTTCAGCTGATGTTTCAGCTGCACAAAATTTTAATTGAGCTTACGCAGTAGCGGCATCCATGGAACCACATTGCCTCAGGTTATATCGTGACACTACATCCGACTACCCACTTATTTATCGATATTATACATTTTACCTGTTCCCAACGTCCCGCCCCCTCCCCCGTCCCCGTCTCGTAATAGAGAAGCACTCTAGATTTCATGCACAGTGTCGTTTGTGCTACGTTGTTGCCAACACCTGTATCAAGTGAGGACTATTTAAATTTTTGGTTTGCGATAACATGACACGATAGTTCCTTGTACAAATTCATGATCAACTTTGTGTTCCATTTAAGAATAAAAATGTGAGTGTAAATTCTTAGGACTGCATTTATCTGTTAAACAGTCACACTCATAAGACTCCTTTCCCATCATTACAGGGAGGGGAACTTCGAACAATTAATATAATGAATAAATTATACAAGAGCGCAGCTACCCCACGTACGATTATCAGGGCCATTATAAGATTTCTTTACACACCTTGTGCAGAATCAATATAGGCCCACTTGGGTGTGATTTGCATTACATCGTGATTCTGCCCCATAAGTCGCATATCAGTTAAGGGTCCCACAATAGCAAACACGCGGCTAGTTCCCAATTGTGTACATAAGCTGATGATCGGTTCCTTTCCTAGGCCTAGCACTACAAGCCCGCGGCCTCAGTGACCTCAGAATTTGGAAACAGTTTTCTTTATAAATATAAATCTGTATGTCAATGCCATCATTTCCAGGTCGAAGATACGTTAGCATTGTAATACTATATGTATATGGTTCTTTAAAATGCGCAATATGCCTAATAAAATAATTTACTTAGCAACAACAATACAGATTTTTATGGGAAATGCATAATTTTTGACAACAGGACAGAGTATGCATCATGAAAGAAGGAAAAGAAAGATTTAAACCTTAAAACAACTAGAACCAGTGGAAAATGCGTACAAGATAGAACGTTATGTCGAACATTGGTGGTGCTCATTTTCCAGCACCTGGATATCTACGTTGCTAGTCATTTGCAGGAAGACGTCGACGCGGCTCGGACAGTGCAAGACAGGTCGCTACTGCGACCATACGGGGCGTTTGCGTTGGACGAGGATCATTGAGGTGCAGGTATTCCGTGACTCACTGAGCAGGTAGTTTCCAGGAATACTAGGAGCAAATTTCGCTGATCTTTGTATGGGAGGTAATTTCACTGGGTGCAGATTTCATATATCCGTTACACGCACAAAAGCTTTTAAACTCGTTACTACATCCGATACTTGCAGACAGACGGCGCAAATCCCCACGCAGTAGAACAAGAATCCCTGTTCAGGCATCTCAGAGACAACCTCCTGTCTGTGTCCGTTAATGGAAACGCTGACGTCACTTGCCTTACCTGTGCAGTTCAGTACAACGAGGACTCCCCGTGAGAGTGATCCAGACTCAAAGAAGTTCTTCCTTCTACCCCTTCAATATTGCAAACGGAAGCTTCTTTGTGGAACAGAACTATGGTTTCCTACTACTGTAGTGGCGACGGCGTATTAAACATGAAGGGTGCAGCCAATTCTCAGCCTGTGCCTTAGTGCTATGACAAGGTTATCTTGCGCGATAAACTCAGTGACCGTGGGCCAACAGTTTTCTGCTGACTTACTCTTCCGCTCCGACGGAAAATGTTTTTCTTCGGTGTCCTACAGAAAAAAGTGACTAACAATGCATATCTGTATATCTTTCAAATATGTTCAATTAATGATAGTCACCTCTAACGTAACGATAACGTTCGTTCCTTCAAAAAATAATTACTTTTCAGCATTTGGATTTTATAATGGAAGTTTTTCTGAGGAGGCTAAACCTCAAGCCTTGTTACTCGAGAGTCTTAAGTAAACTATCGAATATTGACAGCGAATGTTCTTATGTTTTAAACTGGGAATAACTGGGCTAGAAAGAACTGGAATAATCTGTGCCGATATCGAAGTTACCAGGCCACTATGGTCGAGCGGTTCTAGGCGCTTGCGTCTGGAACCGCGCTGCTGCTACGGTCGCAGGTTCGAAACCTGCCTCTGGCAAGGATGTGTGTGATGTCCTTAGGTTAGTTAGGTTTAAGTAGTTCTAAGTCTAGGGGACAGATGACCGCAGATGTTAAGTCCCATAGTGCTTAGAGCCATTTGAACCATTTTGATATGGAAGTTGCTGTAGAAGTTACGCTCTATAATAGTGAACAAAACACCCTAGAAATACACATTATAGAATCTCCTGAATACCTTCGTAAAATAATCGAATGAAATTATAACATTTCCAGAAGATTATTGGAAAAACTAATAAAGTTCACTCACGAGTTAGAGACTGCTGCAATATGACGATTTTCGTAACGTAAACGTAACTTTCTGCCATTGCACAGCTGACATATTTAAAATGTCCACTTTATGTCGACCTTGCACCAGTGGTTTATTCTTTTGTTTCAACTCTTAGGGAGCAAGAAACCTAGCAACAGATGCCACAGCTCACTCATACACTACTGGCCATTAAAATTACTACACCAAGAAGAAATGCAGATGATAAACGGGTATTCATTGGACAAATATATTATACCAGAACTGACATGTGATTACATTTTCACACAATCTGGGTGCATAGATCCCGAGAAATCAGTACCCAGAACAACCACCTCTGACCGTAATAACAGCCTCGATACGCCTGGGCATTTGGTCGAACAGAGCTTGGATGGCGTGTACAGGTACAGCTGGCCATGCAGCTTCAACACGATACCACAGTTCATCAAGAGCAGTGACTGGCGTATTGTGACGAGCCAGTTTCTCGGCCACCATTTACCAGACGTTTTCAGTTAGAGAGATATCTGGAGAATATGCTGGCCAGGGCAGCAGTCGAAAATTTTCTGTATCCAGAAGGGACCGTATAGGACCTGCAACATGCGGTCGTGCATTATTCCGCTGAAATGTAGGGTTTCGCAGGGATCGAATGAAGGGTAGTGCCACGGGTCGTAACACATCTGAAATGTAACGTCCACTGTTCAAAGTGCCGTCAATGTGAACAAGAGGTGACCGAGACGTGTAACCAATGGCACCCCATACCATTACGCCGGGTGATACGCCAGTATGGCGATGACGAATACACGCTTCCAATGTGCGTTCACCGCGATGTCGCCAAACACGGGTGCGACCATCATGATGTTGTAAACAGAACCTGGATTCATCCGAAAAAATGTTGTTTTGCCAATCGTGCACCCAGGTTCGTCGTTGAGTACACCATCGCAGGCGCTCCTGTCTGTGACGCAGCGTCAAGGGTAACCGCAACCATGGTCTCCGAGCCGACAGTCAATGCTGCTGCAAACGTCGTCGAACTGTTCGTGCAGATGATTGTTGTCTTGCAAACGTCCCCATCTGTTGACTCAGGGATCGAGACGTGGCTGCACGATCCGTTACAGCCATGCGGATAAGATGCCTGTCATCTCGACTGCTAGTGATACGAGGCCGTTGGGATCCATCACGGCGTCCCGTATTACCCTCCTGAACCCACCGATTCCATATTCTGCTAACAGTCATTGGATCTCGACCAATACGGGCAGCAATGTCGCTATACGATAAACCACAATCGCGATAGGCTACAATCCGATCTTTATCAAAGTCGGAAACGTAATGGTACGCATTTCTCCTCCTTACACGAGGCATCACAACAACGTTTCACCAGGCAACGCCGGTCAACCGCTGTTTGTGTATAAGAAATCGGTTGGAAACTTTCCTCATGTCAGCACGTTTTAGGTGTCGCCACCGGCGCCAACCTTGTGTGAATGCTCTGGAAAGCTAATCATTTGCATATCACAGCATCTTCTTCCTGTCGGTTAAATTTCGCATCTGCAACACGTCATCTTCGTGGTGTAGCAATTTTAATGGCCTGTAGTGTATTTCTTAAAATGTAGATTACAAAGACGTAACAACCTTACTCAATATACATGGTTGGAGCACATGGCCTAAAACGCCAAAAGGTAAATATAACGGCTAACATAAGCAAAACAAGGCAAAGTCGGCAAACAGTACTCGTAAGGAAAATTTATAGCTAACGCTGAGAACACAGACACTTCAACAAATTTACTGTTACTTTATGTATTGAAAGAAGCACGTATTTGATGAAACCAATGAAAATTAAATATTACAACATTGTTTGAACTGCTATCACACTCTTTACGGAGGAAGCACTTTATGACGATATAAACTTATACTGTGGCTTATCTGTGGGAGATGGATGACGCAGTTCTCCGTCGTCTGCAGTTAAGTGGTGTTGGCGAAGTTTTATCGTGTTCGTTAATGTGAAAGCGTAGTTGTTTCTTAAGAAGTGTGCATAATCCATATGGTGACGATGAAATTACTCCGTCGCTTCCGCTCGATACAGGCTGGTGGGAAGTAACAGTTACTGGACTTCGTATACTTTCGTACTTGCACGTCGATATCTTTTCTGCCACATGAACGAATTGTTACTGTCAAGTTCACCGTTTTTAAAGTATGCTGAATCACGTCAAGTCGCAGAGTATGAAAATGTAGTTAGTCCGCTTTTGTCGCGCGTCTTATACCCGTGATCGCATACTATGCCGGGCTACATTTACATATAGTAGAGTGATTTATAACCACTTTTACTGTCTTAGCGAGCGCGAGGCGCATTAGCTTGCAACTGAAAAATATAAAACACATCAGTGTTTGCAACTAATGCACAGATACAGGAAAGTAAGGTCCAGCCAAGCAAGAAACAAGGCTTTTTAGTATGGTCTGTAGCATTTCACAAGGTTCAAATTACAGTATTTGATTCAATCTGATACTTTTTCCAAACAACATTCATGGTAACATTAGGTCCATTTTGAAATAATGAAGTTCTGCTACTAATAGAATATTTAAAAATTGGCAGTGACCGATGTTTAGCCAAAATCCTAAGATATCAGAGTGGGATCAGTACAGTACATAACCTAAAAGCAAATGAAGTAAAAACCATTAACACAGTCATTCCAAATGCAATGTATAGGCTTAATATACCCTCTTCACACTCCACAGCACATTGAGCAGAGGTACAGATATACTTTTTATCAAGAAAAGCTTCGGAATGTGTTATCTACTAACCCTAGTTCTTAAAGTCACAATAAATACGATTCTTTCCCAGTAACTGTCAAAAAATCTAATCAGTTACCACCCTGCTAATACTGAAGGTGTGCCGTATGAGTTTGTGATAAGGCAATGCACCTGGTCTAAATGTACTTACTAGAATAATGTATCTTGTCTGCTACACAGAAAATAGGATAGTAAACAAATAATCTCACTTAGTCAGTTGTTAGTTGTTTGTTATCTACTCCTTGAGGAAGCTGCAGCAGTTTTATATTTTGCAAAGCGAGCAATAAATGTGTAGTTTGTATTCAGCAGCACTGCCTTTACTTTTTCTGACACTTTAATGTTGGCAACATCTCTGGTTTGTCTAGCAGTTGTCTTTCGAAACTACGCTAGTAATCATAGACATTTAATAACATTTCACAGTTGTGACACTTTAAATAAGCATAGCTGCAACAACTTTTCTGAACTCTCTGACAGGTCTCAAAATTAGTTTGAAATCAATAAATGAACAATTTTTTAAATCGAAATGTTTCATATTAAACTGTAGTAACCAAATTTATTAGCACTCGTGCTGATACTGAAACAGGTCTGTATCAACGCACTGTGAATGAATAACTGAAGTCTTGTTAGTATAGAGTATTACACTGTCTTCCATTAGTGATTTTAACATTGATAACTCGAGCTCTACCAGTGATATCTTGATGTGTGATCAACATTTACTTCCAGGTTTGATATAAATATTCATAATACTATGGTAAACTGATCAGAGCTCATATCTTGAGTGTTATCATACAACCACCAACATCATACCGTCTCGAGGCAAGTTGGAACCATCCATTCGCCGGTTCTCTGCACACTTTAAAAATTGTGAACTTTACAGTAATAATTGTAAATGTGACAGAAAAGTTGTCGACGTGCAAATACGAACGTAAATGGATTTCAGTGTTTATTGATTCCGACCAGGTCATATCGAGTTCGTATCTTGAAGTTTATCATACAACCACCAACATTAGACCATATCGAGCCAAGTTAGAGCCATCCGTATGCCAGTTCTCACTTCATAGTCCTTAGTATTCATTTAAGCTGACATGTCGTGCAATCATTTTGAATTGGTTTTTGTTGATGATTACACATAAAACAAATTATTCAGAAAGTTCTCTCTTTCATGTCATATTTTCTGCTAAATAACAAAATTTTCAAAGCTATATTTAGATTATAATTTTATGAAGTAAATTATATAAATCTTACCTGTTTTAATACTCTAGAATCGTCTTTCGTTGTAATTATATTGATTTGCTGTTATTCTTAACCTGTGACAACTTCTGGTATCGACCAGAGCTAATAAGGTAGACAAAATTATGACATATACGATGTGATCAAAAGCATCCGGTCTCCTGGCTGAAAATGACTTACAAGTTCGTGGCGCCCTCTATCGGTAGTGCTGGAATCCAGTATTGTGTTGGCCCACCCTTAGCCTTGATGACAGCTTCCACTCTCGCAGGCATACGTTCAATATGGTGCTGGAAGGTTTCTTGGGGAATGACAGACCATTATTCACGGAGTGCTGCACTGAGGAGAAGTATCGATGTTGGTCGGTGAAGCCTGGCACGAAGCCGGCGTTCCAAAACATCCCAAACGTGTTTTATAGGATTCAGGTCAGGACTCTGTGCAGGCCAGTCCATTACAGGGATGTTATTGTCGTGTAAACACTTCGCCGCAGGCCGTGCATTATGAACAGGTTCTCAATCGTGTTGAAAGATGCCATCCCAGAATTGCACTTCAACAGTGGAAAGCAAGAAGGTGCTTAAAACATCGATGTAGGCCTGTGCCGTGATAATGCCAAGTAAAACAACAAGGGGTGCAAGCCCCTCCATGAAAAACACGACCACACAATAACAGTACCGCCTCCGAATTTTACTGTTGGCGCTACACACGCTGGCAGATGACGTTTACCAGGCATTCGCCATACCCACACCCCGCCATCGGATCGCCACATTGTGTACCGTGATTCGTGACTCTACACAACGATTTTCCACTGTTCAATCGTCCAAATGTTTACGCTCCTTACACCAAGCGAGGTGTCGTTTGGCATTTGTCGGCGTGATGTGTGTCTTATGAGCAGCCGCTCGACCATGTAATCCAAGTTTTCTCACCTCCCGCCTAACTGTCATACTACTTTCAGCGGAATCTGAAGTAGTTTGGAATTCCTGTGTGATGGTCTGGATAGATGTGTGCCTATTACATAGCATGACCCTCTTCAACTGTCGGCGCTTTCTGTCAGTCAACAGATGAGGTCGGCCTGAACGCTTTTGTGCTGTACGTGTCCCTTCACGTTTTCACTTCACGATCACACCGGAAATAGTGGACCTAGGGATGTTTGGGAGTGTGGAAATCCCGCATACAGACATATGACACAAGTGACACCCAGTCACCTAATCATGCTCGAAGTCCGTGAGTTCCGCATAGCGCCTCATTCAGCTCTCTCATGATGTCTAATGACTACTAAGGTCGCTGATATGGAGTACTTGGAAGTAGCTGGCAGAACAATGCACCTAATATTAAAGACGTATGTTTTTGTGGGTGTCCGGATACTTTTGATCACAAAGTGTATGTGCTCCCGTGATGAAGTTGCTCCTGCTACGCTGAATTTCCTGTATTTCTCCATCACTCTGTCTCAAGTATTTAATTTACTTCCTTGCGCCTCTGTTTGAAATTATCTGAGTGTCATATTTGATGTTTTAAATTTCTTTTAATTGCAACATGTTCAGTGACTGCTTATTTTGTCATTCGCGCCTCAAATTAATAGTAATATGTTCTAGACCGCCGTGTGTTAGTGACCACTGAGGTCTAAACGGAGTCTTATTTGTCTTGGAAGTTGTTACTTCCCTGTCTGATACGAGTATAAAACTACCTACGGCTGTAGCGATCCAGTGAATCTTGGCTCATTTTCGCCAATAAGTTCCATAACTCTGGTGAGATTTTGCCCCTTGTTCTAAATACAATTACTGTTGTAGTTGTTTGAGTGTTAGCCGTCGATATTTGCCTGTTACTTTTCAAGTCATTTAAATTAATGTATTTCAGTATCCCTGCGATTTCTTGGTTAATACATTAACTTATTACAGTTTATTGTAAGAATTATCTGGTAATATTATTAGTAATTGTTATTGTAATATCCTTGTTGTAATACGTAAGGTTTGGTTGCGGCTTGGAGCCACGATCACATTGAGTTTCTTACCTTGATTGAGCATTTTCATATGTTCTGATTATTGCGCACGAATTACGTGTCTGCTTGTTTGCTCTCGGCTTTCCGAGTTCTTTGGAGAGTTTTGAGGCGCTGCCCCGAGGTTCATGTACGGTTCATCGGGAGTAGCCTCTCCGGGTCGGCTGTTTAGATGCGCCCTTGCCGTCTCACCGTATCCTATGAGATTACAATAATGGATAAAGGGATGAAATGCGAGAGGTCAGGGTCAATGTACCATCATGTGTCATTTCCTGTTACTACCTTAGTGAAATAAAAACCTCTGAAACCGATAGGCCTTTGGCAATCACAATTAGAGTTAATTACAACACAGGCTGAGTAAAATACCGGATCTTAATAATATGGCGATTAAAACTGATAAGTGTTGATGAGAAAGAGTTTCACCAGAGTTTCAGCTAACCCAAATTATGAGAAAGCTTTTAATTTAATTAAAAGGAAAAAAACAGACATCCATGAATAACTTCTTCAGTTAAGAAACCAATAATCTGAATTGCCTCCTCACAAGGGCTGCTCCAGTGCCTCCTCACAAGGGGTGCTCCAGAAGGCTTATACGCAAGGAGCACAATCCTACACCAAATAGATAGGCCAAGAAAGGTTTCAACGAGAGCACCGGCCTTCCAAGGCTCTTTTCGTTGGGTACGTACCGGCAAAAGAAATATTAATACAGCAAGGTTCATTTCGTGGAAGCAAGAATAAGTAGCCAACCAGTATAGCCGCGTCACTTCAACATACCGCTTCTACAACATCGACGAAATGCGCGAAAGAAAACTAGGCTGCCAAACCCAATTACATGACCTCAGCAATTGCAAAGTTAGAGACACAGGCACCTCCTAAAGCACTCCGTCTTGAGGCCACAAGTGGCCCATCGGGACCATCCGACCGCCGTGTCTCAGCTGAGGATGTGGATAGGAGGGGCGTGTGGTCAGCACACTGCTCTCCTGGTCGTTATGATGGTTTTCTTTGACCGGAGCCGCTACTATTCGGTCGAGTAGCTCCTCAATTGGCATCACGAGGCAGAGTACACCCTGAAAAATGGCAACACCGCATGCAAGTGCTGACCACGCCCGACAGCACTTAACTTCGGTGATGTGACAGAAACTGGTGTATCCACTGCGGCAAGGTCGTTGCCCAGGCTCTTCCTAAGCCTATATATTTAACAGAGCGGTGACGTCTGCAATGCCGGAAGGTATCCAGAAACCGGCACTCGGCAGGATTACAAGACAAAGGTGTTTCGAAGACGTTTGGCAGGGAGGTCGGCTAAAACCCAACCATCTACGCATCGCGTGACGACGGGGGAGGAGGGGGAGGGGGGGATGGGCAGGAGACGGGGGGGGGGGTATCCAGCCACAGCATAGAAGAAACGTGTCATCGCTCTGGCCCAGGGAACACCACAGGCTCACACGGTTGAAGACACCCGAAACTGAAGCTTGCCGTTTCTAAAGAGGGCCCAGAATTCAGCATAGCGAAACAGGCTTCAACTCTCTTAACGGTGTGCCACATTTGCAGCCCCATTCGTCCTATATTAAATTACTTATCTCAGCATCATCTACGTCGCTTCGGAGGCTTTTAAAAGTTAATCAGAATCACCCTGTATATGTATTTATATGACACATGTGTGAAAGAGTATGTACCCTATTTTTTTTTCCTTTATTGAATTTCAATTCCCCCCGAAGGGGGCGGGCTG
Organism: Schistocerca nitens; assembly: GCF_023898315.1. Lineage (NCBI taxonomy): Eukaryota > Metazoa > Arthropoda > Insecta > Orthoptera > Acrididae > Schistocerca > Schistocerca nitens. The sequence continues at coordinate 591,258,445 of NC_064619.1, forward strand.
GCAGCAGCTTAGGATGCCGCTCCTCAGCCGACAGATTTTGTGACAAAGATCAAGAGAACAAATAATAACAAAACAGGCGATAAAATCGGAGACTTAGAGAGTAACAAGGCGAAAAGAAATCGTGGAACTTAAAACAACAACAGAGGGATGATGATGCTAATAAAAATACATACGAAGCAGACAGGGAAAACAATAGACAATTAAAAAACACGGCGACAGTCTGGATTCTGTTCGCAAAAGACATAAAATTCACACCTAGCGACAGCATGGTTTCTGTTCGCAACACGAGAAAGACAAACAACACTGAATAGTCACTGGAACACTGCACTAAAAAGTTGGCAAATGTAACACCACAGTCGAGAGCAGGTGGGGGGGAAACTGGACAGAAGATGGGAAAACAAAAGAAAGGGGGGAAAGGAGAGTAAAAGCGAAGTGGGGAACCGGGAAAGGAGCTGATGGAGGATGAGGACCCAGAAGAGGGGTGGGGGGCAGACGCAACTGGGAGTGGGGTAGGCAGAGGAGGGGAATACAAAAGGACTGGGGGGGAGAAGGGAGGTAGGGAGAGGTTTAGCGGGGAGAAAACAGGACGGAAGGGGGGGGGGAAGAGGGAGCCCAGGGAAAGGACAGAGGAAAGGAGGGGGAGTGAGGATCAGAGTTGATAGGAAGGATAAATGGAGGGAGAGAGGGCATCATCCGGGAGGGGGAGTTGACGGAAGCCACCTTGGGAAAGGAGATGGAGGGTGTAGAGATGGAGGGTAGGGGGGACACAACGGTGAAGACGTGGCAGGGGGCGGGGATGGGAGAGGAGAGGAGCAACCAGGGGGTGAGGGGGTTCAAGACGGCGGGAGGTGTAGAGGATGCTGATATGTTCGAGGAATAGGAGCAGATGGGGGAAAGGAATGAGATCATAGAGGATCCGCGTGGGGGACGGGAGGCGGATACGGAAGGCGAGGCGGAGTGCATGACGCTCAAGGATCTGGAGGGAATTATAGAATTTGGTGGGAGCAGATATCCAGGTGGGACTGGCATAACAGAGGATGGGACGGATTAAGGATTTGTAGGTGTGGAGGATGGTAGAGGGGTGCAAACCCCATGTCCGGCCAGAGAGGAGTTTGAGGAGTCGGAGGCGGTTGTGGGCTTTGGATTGGATGGAGCGGAGATGAGGTATCCAGGTGAGGTGACGGTCAATGGTGAGGCCAAGGTAGGTGAGGGTGGGGGTGATGCGGACAGGACGTGCGCAGACAGTAAGGGAGAAATCCAGGAGCCGGAAGGAGCGAGTGGTACGACCTACGATGATTGCCTGGGTCTTGGAAGGATTGAGTTTCAGGAGCCATTGGTTACACCACGCAGCAAAAAGGTCAAGGTGATTCTGGAGAAGGCGTTGGGACCGTTGGAGGGTAGGAGCGAGGGCGAGGAATGCGGTGTCATCAGCATATTGCAAGAGGTGTACTGGAGGGGGGTTGGGGCATATCTGCCGTGTACAGGAGGTAGAGGAGAGGGGAGAGGACAGAGCCCTGGGGCACACCGGCAGAGGGGTAGAAGGTGTGGGAATTGGCATGATGGATGGTAACATAGGAGGGGCGGTGGGAGAGGAAGGAGGCCACCAGACGGATGTAGTTGATAGGAAGGGCGTAGGTTTGGAGTTTAAACAGGAGACCGGGATGCCAGACACGGTCGTAGGCCTTTTCGAGACAAAAATGGCGGAGCGACGGGAGTTAAGCTGGAGGAAGAGGAGATGAGTGAGGCGGAGGAGTTGGTCATCAGCAGAAAAGGAAGGTCGAAAGCCACATTGGGTGTTTGGGAGGAGGTGGTTTTGGTGGAGGTGGAGATGGATGCGCCGGGAAAGGATGGATTCCAAGAGCTTGCTGAACACCGATGTGAGACAGATAGGACGATAGGAAGAGGCATCAGATGGAGGCTTATTGGGTTTGTAGAACATGAGGATACGGGAGGTTATGTACCCTATGTCTGTTCGAGCATTTATTAGAGTATCGTGTAAACACTTGAAGTAAATGGCTCACGAACTTTCTGAGGTTTTTGAAGCATCAGCTGGTCTTTATATAGTAGTATAGATTACCACTACGGCTGAGAAGTCGTCCTGCCACGTACTTAGTACTGCCCGTTCGAATCCGGGTAATGATATTAGTTTGATAAACGCTGATAAACCAAAACATTATGATCACTGCCCTCCGCCATGTTGAATCGCGCCAGATGGCGTTGCGGGCACTTGACGCAAATATCAAAAGTATGCAAGCGGAGCAGACACGGACGGGGCATCACCATAGCTAAGAGGGGCTGCAAATGGGGAAATACGTTGAGACAGACGACTTTGACAAAGTTCAAATTATTACTACGCAGAGCCTGTGAACGAGTATCTCGAAAACGGGGAGGCTGGTCGAATATTCGCGTGCTGCTATCTTGAGCATCTAGGCAAAGAGGCAGGACAGTGAAACTGCGAATAGGTGCTAAATGGCTGGACACCCTCGACTTTTCACGGAACATTGGGTTTGGAGGCTTGTCTGCTCTGTAAGGTAGGACAGATGCTGATCTGTGAACAGTCTGTCGAAAGAACACACTGCTGGTACTCCCACAAATGTTTTGGAGGATACCGTTCATCGTGCGTTGTTGAACATGGAGCTCCGCAGCCGACCATCCCTACGTGTTCACATGTTGCCCCAACGACATCGTCAATTAGACTGAGTGGGCATGGGACCACCGGGATTCAACCGCTGATCAATGTAAACGTGTCGGCGATTTTTCGGTGAATCACGTTGTCGCTACAATAGGTCTCCTCCACAAACGCCGTCATCGAGGTCAACGGCAGCTCGAAACGTGCAGCGCGCCACGTAGGCGGGCTGGTGTGAGCAGTATTGTGCTATGGGAAACATTCTCCTTATCTTGAACTGGACCTGTAGCAGCAGTCGAAGACACTCTGACAGCAGCGGACAACCTGCATCCCTTCATGCTTGATCTCTTTTCCGACGACGATGTCATCTTTCAACAATATAACTGTCCGGGTCTCGGAGCCGCAACCGTGCTACAGTGGTTTGAGGAGTATTATAGTGATTTCACGTTAATGTCTCGGCGGCCGAATTCACCTGATGTAAATCCTATGGGACTCATCTGGGTCGCTATCGGGCGCCATTACGGCGCACGCAAATCAGCGGCCCGTTATTTTCACGAATTACATGACGTGTGCGTAGACATCTAATGCCACATATTATGAAACGCCCCCTTAGAAAAATTATAAGTGACTGTGCTTAAATTGACACACAATATTTTTATGAAACGCCGCCTTAGAAAAATTATAAGTGACTGTGCTTAAACTGACACACAATATTTTTAGCGCAACGCAATCTGACTTTCAAAAATCCTTACAAATGAATGGCCCTGACTGACAACAACCTATACATTTCATGAATCACTTACCTCACAAAAATCTTCGTTACTCAAACTACTGCAATACAGCGTGCGCCAATACTGCCAGCTGAATAAAAGATTCTAACTACTGAAGGCATTAACTACTGATAGGCATAGTTAGCAAATGAAAGATTTTGATAGAGAACAAACAATGTATTTAACTTAACAGTGTTCAAAAGTCATTATATATATATATATATATATATATATATATATATATATATATATATATATATATATATATATATATCAGTTCATGACATCCAGTCTTACAAATTTACTGTCTCTGATGGACACGCGTCCACATCATCCGCTCTCAAAACTCCGCCATTTCTCTCCCCACATCCACCACTGCTGGCGGCTCACCTCCAACTGCGCAACGCTACGCGCTGTTACCAGCCAACTGCCCAACACTACAATAGCGACTATTTCAACAATGCCTACCAGCCTCAGACGGCACACAGCACAGTCAGTAATTTTCATATAGAGCGCTACGTGGCGTTACCAACATAAAAACCTAAACAGCCTTCTTACAATACCTTCTCAAAGCTGCCAAGAAACTGTTGGACACGTGATGCACAGAATCAGCTGTATTTCGTCCCAAAGACGGACAAACAAGATATTAAGCAGGTGGTCATAATGTTTTGGCTCATCAGTGTATTTACATTAGCATGTGACACTTGCAGGTACTGAAGAGCCGCCCGGATAGATGTGCATATTAAAGCGCCACTACAGGATGGGGAGGTACGCCGACCCTGGATCGTATACTCCAGTCGGCTTAACCATGAGAGCCACTGTGCTGGCCAGCCTGGATGTGGTTTTTAGGCGGTTTCCTACATCCCACTATGTGAATGTCGCGCTGGTGCCCGCGTCCCGCCTCAGTTACACGATTCGCAAACATTTAGAAAATTTTCACTCTGTTTCTGTACGCAGACAGTTGGGTTCGCATATTCTGCCCCGGTAGGTAACGAGGTGGCGGCAGGAAGGACATCCGTCCACACCTTAAATCAACCATGCCAAATCATTAATAAACATACCGACTTTACCCCGATACGGAACAAAGACGCAGGAGAAATAAGAGGAAGGGGTTACGGATAATAAAGCAACGACTACCTTCACTGATGGGGACAAGTCGGGAAAGACATTCAGCGAGTCTGGTCAATATAAATAGGAGTCTAGCACGCGCGAGGCTTGAGGTGAGGGACGCTGTAGACGCGGCTCGCGAGCGTCGCAGATAAAAGGAAGAGGGCGGCAGCGGCGGAGGGCGTGAGGAGGACAGGGGGGAGGTCGCCAGGCCCTCCTGGCCGGGATTACGCCCTAATTCACCTCCTCTCATCCTGGTAGCGGATCGCGTCAGGCGGGCGCGCCCGACAATGAGAAGTTAATTCCGCCAAAGGGCTGCCGCCTCCGGCTGAATATGGGGGCGGAGGGCTGGCTGGTCCGCAGGAACGCCTCTCCGCCTCTCCGCCCCTCCGCTAAGCTGCTTACTGAGCGACGGGACGGGAGGGGACGGAAAAATTCCGCGCACGCTGCCGCCGCTAAATGAGTGAGTAGCTGCAGCGGAGGCATTACCTTTTGCATAGCCAAAAGAAATACCTTGTTCTATCCAATTACAAAGATTACATCTATCGATGGCATAAGGTTTCTTCTGTACGACCATCACGATATTATCCTACAGGTTGTTTCAGATCGAATAACGAGAGTTTAAAGTTTTTTTTTTTTCATTAATCTTCTTTATAGTTTGACACGTCCAGGATCTCCTCGCTTCTAAACTATTATTACTCAGCTTAGCCGCGAGTCCGTAGAGGGTGGTATATTTGACGTACAGTATAACTGGTCACCATTTCCACCCGGGATTGGCGAGTGTAAGTCGGACCTTCAAAAAATGGTTCAAATGGCTCTGAGCACTATGGGACTTAACTTCTAAGGTCATCAGTCCACTAGAACTTACAACTACTTAAAGCTAACGAACATAAGAACATCACACACATCCACGGCCAAGGCAGGATTCGAACCTGCGACCATAGCGGTCACGCGGTTCCACACTGTAGCGCGTAGAACCGCACGGGCTCCACGGCCAGCAGTCGGACCTTCCTTGATCCGCCTAGGTGGGTCGTGTCGTCGCATTTCCGTCTACCTGTGCGCGGTGCAGCTCTCGTAAATGTCGTCCCGTGCAGATTCTTCATTGGCGCATTGGATGTCTCTGTCGGTGGAAGCTAATTATCTGAAATTGCTGCCGATCAATTTTGGGGTATCTATTTGCTCGAAATTAACATTCAGAATGCCGTCATATCACTTTTATTCCTATTAGATCAATAATGAAACATTCATGTCACAAACTACTCGTAACCGAGAGCATGGCTACCATCGAACAAGACAGGAAGAGCTCTTAACGCCGACTGCCGACTTTGGCGCGCAGTCCATATCTGTTACTAATGTCGTCACAGTTCGTGGATTTCCGATCAAGTTCGTACTTACTAAGATATGCTTTTGTTAATGAACGGGTGTGAATTTTAACGAGGCAAATTTATGATAAATTGTTTTAAACAAATGGTTCAAATGGCTCTGAACACTATGGGACTTAACTTCTGAGGTCATCAGTCCCCTAGAACTTAGAACTACTTAAACCTAACTAAGCTAAAGACATCACACACATCCATGCCCGAGACAAGATTCGAACCTGCGACCGTAGCGTTCGCGCGGTTCCAGACTGTGGCGCCTAGAACCGCACGGCCACTCCGGCCGGCAGTTTTAAACATCCAGAAAAAAATGGCTCTGAGCACTATGGGACTCAACATCTTAGGTCATAAGTCCCCTAGAACTTAGAACTACTTAAACCTAACTAACCTAAGGACATCACACACACACATGCCCGAGGCAGGATTCGAACCTGCGACCGTAGCAGCCTCGCGGTTCCGGACTGCAGCGCCAGAACCGCACGGCCACCGCGGCCGGCTAAACATCCAGAGGCTCCTCCTAGTATTCATGTTGTCATAAATGACTTTAATTATTAAATGTAAAAAAACAAAATCGGTGACTTTGGCGCCAAGATGGCGGTACTTTCCGTCATGTAAATTTCCCAGGCTGAAGCTTGTTGCTACGGTCCAGCGCCTAGCCCCACCCCACTACGCGCGACATATGGTCGCTTCGTCACCTAGCCAGCCAGCGTGGGAAATGCTCTCCGACTCATGGCCAGCTACAGACTACAGCACTCCCTAACTATCGTGAATACATCAATGAGAGACAATAATTTATTAAAACTGGTAAAAATGTCTTCCTCACGTAAGAGGCACCTTAAACGCGGCTACCACGATTTCCCGTCCTGTGGCAATCTCCTCTCTCCATAGTAGTACTTACCACCAACTTCCTCAATTATTTATTGCATATGTTCCAATTTCCGTCTTCCCCTAATATTTTTGTTCTCTGCTACTCCGTCTAGCGCCACGGAAGCTACTCTTCCCTGTTTTCACATGTGTGTCATCGTTCCGCCTTTCTCCTGGTTGGTGCTTTCCACATCTTCCTTTATCTTCCACTTGTAACGCTCTTACTCTCGTCGTCTATGGAGGTAAAAGTTGTACAGAAAGCAGATGTAATTGCAGTTTACTCGTATTATCCCACGATTTTTAAAGCTTTTTCATAGCAGGAAGCATATTTTTTGTATACTTAGCTTCATACACTACTGGCCCTTAAAACTGCTGCACCACGAAGATGACGCGCTAAAGACGCGAGATTAACCGACAGGAAGAAGATGCTGTGATATACAAATGATTAGCTTTTAAGTGCATTCACAAAAGGTTGGCGCCGGTGGCGATACCTACAATGTGCTGAAATGAGGAAAGTTTCCAACTGATTTCTCATACACAAACAGCAGTTGACCGGCGTTGTCTGGTGAAACGTTGTTGTGATGCCTCGTCTAAGGAGGAGAAATGCATACTATCACGTTTCCGACTTTGATAAAGGTCGTATTGCAGCCTATCGCGACTGCGGTTTATCGTATCGCGACATTGCTGCTCGCGTTGGTCGAGATCCAATGACTGTTAGCAAAATATGGAATCGGTGGGTTCAGGAGGGTAATTCGGAACGCCGTACTGGATTGAAACGGCCTCGTATCACTAGCAGTCGAGATGACAGACATCTTATCCGCATGGCTGTAACGGATCGTGCAGCCACGTCTCGATCCCTGAATCTACAGATGGGGACGTTTGCAAGGCAACAACCATCTGCACGAACAGCTCGACGACGTTTGCAGCAGCATGGACTATTAGGTCGGAGATCATGGCTGCGGTTACCCTTGACGCTGCATCACAGACAGGAACGCCTGCGATGATGTACTCAACGACGAACGTGGGTGCACGGATGAATGCAGGTTCTGTTTACAGCACCATGATGGTCGTATCTGTGTTTGGCGTCATCGCAGTGAACGAACATTCGAAGCGTGTGTTCGTCATCGCCATACTGGCGTATCACCCGGCGTGATGGTATGGGGTGGCATTGGGTACACGTCTCGTTCACCTCTTGTTCGTACTGACGGCACTTTGAACAGTGGTCATTACATTTCAGATGTGTTACGACCCGTGGCTCTACCCTTCATTCGATCTCTGCGAAAGCCTACATTTCAGCAGGATAACGCACGACCGCATGTTGAAAGTCCTGTACGGGCCTTTCTGGAAACAGAAAATGTTCGACTGCTGCCCTGGCATTCTCCATATCTCTCACCAATTAAAAACGTCTGGTCAATGGTGGCCGAGCAACTGGCTCGTCACAATACGCCAGTCTCTACTCTTGATGAACTGTGGTATCGTGTTGAAGCTGCATGGGCAGCTGCACCTGTACACGCCATCCAAGCTCTGGTTGACTCACTGCCCAGAAGTATCAAGGCCGTTATTACGGGCAGACGTGGTTGTTCTGGGTGCCGATTTCTCACGATCTATGCACTCAAATTGCGTGAAAATGCAATCACATGTCAATTCTAGTAATAATATATTTGTCCAATGAATATCCGCTTATCATCTGCATTTCTCTTGGTGTAACAATGTTAATGGCCAGTCGAGTATTTCGATATTCTCGTTGATAGTCGGACGTAATCATTCCAGTAAAGGGCAGTAAATATCTGGTTGTCAGTTTATTTTGAATAATTCATATAGATCTGTTTTTTTAATCAAAATATAACGTCCAGAGTTGGTATTTTTCGCATTTACTTCCTTTTTGAATTGTACTGACCACCTTCCACCAGACAGCTGTCTACCATGCTAGTCAAATGAACAAATGCTACGAATAAGGCTTACCAAACTCCGACCATGCACTCTGGCACCTATGAATCAGCTGTTACTTATTTACAACAACATGTCCTGGCAGAACTCCAGACACTGAGTCAAGATATGTTCTACATACACAGAAAATACCAGGTGATTTTAGCTAAAGAGGAACTACTCACGGAAGTCCAATGTGGGCTGCTGTTCGCAGCAAGAGTTGGTAGATACGCTAATGCGGTAATGAGGAAGGGATTTACACTGGAAAAAAAATTAGTAACAATTGTGACCAATAGGTACAAATATGGCGCTGTACATTGTTTTGTGTGATGGTATGACATATGCGCTGTCACAGCGTGAGTGAACAGTGTGGCCATCAAGAAGAAAGACCTTGCGCTGTTTGTGGAACGATTTAATGTGAACCGCAGGAATTACAGTGCTGCACTGAGAAAGTATCACAACCGAAAGGTCTAAGGACAGGCCCGATGTCATTGTATAGTTTAAAGAAGATGATAATGAAATTCGGAAACATGGATGACCTCGGTGTGGCATTTGGAACACGATGGCGTCCTAGCCCGGTGGAAGTTGTTGACGAGGCTGCTGTAGTTGTAACTGGCTATGCAGCACGTGCTCCGCGTAGTGCTACTACTCGCGCAGTGTCCACCCCATGGTGTACAGTACGGGAAGTTTTGCGACCTGTTTTACACTGATACGCATGCAAGCTCTAGAACAGGGCTTCACAACAAGAGGTCCTCTTTCTAGGGGGTCCGCGGCCACCTTTCAACAAATCGTGTAAAATAATGAGTAAAATTATTGAATAAAGGTGTGAAAATCAAATCCATCACTTTTTTTCGTGTGAAAAACGTGTACTGTTACTTCAGGTCGTATTCCCAAGTAGCCTTTGCGGTTCCTAAGTGAGAACGCATACACAGTTTAGTGCCGGTGAATGCGGCTTCTCTCAAAAAATGGCTCTGAGCACTATGGGACTCAACATCTTAGGTCATAAGTCCCCTAGAACTTAGAACTACTTAAACCTAACTAACCTGAGGACATCACACACACCCATGCCCGAGGCAGGATTCGAACCTGCGACCGTAGCAGTCCCGCGGTTCCGGACTGCAACGCCAGAACCGCTAGACCACCGCGGCCGGCTGCGGCTTCTCTGATCGACTGTTTAGCAACAATACGGGGATCGTTTGTGCCCCGGCTCACGATGCTAGATGCGCTGAAACCTTTTACGCATGCGCGGAGAGAGCTTTGTCGACCAATCACAGCGCTCGCTGGCACATATGCGGCCCCAGGCATCGTTAAATGTTAAACTTGCTTTGTCAGTGCACTACCTATTTCATAAGTCGATTTCTGACCAGTTTATTAATTCTAACATGGATCCGTGGCTGAAGTAGGGATCATTGAAGAAGGGTGCAGTTTCTCCATCGCCTTCACAACAAGGGAAGTTTCCAGTTGAAATGAATGAGGAAGGAGGACGACCAAAGGAAGAACAATCACAAGAAGCTCCAAAGACTATTGATACTTATGGGGGGGGGGGGGGGGCATTGGAAACATGGAACTTGCATTAAGAAACTTTCAGTTCAGTTCCCATGGGTTTCGCTGTGAAATTTAAAGTTACTATGCTCTTGACTGACTAGGGGTCCGCCATGTATTTTCGACTGTAGAAGGGGTCCGCCAGCTGAAAAGGTTGGGAAGCGCTGCTCTAGACGGTAAAGCAACTGAAACCTCATGATCTGCAGCAACGATCAGAATTTTGCTCCTCGGTTTCTGGCATGGATCAAAGTTGACGACATGTGGCCAGGCAATATTATATAGACTGACGAGGCATATTTTACACTACAGGGTGCAGTGAATACATAGAACTGCCGAATTTGTAGTACTGTTAGAACGAGCGCTGTGTACGAAGAGCAACTGCACTCGCATTATGTGACTGTGTGTTGTGGATCGACAAGTACCTTCATTCTCGGTCAGTTCGTCTTTAAAGAGAATACACACAGAGGGCCTGTCAGGTGTATGGTGAAATCTGCTTGATATTGAGACCTCCTTGTACATCACGTGATTTTCTGCTTTGTAAGTGCACTACTATTTGCAAACCACTATTTTCATGCAAGATGGGCCAACGCCTCATGCCGCTCGCCCACTGAAAGATCTCCTTAATGCAACCTTCCACGACCGTGTTCCCTCCAGAGATTTTCAAGATGCATGTGCTGCGAGATCACCTCATCTGAATCCATGAGTTTTGGCTCTGGGGACATCTAAAACAACGTGTTCTCCAGGAACAGCTGAAGTAGGGATCATTGAAGAAGGGTGCAGTTTCTCCATCGCCTTCACAGCAAGGGAAGTTTCCAATTGAAATGAATGAGGAAGGAGGACGACCAAAGGAAGAACAATCACAAGATGTTGGATTCAGATGAGATGATCTCGCAGCACATGCATCTTGAAAATCTCTGGAGGGAACACGGTCGTGGAAGGTTGCATTAAGGAGATCTTTCAGTGGGCGAGCGGCATGAGGCGTTGGCCCATCTTGCATGAAAATAGTGGTTTGCAAATAGTAGTGCACTTACAAAGCAGAAAATCACGTGATGTACAAGGAGGTCTCAATATCAAGCAGGTTTCTCCAGGAACACGTTCGGTCTCTACCTTTTCTGAAGCCCAGCATACAGAACACGATGCTAATATTGCACCGTAACAGCACCTCAGAGGCGCCTCTGGTACTCGTATTAAACAAACTGTTTAAGCGACGGTTAATAAGAAAACAATATTAGCATTCGTCTCTTGTTTGACCTCTTCTGTGAACGTCCCGTTCCTAATCCACTACGTAGGGAAACATTTCGATACGTCTTTCTTGCAGTTACAGCGCCAGATTGCATCTTATGGCCAAAATTGGAACTAATTTCCTTCACCGTTAATCTGTTTCGCATTAACGCATTAAAATATGTACCAATTTTCGCTACCATACGATGATTACTGTTCACACTGGACCTAGTGAGTAGGTGCACTTTATAACCATCCAGTGCAATACAAATATTTGCATGGGTTAACAGACATAATACTTTCGTTTCTAAGATTTTTATGCAGTTGTTTCAGTAATTTGAAAGCATGCAAATTAATTTTGGAACATGAACTAATTGTTTTGTTACACTTTCATCGGTGTTATAATCACAAAAGGTAAAGGAAGTTTAATAACAGCTGGTTTTAGAAACCGCATAATTTATTCTTCATACAGTCCCTACCCCAAAAGTAAATACGTAATGATATGTCTAAATTTTGCGTACGAAAATGGCAAATTCTTCTTAACAATACAGGGCCACGACGTTGAATGAAGAGAGCGATGCCCGTTGAAACGATCTCCCGTATTTTAAACGTATTACAAACATCACATTTCAAATGTTTTCAGTTCTCTTCTTACCCAGTTTTTCAGCAGCTGACGATTAACGTCCTATAATGCTGTTGTACAGAGGTACATTCCCAGAAATTGTAAGATATAAGTCTATGTTTGATGTTAGCAGATTTTTGTTGGCGAGCCGTTGTCTCTTTATGTACGGTAGTTCGCTTCTTACGATTTCTTGCCTTTATCCGTCACCATATCAGAGCTTGGTCTCCTTTTGCAATAACCCCCCCCCCCCCCCTCCTGCCTCACACCCACACTTCCTTCCATTACCAAATTAACGATTCCTTGATGCCTCAGGAAGTGCCCAATCTATAGAACCGCTCTGTTATTGAAGTTGTGGCACACATCTCTTTTTTCCCCAATTCAATTCAGTACCTCCTCATTATGTACTTGATTTACTCATATAATTTTCAGCATTCCTCAGTAGCAACGTATTTGGTATGTAATTGAAGTTATTGACCTTTAGCTTTCCCCATTCAGCTCGCTCATTACTTAAAAAATAGTTTTAATAGAAAATGACTGCTAGGATACTTGTTTGCTTGCACGCGCACAGACGTTGTACAGAACACATGTGGCTACAGATAGACGAATACTGTATAATCACTATAAAGTATCTACTGTCAGTGATACGTTGCTATGAGATGGGGATGCCTGTGATAATAGTGAATCTGTACATCGTGTTGAGAGGTCTGGTTCCGTGTTGCTAACAAAGACGTCACGCAGGTAGGCAATGGATAACAAAACTGCACGAGGTCTTCTAAAGGTTAGTAGCAGTTCCTTGTAGCCTTGGGCACCCAAAGAAAGGGAGATGTGCGTCCTGCTCTTCTCCACAACAGCAGAAAGGTGGCTCTATGATGCACAGCCTATGAAGACGTCTAGGAATCATCCGTCGTTAACTTTGAGTCTGGCCTATATTCTCTTATTTTATCAATTGCTGATGGTCCATGTTTCAGGCAGCGCCATCTAGCGGGCCAACCATAGCGCCATCTGGTTTCCCCCTTCAAGCAAGACGAGTTTCGTTCTTTGTAGTTTTTCGTTTGACGCTTATTTCGTGAGATATTTGGCCCGGTCACTATCAGTGGACCGCCCTGTATACTCTATACAAATACCCTCAGACTTACTAACATTTCAATTCATATTTGATGTTAAGAAACTGCTCTTTTTTAGAAACGCATTTCTCCATTCTATACCCTCTACTTTTGACATCATTTTTATTTTGCCGTACAAATAGCAAAATTCATTGTCTGCACTTGGTGTCGCTTTTCCTAACCTAGTTCTGTCTGCAACACAGGACTTAATTCAACTTATTTCCATTACCTTTTTTTTATTTTTATTGGTATTCAGCTTATAACCTCTTTTCAAAACACTAGTCACTTCTTTCAGTTACCCTTTCAACTCTTTTTCCGTCTGTCATCGGAATACCTCAAACTTTTGTTTTTAGTTCTTCTCCCTGAATTTTAATTCCATTCTCAAATTTCACCTTGCTTTCCTCACCGTTTAGTCAACGCACATATTGAATGACTTCAGAAGAGGGGGCGAGGGAGGGATGGAGCTATAACTTTGTCTCACTCCGTTTTCAAATACTGATTCCCTTTCGTGCCCTTCTATCCTCAAAAGTGCAGTCTAATTTTTATAAGAGTTGTAGATAATTTTTCGCTCTCTGTATTGCCCTGATGCCTTCAGAATCTGAGAGAGAGTATTGCAGTCGACCTTTCTCAAAATCATCCTCTAATTCTACAAATACTACTAACGTGAGTTTAGAAGATAGGAGACGGGGTACTGGCAGAATTGAAGCTGTGAGGACGGGTCCTGAGCCGTTGTTGAGTAGATCAGTCGCCAGAGCACTTGCCCGCAAAAGGTAAAGGACCCGAGTTCGAGTCTCTGTCCAGCCCACAGTTTTGATTTGCCAGGAAGATTCGTACGTTTCCCTTTCTAATTCCATATGCTGAGATATGTAGCAGCGTCAGTATGAAAAAGTATATATTTTAGTCCATAGTTACAATTTATTTATTTTGCCTAATGGCTGCCTGTTTCGGTGCAAAGTACCATCCTCAGTCCATCACCTGGCGCGCAGTTGTCACTTTTCCCATGTAGGTGTGTCAAATACCCAGTATAGTCTCACGTCCTTCTACATTTCTCCAGAACCCAAACTGATATTGCCTAAGATCGCCTTCTACCAACTTGTCCAGTCTCCTGTAACTAGAGCGTGTCAGTATATTGCAACTATGGCGTGTGCAACCAATGGTTCTAAAATATTCGCACCTGTCCACCTGCTGCCTTCTTTGGAAGTCTCCTTGAAGTCTGAGGGTATATCGCCTGTCTCATATGTGTTGTTTACAAAGTGGAGTAGTTTTGTCACGTATGGCTCTCTCAAACATATCAGTAATTCTGAAGAAATATCGCGTACTCCAAGGGTCATTTTTTGAATTCTTATAGCGGTATCGTATTTTACATTTCCTCATTTACTTCCTCTTCCCTTCCTATTATTTTGTCTTCAGTTTCATTTCCCTTGTGTAGCCTCTCGATATATTCCTTCCACCTTTAGCTTTCCATCTTTTGCATGGTATTGGGTTGCCCTCCAAGCTCGTAACATTCGTACAGCTGCTTCATTTTTCTCCAGTGTCTTCTTGAATTTTCCGATAGACAGTGCCTCTCTTTCCTCTAGTCATACACACTCTAACAGCCTTGTAGCCCACTAGCCATTCCTACTTCGCTGATATGCACTTTCTCTCGAACTAATACGAGGGCTGAATGAAAAGTAATGCCTCCACCTTCGTTAACTGGGTTTGGATGGGAATATTTTAATAAATCAAACGCAGAAATAATCCTTAGAATGTGATCTTCAGTGATCAATATTCACTTCTCCCCATAATCACCAGCCAACTGGATACATTTCTGCCAACATGAACAAGTTTTCTGCAGCCGTCACGGCAGGAGTCAACACTCTGTTTCCGCAACCAGTTTCGCAGTTCTCTCAGCGTCTTCATCAGAAGCATAATGATGTCCCCACAGATCGTCTTTCACTATCGGGAACAGATGGAAGTCAGACGGTGCTGAATCTGGAATGTATGGAGGGTGCCGTCGAGATTCAGTGTCTTAAGTTCTGCTGTGGTGGCACGTGAAATGTACGCTTTGGCATTACCATGTTGCAGGAAAACGTGTGACCCACTTGTTCTTGTGAAATGGCGATTGTGCTTGCAGTTTCTCTTTGAGTGATACGACAATCCTGAATCAACCTGTCAACATTTTTCTTGTGAAACTCGGTGGTTGCTGTCACAGGAGTCCAACTCTTTGTTTGTCACGCAGGTCAGATGTTCCGCCTCAATATCTATAAACTTACTCTCACAACGACGTATAGTACTCACATCAACACAATCACCATAAACTGCTTTCATTTTCTGATGAATCTCCTTTGGGGTGACACCTTCTGCTGTTAAGTATTCAGTGACTGCACTTTTTTTAAATCGCATTGACCGACCGTCTGCGCAGGGTTCCATACTTTACACTGTAACAACACAACCGTTCAGTGCTAAGACTTCCCGCAAACTGGAGCTGCCAACTGTTCAAGAGCTACGAAGGTGGCGGCATTACTTTTCAATCAACCCTCGTATTTTAAAAATCTGCATTACCGATTGCCTGCTTCCTTTGCTGCTGTTTTATATTTTTATCTTCATCAGTTAGATTAAATCTTTAGTGAGTTATTCATGGATTTCTTCTTGGACTTGCAATATGCCTATTTTCATGTTCTACAGTACACACTAATACATCTCTCAAGGCTGCCCATTTGACTTCTATTTCGTTTCTTCCCTATATTTCATCTAGTCGTTGCCTAGTGTTCCTTTGAAACTTTCAAAGTCCTCTTAGTCTTTCAGTTTATCCAGGTCCCAGCGCTTTAATTTCCCACCTTCCTAGAATTCCTTCAGTTTCAGTCTGCGGTTCGTAGACAATAAATTACGACCAAAGTCCACATATGCCCCTACAAATGTAGTCCACTCTAGGTGACTTGTTTCGACTTAGGTTTGCCAGCGCTCTGTTGAGTTCTACACGCGATGTAACTTCCATCACATACACTTCCTCTTTCTATAATGCTGCTTTGAACTTTGTTTCCCTGGAGTATCATTTCAGCTTTCTCTTCCTTGCTTAGCATTGACTTGCCATGTAAGCTCTTGATACTCATAGAACTCCTTCTCTTTCCTCCAAAAATATCTTTAATATTCTTGTAGGCAGCACCTGTCTTTTCCGCTAGTTATGCATGCTTCTACATCCTTGAATTTGTCCTCTAGTAGTTCTTACTTTCTAATTTTGCAGTTCATGTTAATTTCATTTTTTCGGTGTCTATATTCACTGGGTGCTTCATTTACTGCATTTATATATTTTCTCCTCTCGCCAGTTAAACTCATTATCTTCCGATGTATCCAATAATTTCCACCAGGTTTTGTTTCTTTTCCTATTTTATCCTCTGGTGCCTTCAATATTTCATCTCTCATAGCTCTGGATTCGTCTTCTATTTTATTCCTTTCCTCTGGTTCCGTTAGTCGTTGCTTAAAGCTTACTCTGAAATTCTCAACAATCTCTGGTTCTTTTAATTTATCCACGTCACATCTCCTTCATTTCCTATCTTTTTGTATTTCCTTCAGTTTAAATCATCAGTCCCTAATAAATATATTATGGTCAGATTCCACATATCCGCCTGGAAATCTCTTACAGTTTAAAACTTGGTTTCGAAATCTCTGTCTTCCCATTATGTAATCTATTACAAATCTTCCGGTGTCTCAAGGTCTCTTCCATGTGTTCAAACTCCTTTCATGAGTCTTAAGCCGAGTATTGGCACTGATTAAACTGCGTACAGTGCAAAATTCTACCAGATGGCTTTCCCCTTTCGTTGATCTCCTGTTACTTTTACTTCTCTTCCTTTTCCCACTACTAAATTACAGTCCTAAGTCATAATTAAATGGTTCAAATGGCTCTGAGCACTATGGGACTTAACATCTGTGGTCATCATTCCCCTAGAACTTAGAACTACTTAAACCTAACTAACCTAAGGATATCACACCATCCATGCCCGAGGCAGGATTCGAACCTGCGACCGTAGCGGTCACGCGGTTCCAGACTGAAGCGCATAGAACCGCACGGCCACACCGGCCGGCAGTCATAATTAAATCATCATCTGTCTTAACCAGTCTTTATCTCGTGGTACATCCTTTCAGTCTCTTTATCATCTGTGGAGCTATTAGGCATATAAACCTGAAGTACAACCGTGGAGCGTGGGTTTTGGTTTCATGTCTATCTTGGCTACTGTAATACATTCACTGTGCTGTTCAAGGTAGCTTACCCACATTCTTATTTTATTATTACTATCAGACCCACCCCTGCATTGCTCCTATTTCATTTATTACTGATAACCCTATACTAACCGGGCCAGGAGTTCAATGCTTCCTGCCACCACGCTTCATTAATTTTTACTATATCTGACTTCGGCCTATTCATATGCCATAATTCACTGGGAGAGAGAATTTCTCGCCTCAATTTCATAAATTCACATCTGCAGCTGTCTCGGCTTACGCTGCAGTCTGAAATGCTGGGCAGCTGGGAGCCATGTAACCCGTTTTCCGGCACACGACAGCTGGTTGACTACGGCCGCCCAGTGGATGCTGGACGGAGGGTAAAGCCTACCGACGGCTCTATCGAACGATGAGCGACTGCTCTCCTTTTCCCATGACCACAGGCTCGATGCTCTGGTGGTTAAATGGGTGCGTTGAAGTAGCGCCTCGGCGACCATTTGTTTGGCTGCTCCTGGAAACAGTGTGATGTAGAGACAGTGACGAAACGCTGAATCGATATCCCACACGTCGATTTGATGCAAAGCTGTCACGGTAATGACAACGGTCAGAGGTCTGGCGATGTCATCAACTGTGAAGTATCTCCTACAGTTGGTCACGAAAGCGTGTCGCGCTGGATCATAACAGGCTGTATTCTAAAATCCATGTGAGTAAATTTAGAGACGGAAAACTTCGTGTTGGTACTGTAATGGTTTCAGCTTTGATAGACTTTCTTGCGGATTCACCATCTCACTGAAAACGCCGGAATGGCTCAGCGTAGCCTGCATTGTCTCTTGCACCTAAAATGTGGAAACTGCACTTTGTATTCTAAGTCCTGTACGAATCTTTAACGCATGCATCGATACTAACCTATAATTAACCATTGACATTCGCATTCGCATTGAATGGCTGAGTAGTTACTTTATGAAGTTCTACAGAGCCGGCAGAAACACATCATCTGGGAATAATTTGCTGTCTAATGAACAGAGCGCATTCAACAGCGACATTATGACTCCTCAGCCACGTGTTTGTCATTCTCAAGTTCCTGTTATATGCATATTGTACCCATGTTGCCTTTCAGACGTGGTCGCACTGCGGCAAAGTAATTCTGAAAACATTGCAACCCCACATTTACTGTTTTGGGCCCTTCACTAGGTCGTGACAAGTTTACGCAAAGTGTTACTATGGAATGTAAATAAATAAATTCTACATTATAAGGGGTGAGAGGAACATGTCAAATAAGAATGATATGAGTCTAGAAAAAAGTGAAGCAGCCTGTAGCATGCTGAAACGTAACTTCGGCGAGGTAACATTAATCATTGGTAGCACCGAATCGTAATTTTTTTCCTTCACATAATTCAACAACGTGTTTCGAGAGACAAGGCTCTCATCATCATGTTTTAAAACTTGGCTCATGCAGTTTTTTCGTAGCCTCATTTGCGTTTTAACCTCGTGAGCTAAGGGTTACAAACTGGTGATGACAGCAATGTCTCTAGAAACGCGTTGTTATGTGTAGGACAAAAATTACAGTTGAATACTGCCGATGATTACCGTAAAAACGTATCAATCGTTAGCTCATATTCGTAATGGATAATATTAAATTCGGCGAAGTAAAATATAAATGCGTTAACATATGAGATGAGGATCGGAAACCTATGTTAAGTCGAGACGAGAGAGCAGACATTTGGCAAAAGTACATCGAAAGCTATACGAAGGAGAAGAACTGTCCTGAAGTGTGACAGAATGAGCAGAGTAAGTGGATATGTAAAATCTAAATGGTCCAAATTTGTTGTCACAGTCTGACCGATCTCTCTGTGATCTTAGCTCAAAAAAAGGAGGTACGCTTCGATGATATACCTACGGCTTATTGAAATCAGGAGACATTTAGGAACTGGAAAATTATGTACGATTGAAGCGGGTAGCTAAACGGGAAAACTACCTGATACTTATAATCTACCTGATACTTGTAACATACTGACCAGAATAATATAGAAGAAGAGAGAGAAAAATTGAAGAGCTGCTATACGAATATCAGTGTTTTTGAAAGATATAACCGCCAATTGACTGTGCAACAGACTGTTGTACAGTCAAATGGTGGTTACGTCTTTCAAAACGTTTTATATGACTATGGCTCCGCATAAAAGTAAAATCATGAATATCAGTGTGGTTTCAGAAAGGAGAAAATGCAAGAGAAGCCATTCCGGCGTTGTGCGTAGCAGTCGAAAGTAAACTGAAGAAAAAACATGATAACTTCCGAGGATTTTTGGACCTAGTCAAAGCCTTCAAGTGTGTAAGGTGGAATAACACGTTCACAGTCCTTACATTTAATAAAATGATCCGGGCTATTATGCTGTGGTCAAATGGATTTCACCTTAAAACCCAATGTTTCGTTTCCACCTACGGAGGACATTTTCAAGGGGGATCGTACCTTCGTTGGATGTTCGATTCGCACCCTGCCTCGCTATTGAGTACAGCAACATTCCGCTTCTGCGTGCTTCCGCGCAGTGGCGTCACGTCATACGTTTTGGCCGTTGTCTCCCGTCGTCCCCTGTTGCTATCACCCCATGCTGGAAGACTGGTACACATCTTCTTCAGCACCGGAATGCAAATGTCATTCAATTTCAGTCCCTCCTCCTTCCTACTGAAATTCCTAGAGTGTTTTATAATCTCTGTGGCCTCTCCGTATAGCCTTTCAAGCTTGTGGCTGGCAGTTCTTGAGTCCTATCAAAATGAATGTGGCTGGTCCTGGCTGTAAAGCATGTTCCCCAACAGCCCATCTTCAGTCCGCTTTTTCTGCTATTGCCTTTGTGCCCTTCTACTCGTTTTCGATCGTTCTTTTAGCAGTACCCACTTACACCTCCACATAATTACACGGAATCCTATAAATTCCTGCTTTTCCAGCTGCTAGCGAGCGTCCTAGTCCGATTTTAGGTGATCTTGTATCTCCCGTGTGGGTTTGTAGATTACCACGATCTACCGCTTTTTCAAGTTCTTTCTAATGCGGCCTGTAACCTTCTTAATGATTGGCCGGAAAACTTCCGATTTCACCGGCGCTTGAGCATCGCTATGATTTCTACGTGATCGTCTTAACGCTATTTTCTCCTCAGCGAACTATTCTACAGCAATGAATTGACGAGTTGCTTTAATTCTGCGTCAAGGAACTCTGATTTTCCTTGCTCTACCTGTCAACGTTTCTATGATGAGTGATGGTTCATGGTGTGGGTTCCTGTAGTCATGTCCTAGTTCATGACCACGGGCAACGTATGAGTGGCCAAGTAAGTGGTCCCGACAGTCGGGATACCAGCTACTTTGGAATAAGGCTGGGCGTCTCGGACATATTCTGAGTCGTGGTCACCTTTGTGCTCATACGGCAAAGACTACCAAATCCACCGGTTAGTCCCTCAACCGTCAGGGGTAAAAGTCAATGGGACTCGGCGCAAGTAAGGCTACCAACCTGCTTCCCTGGTACTTTAAATCTGATGTTGGCAACAATCAGAGCAAAATGCCTAGGACCTTTGGAGGTGACGGAGTCCCACCTCTAACTGACAAACCAGGGACTCCTAAGATACGACTTGGCAAACAAATAGTAATGAGATGGGGAGCCATTAATATCAATGGGGGCTACTCTGGGAAGAAGGTAGAGCTGGCAGAGGCTGCAAGTAAGATGGGGCTTGACGTTTTAGCTGTTAGTGACATTCGGATAAGGTATGAGAAAGAAGAGGAAGTGGGAGAATTCAAGGTCCACCTGTCAGGAGTCAAAGCAGGAATAGCACAATAGGGTGTAGGGCTTTATATCAGGAAAGAAATGGAACCCAGCGTAGTTGCAGTAAGGTATGTAAACGAACGACTGATCTGACAGTGTCTAGCAAGAAAATTAGGATTGTGTCAGTATATTCGCATTGTGAAGGTACAGATCAAGATAAGATGGATAGTTTTTATGAGGCACTCAGTGATGTAGTTGTTAGAGTAAAGGACAAGGACAGTGTTCTGCTCATGGGTGATTTTAATGCCAGGATTGGAAGTCGAACAGACGGGTATGAAAAGGCTATGGGTTAATTTGGAGAGGATATGGAGGCCAACAGGAACGGGAAACAACTCTTGGATTTCTGTGCCAGTATGGGCTTAATAATCACAAACTCCTTTTTTAAACATAAGAACATTCACCGGTATACTTGGGAAGGCAGGGGAACCAGATCTGTCTTTGACTATATAATAACAGATCAGGAATTCAGGAAGGCTATGAGGGATACACGTGTATTCAGGGGATTCTTTGATGACACTGATCATTATTTAATCTGCAGTGAAATTGGGATTGTGAGGCCGAAAGCGCAGGAGGTCAGGTCCATATGTAGGAGGATAAGAGTGGAGAAACTTCAGGATAAGGAAATCAGGCACAAGTACATAACAGCGATCTCAGAAAGCTTCCAGTTAGTTGAATGTAGTCAATTACAGTCATTGGAAAAGGAATGGACAAGGTACAGGGACACAGTACTAGAAGTGGCTAAAGAATATCTTGGAACAGTAGTGTGTAAAAGTAGGACGAAGCAAACAGCTTGGTGGAATGACACAGTCAAGGCAGCTTGTAAAAGGAAAAAGAAGGCGTATCAAAGATGGCTACATACTAGAACTCAGGTAGACAGAGAAAGTTATGTTAAAGAAAGAAACAAAGCCAAACGGATAATTGCAGCATCCAAGAAGAAATCTTGGGAAGACTTTGGAAACTGGTTGGAGACTATCGGTCAAGCTGCTGGAAAACCATTCTGGAGTGTAATTAGCAGTCTTCGAAAGGGAGGTAAGAAGGAAATGACAAGTATTTTGGACAGGTCAGGAAAACTGCTGGTGAATCCTGTGGATGCCTTGGGCAGATGGAGGGAATATTTTGAAGAGTTGCTCAATGTAGGTGAGAATACGATCAGCAATGTTTAAGATTTCGAGGTAGAATGGGATAGGAATGATGATGGAAATAGGATCATATTTGAGGAAGTGGAGAAAATGGTCAATAGATTGCAGTGCAATAAAGCAGCTGGGGTGGATGAAATTAAGTCGGAACTCATCAAATACAGTGGAATGTCAGGTCTTAAATGGCTACACAGGATAATTGAAATGGCCTGGGAGTCGGGACAGACTGGACAAAAGCAGTAATCACACCAGTCTTTAAACATGGAAACAGAAAAGATTGTAACAACTACAGAAGTATTTCTTTAAACAGCGTTGTGGGTAAAATCTCCTCAGGTATCGTTGAAAGGAAAGTGCGAGTATTAGTTGAGGACAAACTGGATGAAAATCAGTGTGGGTTCATGCCTCTTAGAGGTTGTCAGGACCAGATATTTAGCTTACGGCAAATAATGGAGAAGTGTTATGAGTGGAACAGGGAATTGTATCTATGCTTTATAGATCTAGAAAAGGCATATGACCGGGTTCCTAGGAGGAAGTTATTGTCTGTACCACGAGATTATGAAATAGGAGGCAAACTTTCGCAAGCAATTAAAGGTCTTTACATGGATAGTCAGGCAACAGTTAGAGTTGACGGTAAATTAAGTTCATGGTTCAGAGTAGTTTCAGGGGTAAGACAAGGGTGCAACCTGTCTCCACTGTTGTACATATTATTTATGGATCATATGTTGAAAACAATAGACTGGCTGGGTGAGATTAAGGTATGTGAACACAAAATAAGCAGTCTTGCATATGCGGATGACTTAGTTTTGATGGGAGATTCGATTGAAAGTTTGCAAAGAAATACTTCAGAGCTAGATCAGAAATGTAAGGAATATGGTATGAAGATTAGCATCTCCAAAACGAAAGTAATGTCAGTGGGAAAGAAATATAAACGGATTGAGTGCCAAATAGGAGGAACAAAGAACAGGTGGACGGTTTCAAGTACTTAGAATGCATATTCTCACAGGATGGCAACATAGTGAAAGAACTGGAAGCGAGGTGTAGCAAAGCTAATGCAGTGAGCGCTCAGCTACGATCTACTCTCTTCTGCAAGAAGGAAGTCAGTACCAAGACTAAGTTATCTGTGCACCGTTCAATCTTTCGACCAACTTTGTTGTGTGGGAGCGAAAGCTGGGTGGATTCAGGTTACCTTATCAACAAGGTTGAGGTTACTGATATGAAAGTAGCTAGGATGATTGCAGGTAGTAGTAGATGGGAACAATGGCAGGAGGGTGTCCACAATGAGGAAATCAAAGAAAAACTGGGAATGAACTCTATAGATGTAGCAGTCAGGGCGAACAGGCTTAGATGGTGGGGTCATGTTACACGCATGGGAGAAGCAAAGTTACCCAAGAGACTCGTGGGTTCAGCAGTGGAGGGTAGGAGGAGTCGCGGTAGACCAAGGAGAAGGTACCTGGATTCGGTTAAGAATGATTTTGAAGTAATAGGTTTAACGTCAGAAGAGGCACCAGTGTTAGCACTGAATAGGGGATCATGGAGGAATTTTATAAGGGGGCTATGCTCCAGACTGAACGCTGAAAGACACAATCAGTCTTAAATGATGATGATGATGATAATGATGATGATGGTTCGTATCCGAGTGTAGGTAACGATCTGTGTGCGTGGGTTTTCGATAAGTCGTGTGGCCCATTTCTTGAAAACTAGCACGTGAAGAAAATTCAATCTTCCTCCTGCCTCTCTCCCTCCCCATGGTAAACTGAATCACTGCGTTGATCCCGTTAAGTCTCGGTTGTAGGGTGAAATCCATTCGACCACGACATAATAGCCCAGAACATTTTATTAACTGTGGTATTTCCGGCCGTGAAAGCTTACATTTTACAGTCCTTACACTGCCTCAAAAATCCAGAAACACATGAGTTGCATATAAAATTTATAAAAACCAAGTGGGAGTAACGTTAGTGTGAAGTCCCGAAGGTCAAGTTGGTATTAAGAAGGGCCTAACACAAAGTTGCAGCTTATCACGACACTTTTCAACCTGCACGCTCTAGGAGCGATGAATGAATCTAGCGCGCGCGCGCGCGTGATACAGAGACAGAGAGAGAGAGAGAGAGAGAGAGAGAGAATGAGAGAGCAGTAAAAGTGCATCGATTGCTAAGATTCGCAAACGACATAGGTCTTCTGGTCGGAGATGAGGAAGACATGGAAGACCTGATGAGAGGAAAGGAAAACTTCCTTACTTTACTATCTTCTGGTTCAAAAAATCGATTTTTTTAAATTGCATTTTTGGACCCATAAAAGTGTTTCGAATCCACCCCTGAAACGTTTTTTACGAATAGGAACGGAAATGTTAGTTATTCACGGTTGCACAAGAAAATGCACCTGCCTGAAATCGGCCTTTTTCACGCACCAGTTTTTTTTTCGGGAATTTAGACTTTGTAGCCACGAAAAATTATTCTTTGTCCTTGCCCAAGGATCAAGTGATCAAGAGATCAAGGAGCTTACGACGTACTACGGTTTGGCAATCCGACGGCATTTCAATTCGGTGGAACAGATGAAAAAGGCAATTTGGGATACGTATTTCCACAAGTGTTCGACGGATGACCACCCACAACACCAAAATTGTCCGGCTGGGGTAACAAGTTGGTGCAAGTGGCACATTGCAGAGGCTACCGGACATCTAGATTACAACACAACCAGCTGCTCTCCAGAGACTTTCAAAAAGTGATTCATCCGATCTACGAGGCCCTTTCGGGGGAGTACCGGTGCTTGGGAGGAAACACACAAAATTCAAATTAAAGTTTGAACGCGTGTGTTTGGAAGTTAGCTCCCAAGCATTTGCTTTCTGGTGCGAAGACTGTGGAGACTGCAACATTCCTGGTAGTGAGCAGCTTTAACTAAGGGTATTCAGCAATTCTGAAGACAATGACAACAATGGACGTTACCCTGGGACGCCATTCGACGCAGTTCGCCAAGCATTCGGACGACCACCGGATTCAAGCGGCCGAAAACCGCTTGTCACCGGCCGTACGAACGGCTCTGGAGCAGCGCAGGATGGCCCAGATCGAGCAGAACGCTCTCTGTGAGGAAGAGGAAGGACTAGTTTATGGACCCGGAAAAGCCGATTGAACGTAAGTTGCATAATACTGCATTTATATGTAGGCCTAGTCAAAACTTCAAACGCGTTTTTCTCGAAATGACTTTCTTTTTTATCTGAACCGATTGGCATTATTCTTTGTTCCCGACGAAGCTAACTAAATTGTCTAGGAGTTGTATCATTTTTATTCCGATCCATCAAATATAAATATTTTTACTTGGCCGACGAAGTCGAAAAATCGATGAAAAAACCCTATTTTGTTTCAAATGGCCGCCATTTTTTTCCCTATGGTCCAAATAACTTAAGCGAGGTACAGCTCCTAAACAGTCTTATATACTTCGCTAATGTCAACTCAAAAGATTTCAGACGAGCCGGCTGACTTGTGACATACCGCGCGCGGAGGTCTACATCGAAATTTTGTTTCGTTCCGACGGCACTTCCGGCTTTTCTCTTCGATATTTCCGGTCGAAAAAATTCCAGTTTGTAGACGAAATATCAATAAACATTTTGACCAAATTTGACATTGATATCTACAACACATTCCGAGAAAAAAATTCTCAAATAACATGCTTTTCTCGGGCCAAAGATAGTAAACCTCCCCTTAAGGATACAGCAAAGACAAAGGTGTGGAAGATTAGCAGAAGAGAGGAACCACTTAGTTAACTACAACGTTGTGAGCGATGTAGTAGTGGAAGGAGTGATGTTTGATTCGTGCCGTCTAAGGCGCTGCATTGACCGTCCCAACGGAGGTTCGAGTCCTCCCTCGGGCATGGGTGTGTGTGTTTGTCCCTAGGGTAATTTAGGTTAAGTAGTGTGAAAGCTTAGGGACTGATGACGTTAGCAGATTTCACACACATTTGAACATTTTTTGATGTTTGGTTTGTGGGGAGTTCAACTGCGCGGTCATCAGCGCCCGTACGATGTCCCAATCTTTACACAGTCCAGTCTAGCCACTTTCACGAATGATGATGAAATGATGAGGACAACACAAACACCCTGTCCCCAGAAAAGAAAATCCCCAACCCGGTGGGGAATCCAACCCTAGACCTCGTGTTCCAGAGGCAGCAACAATAGCCACTAGAACGTTTCTTTCTAGGAAGGACGATTGCCAAGAATGGCTGAAGCAGTGAAAATTTCAGAAGCAGACGGAAACAGGAGAAGAACACTTGTAAGTAGACCATATCGTCGGGCACCGCAGATGTCACCTCACACCCAAAAACGGTTAATTTTTAATGCGTAAATTTATTATTGAATTTTGCCCCTGGACTAAGAGCCCCTTTGATTTAATTCTTAGAATACCAAGCACTGTAAAAAAAAAAAAGACAGAAGAATAGTTCGGAAGAGTATTGTGCACGTCAGGCTATCAAGCGAGAAAAGCGTGTTTTGTTACTGTGAACGGTCATGTGACTTCCATGTGATCACAGCACGACAGGCAAGTGGAAACACGGTGCTACATAGACGCCAGCGGGACAATATGACGGTGCCGGCTGTCACAGGGGACGGAAGGTGGACAGTGGAGGCTGCAGTAAATGGCGTGTGGCACGGTCAGAAATGAGTGACAAACATGAGCGCTTATAAAAGTCATGTCGAACGTGAAAGAAAGGTGGGAGCATCAATAAAAGTACTGTGTTCATTACTACATTCTTCGAAGTGTCTAACGTGATTGACGAAAGAGGTGCAGTCGGTACTATCTCTGCACATTAACAGTTAGTGTCGAGAGCCTGGTGGATTAATAATAATTATTAGATGAAAAACGAATAAAATTGTGGGAGTCTTCTTTAAAATCTTCACACGAACACAACAAAAATTTACAGTGACGTCCCCACAATGTGAGTGACGCGCTTAGTCGTTCTTAGCATGCTCTGGAAACCATCACGTTGGGTGTAGAAGACACATTAAGGCACACTTCCAAAATGAGAAAGATCAAGAAAACAGACGGCATGTCAGAGACTGATTTATTATCATTATGGAGTTAGACTGTAACAAAATAAAGCCGATGCAGAACAAAGAGTTAAATGACTGTATCTATAACAAGTAAAAAAGACCGTTTTACGTTACAGATTGAAGTTTCAATAGTAGTTCGGTTATATTTTTGCTTGGCTTTTGGCACCAGAAATCTAAAAACGTGGGGCAGTGTTTAGAACACTGGACTCGCATTCGTGAGGACGTCGGTTCAAACCCCGTCCGGCGATCCAGATTTAGGTTTCCCGAGATTTCCCAGATTGCTTCAGGCAAATGCCGGGATGGTTATTTCGAAAGGGCACTGGCGATTTCCTTCCCCATCCATCCCTACTCCGTCTCTAATGACCTCGTCGTCGACGGCACGTTAAACACTAATCTCCTCTTCCTCCTTCTCAGCGCCAGAATAAAACCGGCACCTTATTTCAATACTACTATATACTGGTCTGCTAAATTTAACTATGAAAGTAAGATTCGCATGCTGTATCACTGTGACGAAGCTTGGACCGTACATCGAGAAAATTGCTACAGTGTATTACAAAGGTGACTGAAAGAAATACACAATGAGAGGAACAGAAATGACTCTCTCATACAAAGACAATAACAGGTCTGAAATCACAGTCATTCACGGAGGTCCCCTGGGCATTACAAAAGGCACGGCATGGTTCCCAAATGGTTCAAATGGCTCTGAGCACTATGGGACTTAACTTCTCAGGTCATCAGTCCCCTAGAGGACTGTAGCGCCTAGAACCGCTCGGCCACCCCGGCCGTCCACTAGCGTGGTTCACAGTTGTTGGATGGCCGTTTGTGCACATGGATACGCTGGAATACTTCTCCCCAACGAACCCCCCACGTGCTCGTTGCGCTTTAAGTCAAAGGAATTCGCAGGTCAGTCCATTCGCAGAATATCCTCTCTTTCCAAGAGCTCCTAGACTTGCGCTGCTCGTTGTGGTCGCGCATTGTCATCCGCAAAAAATGAAGCCAAGGCCGAATGCACCACTGAAAAGATGCAACATAAACGGATTGAAGTGGCAGCAGCACATTCAACAACTGCAGTCGAACTGTAAACAATGATAAGTTATAGTTGCTCTATTGGTATGAAATACTTATGTGGAACTGAGCTAGACTTTCTTGAAAGTCTATGTCTAGAGCACAGAATTCTAGCGAAGTGGATCTTGGACCAACGGGAATCTGAAGAGGAAAGTCGAGGTACAGGGTGCAGGGTGACACACAGGAGATGGACGGTTTTGAACTGCGTAGTACTGAGGGCGCGGTGGTGGGAGGTGGACGTGGTGGGGATAGTTCTGATCGACATAAGACGCCATTTTATTTACTCAGTCACTATGGAGCAGTGGGACTTGCAGCGTCGAGTGTTTTTCTATGACAGTTTCGTGTAAAGTGGTGAGTCTATTATTGCTACGCAGCGATTGTTTCGTGTGCGGTTTAATGTCGGTCGACATGGAGCTATTCCGAGCCGTAACACAATCTTCAGATGGGCGAAAAACTTCAGATCAACTAGAAACATACTGGATAAGAAGCATCCTGGCCCGAGACGCAGAGTAACGACAGCAGAAAATGTTGAAAGGGTAAGGCAAGCGGCAGTCAGAAGCCCAGGACGGTCAGTTAGACGTCATGCTAGTGAGTTACAGATCAATTGTGAATCGGTTAGACGAATCTTGCATAAAGAATTAACATTCCATCCCTACAAAAAGCTCATTGTCCAACAACTTAAGGAAACTGATTTTGCTGTACGAGAAGATGGTTCAAATGGCTAATGACGTAACATAGGTCATCAGTCCCCTAGAACTTAGAACTATCTTAAACCTCACTAACCTAAGGACATCACACACATCCATGCCCGAGGCAGGATTCGAACCTGTGACCGTAGCAGTCCCGCGGTTCCGGACTGAAGCGGCTAGAACCGCACGGCCACCGCGGCCGGCTGTACGAGGAGACTTCATTTACAAAATGCAAGTGATTTTGGGATCGAATGAAAATGAAATTTTATTGATGAGCGATGAAGCTCATTTTCATTTAAACTGGACCGTGAATAATCAAAACCTACGTTACTGGGCTCCAGAGCATCCACACCTTGTCCACCATCGTCCTCTACACTCAGAAAAAGTAACAGTCTGGTGCGCTCTTGGCTCTGTTGGCATTATGGGACCTTTTTGAAGAGATCGGGGCCACAGTTACTGTTAAATTCGGTTCGTTACATTCGTATGCTTGAAATATTCTTGAAACCAGAACGAAGAAGGCGACGAATGCTTTTAAAACGCGTTTGGTTCCAGCAGGATGGGGCAACATCGCACACCGCAAAGACTTCAATGACAGTTCTTAGACGCATGTTTCCTGGCCAAGTTACCTCGCGTTTTGGCAATGTTCCTTGGCCTCCCAGGTCTCACGACTTGTCAGTATGTGACTTTTCTTCTGTGGGAGTACTTTAAGAACTGTATCTATAACCACAAACCACGAAATTTGGACGAGTTGAAGAATGCAATCATTCAAGAAACTGCTGCCATCCCTGCAGAGATTTCAGTCCGTGTGATGGAGGATTCTGAGAAGAGAGTTAAGTCCTGCATTCGGAATGATGGACATCACCTTGACGACATTATTTTTCACAAATAAATTTAAGTAAAATAGCAAATAATGAGCTCTGATTTTGTGTTAATAAACATGCATTAATTTTAAAGTTGGTTGAATATTTTTTAATTAAAAACCGTCCGTCTCCCGTGTGTCACCCTGTATTTGAAGTGCGGTTCTATCTATGGATGTTAAAAAATTAGGCGGACAGATAGGAGATTAAAAGGAATACGCAAGGGAAGAAGTTTTTGGAAGCCCCTTACCAGGAGAAGGGGCGGTTTAGTAGCACATTGCTACAGTGCTTGACGATAAATTAGGGCATACTTGATTTTGAAAGGGGCGGCAATGGGGGAGAAGTAGTAGTTGCGGATAGAGACTTTAGAACATGGAAAGTAATTTTGGGGGTACTGTGTGCAACAGTTACGTAAGGGTGGAGATATCAGTATAGGATATGAAAATAAGCAGAAGGGCAACAAATTAGACGAAATATTGATGGCTTAAGGGGGGTAGAACGTCAAACGGATCGTCTTGGAGCAGGAGAGGCACCACAGGACAATTTCCACTGTCTATACTTTTACAAATAAATTTATAAAACTTTGTCAGCATGGCCAGGAAGGATTCAGAATTTACACTCAGAGCAGTGGAAGTTCTAAAACATTACGAAGTAATTTTTTTTACGTGTGGAATTTCATCTTGTTTTCACTTACTAGTGGCAGCATTTGTTGCTATAGGTACACATTTCTTCATAAGTAAGAGAGATTTTTCGGCGAATTTTGCACAGCATACAAACCATACTTAAAGATGTATGAAACTCTAGAATTTTCCAAATCTATTAAAAACTGTGGTAAAAATTGAGGTAATTAACTATAAAATTTGTGTTTTTTCTAAACATGAAGTTTAAAATATAACAGTTCATTCGTTTTTTCATAAATTAAATAAATTCTAGAGTTTCATACACCTGTGAGTATGGTATGTATGCTGTGCAAAATTCATCGAAGAATCTCTCTAACTTATGAAGAAAAGTGTACCTATAGCAACAAATGAAGCCATTAGTAAGTGAAAAAATGATGACATTTCGCACGTAAAAAAATTATTTTGTTATGTTTTCGAACTTCCACTGCAATGAGTGTGAATCCTGAATCCTTCCTGGCAATGCTGACAAAGTTTTATGAATTTATTTGTAAAAGTATAGACACTGGAAATTAAAATGTCCTGAGATGCCTCTCCTGCTCCAAGTCGGCCCGTTTGACGTCCTACCCCTCTTAAGAAACAAAAAAAAGGAGGAATATCACTATCTGCCTTTCATCCATGAGAATAACAAGCCATGTACGGAAAATATTCCTTGTCTTTACAGCAGCTTGCACCCCAGAAAAGAGGAACGCTAGCGTCTTGTTTAAATAACATTAATGGGAGTAATTACGGAAAGGTTTCAGTGAACTCTCCCCCCTTCCGCCATCAATTCCTCTGCGCTCCGGAAGCGGAGCCAGCGCCTTTGTTGTAGCGCCTGCTTTCAAGAAGGCAGCCCGCGCGGAGAATCCCATTAATAGTTTCTGTAAGCGCGGATTCGCTTAATTTCCGCCACTTGTTACTCGCGAGGTGGCTGTCGCTCCTCCCTGCGGATGACACCGCCGGCTTTTATAGGGACCAGCTTCAGCTTCTGGAGCGCCCGCCCGTCTCTGGAGCCACGAGCTACCTGACGATGCCGCGGGGTAGCTGGTCTGCTGCGCTCTGTCCATGCACCATAGTGACTACTTCATTACTTTGTAGATGATAACGATATACTTTCGACCGACCGACACTGTGGTGTGATGTAAACCCTAATAACGGAATCAGCGGCACAGTTCCCATAACTGAAGACAAACAGTTACAACAGAAAATACACGTGGGTTTCAATAGAAACGATGTAGGCGGGAAAAGGACAATGGACAAAACCAGAAGACATTAAAAGAGGCTTCGTGCAGACTGACAAGTTTCGGCTCCATAGAGGAAACGTGGAGCAATACAAACGTTACCATCACAACTCTTCGAATACTGTAGCCGTCAACATATAACGTACGCTAGCAAGAACCAGACTAGATTTTATTCTTTCTCCTGTCAGATTGTATTTTCACTATATTTCACTATATATCATTCCTATTGTTCTTCTTGTTGTTGTGTTGACTCCAGCGTGTTATATGTCTGCATGATAATTAGAAAGATGCACCAGAATAACAGCTTATAATAACTAACTTTTATTCACAACAGACTGTTTCGGAATTTTTCGCCATTGTCAAGTACCTGCGGATACGATTTTGGTGAGAACGTTTGTTAATCTGAATGCTATTCATAATGAAGTGACTATATAGTATCCACGTCTAGACAGATGTGACGCCCATATCACATCGTTAGTGAACTGTCTTATAACTGTCACTGTTTTGGTAAGACAGTAAATAACGTAATTATATTGAAAATAATACGTTAATTACGGTTTGACAGTAGTTTCACAGTTCAACTCTGACGATGCTGTTTGTTAACAAAGATTATGGAGATGAACATCGATATTATTTTATTAACCAAAATGTGTCTCCATTGTCTTTGGTTTTTGCATATGCTACTTCCGATTTAATCAGTTTCGTGTTGTTGTTGTTGTTATGGTCTTCAGTCCAGAGACTGGTTTGATGCAGCTCTCCATGCTACTCTATCGTGTGCAAGCTGCTTCATCTCCCAGTACCCACTGCAACCTACATCCTTCTGAAACTGTTTTGTGTATTCATCTCTTGGTCTCCCTCTACGATTTTTACCCTCCACGCTGCCCTCCAATACTAAATTGGTGATGATGCCTCAGATTATGCCCTACCAACCGATCACTTCTTCTAGTCAAATTGTTCCACAAATTTCTCTTCTCTCCAATTCTATTCAATACCTCCTCCTTAGTTATGTGATCTACCCATCTAATCTTCAGTATTCTTCTGTAGCACCACATTTCGAAAGCTTCTATTATCTTCTTGTCTGAACTATTTATCGTCTACGTTTCACTTCCATAATGGCTACACTCCTTACAAATACTTTCAGAAACGACTTCCTGACACTTAAATGTATACTCGATGTTAGCAAATTTCTCTTCTTTAGAAACGCTTTCCTTGCCATTTTCAGTCTACATGTTATATCCTCTCTACTTCGACCATCATCGGTTATTCTGCTCCCCAAATAGCAAAACTCATTTACTATTTTAAGCGCCTCATTTCCTAATTTAATTCCCGCAGCATTAATTCGACTACATTCCATTATCCTCGTTTGGCTTTTGTTGATGTTCATCTTATATCCTCTTTTCAAATCACTGTCCATTCCGTTCAGCTGCTCTTCCAGGTCCTT
Source organism: Schistocerca nitens (assembly GCF_023898315.1). NCBI lineage: Eukaryota > Metazoa > Arthropoda > Insecta > Orthoptera > Acrididae > Schistocerca > Schistocerca nitens. The sequence goes on from NC_064619.1 coordinate 591,291,715, forward strand.
TGCTGTCTGTGACAGAATTACAACGTCATCGGCCAACCTCAAAGTTTTTATTTCTTCTCCATGGATTTTAATTCCTACTCCGAATTTTTCTTTCATTTCCTTTATTGCTTGCAGGTGTTATAAAAGTTTAATGAAGATTTTGAGGTAGTACTTGTGTCTAAATTCTTTATGCTCCTTTAATATTTCTTCGGGGTATTTTCCCGTGCATGTATTTATTCCCAATTCTTCAAGCTAATGTGTTCCTCATATCTGACGTTAAAATTTATTCCTGGTTGGTCAATGTAAAAGCTATTACAGCTGCCGCATGTGATTTTATATATGCCTGGGTTATCTAGTGGTGACGGAATGTGATTTTATTGAAACGTCGTTATTGGTTCTAAGGGCTAGTTGAATATTTGTGGCTTTAAGAAGTGCATTAATTTTGCTGGAGTTTCTAGCAAGGTAGACTGTTGGTACGTATCTTATATTTGGTGCAGGCGATGTTTCTCGATTTAGGCCTCTCTCGGTGTGTACGAGTATTGTGTTCCGCTTTGGTTTTTACACTTTAGTATAATTTTGTGATTGACCCCAACACAAAGCCACTTGTATAGGAGATATAACGAAGTGTGTTAAGTTCTTTTTGAATAGCGTGTTTGTCCAGTGATAGGTTACTTAATCTATTAATCATTGAATAGAAGGTGGATGACAGGAATTGGCAGAGGTAGTATTCTTTCTACAGATATCAAATGTGTGGTGATTATTATTTTTGCCAATTGTAAGGCCTAGATAGTTAATTGTATTGTCTTCCTCTCTTTACATTTTCATTAATTACAGGGGTTATTTGGTTGATTTTTTGGTGTTTATTTTCGATATCTGCATGTCTGCTATCTACCAACGTAAGGTTATCTTATACGTCCTAAAATAGTGTACAGTTTGGTTGAGAGTGGACCTCACTGAGTAAAAGATCCTGTCTATCAGAGAATTTAAGAATATCTGAGGTGATTTGCCTGTACACTATTACCCATGGCTACTCCATCTACTTGGGTATAATCTATTTTTGTTAAAATCAAAATAATTTTGCGATAGTGCTGTTTCCAAAAGACTTGAAATTTCAAGTGTTCCAGACACATATAATTTACTATACATTTACACATTATATTTTATTATTCGGATAGTTTCCTGTACTTGTACAATAATATGTAGATTAGTGACATCAAATGAAATAAATTTACCATTACGTGGTATTTGTATGTCTTTTGTGTCTCTTGGCAGATTACGCACATTTCTGATTGTGCAGTTTCTGTCGAAAGTATAAAATTTTGTTATTAGTGTGAAGATTTTTTTGCTTTCAGATATTGTGGGTTATTTATGCAGTTATTTATATGCTGAGTCGGAACTGTCAGTTAATGTGTCTTTGGTTGGGCTCATAGGTTTGGTGTATTTGGATTCATTACTGAATGTATATGTTCCTTTTCGATGTTCAGTGAGAATGGCATTATAATTTTTAATGGCTTTCTTTATTTTAGCTGCAAGTCTGTTGGTAGGTTTGTGAGGCAATTCTGTGATATTTTGAGATTCAAAGAACGACGTGACTTTATCTACATAGCCGTTTTTGTTGTATATGACCTTGCGATTCCCTTTATCAGCCTTTAATGCTATTGCATCAATTAATAGCAACTAATGGTTTATGTTATTCAGAATTTGATGTTCAGTTTTTGGGCTATTATTCCTATGTACATGTCTGCATAGTTCTGTGTCTATAATGTTTTATTACATTAAAAGTAATTCTGTGTTCTTTATGAGAGACTCGCTACATGTATTACAACATTAGCCGTGCCTAACAAGTGTTTTACAGAATTTTTCTGTAGTTTTGGAACTACATTGTATTTCAGACCTTTTGTGAGGAGAGCTGTTTTGTTATCTCAAAATTTTGTATTTGTGAAATTACTTTTTAGACATTCAGCATCAACTTACACATGAATATGAATCTCATCTTCAATTTTACCGACGTTTAGAAAATTTCACACACTCACTCACACACACACACACACACACACACACATATATATATATATATATATATATATATATATATATATATATATATATATATATATAAACTGAGCTAGTGTTTCATATATTGTAGTTGAAATGAGCCATCTCCTAGAGCAACCAAATAACCCACAGTTATGACTGGAAGACTGTAATTTCGTCCTGGCTATCCCAGAAGATCTCAAAATTTTCGAAAGATTATCCTTTCCTTTTTCACAATTATTTTGCTGTTTGTACCATTTTCAGTGTGGCTTTGTACCCTGATGCATAGAAATCTTGTGATTTTGTACTTGATTCATAGAACCTAATTTTGGCATTAATAAGGATAGATATCTTAATCTAGGTGTTCTTGGATTGTCTATAGGCCATCTCCATGTCCTTGTATGTGAAAACGGTCGCTTCTTTGATTAGCTAATTGCTTAAGTGACTTCTCTAAGATTTTTAAATTTTTGAACTTTATTAATTTTTCCTAAATTTGTTTTCAACGTTTCGGGGACACCCACTATGTTTGTCACGTATTCTTTTCAGGATGTCGACATTTTTAGGCGTGCTTTTTCTGATATTCCTCTAAGGATGTTTATTTCAGTGACAGCTGAGACAGCATTCTCATTGTTTCAAGTACAGTTTCATTCTATTCTTCAGAACTTTGCCATTTATTTTCTTTTATAGTATTACAATTTCAAAAGGGGCTAGTAAGCAAAGGAAAGGAGAGAAACAGCTACTAATATCTAAAAATACACTGCCTGACAACAAAAGTGAGGCACCCTGTAGCAGAAGAAGAAACAGATTGAAACTTCATAGGTTGAGAGGGTGGATGATGCCATGTGATTTCAAAGTAGTCAAATTTATTAAGTACTTGGTAGTCTGAGCCCACTTATCAATATGACGTTGCACCCCGTCTGGACTGTAAGGAGGCACTGGATACGATTGGGAAGAGTGTCATAAAGCCGCTGTATACTGTCCTGACGCAACATGGCCCACAGCTGTTGTAACTTGTCCTTAGTATATTGTTTACCGGCACTGGAACGGGGCTGACGTCCGATCCTGTCCCACACATGTGCAGCTGGGGACGACCTGCAAATGTGGCCGTCACCGAAGTACCTCAACAGGACTAGACAGTTCATAGAGGAATGTGCCCATGTGTAGACGAACATTTTGTTGTTGAACTATGGCACCACGACACTGCCGCACGAAAGGTAACACATAAGGATACAGGTTACGCGTGGCGTACTATTGTGCTATGAGCTTTCACGCTATCACTACAAGCTTTAACCTGAAGCCATATGCGATGGCTCCCCATTCCTTAACGCCAGGAGTAACACCACTGTGCTTCTCCGAAACATTCGAAGAATGGGTCTTTCCCAGTTCGCCGACATACGCACCGTCGATGGTCGTCCGGGGTCGTGCAGAACTACGAGCCTACGCTGTAAATAGTGCGACGCCATTAATTAGCAGTCCATGCTTCCCAGTAACGGCACTGTTAAAATCGCAGCCGTTTGTGTTATGGTAATAAATGCACTCTATGCAAGGGGCGGTAATTTCTACTCCGGCTTATGCTAGTTTTCGGCCAATGGCGAGGGACGACAAATATGTTTCTGGGAGTCGATTACTTGTTCTCGGTTGGCAGCCGCAGATGTGAAGTGGTTGCGACGCGTTTGGTGCTCTCACTTCTTTATAGACTGTACCAAAGGTGTATCAGTGCTACTCACCTCTGTATCTAAATGGTCAGTTGACAGTGGAGGAAACTACCGATATTCCTCGTTATTAATAGCTACTAGCCGACCGCCCTGTGCTCTTCTGTCACTTAATAATCCCGTCCAGATATTAGATAGAAAAAGTGATGGGACTGGTCTGTTGTGTAAAAATAACCTTTCCTACCGCCAGCCATATCCTCAGGAGATAAATGTCATCAAAACTGCCACCAAACAGCCTAGCGACAAACAAAACTATATATACAGAAAAATATAATTTATTTACAGCTGTTTTTCTATGCCACTGCTTGCTAAATAAGTAAAAAAACCAATGTCAACTCTCAAGGGTGCGTGGAGTGTACTGCCCAAACACCATATTTTCCATTTGCACTGATGAGTCAGACTGTCATCACGATGTTTTGTATATATGTGTATGTGACCAGGAGGGCAACCACCTTGAATCTTTAGAGAATAAAGGAGGCTTCGTAGCCACAGCTTGTCAGCCTTCTGTGAGAGCAGATACTGTTAACATGGACTTCTCTAATCCACCAAATATCCTTCAACTAATAGGAAGAATGAAGACGCCAACCGGCTAAGGCTTTGATTTATGGTAATTGCTGGAGAACCTGGACAATCTTGCTACATATACTGTCAACATAAATTACACCGAAAATGGCATGCTCTATAAGAAAAAAGAATTTAAACGTTCTTACACCTATTTCAGAATTGTTTTGCAATAATATTATGCAAGTTAATCGAGCGGATTGTCAAGACCAATTAGAAAATGTTATGTATCGTTAAGGGAAAAAAATGTTTGCTGCATTAAACAGCTATATACATGATAAATTCTTCAAGTGTATCACTGCAAAACATGGTTTCAAAGGGAAGATACCATTTTCCTACAGAGGAACGACAGTGTGGCAGCAAGAGGGATACTGGAAAAAATTTCGAACAAATATAAAAATATGGATCTTGGTATACTGGAAGTATTCGCAGTAATTTTTAACATAAATGGACATGTGTGGCTACCCAACATCAATCCACGACTTCTACATGGAAGGAGACAGCCAGTGAAACAGCAATGTCGTTGTAAACAAAAATAAGACAATTGGAATCGACTGTTTAACATTGGTAAGCTCCAATTGTAAAGATACACGAATGTTGGAACTTTAATAGTGACAAATAGTTATTACAGCTCGTACAAAATAGACACTTGTTTCAAAGTTTTACTGACCTTCAAAGTAGTCACCAACATTGTGTATAATCCGTTGCCAGCGATATGGAAGTCGTAGGATGCTGTCAGCAGTGCCAGTTGTGTTGATAGTTCGAGCAGCGCGGTCTATTGCCTGACGAATTTGTAGCAGTTCTGAAGCGAATGCCGTGAAGTGTTTCCTTCGGTTCAAAAATCGAGTTGAATTCATGAAGGCTTAAGTCAAGGGAGTGCAGTAGGTGGTATAGCACTTAGCAGCCCCATCAATCAAACAAATGGTTCAAATGGCTCTGAGCACTATGGGACTTAACAGCTATGGTCATCAGTCCCCTAGAACTTAGAACTACTTAAACCTAACTAACCTAAGGACATCACACAACACCCAGCCATCACGAGGCAGAGAAAATCCCTGACCCCGCCGGGAATCGAACCATGGAACAATCAAACAAATCAGTAACAGCTTACACTGTACGCGCTTGAACATTGTCCTACAAAATGATGGTCAGGTCTTGCAAAAAGTGTCATCACTTCTGTCTCTATAATGTTCATTTTTGGAACACAACCTACGACCAGCTTAGAGGCAGAAGTGATGACACTTTCTGCAGGACCTGACCATTATTTTGCAGGACAATGCACAAGCACGTACAGTGTAAGCTGTTACTGATTTGTTTGACTATTGGGGCTGCTAAGAGGTATACCGCCTACTGCACTCCCCTGACTTAAGCCCTCGTAAGTTCAACTCGATTTCTGAACTGAAGGAAACACTTCACGGCATTCGCTTCAGAACTGCTACAAATTCGTCATGCAGTAGACCGTGATGCTTGAACTGTCAACACAACTGGCACTGCTGAGAGCATCCTACGACTTCCACGTCGTTGGCAACGAGTTATACACAATGCTGGTGACTACTTTGAAGGTCAGTAAAACTTTGAAACGTGTATCTATTTTCTACGAGCTGTAAATAAATTCGTGCCACTATTAAAGTTCCAACCCTCGTATAACAAATCTGTATGTGAAATCACAAACCCAGAGGATAACAAAGTAATTGGTGACTACCTTATAGATTTTATAAATTGTCCAGACATGCACCTACAAGAAAACTTTGTGTTCCTTGGCTAAAGAATACCGTATTAATAGGCTGAAGGCTACAATATACATCTACAGAATGTATCATGCATCTGACCTAGTACAGGACTGTACAAGTGTATTAAATGCTAAAAAACTGTATTTACACAACGCTCCACCCTTCTCTGTGCCAACTGATTCCATGTGATTTCAACTAACGGATAACATACAGAACAACTGCTGCGTGGTATTTAGCAGCGTTCTTCAGTTTGCCTATTGGGCAATAATAACATCAGAAAATTGGCAGGTGTATAAGTAAGCCTTTCACACAATCATAACATATAAAAGCTTATGAACTACGTTCTGTCTGCATACATTTTTATTTGTCAATTACATGGAGATTTTTAAGAAAGACGATGTAAATTTTATACAGAGTGTTGTAGTAAAGCTGGAAAAATACTCTTCTCAATCTAGTATAGTATTCTCCTTAATACCATGAAACACAGATCTTGCTGAAATAGGACTGGTACCCACAAACAGTTTTATCCCATAAGTCTTAAGGACAGGAACCAGTGTATCAAACGGACTTGATCCATTCCCAATTAAAGAAATTATTCCTTTAGCTCAAAAGCCATAACAGACAAATTATGTAAACTGTAACTGGAAAAAGTAGGAATTGCACATGTGCAGGCAAGCTTTACGTATATCTTTCAACACAGTGTATGAAGAAATATAGATACAATGGCGAATATAATATACATGCATTTACTGTTAATAACTATTGCAGTTGGCCATATGTTGGAGTACTGCTCGAAAATCATGGTATTGAGCATATGTACTATGTTAAAGGAAGGAAGAAAATTCTGTTAATAAAGCTCCGCTCCAATCTGGATCATCTTTAATTGGATGGTTACATCAGATCTAAATGTTGTGGACTGTATGCTGTGCACCTACCAACAGAACAGCCATATGTGGAGTTTAAAATTGATGGAATAACGGTATTTAATGGACACACTTTTGAAAAAGGTGTAAACTGTATGTTCTATACAGAAATTACACAAGATTATGTCGGAGGTAATCTGTTAGCATACACACAGTAATATGTGGAGTGCTTTGACAGTAGCTTCATGCAGGAAATAACAGGCAAAATGAAAATCCCCAGATACCGCCACCAACATGAATTTCGAGAAGGGACAGAGCTAATTGTCACAGCCATAAAATACACGTTTTACCAGAAAAAAAATATGTATTAGAATTGTAGAACTTCCCTTCTTTGTACTTGTCAAATTACTGGCAGGAATATTAAATATATAATTCTAATGTATATTTAAATTATAAGTTAAAATAAAACTGGACGTTGTTAAAACACCAAACACACAGAAAGAAAAACTTATTTTTTCTGTGTAAATGTATAAAAAAATTAAGGATTATTTGATTCTTATTCATTGCCCGACCAAGATACTACAAAGCCTTTCACGTACGTGTGATGTTTGGATGGGGGAATGGGTAATTATGTGATCCAGAAAAGTTTCTGAAACTAGGTTGCTGAAAGCTGATCCGTGTTTCATGCTTACAAGAAAGGACACATGTAATGCCGCTACTGGTCATTGCAAGGAGTGGAAGGGAAGGGAATTTCAGCAAACTGAGGGGGGTGGGGGGGTAGGGGAATTCCAGGAATGATGGAGCTGACAAATGCTGATATCAGAGGAATGTAACAAGCAAAACTGCCCGAGCACTGGACACTGACGTCACCGTTATCTGGAATGACCTCTAAATGTGTGTCAAGGGTATCCCATTCTCTCCTTTTCATGCTATTGACGTCTTTGAGTGTACATGGGAACACATAGGGATTGTATGATGTGCAGTCACATGTTCGGCAACGTGCGCTTAGCCGCGTGCTCTGAAACACTTGTTCTTGCACCAACAGGGTATTAGATTGTCAGTTCTGCCATAGACCTAGATGGCCATAGATTTGCCTGTCTTACTACAGAGAGCAGGCAGGCCTGCGACTTTCACTTTATATAATGTGTGGACGTCCAGCAACTTCTCATGTAGACGTCGTGTTGCGTAGACGTCGTATAACCGTTCTTCATCCACTTTACAGAATTGTCCACGACGAACAGCTGACCAGATTCGACATTTCCCGAATGGTTGTTCCCAGGACTTCGTCAAAGTCGGTTATCTCTGTGGACTTTCTAGTTGCCATTCGTATCGTCGCTAGAATGCTTCCCCATTCGTCTCTGCTCTCCGCTTACACAGGGTGAGGAATATTCTGAGTGGTGGTAGTAGCCAACAAATCAAGAAAAAAAAGTCTGTTAAACGTGGGCTCCGAAATGCATGCCTTAAGAGCTATGAACACTCGTTCAGCTTCGATACTGTGAACAACATCTCTTCTACTGAAAGCTCTTCTTTTTCAGTATTTTGGGAGGAAGTGATACGGATCAAAAGAAGAGAAAAACTACGTTAAACATGGGCTCTAAAATGCATACCTTAAGAGCTAATATGCCACCAGTTTCTTTATTCCTCACTCCGCTAGGGTTGCTGGGGAAGGCTTATCCCATTATAATTGTCTCCAGGTGCATAGTCACTTGTGTACGATAGTATGCATGTTGCACAATATAGCTTAGGGGCAGCCAATTCAGCATTAGGTGTGATATTTATAAAGTAACGAGCAATGATACTTGATGTAGCTCTCGGATGAGTATACGTGGGCGTCTTTAATTATCTTTAGTTCAGTGTGAAGCGAAGACAATGCAGTTTGATGCACGATGTGTAAATTTGGGCGGCAGGACAAGTATTTTGGGTCAATGGACAAATGAACGAACTTCCTTATAAAATAATATTGTCTCTATTGCCTTCCAAACAGTTTGAAACCGTACTTTCTACGCATCGTTATGGTAATGCATCAGCAAAAGGCAAGGACAACTGCGCTACAAGTGAAATAAAATCAGGCGGATATACTGGGCTGCCGTATTCAGAACATATTTAGCAGCGTCCAATTCGTGTTATTTCATTTCGCTCAAAAAACCGAAGAACTCTTGGTGTTTCAGGAACGATAAATCTTGGAGGAAAGCCTTCACGGAAGATTAAAGTCTGTAATAGTAGTAGCATTAGCTGCGCCGGCTGCAGTGGCCGAGCGGTTCTAGGCGCTTCAGTCTGGAACCGCGTGACCGCTACGGTCGCCGGTTTGAATCCTTCCTTGGGTATGGATGTGAGAGATGTCCTTACGTTAGTTAGGTTTAGGTAGTTCTAAGTTCCAGGGGACTGATGACCTCAGAAGTTAAGTCCCCCAGAGCCATTTGAAGCATTAGCTGCAAAATGACTCTTTGTCAATTATTTGTTGCGTGTACAACGCATGGGCCACAATGTGCGTACTGTGTCGAAGACGCAGTTTCTGTAACCTCAAGAACTAAGTACTATAAATTCTGATTCCTATTGGATACTGTACATTTTAGTATGTGGCTCTACTTACTTGCTTACTCCCTATGCTTGTACTTCGCTATTTTGTGACCAATGGCGTGCATCAGTCTCTGCTTCTGTGGATGTGGCTGTGTGTGTATGTGTGTGTGTGTGTGTGTGTGTGTGCCTGTGCCCGTGTGTGCGTGAGCAATTAACTGAACACCCAGACGCAGTGTAAACAAAAGGGTAGTGCGCGACCGGCCACGCACAAATAAAGGCAGATATAAACACACAGAGTGCCGATGCGAAGCTTTTATTTAGTTCTGGCAGGAGACAAATATTTAAACCTCATGAACGACACCACGAAAATCGAGACGCTGAAAGAAGTGAAAAACCAATTTACTTTTGCTTCATTGGCTGTGTTGCGGCAAATCAAACGACGGAAATTTTTAGCTGCGGAGTTGCGCAGTCACACAAAGACTCGGCACAATGCTTCCACATGACTAAGCTCGCCGAACAAAATATTAATCACCCCGTTAAAAGAGCCTACTGGTCGCTTTGGGGCGCCGGAGGTGAAGGGCGGGTAACGGGTGATCACATGGCCCTCCACCTTTGAGGAAAATGACGGTAGCGCAGAGGGGTGTATGATGCGCCAGTCGGTTGTATGATGTGAGTGGCAATAGGAAGGTAGGTTAGGAGCGGTTAGGGGGTGGTACCGAAATAAATACAGTCCAAGGATAATAACAAATTTATTAACATATTCAGAAAAAGAAATTTTTTCGAGAGCTCCAGAAATTTCAGTTCACGATTTTTATCCAATAAAAAACGACAGCCAAAATAAACTTCAGTTTAACTTTAGTGCGCGTCTACATTTCACCAAATGTTTTTAGTAGGTTGTTTGAAATTTAAAAAAATTAAATTGCGGAACCGCACAGCAACAATTAACGGCAGTAAAAATGTAGATACAGTGATCAAATAAGACAACCGAAATAACGATAATCACCACAGAACGTATAATAAGAAATTAACGGCTCCTTTGCAGGCTCCAGGACGCCTAATAGTCCCATATATTCCTAACTTGAAACACAAAGCAACAAGTCTCATTACAACAAACACACAGTACAATAACATCTACGTCAGGTTGGGGACAGTTTAAGTTGCAATCACTAAGAGTAAATTACAACTTCCTACATTTGACGCTGGCGCCGTAGCGCGCAAGAAGAAGTTCAGTGAGACAAGCTTTAAAGTAATTATTTGACCAACACAGGCCTAGAACTAGCAAAATTCGTTGTCGATTTCTCGTTCACGAAGGTACTTGAAAAAACTGCGTAAGGCGTCTTTCGAACGGACACACAAGCCTGGACTTCAGAAACGAGAAAATGCTTGGGGTGTTTATACAGGCGCCAAAACTAATACCCAGCAGCAAGACGGCGCACAAGACAACAGACTTCACAACACGAACGAAGAACTACACATCAATGCATACACACAGAAAATTTCAAGGCACGCTAACAGAAATCTGATAACGGAACGCTACCACGATCCAAATCAAGAAGAAACAAACGTCCTCACGGAAGAGTAGGTACTAGTGTAAGGTAAGGACTCGAGCGGCGAACTACGAGGGCAGTTCAATAAGTAATGCAACACATTTTTTTTTCTGAAACAGGGGTTGTTTTATTCAGCATTGAAATACACCAGGTTATTCCCCAATCTTTTAGCTACACAACACTATTTTTCAACGTAATATCCATTCAATGCTACGGCCTTACGCCACCTTGAAATGAGGGCCTGTATGCCTGCACGGTACCATTCCACTGGTCGATGTCGGAGCCAACGTCGTACTGCATCAATAACTTCTTCATCATCCGCGTAGTGCGTCCCACGGATTGCGTCCTTCATTGGGTCAAACATATGGAAATCCGACGGTGCGAGATCGGGGCTGTAGGGTGCATGAGGAAGAACAGTCCACTGAAGTTTTGTGAACTCCTCTCGGGTGCGAAGACTTGTGTGAGGTCTTGCGCTGTCATGAAGAAGGAGAAGTTCGTTCAGATTTTTGTGCCTACGAACACGCTGAAGTCGTTTCTTCAATTTCTGAAGAGTAGCACAATACACTTCAGAGTTGATCGTTTGACCATGGGGAAGGACATCGAACAGAATAACCCCTTCAGCGTCCCAGAAGACTGTAACCATGACTTTACCGGCTGAGGGTATGGCTTTAAACTTTTTCTTGGTAGGGGAGTGAGTGTGGCGCCACTCCATTGATTGCCGTTTTGTTTCAGGTTCGAAGTGATGAACCCATGTTTCATCGCCTGTAACAATCTTTGACAAGAAATTGTCACCCTCAGCCACATGACGAGCAAGCAATTCCGCACAGATGGTTCTCCTTTGCTCTTTATGGTGTTCGGTTAGACAACGAGGGACCCAGCGGGAACAAACCTTTGAATATCCCAACTGGTGAATAATTGTGACACCACTACCAACAGAGATGTCAGGTTGAGCACTGAGTTGTTTGATGGTGATCCGTCGATCATCTCGAACGAGTGTGTTCGCACGCTCCGCCATTGCAGGAGTCACAGCTGTGCACGGCCGGCCCGCACGCGGGAGATCAGACTGTCTTGCTTGACCTTGCGGCGATGATGACACACGCTTTGCCCAACGACTCACCGTGCTTTTGTCCACTGCCAGATCATCGTAGACATTCTGCAAGCGCCTATGAATATCTGAGATGCCCTGGTTTTCCGCCAAAAGAAACTCGATCACTGCCCGTTGTTTGCAACGCACATCCGTTACAGACGCCATTTTAACAGCTCCGTACAGCGCTGCCACCTGTCTGAAGTCAATGAAACTATACTAGACGAAGCGGGAATGTTTGAAAATACTCCACAAGAAATTTCCGGTTTTTTCAACCAAAATTGGCCGAGAAAAAAAATGTGTTGCATTACTTATTGAACTGCCCTCGTAATATCCAGGCGGAGTGAGATACTAATCTCTATACAGCAGGCCACGTTTCGAAACAGAGTAATCACAAGACTAACACAAAGTTAATTCAGCCGTCAACTTGAATAGAGAACGAATTATACCTTCTTTTGCCGTGGGCGTGTTCTTCCTGATGTAAACGCTTTCTGTTTACAGAGTCATTTAGTGCAGTAAGATGGATCGATGTGGAAACGTGACAAACTGGGGGAAAGAAGCTACCACATTTTGTCAGGCCTCTGAGCACACCGTGAATTAAATTGCGCGATTTGTCGGCATATCGACGTGGACTGTTCGACACGTGTGCACGGAACGGTGTACAGCTCACAGGCATGTATTACGACGAAACAACAGTTGTCATGAAAAGAGCCTAACTAGAAGGGACTGGGAAAAAGTGTCAGTTGTCAATAACGGTTCCGCAACCAACAAAAATTGTTGTTGTAACCGAACGCAAGTACACCTCAACCAGTTTCCGAGCGAACAATCCGAAAGGAGCTGCATGCAGCGGACTTTTGAAGTCGGCTGCCTCGCATTATTTGGTTGCACTTGTGCCACAAAAAGCTGTATGCTTTCTTTGGTATCGTCCACATGTCACGGTGCCGTACCAAAGTCGGTAACTCATATCGATTCCACATACGTCATCGAGAATCCGCAACAACGAATGGAAAGCACTTGTCAAGATTACACCCCCCGCCTCAGCACAGCAGCACCCGTGAACCGGACGTCAATATAGAGCCGAGCACGGAAGCGCTCTACCTCAGTTCGTGACCTCATCTGAAGGAATCAACATCATAGAGTGGGGTCAATGAATTGTTAAAGTTTCAGATGAAATGGTACTGTCGTAAATATCAAACATTGTATGTGAAGACAACAGTTTGTTACTTAGCGCATCAAGTGATGCTTTCATAGTCAACGACAGATGTAAATTACCTAATACCCTGTGACAAAAAAGTGTGCCAAAGATAATCTTTTATTCATTTATGTAATAAAGTGAATCAATATTTCACGTTTTCTAGTTTGATGAGCCTTCTCCCAGAGCAGTCCGGAAGAAAATAGTTTCGTCGATTCACAGCACCGTCAAGAGGCAAACAATAGCTGACTGGAGGAGTCTAGTGTGGTCTGACAAGTTGCAATTTCGCCTTTTTTTAAACTATAAAGTCGTTGAGTGCACCGACGGCTCGAACAGGCGTTTAACAGGTGGTGTTTAGGGTGTGGGTCAAGACAGAGACGCCGGTGGTGTGAACATTAACAAGAATGTTATTTGAACATACTGACGAGAAATTGATGCCTTTTCAGACTTCTGTACCTCGAATGGTAAAAACGGAATCCTTGTAGGATCACTTCGTTATCTGCGTGTCCTTCTGTTAAGAACCCCTTTTTTCAGAAACGGGTTGAGGTATCAAGTTGAAATATATGGCAGGTACTAAGGTCTATGGACCCTAGGCGATGTAATAAATGTAACCTTCTAAGTCAATGTAATCAAAAGATAAGCCATTTATGTCATATACGAGATGTGGCTATAAAGTAACGGGACTGGTGCAATCAACGACTAAGTATGCATGCGCCAAACAATAACGCCAACAGCTGTGAAGCGTGAGCCGGCCGCGGTGGCCGTGCGGTTCTAGGCGCTTCAGTCCGGAACCGCGAGACTGCTACGGTCACAGGTTCGAATCCTGCCTCGGGCATGGATGTGTGTGATGTCCTTAGGTTAGTTAGGTTTAAGTAGTTCTAAGTTCTAGGGGACTGATGACCTCAGAAGTTAAGTCCCATAGTGCTCAGAGCCATTTGAACCATTTTTTTGTTATTTTGTTTGGCCAGAAAACTGAGAAGTGTAATAAGAGCAACGAATTGTGGCGAAGTTTCACACGAAACGTGTAAAAACTGCTTCTGAAACCTATATTTTAACAAGAGAAGTGCATGAGTAGTTCAAGAGTTTCAGAGATGGCCGACAAGACGTTCAATATGACTCAGGCCCAGAACGCGCTTCACGGATGACTAGGCTGAAGATACCCGTTTGGCAAAACATCGTGTCCTGCTGCGCGAAAAAACCTGCCGTACATCCTCGGCCGCCGTCCGCTGTGGCCGAGCGGTTCTAGACTCTTCAGTCCAGAACCGCGCTGCTGCTACGGTCACAGGTTCGAATCCTACCTCGGGCATGGATGTGTGTGAAGTCCTTAGGTTAGTTAGGTTTAAGTAGTTCTAGGTCTAGGGGACTGATGACCTCAGATGTTAAGTCCCATAGTGCTTAGAGACATTTGAACCATTTGAACCATCCTCGCCCGACAGTAACCATCAACCCTTCAAGGCCCTTTTTAACGAACCAAAGGGGTGAAAACCACATGGGTAGAGATGGGGACTATAGGGCAGGTGCTCGAGTGTCTCCCTCTTGAGTTGGCCGAACTTCTGCGTTACCATATTTGCAATATGGCGATGTGCGTTACAATGAAGAAGCAGCAAACGTTGGCACACCATTCCACAAAGATGATTTTTACCAGACACACTGCCCAACACACATCCTTTGTTCTACGATGGCTGCCTAACGGTGTTTCCCCTTCGTCAGTCAAGGAAAGAATAACAGTGTGTTGGTCATGTTTGGAAGAATTTGGTAATAACATCACCATAGTTCACGGCTGCGCATTTATCGCACGCTCGTTGGAACGACACAAATTCCACACTAGTCCCTTGTCGATGTTTAAATACCCGCATCGGGGTCGCCCTACGTTGCATATACGCTACGGCAACGTCCTCAAACGGAAACGTTTCGATAGCCTATTATCGTTGCTGCGACACACACTGGACTGTACAACTGACGTGGAAGTTGTACTTCTAATGGCAAAGCAGTGGCCATTTAGAGTCGCCAGGCCAGAGTGTACTGTGATGGGAGTCCACTTTCGACTACAACCCGCCAGGATAGCCGAGAGCGCTAACGCGCTGCTTCCTGGACTCGGGTAGGTGAATATTGGGCTGGTCCCCATATTCCGCCTCAGTTACACGGCTCGCAGACGTCTGAACACATTCGCACTATTCCATGGATTACACTCGACGCAGACAGTTGGGGTACACCAATTCCATCCTGAGGCGTACAGGGTGGCGGCAGGAAGGGAATCCGGCCACCCCTTAAACATTAACATGCCAAATCCGATTAACGATGGCTGACCCTGCGTAACTGCGGGTCAAGGCTCAAGCGACAGATAGTCCACTTTTGACTACGTAGATGACTGTGGAAGCATAGCATTGTGCAACGGATTGTAATAACCTAGCACATATCTCTGCTAGACACAGGATTCGTCAATGGCAGGCCTCTACACCCTTAGACTGACTGCGAAGTGTTGCCTGCGGTGGATACCGCAATACTCCAGAAAAGGGCATACATTCCAACCGCAAGCAAAATGTAGGCCTTCGCAGAAATTTGGAGCCACCCATATCAACCATTACTTCTTGGCATCCTTTCAAACTTCTCTTCACGAGAAAAGTACTCATTTACATTAACTTTGTTTTAAATATAAAACCACGCGTTTTGAGTAGAAGATAAAATATTGGAAATACGATATATTTGTATGAACCAACTAGAGTATAAAATCAAAACTGTTTTTGACCAGAAACACAGATTAAGATCACTAGGTTACCAACAAGTAACTACATCCTATCACACATAAAAACACAACCGGCATCTTATAAAAGTAGCCCAAATTCGGCAGTACTCTGTATCCACTATAACCTGCAGTGTAATATTTACCTCGTTCCCCATAGAATATTGTCCTGCCACATGTCATCAACATCGATCCGTGCCAGAAACCGGAGAGCAAATTGAGAACATGGCTGCGGATCATGAGGTTTCGGTTGATCCACCGTCTGGATCTTGTATGGGATGTCAGTGTAAAACAGACCACAAAACCTTATTGTACTGTTGATCGTGCAATGGACAATTCTCGTGACACTGCAAAAACACTAGACTACACGGGGCACATGCTGCATGGTGAGTTACATCAATAACCTCGTCAGTAACTTGCACCAGGATAGGACGCCATGCTCTTCCGGATGCTACACCAAGCTCACCCGTGTTTACGAATTTCATTACACGTACATCTAAATAGATATCCCTACTGTCTATATTTCCTCGTAAGACCCGTAATTTCCCGTGTCTTTTCTTCGTGGTCCTAACGCGCAATTTACGTTGGTGGCAATGGAATCATTCGGCAGTCAGCTTCAAATGCCAGTTCACTAAATTTTGTCAATAGTTTTCCTCGAAAAGAACGTCGTCTTCCCTCTAGGGATTCCCATCTGAGCCGGCCGCGGTGGTCTAGCGGTTCTGGCGCTGCAGTCCGGAACCGCGGGACTGCTACGGTCGCAGGTTCGAATCCTGCCTCGGGCATGGGTGTGTGTGATGTCCTTAGGTTAGTTAGGTTTAAGTAGTTCTAAGTTCTAGGGGACTTATGACCTAAGATGTTGAGCCCCATAGTGCTCAGAGCCATTTGAACCATTTGATTCCCATCTGAGTTCCTGAAGCACCTCCGTTAACAATTACGTGTTGTTCGA
Source organism: Schistocerca nitens (assembly GCF_023898315.1). Lineage (NCBI taxonomy): Eukaryota > Metazoa > Arthropoda > Insecta > Orthoptera > Acrididae > Schistocerca > Schistocerca nitens. The sequence goes on from NC_064619.1 coordinate 591,308,620, forward strand.
GCCTACCGTTAACAGATCTAGCAGTCCGCCTCAGAATTGATTCAATCCGACCTGGTACGGATCCCAAAGACTCGAGCAGTGTTCAAGAATAGGTCGCAACAGCGTCCTATATGCGGTCTCCTTTACAGATTGACCACACTTTCCTAAAAGTCTCGCAGTAAACCGAAGTCGACCATTTGCCTTCCCTACCACAGTCTTACATGCTCGTTCCATTTCATATCGCTTTGCAACGTTACGCCCAAATATTTGAACGACGTGACTGTGTCAAGCAGTTCACTATTAATGCTGTACCTGATCATTACAGGTTTGTTTTTCCTACACATCCGCATAAACTTACATTTTCACACATTTAGAGCTAGCTGCCATTCATCACACCAAGTAGAAATTCTGTCTACGTCATCTTATATACTCCTACAGTCAGTCAACTTCCACATATTACTGTACATTACACCATAGCATCATCGTCAAACAACCGCAGCTAGCTGCCCACCCTGTCCAAATCTAAATGGCTCTGAGCAATATGAGACTTAACGTCAGAGGTCATCAGTCCCCTAGAACTTAGAACTACTTAAACCTAACCTAAGGACATCACATCCATCCATGCCCGAGGCAGGATTCAAACCAGTGACCGTAGCGGTCGTGCGGTTCCAGACTATAGCGCCTAGAACCACTCGGCCACCCCGGCCGGCCCACCCCGTCCGCCACCATTTTCATTAACCCTTTAATGACATAGGGCATCTCCTCAGACTTTTCAGCTGGCGATACTCTCTCAGTGCAATGATGTAATTGCTGCCGTTCACATAAAAGATTCTCTAAGAGTGCACGGCCTCTCTTCTCGATAGCCACACTGTTCTCTCACGTTATGGCTTGTCAAATGACAGCGTGGATGTCATACCGCCATAGTGTACAGCGCCAGATATGCACCTGGTGCCAAAATTGGAACTATTTTTTTTTCAGCGTAAATCGGTTTCTCATTAACACATAGGCACATCTATATAATTACAGCCCACACTGTCCCTGGAGCCAGTCATGACAAAACTCTACCATCTGGTGAGCAAGATGTATGAGACAGGCGAAATACCGACAGACTTCAAGAAGAATATAATAATTCCAATCCCAATGATAGCAGGTGTTTACAGATGTGAAAATTACCGAACTATCAGTTTAATAAGTCATGGCTGCAAAATACTAACGCGCATTCTTTACAGACGAATGGAAAAACTGGTAGAAGCGGACCTCGGGGAAGATCAGTTTGGATTCCGTAGAAATGTTGGAACACGTGAGGCAATACTAACCTTACGACTTATCTTAGAAGAAAGATTAAGAAAAGGCAAACCTACGTTTCTAGCATTTGTAGACTTAGAGAAAGCTTTTGACAATGTTAACTGGCATACTCTCTTTCAAATTCTGAAGGTGGCAGGGGTAAAATACAGGGGGCGAAAGGCTATTTACAATTTGTACAGAAACCAGGTGGCAGTTATAAGAGTCGAGGGGCATGAAAGGGAAGCAGTGGTTGGGAAGGGAGTGAGACAGGGTTGTAGCCTCTCCCCGATGTTATTCAATCTGTATATTGAGCAAGCAGTAAAGGAAACAAAAGAAAAATTTGGAGTAGGTATTAAAATTCATGGAGAAGAAATAAAAACTTTGAGGTTCGCCGATGACATTGTAATTCTGTCAGAGACAGCAAAGGACTTGGAAGAGCAGTTGAACGGAATGGACAGTGTCTTGAAAGGAGGATATAAGATGAACATCAACAAAAGCAAAACGAGGATAATGGAATGTAGTCGATTTAAGTCGGGTGATGCTGAGGGAATTAGATTAGGAAATGAGACACTTACAGTAGTAAAGGAGTTTTGCTATTTAGGGAGCAAAATAACTGATGATGGTGGAAGTAGAGAGGATATAAAATGTAGACTGGCAATGGCAAGGAAATCGTTTCTGAAGAAGAGAAATTTGTTAACATCGAGTATAGATTTAAGTGTCAGGAAGTCGTTTCTGAAAGTATTTGTATGGAGTGTAGCCATGTATGGAAGTGAAACATGGACGATAACTACTTTGGACAAGAAGAGAATAGAAGCTTTCGAAATGTGGTGCTACAGAAGAATGCTGAAGATAAGGTGGGTAGATCACGTAACTAATGAGGAGGTATTGAATAGGATTGGGGAGAAGAGAAGTTTGTGCCACAACTTGACTAGAAGAAGGGATCGGTTGGTAGGACATGTTTTGAGGCATCAAGGGATCACAAATTTAGCATTGGAGGGCAGCGTGGAGGGTAAAAATCGTAGAGGGAGACCAAGAGATGAATACACTAAGCAGACTCAGAAGGATGTAGGTTGGAGTAGGTACTGGGAGATGAAGAAGCTTGCACAGGATAGAGTAGCATGGAGAGCTGCATCAAACCAGTCTCAGGACTGAAGACCACAACAACAACAACAACTGTCCCTCTGTGAGTATCTGCACATTAATTACAACCAACCAGTACATCGATGTGTAACTATCCGCGTACGCAAGGTGCCGTTGACAGGAAAGCCGCCGATGCGGCGTGCAATTAAAAGACTTGCAGCAGGCCCGTCTATCATGTAACATTATTATTATGCCAGAGAGTCCGTCGAGCCCATAGGGAATTAATGCGAAGACATGGCATTTTTGCGAAATGTACGCCATCATCTCTTCTCCCTATCACGAAATATCGTTGTGGAGTATTTCTTCCATTACCGGGCCGGCCGGAGTGGCCAAGCGGTTATAGGCGCTTCAGTCTGGAACCGCGCGACCGCTACGGTCGCAGGTTCGAATCCTGCCTCGGGCATGGATGTGTGTGATGTCCTTAGGTTAGTTAGGTTTAAGTAGTTCTAAGTTCTAGGGGACTGATGACCTCAGCAGTTAAGTCCCATAGTGCTCAGAGCCATTTTTTTTCCATTACCGGGATTCAAATCGACTGCCTCCGACTCAATAAAGAACAAAAGTATCTGGGAAAAAATAAAAAAGTAGTAACAACAGGATGGTGCGGCACGGTGCACAGGATTCAATAATAATGAACGGAAGGAAAATTCGAAACCTATGTGACAGCGCCTGTCGTACTCTGTTTTAATTTCCTGTTGAGTGATAGCCATTGTACGACAGATAACAGATTTATACGGTTTCCATTGGCTCTCCATTTCCGGTTGCCTTTGTTTAGTGTAAAAGGTCAGCCATTCGGACTCTATAATTACAGCCAATAAAAGGAGCGCATGGTAAATACTCGCCGAGTGTCAAATAATCATACGTGAGAGATAAGGGCTGCTGTGCGGACTTTACGGTGTCCATTTAGCGGAACGCAGCAGTAGTGGACTGCCACAGCGGGGCTGGGCGATAAACATTAGGTTGCTAAAAAGCGCCTTCGGAAGCGCAGTAAATCGACCAGCGGGCAGCATTAAAGCCGCTGAGCTACGGTCAGCGTCAGCCACAGCGAGCGGTGGACGGACGCGCTCGCAGCAGTGCTGCCAACTGTACCTGGATCTGGGTACGCGCACCGGAATCACGGTGCTCGCAACCAGGAACAGATATTTTTACAAAATACGTTCACAGTGCTTCAACGTAATCACCATACTTGCTTATGACTGCTTCCCAGCATTTCGATAGCTTCTGTATTTCGGATAGGACAGGACTGTATGTACGGTGGGGAAGTATTTCCTATCCACATTTACCGACATTTTCTCTCACTGGTAGAGTAATACGCGGTCTTGCACTAACGGTCACGGTTAAAGCAGGCTCAGACATGGTAATTGGATGTCTCTATAGGCCCCCTGGCTCAGCAGCTGTTGTGGCTGAGCACCTGAAGGATAATTTGGAAAATGTTTCGAGTAGATTCCCCCATCATGTTGTAATTCTGGGTGGAGATTTTAATTTGCCGGCTATAGACTGGGAGACTCAAACGTTCATAACGGGTGGCAGGGACAAAGAATCCAGTGAAAGTTTTTTAAGTGCTTTATCTGAAAACTACATTGAGCAGTTAAACAGAGAACCGACACGTGGCGACAACATATTAGACCTTCTGGTGACAAACAGACCAGAACAATTTGAAACAGTTAACGCAGAACAGGGAATCAGCGATCATAAAGCGGTTGCTGCATCGATGATTTCAGCCGTAAATAGAAATATTAAAAAAGGTACGAAGATTTTTCTGTTTAGCAAAAGTGACAAAAAGCAGATTTAAGAGTACCTGACGGCTCAACACAAAAGTTTTGTCTCAAGTACAGATAGTGTTGAGGATAAGTGGACAAAGTTCAAAACCATTGTACAATATGCATTAGATGAGTATGTGCCAAGCAAGATCGTAAGGGATGGAAAAGAGCCACCGTGGTGCAACAACCGAGTTAGAAAACTGCTGCGGAAGCAAAGGGAACTTCACAGGAAACATAAACATAGCCAAAGCCTTGCAGACAAACAAAAATTACGTGAAGCGAAGTGTAATGTGAGGAGGGCTATCCGAGAGGCGTTCAATGAATTCGAAAGTAAAGTTCTATGTACTGACTTGGCAGAAAATCCTAAGAAATTTTGGTCTTATATCAAGCGGTAGGTGGGTCAAAACAAAATGTCCAGACACTCTGTGACCAATATTGTACTGAAACAGAGGATGACAGACTAAAGGCCGAAATACTAAATGTCTTTTTCCAAAGCTGTTTCACAGAGGAAGACTGCACTGTAGTTCCTTCTCTAGATTGTCGCACAGATGACAAAATGGTAGATATCGAAATAGACGACAGAGGGATAGAGAAACAATTAAAATCACTCAAAAGAGGAAAGGCCGTTGGGCCTCATGGGATACCAGTTCTATTTTACACAGAGTACGCGAAAGAACTTGCCCTCATTCTTGCAGCGGTGTACCGTAGGTCTCTAGAAGAGCGTAGCGTTTTCAAGAAGGGACGTCGAACAGATGTGCAGAACTATAGACCTATATCTGTAACGTCGATCAGTTGTAGAATTTTGGAACACGTATTATGTTAGAGTATAATGACTTTTCTGGAGACTATAAATCGACTCTGTAAGAATCAGCATGGGTTTCGAAAAAGACGGTCGTGTGAAACCCAGCTCGCGCTTTTCGACCACGAGACTCAGAGGGCCATAGACACGGGTTGACAGGTATATGCCGTGTTTCTTGAGTTCCGCAAGGCGTTCGATACAGTTCCCCACAGTCGTTCAATGAACAAAGTAAGAGCATACGGACTATCAGACCAATTGTGTGATTGGATTGAAGAGTTCCTAGATAACAGAACGCAGCATGTCATTCTCAATGGAGAGAAGTCTTCCGAATTAAGAGTGATTTCAGGTGTGCCGCAGGGGAGTGTCGTAGGACCGTTGCTATTCACAATATACATAAATGACCTTGTGGATGACATCGGAAGTTCACTGACGCTTTTTGCGGATGCTGCTGTGGTATATCGAGAGGTTGTAACAATGGAAAATTGTACTGAAATGCAGGAGGATCTGCAGCGAATTGACGCATGGTGCAGGGAATGGCAACTGAATCTCAATTTAGACAAGTGTAATGTGCTGCGAATACATAGAAAGAACGATTCCTTATCATTTAGCTACAATATGGCAGGTCAGCAACTGGAAGCAGTTAATTCGATAAATTATCTGGGAGTGCGCATTAGGAGTGATTTAAAATGGAATGATCATATAAAGTTGATCGTCGGTAAAGCCAATGCCAGACTGAGATTCATTGGAAGAATCCTAAAGAAATGCAATCCGAAAACAAAGGAAGTAGGTTACAGTACGCTTGTTCGCCCAGTGCTTGAATACTGCTCAGCAATGTGGGGTCCGTACCAGATAGGGTTGATAGAAGAGATAGAGAAGATCCAACGGAGAGCAGCGCGCTTCGTTACAGGATCATTTAGCAATCACGAAAGCGTTACGGAGATGATAGATAAACTCCAGTGGAAGACTGCAGGAGAGACGCTCAGTAGCTCGGTACGAGCTTTTGTTGAAGTTTCGAGAACATACCTTCACCGAGGAGTCAAGCAGTATATTGCTCCCTCCTACGTATATCTCGCGAAGAGACCATGAGGATAAAATCGGAGAGTTTAGAGCCCGCACAGAGGCATACCGACAATCTTTCTTTCCACGAACAATACGAGATTGGAATGGAAGGGAGAGCCGATAGTGGTACTCAAATACCCTCCGCCACACACCGTCAGGTGGCTTGCGGAGTATGGATGTAGATGTAGATGTAGATCGTGAAATACGCGCTATTACAGACGTCCCGTGGGTCACTCTGTTTGCAGCTATGATCTCATTCATGTCATACCCAAGGATCACCGTCAGTTTCACTTTTGAGTGTTGGCGGCGGATGTTTTTCGGGCGTGTAGAGTCGGAACTAGTCCATTACGACGACTTGAGACTTCAGTTATGGCTGACAATCTGGTATCCGTGTTTCATCAAGTGAAAACAATCTTTTCAGAAACAGCTCTTCTTCTCTTCGATCACGTTATAGCGATTTTTCTACGATTCTTTTACAGCTTGCTTTCTGCTCTTCCGGCTGCCCCGTCGGAGGTTCGTGTCCTCGCTCGGGCATGTGTGTGTGTGTGTGTGTGTGTGTGTGTGTGTGTGTGTGTGTGTGTGTGTTGTCCTTAGCGTAAGTTAGTTTAAGTTAGATGAAGTAGTGTGCAAGCTTAGGGACCGATGACCTCAGTAGTGTGGTCATTTAGAACTTACCACAAATTTGCAAAAATTCTGCTCTTCGCTCAGATGATGAGGAACCCATGTAGCAGCAACTTTTCTCATATCTAACATATCAGTTAAGAGTCTGTGAACTGAAATGACAGACATTGTGGCCTCATATGCAGTTTCCTCACACGTTTTTCGTCGATCCATTCTCGATTATCATTAACAATAACCTGAGAGATCTAGCCTGTCGCAATTCATGGCCTTCCACTTCTTAGGCTGTCCTCTGTGCCCTACCCGACCTTCATGGAGACGAGTAGACCACCATGATGATACTGTGCTACGGCCCACTACACTATTCCCACAGACATCTCTCAAACTGTTGTAAATTTCCATTGGGTTCTCTCCACGTAGAGATTACATTTTGATGTAGGGACACTGGTTGGTTGGTTGTTACGGGGAAGGAGACCAGAGAGCGAGGTCATCGGTCTCATCGGATTAGGGAAGGACGGGGAAGGAAGTCGGCCGTGCCCTTTGAAAGGAACCATCCCGGCATTTGCCTGGAGCGAGTTAGGGAAATCACGGAAAACCTAAATCAGGATGGCCGGACGCGGGATTGAACCGTCGTCCACCCGAATGCGAGTCCAGTGTCTAACCACTGCGCCACCTCGCTCGGTGGGGACACTGGTCACTACATGTAGTCCTACCTGTCTCAGTTTCAGCTTCTATTCTGAAAATGAATTGCTCACGACACAGCGTCGCTAACCAGGAAATATGTACACGAGCTTCACATCTAAAATCTCACTCTCCACTGACATGAATTTCAACTTGACGACGCCACCGTAACGATCGCGCATGCGCAGAGTACAGAACTTTTGAAATTACCATCGTATTTTCGGTCAATCCTTTGTCAGTTGTTACATCAGTATCTAATATTGACAGTTTACAACACAATTTTTACCATCGTTTAGAATCAAGAATGTTTGAGGTACTTGCATTAAGCATCCCCAGTGGTATACAAGGAATTACAAGTGAATAATTCTCTCGCCCCTCCAGCCACCTGACACGACGGAATGGTAGAGAGCATTTTATCAGTTTTCAGGCTGTCCCACTGCCCCAAATAACATTTTGTCCGAACACAGATTAAAAATGGTGTCAATAGAAACGTAAAACTACTGTAGACTACTGTGGACTTCCATACGGAAGTGTAGACTATGGTATCTATTGTTAATTACGATCACACCCGTCTTACCTAAGCATGGAATGTGTTGCATACCTATCAGGCGTTACCTCATGACCATCGCTTTCTTCACGTATGTGATCAGTGTCTTGCTAGAGTCCCTCAAAAACTGGACGCTGTGAACCGTGCAGAAACTAAATGAGGAAGTAAATGAGCCAGCTAACTTAAACAAAATTTAATTCTACATATTATTCCGCTTTTTGTTGCTTAAGAAAAAACAGTATTTATACCAAAACTGAAATTGTCAATGTGTACCTCTGATTTTATACGAAAATTGTTGATATGTAATGTTAAACATAGTGATTTAGTAAAAATAAAGAGAAAATACAGAATTATCATACAGCACTAGAAAACGAAATTTCCGTAACAAAAAGGTAAAATAAAAAAAAACGCGAAACAAGAATGTATCAAACATCGCTTTAACTCTTCGTCGAATTTATATAAAACGTATTCCTGTTATTCATAAGTAACTTCTGCATTTATTATTAAAAACGGAAACTATTGTCTCTCTGATCAAGATCAATAATAATGTCCTATTAAGTACAGAACAACCGTAATATCTATATATAGAAGGCAATGTCCCACATGACTGAATTACCCATTGACTCATCATCACACAGCCCAAAACACTAAGGATGAGCACTTGAAATTTTCAGAGGGTGCTGACCTTATACTGCAGGCGGCGTTTACATAGGAACTTTTCGAAATTCTCCTACTAAGGCAGTGAAATAAGGGATTAAAGATATTTTCAAAATATATCGCTATTGATGCAATTTTGAAGTTAGAGCTACGAAAATTTGTGTACTGTTTCTCAGTCGGAAGTAAAGAAATACGTGTTTCAACATTTTTTGGAAATTTAGCCCCTATGGGGGTTAAATAATTAGTGAATTTTCTTAGAACGAAACATTATTAAAGAAGTACTAAAGCATTTTTAAAGCTACATCTATGAGAATTGGTATTTGACTTCTCGGTTGGATGTAAAAAATGTGTTTCAGTGTTTTTGTAAATTCAACCAATAAGGGACTGAAATGAGGAATGAAACTTTTTATGGAAATATTTCATTACGAAAGCATTATTAAAGAAGTACTAAAGCTTTTTTAAAGCTAAATCTATGAAAAATTGTATTCGGCTTCTTAGAAATTAAATGTATTCCAGTGTTTTTGGAAAGTCAACCGCTAAGGGGGTGAAACAGGGTCTGACTGATTCGTTGACTCAGCATCTCCCAACCCAAACCATTAAAGATAGAAGCTTGAAATTGGGGAGGGAGAATGTTGAGCTTATCCTGTAGGCATCGTTTAGTGAGGAACTGTTGGGCACTTACCACGGAGAACTATGCGTTGAATAAAATCGAGATAAGAGAAGGAAAAGGAAAACGTCTGTATTGGGGGTTTCAATATGAATTTAAAGACGATGAATTAAACAGGCAAATGAGAAACCGTGAGGAGAGCAATGAGGAGAAATAACATAAACCTTTTACGTCCGAGCGAGGTTCGACGGGAAGAAGAGGGAGTATCTGAATCTGGTGAACACAAGGTAATCTGCAATGTATCGAAAAGGGAGGAGAATAGAGTTGGAGTTATGTAAAAGAAAAATCGAAAAAAGAACGTAGTGAAGTTTATTCCAGTAGGTGATAAAGTTCAAAAACTGGTTAAAATTACTCTGAGCACTATGGGACTTAACATTGGAGGTCATCAGTCCCCTAGAACTTAGAACTACTTAAACCTACCTAACCTAAGGACATCAGACACATCCATGTCCGAGGCAGGATTCGAACCTGCGATCGTAGCAGTCGAGCGGTTCCAGACTGAAGCGCCTAGAAACGCTCGGTCACAGCAGCCGGCAGGTGACAAAGTGTTTTCAGTGAAATTAAACAGTAACCCTGTTGAACCATTGATTATTGAAAGTTATAAGTCAACATTAGATACAAATGAAGAAGAAGTGAATAAAACATATGAGCAGTTTAAAGAAGTCAACAAGAAAATGGGAGAATGGAATAGTATAGAGGGAGAGAGAACCGAAACAGCGTAATTGGAGACTATGGACCGGAAAATTCCAGTGAAATGGCTGAAAACCGATAGCGTTCTGTGAACGATTCGAATTCTGGATTGATAATACTTGTTTCAAGTAGCATCAACGGCGATTGTACATATTGAAAGCTCCTGGTGATGTTACTGAGTATGAAACAGATTTCATTATAATCAAACAGAGATTCAAAAACACCATTAAGATGGCAAAAACTGTTCGAGGTGCAGATACTGATACAGATTATAATTTACTCATAGCAGATATTAAGGCAAGATTAAAGCCAATAACCAAAGACAACAGATAGAGAAATAGGATGTTAACGAATTGGAGAATCAATACTTCGAGAAGGAGTACCGTAATTATGACGGAAAGAAACTGGAACACGGAAGGATAAGTGCAGAAGTAACAAAAGAATGGAATACTATTAGAAATACAATTTTGGTGGGATTAGAGGTAGATATTGGAGAGGTGAAAGAACAAGTATTAAGAAAAAGTGGGTAACAGGAAGTATGTTGGTTAAAATGGATAAGTGCAGAAAATGGGCAAATGACACTTCAGAAGAAGGCAGGAGACAGAACGGAAAACTGAACAATGAACTTATAAAGCTGACTATACGGAATGAGGAAACAATATTAAGAAATAGAAGAATTGGAAAAAAAAGGAAAATTGAAGGAAATGTACAAAAAGTAAAATCCTTAACAAGAAGCGTGCTAAGGAAAATAAGCAAACAAGAAATCTTAAATAGACATGGCAAGAAGACAGTATTTTTTTTTTCAGTCTTCTGACTGGCTTGATACTTCCCGCCACGAATTCCTCTCCTGTGCCAACCTCTTTATCTCAGAATAACACTTGCTATCTACTTCCTCAATTATTTACTGGATGTATTGCAATCTCTGTTTTCGTCTACAGTTTTTATGCTCTACAGTTCCCCCTAGTATCACGGAAGTTATTCCGTAATGTCTTAACGGATGTCCTACGATCCTGTCTCTTCTTCTTGTCAGTGTTTTCCATGTAACCCTTTCCTCGCCGATTCTCTGGAGAACCGCTTCACTCCCTACCTTATCAGCCCCCTAATTTTCAACATTCTCCTGTAGTGCCACACCTTAAATGCTTCGATTCACTTTTTTTCCTGTTTTTCCACCGTCCATGTTTCACTACCACACAATACTGTGCTCCAAACGTACATTCCCAGAAATTAAGGACTATGTTTAATACCAGTAGACTTTTCTTGGCCAGAAATGCCCTTTTTGCCAGTGGTAGTCTGCTCTTTATGTCCCCCTTGCTCCGTCCGTCATGTGTTATTTTGCTGCCTAGTTGGCAGAATTCCTTATTTCTTCACTTTCACTGAGGATAGCCATGGCATCAGCGAATCTTCTCATTGTTATCCTTTCACTTTGAATTTTAATTCTGCTTTTGAACCTTTCTTCTATTTCTGTGATTGTTTCTTCGATGTATAGATTGAGCAGTAGGGGCGAAAGACTACACCCATGTCTTACACTCTTCTAATCCGAGCAGTCTTTCTTGGTCTCCCACTCTTGTTGTTCTTTCTTGGTTCTTGCACATATTGTTTATGATCTGTTTTTCCCTATAGCTTACTCCTATTTTTGTAAGAATTACGAAGATCATGCACTTATGTCCGAAGGAACTGTGCGCCGTAATTCGGAATAAAGCAGGCACAGCAGCATCGTATTCGTCCACCGATATCGGGCAAGCGACTTTCAAATAAAATGTCTGACATGTACGGGAATATACATAATGGACGTTGTAGACACATGGTTGACGTCATTAGGGAGTTTGGTTATGGCCCTCAGTTGTGGTCGGATAACAAAATGGTAAGGCGATCCGTAGCGATGAGCGGGAAATCGGGTTCCAGTCCTGATCCAGCACAAATTTTCATTTCCGTCATTCCATTATACAGCTGATGGTATTCACAACTACGATACATTTCGCGACATTTATTGCAGAACTTAGTGAGTCAGTTTCCTCTTTCATTCCTGCAATCGAGCCCATATTCTCAGATAACTCTTCTTCTACTCCTTCCCCTACAATCGCATTCCAGTCGCCCATCACTATCAGATTTTCATCTCTCTTTAAAATTACCGGTTCAGTGTCCTCATATACTTTATCTGTCTTTTCATCTTCAGCTTGCGACAACGGCATGTGTATCTGAACTATTGTTGACGGTGTTGGTTTGCTGTCGATTCTGATGAGAACAACCCTATCACTGAACTGTTCTCAGTAACAAAATCTGGCCCCTACCTTCCTATTCATAACGAGTCCTACTCTCGTTATACCATTTTCTGCTGCCTTCTCGCCTGATCCCCACCACATGTACATTGAGCCTTTCCAGATCCTCTAGCTTCCCTACCATTTCCAAACTTCTTCCATTCCACGCTCCGATACCTAGAAAGTTATCCTTTCGTCGGTTATTTAGTCTTTTTCCTCATATTCATCTCCCCATTGGCAGCCCCCTCCTGGAGATCCGAATAGGGGATTAATCCGGAATCTTTTGCCAATGAAGAAATCATCATGACACTTTTCTTCAATGAAAGGTCACATATTATCCGGATACACATTATCTGTTTTTAAGGCAGTGGTTTCCATTGCCTCCTGCATCCTCATGCCGTTGATTACTGCTGATTATTGAGCCTTTACGGGCACTTTCCCATCGCAAAGGCCAGAGATTACCCTGAACCTCTCTCCGCTTCTCCGCCCTCCTTGACAAAGCCGTTCACAGAATGAGGGTGACTTCTAATCCCGGAAGTCTTCGGCCTCCTTTTCTCATGAAACTGGGACCGAGGACGTTTTGAGTAGTAATCAAAGACGCTACCCCTAGACCACTAGTATGTATCGAAGATGGGAAGGAAGGTTAGGCGGATTGTGAGGAACTGTAATATGGTGCACAGGCTAATAACACCAGACGGGGTTTGAAAGATGAAGGGGAACAAAATCAGAAAGATCGAGGTTTTAAGATACCGAAAGGGGAATTGGAGAAAGCAGTTCAGGAGCTCTGGGATCAAAAAACATTGGGCTCTGACAGAACATCATTTGAGGTGATGGAGATCTTAGGTCTAACAGCCAGAATGACACAGGCAGTAAACAGACTTTTGTGACACAGGAATTCAGCCTCAAGATCTACTTACGGCCATTCCAGTACCTTTACCTAAAAAACGCAACGCAACGAAAAGCAAAGAGTGTAGGATAATTAGTTTTATCAATTATGTTACAAAGCTTACAAGGAGATTCATACTAATGACAACTGAGAAGGAAATTGAGGAAAATATTGTGAAAGGCTAGTTCGGGTTCAGAAAGAGTAAAGGTGTAAGAGATGCTATAGGTTGTTGATTGGACAAAGAATGATAGAAATGAACAAGAGGGTTTATTTTTATTTTATCGACTGTGAGAAGTGTTCCAACAGAGTCAACTGGTGTATACTGCTGCAAATTTTAAAAGATGTGTGTGTAGACTGGAAAAATAGAAGATTAATGAAGGAGATGTATAGAAAGCAAAAAGTGAGAGTGTTATGAGTGAAGAGACGGAAGAGATGATCTTTGGAAAGGTCGTAAGTCAAGGATCGTCACTCTCACCGAAGTTATTCAACATATGTAGAGAGGAACAGATATTTAAGACCATAGACGATGAAAGAGGCCTTGTAATTGGAGGAAAGATGATAAAGACCATAAAATATGCGGATGATCAAGCGGTGCTGGTGGAATAAGACGAGTAGCTAAAGAAGATGTTGAAGAGTATTGCAAGAAGGGGCAAGAAGTATTGAATGAATATAAATATAGGAAAGACATAAAAGATGAGAATAAGCAGGATGGAAGCAACAGCTAATGTATTCCTAGCCAGGAAAAAGATAGAATAAGTGATATTCTTCCTGTACATGGAAAGTTTGACGTCATTGAATGGAAGCTGTACAGAAGAAATAAAGATTAATAAGTCTATGTGAAAGAGATCATTTGAAAAGGTGAAATAGCTACAAACATCTAGAAGACTTTCAGTGGAGCTGAGGAAAAGATTTGTTAAATTTTATGTTTGCAGTATAGTGCTACATGGCAGTGAATCATGGATGGTTAAAAAGAATGAAGAAAAATCTTTTAAATGTGGCTATGGAGAAGAATGCTTAAGGTGAAGTGGAATGACGGACTTAGGAACAAAGAGTTAATAAACAAAACAGATGAAGAAAGATTATCGGGTGTTATCAGAAAGAGGAAAAAAATCTTAATTTAGACATATACCTCGTAGGAAGTGTCTGGGACGAAGAATTGTTGAGGGAAAAGTGAAAGGAATGAGACGAAGAGGTTGGAAGAGAATTGGAATCATGGATGACGTTAGAAGAAAACGAACATACAAGCGGCTGAAGGAAGAGGGTTAGTAAAGGACACAGTGGAGTGTCTCCGGTTGAAACCTGTGGTAAGACAGACACACTAAAGAAGAAAAGAAGAGGAAGTAGAAGAAGAAGGAAACCACGGAGCAGAGCGCGCTGTTATACATCCGTCCCATTATAGAGTCGCGTTTCTCTTCAGCCAAGAACCAAGCAAACTACTCGTATTAGTTGGGCAGTGGACTTCTCAGTTGGGAAAAATGGGCGCGGCTTACTAATTCCTCAATTAATTGGGAACCAAGGGAAACCAGCGTGATCGCAAACGCCGACAGAAACTATATTAAACTGTTTCTGATACAATGTTCTCCATTCTTCTAGGCAAAAAGTAAAAAAGGTGGGTATGTGTAACGTAAACGTACGTTTGGTACGTTCGTGCGTGTTGCTATAGGCATTGTGTGAAGAGGTCGTTTAATACCACAAAATGGTAATGCAGGCCCCATGAGTGAAAGGAAAATGCCAATCAGCTACTAAAATAACGATACTTACTTTGACAATGCATACATCCAGCAACACAGATAAGTGCTAGAAACTTCGTGAAGCGTAGCTATCGGTATTTCTTGTACGGTTTTCAAAATAGACTGTTGCGAATATTTCCGAGTTTTAATTACTGTTTTAGCAAACATCATAAACTTATATCTGCGATGAAATATTAAAACAGTGACTGAAAAAACTAATATTGGTATGGAATGACAATTTCGTTTAGGTTAACTTAACTTCATTAATACTACTTGGCATTGAAATCTAACCTTAAAAGGCTATGTTTTCGCTTGCTAGAATAGTTCGCTAACATTACTTACAGGAAGCGGAAAAAATTTGGAAAAGCCATAAAGAGCATGCATAATTAAGTGTATGAAACCCTTTGGTATTTAAAACAGTTTCCAGGAGTCTCGGAACGAGTAATTAGACATCAAATTGTTCAAATGGCTCTGAGCACTATGGGACTTAACTTCTAAGGTCATCACTTCCCTAGAACTTAGAACCACTTAAACTTAACTAATATAAAACATCCATGCCAGAGGCAGCATTCGAACCTGCGACCGTGGCGGTCGCGCGGTTCCAGACTGTAGCGCCTAGAACCGCTCGGCCACTCCGGTCGGCAATAAGACATCCTATATCGTATTAAAGTGAATTTTATACCACTCCTCTCGAAAAATAATTACAAGTTTCGATAACAATGATGGAGGTAGACAACATCACGCAGCCTTCTTTCCAAAATAGCCCACAAAGGCTCAATAGTATTGTCATCTGGTAACAGTGGTGGCCAAGGCAGATACGAAAACGTATCCTAGTGCTCAGATATCCAGTCCTGGACGATGTGAACTGTGAGGACAGGGCCCTATCATCCTGGAACTCTGCACCACTACTGGGGAACAAACACTGTACCATGGGATGGTCACATAATCCTTGACAGTACTGCGACCTTACAAAATAATCATGGTGTCCACGGAACATCACGGTATGGCTGCCCAAATCGTCACCGAACTCCCACTGTGTTTCACCTTTGGGACGTACACTCGGCCGGAAGCTGGAAACAGTGTGCAACAAGGCTCGTCCGATTAAACGACCCCTCTCAGATTTAGTTATAACTTGGCACAGTGGATAGGCCTTGAAAAACTGAACACAGATCGATCGAGAAAACAGGAAGAAGTTGTGTGGAACTATGAAAAAATAAGCAAAATATACAAACTGGGTCGTCCATGCGTAAGATAGGCAACATTAAGGGCAATGTGAGGCGAGGAGCGCCGTGGTCCCGTGGTTAGTGTGAACAGCTGCGGAACGAGAGGTCCTTGGTTCAAATCTGCCCTCGTCTGAAAATTTTGCGTTCTTTATTTTCGCAAAGTTATGATCTGTCCGTTCGTTCATTGACGTCTCTGTTCACTGTAATAAGTTTAGTGTCTGTGTTTTGCGACCGCACCGCAAAACCGTGTGATTAGTTGACGAAAGGACGTGCCTCTCCAATGGGAACCGAAAACATTTGATCGCAAGGTCATAGGTCAACCGATTCCTCCACAGGAAAACACGTCTGATATTTTGTATACGACACTGGTGACAGCATGTGCGTCACATGACAGGAATATGTTGTCGACCCACCTAACTAGTACACTTGGCGAATGGGTGAAAAGATTCTTCTACCTTGCCCGATTTAGGTTTTCTTGTGGATGTAATAATCACTCCAAAAAAAGTGATGAAAACATAAGAGTTTTTCACATAAACTGAAAATAAAAAGTTAAAATTTTCGGTCGAGGGAAGATTTGAACTGAAGACCTCTCGTTCTGCAGCTGTTCACACTAACCACATTTTTTTTTTTCTTTTTTCTTTTTTGTCGGGCCTCCTTCCTCCCCTACAGCCCGTCCTTCCGCTCGCCATTTGTGCCTTCTTCGGCTAGCTTCTGTGCTATGTTTGTTCCATAAGAGATAGTTGACCAACGAAGTAAATGTGTACAAGTGAACAAAATCCCTTCTTTTGGAGTTGTGGAAAGAAAATAGGTCCGCTACATTCTTCCATCATTGTGCGGTAGCGATTTTTATAGGAGAGCCAGGCGTACTTCAGCCCGCTGGCGTCTCAGGGTTGCGTCAGCAACCTAGTAGTGCTGCTACACGAGGGCAAAGGATAAACGAAATAGCCACCTTCTTGGCGCAAAAGGAATGAGAAACTTAATAGAGAATTTCATAAAAAAAAAAAAAATATCGTTTAATCGTTCTTCAGCTCTGTCGGTAGGACAAAGTTCGGTTCAAGAAATTTGCGTAATTTTCTTTGTATTTCTTTTGTCGTTCGAGCTTTTGAAGTTCTGTCATCAGGTACATCCAGTAGTCTTCTGCACTCTTCGTCATAGCCGTTGAGATGTAATGGACTGTCAGTCCTTTGAGCCAGTTAGCTGACCTTCTTTTGGTGTTAGGATATGGCACGTCATCTGGCAGAAGGACGTGTGTCGGTGTAATGGTGTTAGGTGACGTGCGGAGCACACGTGCTAGTTTTTGCCTGAAGAGATTCCACACGTCTTTCACATCGTCACAGACGAAACGATGTTCTTCGGTGTCGACGACATCGCAGCTGGGACAGTTTGCTGTGTGTGCCAGACGTATCGCGTGCAGTTTAGAGTTGGTGGGGATTTTTCTATTGACTGCGAGGTACCACGTCGATCGCACATTGGATGGTAGATGGGGGTCAGATATGTTTTCCCATATGTTTTTCCAGTTATAATGTCGAAACCTGTTTTCTATTCGATTGCGCAATTTTCCTCCCAGCAAGGTGTTGTAAACCTCCTTAACCTGATATATGTCCTTCTCCGGTATTCTATGGCGTACATAGCTGTATTCCACAAGAAAGTGTTTATAGTGGTACAGCTCGTGGGAGATGTGATGCACATCGATTGGTGGATCGCTGCTGACTGGGGTGATTTCACGTAAGAGATGAGCCACTAAGGTCCGCGGTGATCGTTGCCACTGTTTATAAGTTTTGCTAACGTATAGCGCTTGCGCTTTAAGGTAGATGTCTGTTAGATGTAGCCCTCCATTGCGTGTCGATAGCGTCAAGGTATCATAGGAAACCTTAAATATCTGACCTCTGTTGACAAAATAACCAAGCGCTGCTTGCATTTGGCGTGCTATGGTGCGTGGCAGAGGAAGCACTTGAGCAACGTAGTTTACTTTGGAGGTTATATAGGTATTGGCGAGTTGCACTTTTTGTATTGCATTTAAATTACGCAAGCTGTGTTGTTTTATGCTTGCTCGTAATGTGGCAAGTAATTTTCTGTAATTAAGAGCGGCTGTGCGGCGGATAGTATTCGTATATTCTATTCCAAGGCATTTTAGTTTTTCCACAGTGTTGATACGTCCAGCGGCTCTGATCTCTATGCCCCTACCAAGATTCATAATACCAGATTTATTGCGGTTGAGTTTAGCTCCTGACGCCAGTTCGTAGGTCGCCACAACTTCAAGTACTGTAGCCACCTCGCTTTCGTCAGTCACAAGTACCCCTACATCGTCCGCGTAGGCTTGACATATGATCTTCTGTCCGTGTATATGTAGTCCACGGAGTTGCCGAGTCAGGGATACTAAGAGAGGTTCAAGCGCAATCGCGAAAAGCGTCATGGACATGGGGCAACCTTGTCTTACCGAACTGTGAATATTGATCGGGTGACTGAGTTGTCCGTTGACACTGATTCTTGACGTGCTATTCGTCAGTATGTTTTTCACGGAGGCTATAATTTTCTGTGGGAAGTGCATGGATGTCATACACCGGAACAGGTACGAATGATTAACTTTATCAAAAGCTTTTTCAAAGTCAAGCGACATCAGGGCACAGCGAATGTTGCAGGCTTCCGATATCGCTATAATGTCTCTGTAGTCGCATAAGGTCTGAAATATCGTTCTATCCTTTCCCACACTTGTCTGGTAAGCTCCTGTCACTGTACGAATAACTGAATTAAACCTTTGCATCATGATACGGGCGAAGATTTTATAATCACTATTGAGAAGTGTTATGGGTCGAAGATTCTCCACGGTTTTGCCTCTTGGTGTTTTGGGGACTAAGACCACTGTACCTTCACAGAATTCCTTCGGAAGGTCAGTGTCGGCATTTAGTATTTCATTGCAGACGAGTGTCAATTTAGCAATTATCTTTTCGCGAAAAGTTTGATAAAATTCAGCGGGTAGCCCATCTGGTCCAGGTGATTTATTCTTTGGACTCCTCGAGATGGCATCTTCGACGTCTTCGTCCGTTATTCTTGCTGCGAGCACATCAGCTTCTTCTGGAGTGAGTCGCTCTGTCGTCCTAGCAGTGAGAGCTTGCTGCTCTGTTTCATCTGTCAGTGTATTGGCCAGCAACTCACTAAAGTGTCGATGGATCTCGTCTCGTATTGCAGCTTGATCTGTCAAGAGTCTCCCGTCTGAAGTTTTGAGTTCCGTCAGAATTTTCCGTTTTTGTCTTTTGTTCTCTTGGAGGATGTGGTACATCGATGGTGTTTCTTCTCGTGTACCGTTCTGCAAACGCGTTCGTATTTTACAGCCTTCGAGATGGTGCCTCTGCAGGGTGAGCAATTTTGCTTTTATTCTGTTGATTTGCCCATAGTTTGTTATGATTGTAGCATCCCGAACGCACAAGTCTCTCAGACAGCTGAAGTAAAAGTCTAATGTCCGCTTCCGCCAGGCGACTTTTTCACGGGAGTAAGTTTTCATTGTCTTTATGATTGCGGGCTTCGCGCAGTTGAGCCACCAATTCAGCGCCGTACCATACAAGTGGAACTTCCTTCCACATTCTGCCCAAGTGGTGTGGAAGGCGGCGTGACATCCAGGATCCGAAAGATGAGCAACGTTTAGCTTCCACTGACCTCTCGCCCTGTAAGTGCCTTGTTTCTCTAAATTTATCGTACATATGTACGCGATATGATCAGAGAAAATAGTGGGCCATAGCTCGGACTGTAAAACGTGTCTCCTTAAATTGGACGTTGCGTAAATCCTGTCGATACGACTGGCAGAATGGCTGGTGATATAGGTGAAACCGAGCTGATCACCATGTTTTAGTTCCCAAGTATCTAACAGATGGAATTCTCTGACGATGTTCTCCAGCTCCAGAGATTTGTTAAAATTTGGCGTCTGATCTTTGGGATTCAGCACACAATTAAAGTCACCCGCAAATATTATTTGTTCAAATCGCACCGCGAAAAGGGGGGCGATGTCCTCCTTGAAAAATTCGGCCCTGCGGCGCTTGTTTCCGGTTCCTGACGGGGCATAGACGTTGATAAACCTGGTGTTGTTTATCGTGACAGCGAGACCTCTACTGTTCGGCAGTTTCGTCACGTCTGTAAGTAGGATCCCCTCTTTAGTCATAATCGCTGTGCCGAGGCTAGTGTCATTGCCAGGATTGATGACGGCGTTGTAGCCAGTGATGTCGTCCAAACGGATAGCCGTTACTTCTTGCAGCATTAAGATGTCAACATCAGCGGCGTACAGAAAATCTTGGAGATTTCTCAGATTGAGGGTGCTGCTAATTTTATTTATATTCAAGGTCGCAATTCTGTACGCCTGCAAGGACGTCATGTGGACTATACCGCGTCAGGTGGGATACTATTTGCCAGGTGAAGTGGATGTGTGCTCTACTTAGAAGAAGTCGGCATCATCATCTTCTGCACGAGCGTCTTTGATGGTGGTTTGTTGCCGGGTGGACACATCTTGTCGACGGTCGGGTGCCGTCCGTCCTGAACGTTGTGGTATGTCAGCCATCTCTGCATCATGGTTTTGCTCCTCGATGTCATCCGCCCAATCTCGCGTGCACGTAACTTCCCGCGTGTCCGTTTTTGGTACAGGTGGAGGGTCCTTCGGACTAGCTGGACCGTCTGGAATGTGGATTCCACGGTCGGGTTCAGTGTCCTCATTTCGGGTCTTCTTCTTTGTTGTTCGATCTTCCAGAGGAGTTGCCTGTGTCGTCTCCGCCAGTTCTTGGCCTATCTGTTTCGCCTTTTCACGCAGGATTGGCGCGATTTCGGCTGCTCCCTGTCGGGCTATTCGACGTTTCTTCCGTTTCTTCGGTGAAACAGTTGTAGGCTGCTGGTCATTATCCTCCGACGTGGCAACCGTGTCCTCTTTTTGTTGCCCGACTTCTTCGAGTGGTTTGCACATGCCTTCTTCTGCCGTCTTAGCCTGGTCTTGTTCTGCACGTCTGTCAGTTTCCTCGTCTTGTGAGTGTGCTGGACCTGTAGCTTCTGTGTTGCTAGTATCCATGGCTACGTTACCATCGGGAACGTCGGCATAAGCAACTACCGCCCTGTCGAAACACATGTCTGGGGCGACGTCACTGCGAATTGCGGCGGCGTACGTCACGGGTAGCGTGGCCATCTGACTAGGCGAGTCTCGCTCCCCAGTCGGCAGTTGCGTCACACGCCGTTGAACACACTGCGCGCGGACGTGTTGGGTCGAACCACAACCCGAGCAGGTTCTCGGCTGCCCATCGTAAATGATGATCGCTCGATATCCACCAATCCAGAGATACGATGGGATATGTTTCAGCATGTCAATCTTAACTTGCCTGACCCCATTTAATACTGGATACTTGTGCAAGCTAGACCATTTTTCGGCGACATTGCTGATAATGGTGCCATAGTCTCTCAGTTTGTTGTTAATCTCCTCGGACGTTATTTCAAAGGGGAGCTCAAAGATTCGAACCGTTCTTATTCCCATTCCGGCACGCGAAACCGTGACCTGCCCTATGTGTCCGTCTGAATGTTTGAATTTTGCCACCCCACCACATGCTTCTACAATTTGGTCGCACTTGTCAGAACTGGATAACTTAAGGAACACAGTCGGACTGACAATCGACAGGTGAATTCCAATCAATTCATCCACTTTGACCTTAAAAGTTTCTTCGATAAATGCCTCAACTTCGTAAGATTTCGGTCGGGAGTAGTTCGGATCGAAAATCAACTTCAAAGTATCGCGTCGCGTTGTCTGCTCCATTATGTCATTCTAGAAATGTGATCGTGGACTATAACTAACGCCGAATGCGCGCACTCACCACACAGCGCCGGCCGCTCGCAGCGACGATGTAAACACCGCAACAGCCGCTCCGCACGTCCGCACAGCACGGCCGCCGGCGGCGGAATGAACCACAGGACCACGGCTCTCCTCGTCTCATACTGCCCTTAATATTGCCTATATTACACATGGACGACCCAGTTTGTATATTTTGCTTATTTTTTTCATAGTTCCACACAACTTCTTCCTGTTTTCTCGATTGATCTGTGTTCAGTTTTTCAAGGCCTATCCACTGTGTCAACTTATAACTAAATCTGAGGGGGGTGCGATGGGGAGGTTCCCTTGTCAGTAGTGCAGGTTTCAGGACTTCGGCCCCATGTTCTCAAGTTACGGGCATTTCCATCACTGAAGAGAGGTTTTGGAATTACAGCTCTCCCTGAATTCTCTGCTTCTGGAGCTCCTTTCGTGCTGGTTTGGAGCTGAAGGGATTTGCGAGTACGACATTAAGTTTTTGTAGTGACTTTTTCGGTCGTCCTCCCCTTATTTTTGTTCACAATTGTCTTCAATGACCGTCTATTGTGACTCAGCGGATGATGTTCTTCCGCTTTTCCTGTGCGTGTAGATATTCGGAACCACCAAACACTGCGGTTACTACGGTTACAGAAGCATTCACCTAATGAGCACCAACAATTTGCCCACGTTCGAGTTCACTTAGCTCCGACGTAATGCATTCAGAACCGCACAAAACAATGTTAGAAACACGGCTGACACTGTAAACGTATTGAGGACACTGTAAAGATCCAGTCCGTGGTAAAATACAGCAGCGCAAGCTGCAGGATTGGATAGCGCGTGCATTTACGTTCATGTATGCATTTCTGGCGATGTTTCTATACATTGACCAACCCCTCTATTTAAAAGTGGTCATAGTCAAAAGTATTGCATAAGGGGCAGTCAAATGAAAACCGAACACCCACCGCAACAAGACCATGGAATGGTTCCTTTTAAAGATAATCCCCACTCCCGTTAAGACATTTATCCCACTGGGAGACCAGATGATCAATTCCTGGTTCGAAGAACGTGATCGGCCTCTGATGGATCCCCAATCGCACGCACAATTGCGCTTCATCGTCCGACTGACCAGCGTCCACGAATATCTTTCTTCAGGTCACCAAAGATGTGAAAGCTACACAATCAAAGATTCTGACTGTACTGCGGATGTTGCAGTGTCTCCTAACCGAATAGCTGAAGCATAGCCTTCGGCCAGTTGCCATTATTGTGCAACAGGATGCTTCCTCTGCTCGTCGAATTCTTCGAGTCACAGTCAATGCTCAGCGCTATGAAGTGACTGCGACTGTTACACCATAAAGTCAGCCCCTACACTGCCAATCGCACGAAGGCTTCGCTGTTTGGTGGGAAAACACTGCAACTCCTTACAGCCTGGACCTCTCAGCGTCTAATTTTCACATCTTTGACCAGCTGAAGAAAGACAAGTGTGAACATTGGTTTCAGTCAGACGAGGAATTGCAACTGTGGGTGCAGTTGTGAACCCGGCAGCAGCCGATCGCACTCTGCAAAACAGGAGTTGATCGTCTGGTCTCCCAGTGGGATAAATGTCTTAACAAAAGTGGTGATTGCTTTTAAATTGAACCATCCCATAGCCCCATTGTGGCGATTGTTCGGTTTCTGTTTGACTGCCCCTAATAAGAGCAGCTCAGTTCTTCGGTAGTATCCTGTTTTGAAAATTTTCAATGCTATTTTTGTGCAAGCTTCATAATAACGTAGGTAGCAAGTGTGTGTGCATGAGTGCTTTTCTGTGGATATATTGAGTTACATAAATGTATTGTTCATAGTCCTTATTATAAATAATCATCACCTTTGACTATATAATACACTGATGGAAAAAAAGATCACAGTACCAAAAAATAATTAAAGTATATTAATGAAATTTTGGGAATATGTTTGTCTAGGTAACATACGAGGTTCTATTCAAAATTTTCGGGACTGTTGAAAACCTTACCTTTGGACTAATAGTCACCATCACCGTCCAAGTAGTTACCGTCCGCAAGTACACACCGGTGAAAGCGCCTCTGCCAATGGTCTAACGTTTTCTGGAAGTCCTGTTCTTTGAGGGTGTTTATCACCGCCAGCGATGCTTCTTGAATCCTCTCTAGAGTGTCGAACCGACGGCCTTTCAACTTCAGTTTCAGTTTTGAGAATAGCGTGAAGTCGCAAGGTGCCAAATTTGGTGAGTACGGTGGGTGGGGTACAACCACCGTGTTGTTTTTTGCTAAAAAGGTCCTGATGAGTAAGAACGTGTGGCACGGCGTGTTGTCGTGATGCAGCAGCCAGTTCCATTGACGCCAAAGTTCGGGCCGTCGTTGCCGCACGTTTTCACAGAGCCGTCGCAAAACGTCACAGTAGTACGCGGAATTCACTGTTTGGTTGGGTGGGACGAATTCTTTGTGCACAATTCCCTTGGTGTCAAAGAAAGCGATGATCATCCTCTTCACTTTACTCTTCACCTGTCACGCTTTTTGGGTCTTGGAGAGCCCGGGCTCTTCCACTGGGACTGTTGTTGCTTTGTCTCTGGGTCTCGTCTCTGTAGCACTTTTCCCGAGATTCGCACGGAATTTGATACACATGCGCTGTTCTGTTCGCGGATCCATCGTAAAATCGCCACACACCAAACACAGAGTATTACGGAGATCACTGTAGACACGCAACACGTCCTCCCAGCTGAATGCCACTCCGCACACTGACTCATCAGATATGCAGCTCTCGCCACCTAGCGGTGCAAAGACCTAGTACTCCTACTTTCCAGATGGCAGCACCAGTCCCAAAACTTTTGGAATCCACCTCGTATTTAAATGGTTAACAGTGCGAGATCACAGGTTAATGAAAACGCAGGATAAGCCATTGGAAACCACCAGACTACTGAATGCAAGCGTGCGAACTTGCATGCATTGTACTGTACAGGTGCCGGATGTCAGTTGGTGGGTCAGAGTTCATTGCCCATTGGATTTGAACGATTAGTAGAGAGACGGTTAATGCAGTTTGTAGATTACAGTAGAGTTGCCATCAGATGATGTTCCATATGTGCAAGACTGGAGACAGATCTGGTGATTGAGCAGGTCAAGGCAACATATCGATACTCTGCAGAGCATGATGGGTTACAACAACGGTATGTGGGCGAGCGGTATGATGTTGGGAAACACTCCCTGTAACGCTGTTTGTGAACGCCAGGACGACAGGTCGAATCGCCAGATTGACATACAAATTTGCAATCATGATGCTGTGATAACCACGAGAGATCTTGTGCTGTCATATAAAATCGCACTCGAGACCATAACTCCTGGTGAAGGTCCAGTGAGTCTTCCACACAGGTGAGCTGATTGCAGGCCATCAACTGGCCTGCTTCTAACCACCACTCTGCCGTCGCTGGTACCATGGCAGAATCACCTACCATCAGAAAACAAAGATGACCTCCATCTTGCCCTCCAATGAGCTCTCGCTTGATACCACGTCCCCAATGACGGTGGTTTGGCGTCAGTGGAATATACGCTGCAGGGTCTCTGGTTCCTAGCTGTCCTTGAAGTAACCGATTTGTAACAGTTCGTTGCGTCACTATGGTGCCAACTGCTGTTGAAATTGCTGCTGTATGTGCAGTATGATGCGCCAGAGCCACACACTGAAGACGATGGTCTTCCCTCTTGATGGAGCCACATGGCTGTTTGGTACCCGGACTTCTTGTGACAGTGCATTCTCGTGACTGCCACTGCCAGCAGTCCCGTACAGTGTTTACATTCCTGCCAGATCTTTCAGCAGCCTGCAAGATCCCCTCGCTTCTAAACTGGTACTGTTATTACTCAGCTTAGCCGCGAGTCCGTAGAGGGTGGTATATGTGACGTAGAGTATAACTGGAGCCGGCCGAAGTGACCGCGCGGTTCTGGCGCTCCAGTCTGGAACCGCGAGACCGCTACGGTCGCAGGTTCGCATCCTGCCTCGGGCATGGATGTGAGTGATGTCCTTAGGTTAGTTAGGTTTAACTAGTTCTAAGTTCTAGGGGACTAATGACCTCAGCAGTTGAGTCCCATAGTGCTCAGAGCCATTTGAAGTATAACTGGTCAGCATTTCCACCCGGAATTTGCGAGTGTAAGTCGGATCTTCCTTGATCCGTCGCATTTCCTCCTACCTGTGCGCGGTGCAGCTCTCGTAAATGTCGTCCCGTGCAGATTCTTCATTGGCGCATTGGATGTCTCTGTCGGTGGAAGCTAATTATCTGACATTGCTGTCGATAAACTTTTGGCTATCTATATACTCGAAATTAACATTCAGAATGCCGTAATATCACTTATATTCCTATTAGATCAATAATAAAACACTCATGTCACAAACTACTCGTAACCGAGAGCATGGCTACCATCGAACAAGACAGGAAGAGCTCTTAACACCGACTGCCGACTTTGGCGCGCAGTCCGTATCTCTTACTAGTTTCGTCACAGTTCGTGGATTTCCGATCAAGTTCGTACTTACTAAGATATGCATTTGTTAATGAACAGGTGTGAATTTTAACGAGGCAAAATTGTGATAAATAGTTTTAAAAATCCAGAGGCTCCTCCTAGTATTCATGTTGTCATAAATGACTTTAATTATTAAATATAAATAAAGAAACTCGGTGACTTTGGCGCCAAGATGGCGGTACTTCCCGTCATGTATATTTCCCAGGCTGACGCTTGTTGCTACGGTCCAGTACCGAGCCCCACCCCACTACGCGCGACATATGGTCGCTTCGTCATCTAGCCAGCCAGCGTGGGAAATGCTCTCCGACTCATGTCCGGCTACGGACTACAGCACTTCCTAACTATCGTGAACACATCAATAAGAGACAATAATTTTTTGAAACTGGTAAAATGTCTTCCTCACGTAAGAGGCACCTTACAAGCCTCGCCAAAGGAACATCTACCATATCGTACCATATCATACCATCTCGTTAAAACTTAGTAAGGCGTTGACAATGGCGCCTTGTCGCCTTAAAGGCATTTTTGACTAACATCAACTCACCACATCCAGTCTATTGTGTTTTCTGATGAAAGCTGGTTCTGCCTTGGTGTCAGTGATGGCTGCGTGTTGGTTAGGAGTTGAGGGCCTGCAACTAACACATCACGACTGTTACAGAGTCTATTTAAAGCACACCTAATTCGTATCCTCGTAGTGGCGCTACTAGCGTCCCTCTATTGCGACTGGTGCGATATTTGAATAGACTTCATCTTCCGGACGTAGAAACATGCCTACCGACTTTCGTTTAGGTCGCACTTCTCCTTGGTGTTGGTACTTTTTTTCATTAAACATCCACACGTGAAAGGTACAGTAATTACAGTACAAGAGCTTGAACGTTTTTGTTGTAATACGACGGTGGGTGTCCGAAAACCTATAGTCTGAATCCCTTACTAGGAAAGATGTTACCGTAGTAACGTCCGACGCTCTCGTTACAAGAGCTGTATCGGAGCAATTTTTGGCCTTGACAGACCTATAACAAAGGTGTACGTTAAGCCGTCGGCACACGGACCGTGCATCGGAGCGTTGAGCGTGCCAAGTTTCTGACGTCATAGCGTGTAAAGGCACGTTCCGAACGTGCAGAGCAGTATCTGGCATGTCAGATATTCTGAGCGTGCGTTTGAGCGTTGACCAATGAAATGGCACAACGCCACCTACGTCACACGCACGCCGTCTCCCTTCAATAAGAGTTGTGAGGCGCCATATTGGTATTCATTGCAAGCCTATATGTATATATGCCGTTTCTGAGCACCAGCAAATTGAGAATAACTGGAAAACCCGTTTTTAACTGTGTGATCCGTTGCAATAAAGTAATGAGAAACATCATGTTCATGGCAAAAGAATTATTTTAATTTGCGTATTATGAGATTATGCTATTTGAAGGCAGCAATACACTGAGGATGCACCCAAAATGCATTGTTCTTGGTACAATTTGTTATAATTAAATTTCAGTTAGTAACACAGCTATGATTAAACTCCCAGCTAGTGCTAAGATTGCTTAGATCCTAGAAATCTCAAATAACTTCCTCATATTGGTTTAGCGTGGTGAGTAGCGTCAATGATTCGTGAAATTTGCAAATTTGGGGGTTGTTCGCGATTCGGCAGTAGATAAATTTTTTTTTTCTAACAGTTGCGTTTTTATTAGATTCTGTTACTTTATTATTAATTTTATATAAGTATATACTATAATTTTTGATGTTATGTTAATATAAGTTCACCTTTCTTTGGGTGTTTGATTGGCTTGATTTACAGGACACCTTGCGCTACTTGTGTAAAGCTATTTTGCTTCTTTTTCTTTTACGCTTCGTAATTCAAGTGTTGCAAAGATTCTGCTACTGGGTAGGAACAGTGATCAAATAAGACTGAACTCCCCGTTTTACTAAAATGTGAGAATAAATGTGGGAATGATGAAATAATGTTTATCTTATTTGAAGAAGTATTGCAAATTTGTATCACACTCATATTCCGCCCTCACAATCATATTCCGCACATCAAGATGCTTCATTCGAACCAAAACTCGATAAGATAAAGTCAATGTTGTATGAATCATGTAAACGGTATGCAAATAACAAGTAAGCGCACCGGGGTTGAAGTACTCGAGGCTGGCGTACACACATACATTCCAGACACGATGGTCGCAGGGGCTTGCATTTAGTTCATTTAGTTCGGGAGACGCAAACCGCATAACGGGATGCCAGTCCCTTCAGAGGACGACTCAGCCTATCTATGTCGGCCGGTGACCAACTGTAGAGCAGACAGCGTGTTGGCCCGAGTGAAAAGTGGGAACGACCCCGTGTTCGGCTTAAAAGCAAATTCCGCTACATTGTGTGGGAGCGCTCAGCCTACGCATTCTTTACACATAGCACGCAGTTTCAGAGATTTTCACGGGGAGACAGCAAACGCCAAACGCCAATACCACAGATTTCCAGATTGGTCACCTTAAACGAAACGTCATTCTCCCATTTTAGAAGAGCAATGTTGATTGGCAGACGATATTTCTGACGCCTTGAGCTGAAGGAATAATGGAAGAGACCAAAAAATATACCCCTTCACGTCTGGCGTGGAGAGGGGCCGTTCCGTTGTCACTCTTGGAGCGAGAACACATAACGAGAGCGTGCGCGCTGATACGTGTACTCAAAGAGCGAGGAACAAGTCTCTCCTCAGCACTTCACTGGGAGAGCACCTCTGTCGGGAGCGAATCGAGGTGCGACTCTATATTGAGTCCTTGCGATTAAGCGTTGTTCACTGTGTTGGCCATCACAGTTATTGTGCGGTGTGAGCAGACAGAGTTATGGTTGAACGCCTGCGAGCGAATTTTTGAGTGGCATCGCAGTGGACTGGTTATCTGACCAGTGTACCACGCCAATAGTTAGACTATGGGCGAATAGGAGTCCTTGACTTCATCAAGGTGTAGGGAGAGTTTGATTGACGAAGGTCAATCCAGATAGAAGAAGAGTTATCTTATTTGTCAGCAGCGAGCAGCGCAGACAGCAGTCATCGCAGCTTACGGTATTGTGCGGTACAGCTGTTGCGAGTCCCATATTTCCTCCACAACAGTACCCTTCACTGCATTTCACACGTGACAGCCTCGACCGTACCTAGCAACATTCTAACGGTTAATTATTCAAGTTGAGTAGGCGCGGCTCTCAGCCATTCTGCCAAGTCAATAACAATCTTAAACTTTGTATAGAAATTTCATTAGCGAATCCTATCCTTGGGAGGTAACTTCACATTCCGAAAAGAGCCAGGATATAACTTGTTAAGTTCATAATTAAAAGTGCCATTGTGATTTCTCAGAAGTTTAGCAAAATAAATAAAAATTTTCACTAGTTTCACGTTTTTCTTACAGTAACTAGCACTAATCCAGTACCCAAGTATCCCACTAGTTACATAAGAACTGTTGTGAATTTTTGTGTCATCTCCTTACAGCGGACGACTCCAAAAGATATTTATTGCTGAAATTTTTTCAGGCATTTCTCTTTAGAACGTTAGGAGCGTCTGTCTGACTTCTGTAGTAGTGTGGGGGTCGAAATTGCATCTTGAAGGAGCCACAGGGTAAAGAGTACATCTCAGATTAATCCGTTGTGCAGAATAACATCACAGATCAATCCCACACTCACATCCTTATTGATTGGACATCGTACTTTCCTTTTCGTGGACAATGGAGGAAATGTGCGTTTTAATAGAGCTAACTTGGGAATTTTACGTGCGCACGTTTAGTAAACAGTGTGGTTTACGAATTAGAAACTTCCCGCAACTGCCGCCGGAGTGCGTAGCGATCGCGTATACCACGTTGGGGCCCACGTACCGTATGCACAAGTCGCACCGTTTCTGAGCGTTCAGCAGCACGTTGAACTTGGCTCGCTCAACGTTGACGTTCGACAGCACGGTCCGTGTGCCGACGGCTTTAAGGTACACCACCACCCAGTTCGTTCTCCGAACCTCATCCCCCTCCCTGCGTGAGCCAGGCTTGGGGTCCCCACAGAGCGCGTTGACCGGCGACGCGTGGGCTGCCAGTGCAACGGCGTTTGTGTCCGCGCGGCGCCCCGCCGCTGTATTTCAATGAGCGGATTGTCGCGCGCGCGTATCGCCACGCGGCTGCGCTGCACCGCAGCCGGCCAGATATCGCCCCGCCCGCGTAAATCGGGGCCTTAACAGCGCCTGCCGGCCCCACTGTGCGTGCGGCGATTAGCGAACACCCTGCGTGGCTGCGCGCGCACCGCAGGCGCCGTAATCCGGCCGGCGTGTTCTTTAGTGCGCGGCGCCTGCTTGCGGCGGCCTGAATTACACTTGGCGCAAAACTGGCCCCGCGTTCCACCGGTGCCGTCGCCGTACGTTTAGTCCTCTTTTTTCTCCCGCCACGGCGAGGTAAAGTATAGCGGATATCGTGCGCCCTGCGCGGCAGCGGCGGAGGTAGGTGGTAGGTAGTACTACCGCTGGTGTTTATCGTTCTGCGGGAGGTGGGCTAAAAGAGGGAGTGAGGCACCTTTTGCACTCCATTCCAGTTATTCATGTAGTTTGGTACATTCAGATTTTTCAATAACCTTTGCATAGGAAAACTCGGAAAACCGAATGATAAGGAAAAAAAGGCACCTTAGAAGACATCATCTGGAGAAAGAGGTGATAATGAAACTTGTAGAAGGAAAAGTTCTAGGGTTTCCATCCACGTCAATTAATTAAAATTACCAGAGCTTTCACCCAGGTATTCCTTGTCCATTGGCAGGTGGTATGATTGCTAGTAGTTTTTTTTTCTTTATTGAATTTCGATTCCCCCCGAAGGGGGCGGGCTGGCAGCAGCTTAGTATGCCGCTCTTCAGCCTACAGACTTTGTTTTAAAAAGGTGAAGATAATACATAATAAAAAACAGGCGATAAAATGGAAGACTTAAAGGGTAACATGGCGAAAAAATCGTGGAACTTAAAACAGAGCAAAGGGATGATGATGCTAATAAAAATACATACAAAGCAGACAGGTAAAACAATAGACAGACAATTAAAAAACATGGCGACAGTCTGGTTTCTGATCGCAAAAGACATAAAATTCACACCTAGCGACAGCATGGTTTCTGTTCGCAACACGAGAAAGACGAACAACACTGAACAGTCACTGCAACACTGCACTAAAAAGTTGGCAAATGTGACATACCACAGCCGAGAGCTGGTGGGGGGAAACTGGACAGATGATGGGAAAATAAAAAAAGGGGGGAAGGAGAGGAAAAGCGAAGGGGGATAGGTGGGAAAGGAGCCGATGGAGGATGATGACCCATAAGAGGGGTGGGGGGTGCTGAGCAGATGCGACTGGGAGTGGGGAAGGCAGAGGAGGGGAATACAAAAGGACTCAGGGGGGGGGGGAGAAGGGAGGTAGGGAGAGGTTTGGTGGAGAGTAAACAGGATGGAAGGGGGGGGGGAAGAGGGAGCCCAGGGAAAGGACAGAGGAAAGGAGGAGGGGTGGGGATCAGAGTTGATAGGAGGGATAGATGGAGGGTGAGAGGGCATCATCCGGGAGGGGGAGTTGATAGAAGCCACCTTGGGAAAGGAGATGAAGGGTGTAGAGATGGAGGGTAGGGGGGAGCTAGTGGGTTGCTCGTACACCTCTTATATACTCTAGCTGATGGCTGTGACGTCATTGGTGTCTGCGCGAGGCCTACGAGAAAGGCCGCGGCGCGTACGTCACGAAGGTAATCCTGCGCTCGCTCGCTCGCTCCCTCAAACCAGCAGACAAACTACATTTCTACACCTGTTAACTAGTAACTAGGCGTGTCTGTACAAACGAAAATTGAATCTTCTACTGGAATCCGCTATTATGGAATCTTACTGTTATTAGTCCGATAATGATGGGAAGTCGAAGGCCCGTCAGGATAACCGAGAGCGCAGTCTGCCTTCGGCAGGGCAACAGAGCGGACGCGTACGTGTTGACTTCGTGCGGCGCGCGAGCTCGCCTTGTTTACTTTCTGACGGCCGTTACTTAAGTGCCGGCTTACCTTGTACGATCCATGGCGAACCGTTACCGTAAATCAACACTCCGATTTACTTTCTGCAAAGATTATGCCCGACCCAAAGCACTCGATGTGGAGCGTTTTCTGCGAGAGGAAGTGAAGATCCCGGCGACCGATATTATCGGCATACATTTGTCCATCGTGAGCAGCACGGTCTATGTGAAAATCATTAACGACGCGGCGTGCCAACGCATACTACGTGAGACCAAACAGGGGCTCCGCTTCTGTCACGCTGATGGCAATGTGGGGGAGGTAACCGTCGACCACGCAGGCTTAGGTATGCGAACGATACGCATTTTCGAACTGCCATTCGAACTTCCTGCTGAGGAAGTCGTCGCGGCACTACGCCCATACGGCACAGTCCATGGCCACACTGCGGAGAAGTGGACACAGTTTCGGACGTATCCTGTCCTAAACGGGGTCCGACAGGTCACCATAGATCTCCGAAGCCACGTCCCGTCCTATTTACAGATTGGCGGATGCCGTGCAATAATTATATACGACGGCCAGCCTCGGACCTGTTCCGGGTGCGCTAAAGAAGGCCACCTTAGATCCGAATGCCTACAACGGCGTATTACGCAACTTCCAGCTGCCGAAGAACCACCCACGTCGCAACCTACGGTGCTACCGGTGACCTATGCCGCTGCTCTAGCTTCTCCTACCGCTTTGCAACGTCGCCCGGTCACCACAAACGACGCCACCAACGAGCCCGACCCGACACCGACGGAGAGCGCCTCGGACGACCCGCCGCCTCGGCCGGCCATCGACGCCGCTCCGAAGATGCCGGCGCAACCAGACGCTGACCCTGGCCTCGAAAACACGATGGAGATCGACTCGCTCATCGTTCCTACAGCGGCCTTTCTGCCAGAACGACGCGACTCCCTTGCGTCGTCTGACACGGAGGGTCGCACAAGGAAACAACGTTCCCCGAAACGTCGCAAGCGAAGACGTCGCACCGTTTCCGGCCAAGAGGAGACGTTACAAGTCGAGGAGGACGTAACCGTCGACCAGCACGAGGCCTCGGAACCCGCTACTGCTGACGAAGACGTTATGAGCGCGGAGACATCTATCGGTGTGCCTGCGCCCCGTGCTGACGCTGAACTAAATCCTGAACGTAACACAGGCGATACTACACCACGCACAATTACATCATCTTCTGCAGGCGAAATGGACGATACACCAGTTTCCGCTTCCACGGCGTGGCATGAGGAGGAGGTCGAGGAGCAGGACCCGCTACGGGACTCTGCGCCGTCACGGCCTCACCACTAATCATACTCTCCCCAGACTCCCCTGCGGGCCAGCGGGATAATGTTCCGCTGCGACGCCCACACCCTTGCGCGGACAGCGGAGTGGACCAGCCTCCAGCAATCCGACACCAGGCCTACCGGATAGCAACCATCAACACCAACAACATCCGTTCCAGGGTGAAAATCCGCCTTATGCAGGAGACGTTCTGGGCTTCGGATATTGATTTCGCCCTTCTGCAGGAAGTTCACATGGCTAGTCTCCCGGATATCAATGGCTATACCGCACACGCCTCCGCGAGTGATCCTATGGGCCGCGGGGTGGCTATCTACGTCCGCCACGGGATTTCTGTGACCGATGTCGCCTTCCTTCCATCAGCTCGGGGCATGGCACTCACTGCCATGGGGACACGCATCATTAATGTCTACGCTCCCTCAGGCACCGACCGACGGCATGAAAGAACCCAGTTTTATACCGAGGAAATCGCTCCCCTGTTTTTAGGGCGGTATGACCATTGCCTACTAGGAGGTGATTTTAATTGCGTTCTGCATCCTAAAGATCAGATTCCCCACTATACTACATGCCAGGAGCTACGTATAGTGGTGCGAGACCTCCTGCTTCACGATACCTGGGAAGTTCAACACGGCGACCTTTCTGGCCATACCTTTCTTACCAGTCATTCCGCAAGTCGACTAGACAGGATATATGCCTCATAAACTCTTAGATCTGCGATACGGGGCGCCGAACGATGGCCGCTGGCGTTTTCCGACCATTGCGCTTACATCTGTACGGTCCTCCTTCCGCCGCAATCAGTATGGCGCAGCCGTGCGCCATGGAAACTCAATACCTCACACTTGCATGACCTGGCGTGTCGCCAACAAGTCACTGAAACGTGGACAGCCTGCGAACGACGCCTTCCCCGCTACCACTCGACATTGACGTGGTGGTTGGATTGTGCCAAGCCGGCGATCCGGAGGACACTGATGAGATACGGGAAGGACATGGCCGACTGGCATCGCACCACTGTTGACTTCTATTACGCGACTCTCCGAGATCTGGATGCTCAACCGCCAACCCCGGACAACCAGTTGGAACGGCAACGAACTAAGGCGAAGATAATTGCGCTGGCACGCCGGAAACTGCAAGGGGTCGTGATAAGGACGCGGCGCCACGATCACGCGGATTTAGAAATTCCATCCATGCATGATATAGTGTCCGACAAACGAAGGCGTCGTCGGCAGATCATCAGCACTCTGACCACGCCTCATGGAACGCAGGTGACCACTCACAATGACATCGTCCACGCATTCGTCGAGCACTACCGTCGTACTTATAGTGATGAAGACGCTGGAACTGCAGCAGACGACTCCATTTTGCATTACGTCACGCGCACCCTCCCCCACACGGAGGCGGATGCTTTGACAGTGCCGGTCACGCTAGACGAAGTCAACCATGCCATCGCCAAGGGTGCAGTCAACAGATCGCCCGGCTTTGACGGCTTACCGATTGAGTTTTACCGTACCTTTCGGGACCTCATGGCACTACGGTGGACGACTATGTACCAAGAACTGATGACATCTGACCAAGCAATCCCACCCGCCTTTGCTGAGGGCATCATTATACCGGTCCACAAACCAGCCCGAGGTTCGATGGTCACGAGTTACAGACCGCTCACCCTACTCAATGCCGATTACAAGATTTTCGCGCGCTTACTGGCAATGCGGCTCCGAACTACACTCTCTCATATCCTCTCGCCAGAGCAAACGACGCCTGGCGGACAGGTTAACATACAGACTGCCACAGGGGAATGCCGCGACCTAATTGCGATAGCGGCGGCCTGCAGACTCCGGGCAGCGGTTGTCGCTATAGACTTCGACAGCGCCTTCGATAAAGTGCGTCATCGTTTCCTGTTTTCGGTGGCAGCCCGAATGGGCATCCCCCCTCCGTTTCTCGACGTCATCCGGCGTCTTTACGACAGTGCCAGTTCACGTGTCCAAGTCAATGGACGTTTAGCAGGGCCGGTACCTATCTGCCGTTCGATACGGCAGGGGTGCCCCCTCTCTACCCTCCTGTATGCCATTGCCCTTGAGCCCCTTCTTGGTGGCTTGACGACCAAGCTCTCTGGCCTCACCCTACGCCAACACACTTTTCGCTGTCGGGCATATGCTGATGACCTCCTCCTCCTCATTCGCTCCGGCTCTGAGATTCGGGAAGTCCTCGAATTGATTACCCGTTATGGGGCTGTCGCTGGCAGTGCCATGAATGTCGCCAAATCTTCTGCAATGCACATTGGACGAGGCCTCCAGGAGGGTGAAGTTGCACCCCTGCCGCTTGTGCGGACTTTCCGGTACTTGGGCATTACCTTTACCCCCACGGTAACACGCACAGCGGCAACGAATTTCCGTCGCCTGTTACACGTCATCCGCAACGACGTCCGCCAGAACCTCTTGCGCCGCCAGGACACACTTCAACGGGTTGAGTTTATTAATCTTTATGTGGCATCAAAATTGGTTCACATCGCGCAAGTTCTCCCTCTGCCAACTGCAACTGGGCGCAACCTTCAGGCGGCTTTTGGCTATTATCTCACGGCTGGTTCGATGTTTAAAGTCCGTTATGAGACACTTACCCTGCCCTCACGGTATGGTGGCGTCGGGCTCGTCAATGTCCGTATGCGAGCTGCAGCCTTGTACATGAGTACCATGAGAAAACAGTGGATGGGCCAGGGTACATCTCTAACACGCAGCCTGCTTGAAGTCCTCCTACCTGCTTCCACCTCACCACCGGTGTCTGTCGGCCATATCGTGCCTTATTTGTCCCATATTTCGACCTTTTTCGTCGACTACAGTTACATACATACCAGTCTCCCAGATACACGCCCACCTAGGACTAAGGATTTTTATAGCCTGTTGCTGCGCTGTGTTCCCCGGAATGTGATGGAGACCAAACATCCCTCCATCCAGTGGCCCATAGTGTGGACTACCGTCCACCAGCCCTTCCTACCTACAAACGTCCGGGCACTGTGGTATCACATAGTCAACAGGAAATTTGCCACGAAGCAGCGCCTGCACAACATTGGCTTGTCAGAATCCCCTCTTTGTCGCCTTTGCCAGCAACTGGACACTGATGAACACCGTCTGACATGCGCCTCGTCGCAAGATGTATGGCGCTTCGTGCAGCAAATCATTGCCTGCTATCTCCGGGTGCCACCCGACACAATCGAACCTCGAATGTTTCTATACCCGGAGGACCGACATTTTCCCGCCGCCAAATGTCATGCTATTACGTGGGTCAAAGGATGGGCGGTCGCTTATCTCTTTCATGAGGGACCTAAATCCCGCCTCGACTTTTGGACCTATTTACGAACAGCCCATGCAGCTCTCGAAAACTCGCCACGATACCGAACATTATTTGCTAACTATCTTCGAGCGGTCTTTGTTAGACCTCCACTGAGTTGGGGGGTGCCTGGCTCCTCCCCCGGCGGTGTCTGAGTTTCAACCGCCTACGATCTATTCTACTTCTGACCTCCGCGGATGGGAGAGCGCGTCGCAGATTGCGCGGATTTTATTTCTTTTTGCTTTTCCTTTTTCTTTTCTTTTTCTTTAACCAGAATTTATATTTCTTTTTATATTTCTTTTCTTTTTCGCCGATGTGTTCCCATACTTTCATGATATTAGTGAATCTTACAAAAACACATGCAAATAAATAAATAACAACGCCTTCCACTACTGTTGATTCCTGTGTCTCCTATTTCCCTAAACACCACAGGCTCGGTGGTGGTGGGGGGGACACTGTGGCCAGGCCTCAGGTTTCGACCCCTGCCCACTTTGCCCTCCGAGCCCCCACCGTCGCCTGTATACCAAAAAAAAAAAAAAAAAAAAAAAAAATGGATAGAGCGTCTGCAAAAAAAAAAAAAGTGGTTAGCGTTCAAGCCCCATAATCGCTGGATCGAGTCCTCGCTCGTCAGTTTTTTTTATTTAATTTCTAACACAGCTATTTTCTTTACTATTTATATTACAATTGATGTAATGAGAAAAAAAAAAAGAGCGCTAACGCGCTGCTTCCTGAACTTGGGTAGGAGCTCCGGCCCCGGATCGAATCCGCCCGGCGGATTAACGACGACGTCCGGTGTGCCGGCCAACCTGGATATGATTTTTAGGCGATTTCCCACGTCCTATTAGGTGAATACCGGGCTGGTCCCCAAGTCCCACTTCAGTTACACGACTCGCAGACATTTGAAACACATCCACACTATTTCACAGTTTACACTAGCCGCAGACAGCTGGTTCAAATGGCTCTGAGCACTATGGGATTTAACTTCTAAGGTCATCAGTCCCCTAGAACTTAGAACTACTTAAACCTAACTAACCTAAGGACATCACACGCAACCATACGCGAGGCAGCTTTCGAACCTGCGACCGTAGCGGTCGCGCGGTTCCAGACTGAAGCACCTAGAACCACCCGGTCACTCCGGCCGGCGCAGACAGCTGGGGTTCACCAATTCCGTCCTAGGGGCATGGGGTGGCGGCAGGAGGGGCATCCGGCCATCCCTTAACTTAACCTTGCGAAATCCATACTTAACCCTGCCGAA
Source organism: Schistocerca nitens (assembly GCF_023898315.1). NCBI lineage: Eukaryota > Metazoa > Arthropoda > Insecta > Orthoptera > Acrididae > Schistocerca > Schistocerca nitens. The sequence goes on from NC_064619.1 coordinate 591,346,765, forward strand.
CCTGCGCATAATGCGGGATAAAGTCAGTAGCAAAAGAAGAAGAAGAAGAATAATGGGAAGTCCATGGGCCTAATTATAATTTGTTACAGCTTTACTGCTGTACAATAAAATAACATCATGCTAAAATGATTATCAATTGCGTAAGGCACCACTTCCAGCATGTACTGTGTACTGTTAAGCGGAAGAGACTGAATGCTATAAACAAGCTATTATACCATTTATGTCGAGTATTGATCTAAAATTAAATTTTGCTGTGGACTGTTAATCAGTAAGACTTCATCATAGCAGATTCCATTGGAAGATGCAATTCTTGTTAGTACTTACACGCCCAGCTGCGAGTTAACAGGTTTAGAAACGCATTTTGTCTGCTGAGCTGAACGAGCGAACGAGTTCAGGACAACCTTCGTGTCGTACGCGCCTCGGCCTGTCTTTCTCGTGGGCCTCGTGTCTGCGGCAGCGCCATATACGGCCATGTGTTGACTCGGCGTTCGATGCGCCCTCATCAACCGCGCGATCGCTGTATCCCACGCCATGCTCAGCTGCAGGCTACCGTCTCTTCTTAGGGTGTTGTTGCCGATTTTTATTTAAAAGACTTCTTAAATTACAAAATCCCAGAAACAGTTTGTGCGAGCCACGACGGTTGTTTAGTCAGATTTTATCTGGTGTCCGTTTTCTAAAGCTCGGTCAGCTAATGCAGGTGTTCTCGGGCTAGCGTAGGCGATAAAACCTCTCATGATCCTTCCTGCGTTATTCCGCAGAGCGCACTGATTGTCCCTCATAAGACTGGCCACACCTATCCTTACATCAGATCAATAATTTTCTTCAGAAAAATTCTCTTCCAGTACACACTACGATAAAAGTTCTGCCAGCGTACTCCATGTCCAACACTCGACTGCTCTCCGCTCTACAGCTGAGTGAAAGATACACAAGTTCAGAGATAATACTACAACTGACATAAGTCGACTACTCCACAGATGTCACACGCGATTGCTTCGCTCTCGTAACATGAAATTTCCACTTACCAGCAAATAAATGTCCAGTCGACCTATATATGTCCACCTTTCATAATTTCCCACCTCATTTAATTAATTTTTCGTATATTTTTATCTTGTTTTACAACGTGAAAACTACGAAAATTTGACAAGATACATAAATATATAAAATTTTAGAAAACAAAAAAACTGAAAACATTTACATAAAGAAATTGGATATGTGGTTTTTCTTCGAAAGTCTGTGCACACGGTATTGTCAAGTCCTGATTAGGCACACCAATCAAACACTTAATCGTCACAAGAAAATATCATTGCAGAATGGACGTCACTGCAGCCCATATAAATTCCTATCACAACTATTATCTTACCTGACCATGATTTAGCCGGCCTGGGTAGCCGAGCGATTCTAGGCGCTACAGTCTAGAACCGCGCGACCGCTACGGTCGCAGGTTCGAATCCTGCCTCGGGCATGGATGTGTGTGATGATGTCCTTAGGTTAGTTAGTTTTAAGTAGTTCTAAGTTCTAAGGGACTAATGACCTTAGAAGTTAAGTTCCATAGTGCTCAGAGCCCTTTGAACCATTTTGACCATGAGTTACCGAGCGAGGTGGCGCGGTGGTTAACACACTGGACTCGCATTCGGGAGGAGGACGGTACAAATCCCCGTCCGGCCATCCTGATTTAGATTTTCCGTGATTTCCCTAAACCGCTTGATGCAAATGCCGGGATGGTTCCTTTGAAAGGGCACGGCCGACTCCCTTCCCCATCCTTCCCTAATTCGATGAGACCGATGACGACGCTGTTCGGTCCGCTCTCACTGAATCAATCAACCAACCAGATTATGACTTGTCCCAGTCACTATGCATCACTATATTTGTATATGAAGCTGGCATTTCAGTCTATCGAAATTCACTCGGTAGGTAACATCACCAGTATTGCAATAGAATGAACAATGAGAGCTAGTGTTCATCGAAAGTACCAGCAAAAATTCAACATGGAGTTGAACGTCAAATACTGTTTGGAGTCAGGGCAAGCGACCAACAGAAATTCCTCTTGTAGTGGAACATTAAGCAAAAATGGTTCAAATGGCTCTGAGCACTATGGGACTCAACTTCTGTGGTCATCAGTCCCCTAGAACTTAGAACTACTTAAACCTAACTAACTAACCTAAGGACATTACACACATCCATGCCCGAGGCAGGATTCGAACCTGCGACCGTAGCAGTCACACGGTTCCAGACTGCGCGCCTAGAACCGCGAGACCACCGCGGCCGGCCATTAAGCAAAACCTGAACTCTGACCAAGCTACTACTATAGCAAATTGTATTCTTCCAACCATGACCCATGTTATTAGCAGTGGTGAAGTTTCAAGATCAGGAATTTTACCGGGGTTGTGTAGACATGTGCTTTCAAATGCCCCCATAAATGAAAGTCAAGAGGGTTGAGGTCAGGAGAGCGTGGAGGCCATGGAACTGGTCCGCCTTTACCGATCCATCGGTCACCGAATCTGTTGTTGAGAAGCGTACGAACACTTCGACTGAAATGTGCAGGAGCTCCATCGTGCATGAACCACATGTTGTGTCGTACTTGTAAAGGCACATGTTAAAGCAGCACAGGTAGAGTATCGCGTATGAAATCGTGATAACGTTCTCCATTGAGCGTAGGTGGAAGAACGAAACTAAAATGTGCTCTAACGTGGAAATTAAGCGCTTCCGGACACATGTCCACAAAGCATCTTTTCTTTATTTGTGTGTGAGGAATGTTTCCTGAAAGTTTGGCCGTACCTTTTTGTAACACCCTGTATATATATATATATATATATATATATATATATATATATATATATATATATATATATATAGAAGGACAACTGATTGCTGCGTGCTGCGCTCTATAATTTATAAATCATATTACAGTTGCTGAGTGCACCTACTTTCTTAACGGAAGGTAACCTAAGAAAATTATACCTAATATGAGAAAAATCACAGAGATTCACACGCGAGCAGTTCGTTCTCTAACATGAAATCTACTCTGATTCTGAAACCATCCGCAAATAGATGTCCAGTCCCCTATACAGGATAGTCCATTGATCATGACTGGGCCAAATATCTCACGAAATTAGCGTCAAACGAAAAAACTACAAATAACGAAACTTGTCTAGCTTGAAGGGGGAAACCAGATGGCGCTATAGTTGGCCCGCTAGATGGCGCTGCCATAGGTCAAATGCATATTAACTGCGTTTTTTAAAACAGGAACCCCTATTTTTATTACATATTTGTGTAGAACGTAAAGAAATATGAATGTTTTAGTTGGACCACTTTTTTCGCTTTGTGGTAGATGGCTCTGTAATAGTCACAAACATATGGCTCATAATTTTAGACGAACAGTTGGTAACAGGTAAGTTTTTTTAAATTAAAATACAGAACGTAGGTACGTTTGAACATTTTATTTCGGTTGTTCCAATGTGATACGTGTGCCTTTGTGAACTTCTCATTTCTGAGAACGCATGCTGTTAGAGCGTGATTACCTGTAAATACCACATTAATCCAATAAATGATCAAAGTGATGTCCGTGAACCTCAATGCATTTGGCAATACGTGTAATGAGATTCCTCTCAACAGCGAGTAGTTCGCCTTCCGTAATGTTCGCACATGCATTGACAATGCGCTGACGCATGTTGTCAGGCGTTTTGGGTGGATCACGATGGCAATTATATATTTAACTTTCCCCACAGAAAGAAATCCTGGGACGTTAGATCCGGTGAACGTGCGGGCCATGTGCTTCGACGACCAATCCACCTGTCATGAAATATGCTATTCAATACCTCTTCAACCGCACGCGAGCTATGTGCCGGACAGCCATCATGTTGGAAGTACATCGCCATTCTGTCATCCAGTGAAACATCTTGTAGTAACATCGGTAGAACATTACGTAGGAAATCAGCATACATTGCACCATTTAGATTGCCATTGATAAATAATGCCGCACCATACATTAACCTGCCAAGGTCGCTGATGTTCCACTTGTCGCACCCATCGTGGATTTTCCGTTGTCCACTAGTGCATATTACGCCGGTTTACGTTACGAGTGTAGCTGAATGACGCTTCGTTGCTAAATACAACGCGTGCAAAAAATCTGTCATCGTCCCGTAATTTCTCTTGTACCCAGTGGCAGAACTGTACGCGACGTTCAAAGTCGTCGCCATGCAATTCCTGGTGCGTAGAAATATGGTACGGGTGCAATCGATGTTGATGTAGCGTTCTCAACACCGACGTTTTTGAGATTCCGGATTCTCGCGCAATTGGTCTGCTATTGACGTGCGGATTATCCGCGACAGCAGCTAAAACACCTGCTTGGGCATCATCATTTGTTGCAGGTCGTGGTTGACGTTTCACGTGTGGCTGAACACTTCCTGTTTCCTTAAATAACATAACTATCCGGTGAACGGTCCGGACACTTGGATGATGTCGTCCAGGATACCGAGCAGCATACATAGCACACGCCCGTTGGGCATTTTGATCACAATAGCCATACATCAACACGATATCGACCTTTTCCACAACTGGTAAACGGTCCATTTTAACACGGGTAATGTATCACGAAGCAAATACTGTCCGCACTGGCGGAATGTTACGTGATACCACGTACTTATACGTTTGCGACTATTACAGCACCGTCGATCACAAAGCGAAAAATGTGGTCCAACTAAAACATTCATATTTCTTTACGTACTACACGAATATGTAATAAAAATGGGGGTTCCTATTTAAAAAAACGCAGTTGATATCCGTTTGACCTATGGCAGCGCCATCTAGCGGGCCAACCATAGCGCCATCTGGTTTCCCCCTTCAAGCTAGACGAGTTTCATTGTTTTCAGTTTTTTCGTTTGATGCTTATTTCGTGAGATATTTGGCCCGATCACTGTCAATGGACCACCCTGTAACCGCGCGGGATTAGCCGAGCGCTCTAGGGTGCTGCAGTCGTGGACTGTGCGGCTGGTCCCGGCGGAGGTTCAAGTCCTCCCTCGGACATGGGTGTGTGTGTTTGTCCTTAGGCTAATTTAGTTTAAGTAGTGTGTAAGTTTAGGTACTGATGACCTTAGCAGATAAGTCCCATAAGATTTCACACACATTTGAACATTTTTTGGCCCACCCTATATATGTCCACCTTTCAAGCATCTTCAGCGATATACGTGGACACTGCAAACCGTGTTGCGATAGAGTTAGTAGTAAATATATAATAAATTAAAACGTCAAGTATGATGTTGGCGTTGAGCGCCTTGCGTTACACTGCCTGAAGATGTACATACACAGTACCTAACTTTAATTCTCGACTTATTGTGTTAAACCTACAACGTAAAATTATAGTTATTAATGAGCATATTACGGTAGCATTTTAACCTTTTAAATTTTTTCAGTAAATATTGAAAATCAAATTTTTGTTGCTTCTGGAATCGACGGGCAATATAGCTGTTATTACTGAACATTTACACTTATACGTAACAATGTGTAGCAAAATATTTAACTATATATAAGTAAAACAAAATTTACCAAAAACATAAAAATTAATAAAATAATCGCTGCACCTACATTAGCAGTGAGTTTTCAGCTGGGGCTGCAGGAGCAGTCAGTGCACCGGAACAGATTGATAGTATCAGGTCATTTCCGACAGACGTAAATGGTGAAACGTTAGATGAAATTTTTTTCGATTGTACTGAAAATTTAAAAGCGGAGGATCGCGTAGCGATAGAAGTGCACTTAGCAGGGAATTCAAAATGCATTTCGCTGTCAGCAGCAGGACAGCTGTCAGTTTCAAACACAGCGCCGACGGCGAGCACAACGCCGCGAGTGCGTTTGCAAACAGGGGCGGGCCGCGCTCCGCCGCAGCCGTATTTGTACAAGCAATATCTGGGCGGTGGAGAGAAACCGCTGTCGCTTTGCGGACACAAAAAACTGCGCAGCAAAACTCTAAACTAAATCGCACATTTTACATCCATTAACAGTCAACTATTAAATTAATGCAACTTGCTCACGTGCAGAGCATCTCAAATGCCAAGTATTTTACCTAAAAATGTGACACATGTAGCCAGATTTCCTCTCAGAGCATTAGCCTGTTCTGAGGTCTATATCTCCTTACAACCGTAACCTGGTCAGAAACGATGGCATGCAGGAGCATCCATGTTTAAGCTCATGAAGGGTAATAACACCCAGAAACAAAACTGTAAATTCATATTGGAATATGCAGGGTGTAACTAAATTTCGTTGACAGACGTTGATGACTTGTATTGGAGATCAGCACGGTTAAGCTTAGCATAAGAACTCACGTCCGGAAACGTATCGATTGCCGCTACATGCAAAACACCAACAGATACGTGCAAATATCCCTCATTTTCGGCGTCACTGACTGGGCGTCAACTCCGATGGCTTTATGCTCCACGCCCTCTGCAGGTTTGCTTACATAGCATTCTGCTGAGACTGTCATCCATCCAGTGAGGTTTGCACCTGCAGTTGTGCTTCTGGTCTTTGTTCGTACTCTGCTGCTGTAAGTGCCCAGAGAGGTTGGTGCCTGCTGTTGTGTTTATTGCCTTTGTTCATACGGTAATGAGTGAAAACAAGTGGTTCCAGCAGGATGGCGCACCACCTCATTTTTTATGTGCGGTTTAGAGTTCATCGGGTCCAACCATTTGGGAAACAGTGGATAGGTCGTGGTGGCCCCTTTGATGGGCCTCCACGTTCACCCGACTTGAAACCGCTAGACTACTGTCCGTGGGTTCACATGAAATCCTTGATTTACGAGACCACTGTAGCATCCGAGTGCCACCTATTGAACAGGTTATGGCTACGGCGACTGGTGCAGGACCAGCGACTGGTGGTAATGTGCACCGGACCATTGTTCGGAGATACCGTATCTGACGTCGCTGGTCGTCACATCGAGCCCTACTTGTAAGTGGATCGAGACGACAAGCAACAGGAGTCAGAGACGGACGTGTGTTATGGTATTTAGCGCGTAACGGGGAACTGTGCCTTTCTGGACACGAGTTCCTATGCTAAACTTAACTGTCTTGCTCCCATCTACAAGTCTTCAGAGTCTCTAAAAGGAATTTAGTTATACCCTGTATATCGGAAAGCTAGGTATTTATTGCCGTAAAGGATTCGAGAATATCTAGTGTCATTACTAGGGATTCTGAATGTGAAATAGACTGGTTGACATTAAGAATCAAAGATGTGCCAGAGCGAGAGGACCAGCAGCAGCGAGTACTGTTTGTATAAAGCGTTTATTTTGCATTTTGTTTACGACCTTCCACTAAGGAAGGGATTCTATTAGTGTTTATCTGCTCTGCATAGAAACTAACAGTTCTTGATCGTTAGGAGAGAAATTTATTTTGTACTTATTTGCTGCGCTTAGCTTTTAAATAGTTTTTCTGGGAAAACCTAGCGTAGTTTTCGCGTCTCGTATTTCAGTGAGTGTTTCTTGATTATCAGAGTAGCTCATCAGAAGATTATCTTGGGAATTTGTCACCGTATAGAGTAGGGTAAACATAGTCATGTGTAGGGACTGTGGTTGTTGTGAGCGGACGCAAGGAGAATTGGCCACTCTTCGGGGGCAGGTGGAGGCTTTGTCTGTTAGGCTCATCGAGCTCGAGGCGCAGGCGTCGGCTCGTAGTGGCGTTGGGGCAACTGTGGTGAGACCTATGCCTACTTCGGTGGCCTTGGAATCACATGGAACCCCTGATGTCGCTGCGTCTTCCGGCAGTGAGCATCTTACCGGTCAGCCATCACTCCAGGGTGAATGGCGGACAGTGGTGGGCTCGCGCGTGCCTGGCCGAAAGGCGAAGGTGGGATCTGGCCGCGTGGCAGCTGCCTTACCCCTTTCCAACAGGTACGGGGTGCTTCCTAGTGGTGATGACATCGTTTCCGAGCCACCACAGGATGCCTCGCCTGTTGGGCCAGTGGCCGATTCTCCGGCAAGGTCCCGACAGTCACAGAGGGCGGGCCTATTAGTTATAGGGAGCTCCAACGTTAGGCGGGTTATGGAGCCCCTCAGGAAAATAGCGGGTAGGTCGGGGAAGAATGCCAGTGTGCACTCGGTGTGCTTGCCGGGGGGTCTCGTCCGTAATGTGGAGGAGGCCCTTCCGGCAGCTATTGAACGCACTGGGTGTGACCGGCTGCAGATAGTAGCACATGTCGGAACGAATGACGCCTGCCGCTTGGGTTCTGAGGCCATCCTTGGTTCCTTCCGGCGGCTGGCTGATTTGGTGAAGACAACCAGCATCGCACGCGGAGTGCAAGCTGAGCTTAATATCTGCAGCATAGTGCCCAGAGTCGATCGCGGTCCTCTGGTTTGGAGCCGTGTGGAGGGTCTAAACCAGAGGCTCAGACGACTCTGCGACTATAATGGTTGCAAATTCATCGACCTCCGTTATTGGGTGGAGAACTGTAGGGCCCCCCTAGACAGGTCAGGCGTGCACTACACACCGGAAGCAGCTACTAGGGTAGCAGAGTACGTGTGGCGTGCACACGGGGGTTTTTTAGGTTAGAGGGACCCCCCCCTTGGGCGAAACGATAAAATACCTGACGGCTTACCAGAGAGAACATCAGCATCGTTGATAAAGAACGTCCGTCCTCAGAGACCAAAAACAGGAAAAGTTAACGTAATATTGGTAAACTGCAGGAGTATCCAGGGCAAGGTTCCTGAATTAGTATCGCTTATTGAAGGAAATAGTGCGCATATAGTATTAGGAACGGAAAGTTGGTTAAAACCGGAAGTGAACAGTAACGAAATCCTAGACACAGAATGGAATATATACCGCAAGGATAGGATAAACGCCAATGGTGGAGGAGTATTTATAGCAGTAAAGAATTCAATAATATCCAGTGAAGTTATTAGCGAACGCGAATGTGAAATAATCTGGGTTAAGTTAAGTATCAAAGGTGGGTCAGATATGATAGTCGGATGCTTCTATAGACCACCTGCATCAGCAACCGTAGTAGTTGAGCGCCTCAGAGAGAACCTGCAGAACGTCGTGAAGAAGTTTCGTGATCATACTATTGTAATAGGGGGAGACTTCAATCTACCAGGTATAGAATGGGATAGTCACACAATCAGAACTGGAGCCAGGGACAGAGACTCTTGTGACATTATCCTGACTGCCTTGTCCGAGAATTACTTCGAGCAGATAGTTAGAGAACCAACTCGTGAAGCTAACGTTTTAGACCTCATAGCAACAAATAGACCGGAACTTTTCGACTCCGTGAATGTAGAAGAGGGTATCAGTGATCATAAGTCAGTGGTTGCATCAATGACTACAAGTGTAATAAGAAATGCCAAGAAAGGAAGGAAAATATATTTGCTTAACAAGAGTGATAGGGCACAAATCGCAGAATATCTGAGTGACCACCATCAAACGTTCATTTCTGAGGAAGAGAATGTGGAACAAAAATGGAAAAAATTCAGAAACATCGTCCAGTACGCCTTAGATAAGTTCGTACCGACTAAGGTCCAAAGCGAGGGGAAAGATCCACCGTGGTATAACAATCATGTACGAAAGGTACTACGGAAACAAAGAAAGCTTCATCATAGGTTTAAGAGTAGTCGAATCATAGCTGATAAGGAAAAGCTGAACGAAGCGAAAAAGAGCGTAAAGAGAGCAATGAGAGAAGCATTCAACGAATTCGAACATAAAACATTGGCAAACAATCTAAACAAGAACCCTAAAAAGTTTTGGTCATATGTAAAATCGGTAAGCGGATCTAAATCCCCTATTCAGTCACTCGTTGACCACGATGGCACCGAAACAGAGGACGACCGAAGAAAGGCAGAAATACTGAATTCAGTGTTCCGAAACTGTTTCACTGCGGAAAATCGTAACACGGTCCCTGACTTCAGCCGTCGCACGGACGCCAAAATGGAAAATATTGAAATAAACGATATCGGAATTGAAAAACAACTGCTATCACTTAGTAGCGGAAAAGCATCCGGACCAGACGAGATACCCGTAAGATTCTACAGTGATTATGCTAAAGAACTTGCCCCCTTTCTATCAGCAATTTATCGTAGATCTCTGGAAGAACGTAAAGTACCTAGCGACTGGAAGAAAGCGCAGGTCGTTCCCATTTTCAAGAAGGGTCATAAATCAGATGCGAATAATTATAGGCCTATTTCGCTTACGTCAATCTGTTGTAGAATAATGGAACATGTTTTATGTTCTCGTATTATGACGTTCTTAGATAATACAAATCTCCTTCATCATAACCAACATGGATTCCGCAAACAGAGATCATGTGAAACTCAGCTCGCCCTATTTGTCCAAGAAATTCACAGTGCCGTAGACACTGGCGAGCAGATTGATGCCGTATTCCTGGACTTCAGGAAGGCATTTGATACGGTTCCGCACTTACGTTTAGTGAAAAAAATACGAGCTTACGGAATATCGGACCAGGTTTGTGATTGGATTCAGGATTTCCTAGAAGAAAGAACACAACATGTCATTCTTAACGGTTCAAAATCTGCAGATGTAGAGGTAATTTCGGGAGTACCGCAAGGAAGCGTGATAGGACCTTTATTGTTTACAATATACATAAATGACTTAGTTGACAACATCGGTAGCTCCGTGAGGCTATTTGCAGATGACACGGTTGTCTACAAGAAAGTAGCAACATCAGAAGACTCGTACGTACTCCAGGAAGACCTGCAGAGGATTAATGAATGGTGCGACAGCTGGCAGCTTTCCCTAAACGTAGATAAATGTAATATAATGCGCATACATAGGGGCAGAAATCCATTCCAGTACGATTATGCCATAGGTGGTAAATCATTGGAAGCGGTAACGACCGTAAAATACTTAGGAGTTACTATCCGGAGCGATCTGAAGTGGAATGATCACATAAAACAAATAGTGGGAAAAGCAGGCGCCAGGTTGAGATTCATAGGAAGAATTCTAAGAAAATGTGACTCATCGACGAAAGAAGTAGCTTACAAAACGCTTGTTCGTCCGATTCTTGAGTATTGCTCATCAGTATGGGACCCTTACCAGGTTGGATTAATAGAAGAGATAGACATGATCCAGCGAAAAGCAGCGCGATTCGTCATGGGGACATTTAGTCAGCGCGAGAGCGTTACGGAGATGCTGAACAAGCTCCAGTGGCGGACACTTCAAGAAAGGCGTTACGCAATACGGAGAGGTTTATTATCGAAATTACGAGAGAGCACATTCCGGGAAGAGATGGGCAACATATTACTACCGCCCACATATATCTCGCGTAATGATCACAACGAAAAGATCCGAGAAATTAGAGCAAATACGGAGACTTACAAGCAGTCGTTCTTCCCACGCACAATTCGTGAATGGAACAGGGAAGGGGGGGATCAGATAGTGGTACAATAAGTACCCTCCGCCACACACCGTAAGGTGGCTCGCGGAGTATAGATGTAGATGTAGATGTAGATGTAGATATGATGTTCGTGTGGTTATAGACCAGGACCTATAGTAGCCGAGCGTTTCAGAGAAAACTAAGATAATATCGGGAGAAAATTTCGCGATCATGCTAGTGTAGCAGGAGCGGACCTTAATTTGGCAGTTATAAAGGTGCCACAGGCGGGAATTCGTCTTACAAGGGGAGGCCGCCAATTGTGAAATTCAGATTCGATTCATACTGCGCATAATAAAAGCTCATGGCCAGAGGTGTAATGTGGCAAAGCACCAAGATGCACTTCTCAGCCGTTGTCGAGAAAATCGACAGTTAAAAGAAACTGTTGCGGTGAAATACTCTCTACGATGAATAACTTCTGAACAGCTTCGTAGGGCAGCGGTAAGCGCTCGGGTTCGTAGTCCGAAGGTCGCCGGATCGAATCTCGCGCCATGCAACTTTTTTTTATTATTAGTTTTTTGTAATTCAGATATATATATATATATATATATATATAAACTATTATGAATTGCTTATGCATGTTGGTGAAGGCGGATCGCTCTCCAATTGTACCGCCTCCATTTTTCCGTTTTTTTAACAGGGTGTACCAAAGCTCTCCCGTCCGCACAGATTTTCGACGATGTTATAAGTTGCGCTAGGGACCGCATCTACCTTCTTTCGAAGTTAGCAGGAAACTACGCTGTTATGCGGCGGCTCGTTTCGGCCCATTCAACATCTGTCCTTCAAGTGTAACGAGCGAGTAACGGAGTTTGTATTTCATATCTGCCGCAGCAAATTTGTGTTCGTGGGGTCCCTATTCTAATTCCAACGTTTGACTTACGCTATACGTATTCGTTTCTACGTCTTCCGTTAACTATACGTGGTTAACATTATGAAGACAATAACATTTGTGAAATACAACTTTGTTTGCGGAAAACATAATGATGTTCGAAGTCGCCAGTTTTTCCACGACAAACGACTTTCAACAACTTATTATATGCATAATTGTTGCAACTGATTGCAGGGAATTATATATATATATATATATATATATATATATATATATATATATATATATATATATTTGAATTACAAAAAACAAATACTTAAAAAAAAGTTGCATGGCGCAAGAATCGATCCGGCAACCTTCGGATTACGAACCCCAGCGCTTACCGCTGCGTCACGACGCTGTAGAAAATCATTAGTCGTAGAGAGTATTTCACCGCAACGGTTTCTTTTCACTGTCGATTTTCTCGACAACGGCTGAGAAGTGCATCTTGGTGCTTTGCCACATTACACCTCTGGCCATGAGCTTTTATTATGCGCAGTATGAATCGAAACTGAATTTCACAATTGGCGGTCTCCCCTTGTTAGATCTTCTAACTGTTTGATTCAAGTATTGTATGTTGTATGTTAACCGGGGACCTAGAAACGACGAAGAGGCTCCGTTCCCGCCGCAGCCGCAGTGGTCCACAACCCCACGACGACTACCGCAGTCCACTTCACCCCTCAGCCACCCTACACCGAACCCAGGGTTAATGTGTGGTTCGGCTCCCCGTGGACCCCCCCCCCCCCCACACCCCAGGGAACGTCTCACACCAGACGAGTGTAACCCCTATGTTACCGTGTTACAGTAATGGTGGTGTACGCGTACATGGAGAACTTGTTTGCGCAGCAATCGCGGACATAGTGTAGCTGAGGCGGAATAAGGGAAACCAACCCGCATTCGCCGAGGCAGATGGAAAACAGCCTAAAAACCTTCCACAGACTGGCCGGCTCAACGGACACAAGTCCGCCGGGCGGGTTCGTTTCGGGGACCAGGCGCTCCTTTCCGCTCCGAAAAGCCGTGCATTAGATCGCTCGACTAACCGGGCGGTCTGAGGATTACGCAAGCGGAATCTTCCTGAACCGATTTTTGAGGGCAACGTCTTTCACCTTCTGGCAACAAACAGACCAGAACTTTTGGTACCATCTAACGCAGAGGAGGGTATCAGTGATCGGAAGGCTGTAATAGATCAATGACTACGGGTGTTACTAGGTATGTTGAGGAACGCAGAAAAATACTTTTGCTTACCAAGAGTGATAGGATACCAGTTGCGGAGTATCTGAGGTATCAGTCTGAAATTTGCAACTCTGAGGACGAAAATAAGGGTGAGAAATGGATAAATTCAAAAGCATTGTTAAACACGCCATAGACCAGGATGTGCCGAGAAGAATTTAAGCGACGTGAAAAAGACATCGTGGTCAAGATAGGTGCTAGAAAGTTGGTACAAAAGCAATCACAGCCCCATCACAGATTTAAGCGAAGTCAAAGCATAACTGACGAGTAAAAGCTAAACGAAGCGAAAATGAGAGTAAGGAGGGCAATACCAGAACTGCTCAATAAATTTGAAAACAAAAGTTTTCTAAACCATCTGACTAAAAACTCTGCAAACTTTAGATCTTAGGTAAAGTAAGTCAGCGGATCGAAACTATAAAGTCAGTAGCTCAGTGACCATACTGTCACAGACAGGAAGATGAAAGGGCGAAAACAGTGAACTCGATTTTTCGAAACAGTTTCATTGCGATAGATCAGAATAGTGCTCTCCCTTACAATAATCACACCAATACCGAAATTACACATCCTGAGGTAAGTGACCGCGAAATGAAAAAGCAACTGCAAGCGCTTAATAGTAGAATGGCATCTCTACCGGATGACATATCGACGAGATTATGAGAAAGAAGTTGCTCCCCTTTTAGCAGAAGCAACCATGTGTACCTGCCAACTGCAAACAAGAGCAGGTCACTGCCGTTTTCAAGAAAGGTCGTAGGTCAATGCAGTTAATTATATGCCACTGCCTTCCAGAATTATAGAATATCTTTTAAGTCCAAGTATTATGGCGATTTTGGGGAACGAAAGTGTCCTGTATAAAAATCAACAGTGTCCATAATATAGCGAAACTCAGCTCACCATCTTCGTACATGGAATCCAGAGCGACGTAGGAGTCGGCGTCCGTGTTGATGTTGTGTTCCCTCAATTTAGGAAAGCATTAGAAGCAGTTACTCAGTCATCATATGTAAAGGTCATTTCAGGGATATCCCAAGGGAATCTGATAGTAGCATTATTGTTTACAAGATAACTGATCTAGTCCGCCTCGGTAGCTGCGCTGTCGACGCTGCGGATTTATAAGCAAAGGGGCCCGAGTTAGATTCCCAGCCTGGTGGGAGATTTTCTCCCCTCTTGCACTAGATGTGTATCGTCCTTCCCTTGGTATCGTCATGATAAACATTACACTAGTGAGATGGTCGCAAGGCCACGGCCAGAAAGACAGTAAAAACGTTTCGTCAGAAGCTTCATAGAACTGTTTGCAGATGATGCATTAGTCGGTAAGAAGTTAGCAACAGAAAAGGTACTATTCCTCACCAGTGTGTGACTATTTCTAGGATGAATCAATAGAAGAGATAGACAAGATCCTGCGAGGAGCAGCGCGTTCCGTTCAAATTTCGAAATGTGTTTGTATTCCTAAGGGACCTAACTGCTGACGTCATCGGTCCCTAGACTTATTCACTACTTAAACTAACGTATGTTAAGAAGGCCACTCCGCACGGCCAGCGCGTTCCGTCACGAGATTGGTACGGAGATGTTCAACGAACACTACAAGAGACAGGTTGTGTATCACGGAGAAGTCTGCTGTTAAAATTCGGAAAGGGTCGGAAGAGGCAGGCAACTACTTCCAACATACATTTCACGAAAGCAGCCCATAGAGAAAGTAAGAGAAATTAAAGCAAATAACGAGATTTAACGACAGTCTTTCGACGTGTCATTCGCGAATTTGGTCGCCGAGAAATCAACGTCAGTCCGCAGCTCGTGGTCGTGCGGTAGCGTTCTCGCTTCCCGCGCCCGGGTTCCCGGGTTCGATTCCCGGCGGGGTCAGGGATTTTCTCTGCCTCGTGTTGACTGGGTGTTGTGTGATGTCCTTAGGTTAGTTAGGTTTAAGTAGTACTAAGTTCTAGGGGACTGATGACCATAGCTGTTAAGTCCCATAGTGCTCAGAGCCAAATCAACGTCAGTTCAATAGAATGATCCACAAACCACTGTAGCACGGTTCTGATTCCGAGACACGGACAACTATACTGCTAAAAGATGGCGTCATCCTCGAGGAAGACTTCAAGCATAAAGGGATGTAGGTGGTTTGCAGCTGCCTGCGTGTATCTCCCAAATCATAAGACTGTTCCCATCAGCCTGAGCCCATGGCGCGCTGCACGTTTCCAAGCGCCGTTCGCTTTGATTGTGGCGTTTGGGGAGACACTAACTGATCCATTGTAGCAAAAATGTTACTCATCAGAATAGCCGACACGTTTCCATTAATCGACGGTCGAATCCCGATGGTCCCGTGCCCACTGCAATCCTAATAACGATGTCGTTGGGTGAACACGTAGGGATGTTCCGCTACAGAGCTCCATGTTCAACAGCGTACGACAAACGGTGCCGATCTAGTTGTGCGTGCACCAGCAGTGTGCTCTTTCGGCAGAGATACCACATATCATTAACCAACCTACTTTACAGAGCAGGTGAGCCTCCGAATCCCATGTTCAGCGAACAGTCGTGGGCGTCCTAGCATTTAGCACCTAGAGGTTGTTTCGCTGTGTTTATACCTCTTTCCATAGATGCTCACGGCAGTAGCACGTGAGCATTCGACCAGCTTTGCCGTTTCCGAGGTATTCACTCACAGGATCTGCGTAATAATATTCTGCCCTTTGTCAAAGATGTTTATCTCAATGGATTTCCCCATTTGCAGCCCATATCTTCGCTAGGGTGATCACCCAATCAGCATCTGCTACACTACATAGTTCTGTTACCTCGTCACGTGTCCACAACGCTACCAAAAGTCATCCACCGTCGATGTGAGCAATTATCATAATGTCCTGGCTGATCAGTGTGTATTTGTAAATGTGGATAGCCGAAGTGATTAAGTAGACCGCTCGTGCAAAGTTGGAAATCTGGGTTCGAGTCCCTGTCCGGCACAAGGTTTAAGTTTCCCTATTGAACTTATTTCAGTGATCGATTTCACCAAAGGTCAGAATTTATTTCGTTTCATAATGTATACATCCAGCTCCGGAATAAAGAATGGTGTCTGTTCTTCCGGACATGTTTTTGTTTGAAAGGTAATAAATAAACTATTCACAGATCATGTAAATGTTTAACACAATTCGGTGGTGATAATAATTTTAGGCTACTGTAACCACACATAATCAAATAGAAAAATAATTTTACAACCCTTATTTACATTGATCGTATAACTGCACTGAATTTGTACCTAACTCAGATTGTACGTAACAGTTACACACTGCTTGATGTTTTTGATAACACATGCACAACAGTCGGTTCTGCTTAGAAATTCGTGTGTTAACTGGAAGGAGCTGTGCACCAGTAAATGCTTTAGGCTCCTCTGAAATGGAATTTTGTTAGTAGTGAAACATTTTATGCCTCCTGCCAAGTTATAAAAAATGTTTGTTCCTGAATAATGGTGACCTTTCTAGACTTCTAGTACTGATTCTATGAACCGAACTGTTCGTTTAAACATAGATATATTTTAATGACAAATTTCATTACATCTACATCTACATTTATACTCCGCAAGCCACCCAACGGTGTGTGGCGGAGGGCACTTTACGTGCCACTGTCATTACCTCCCTTTTCTGTTCCAGTCGCGTATGGTTCGCGGGAAGAACGACTGTCTGAAAGCCTCGAATCTCTCTAATTTTACATTCGTGATCTCCTCGGGAGGTATAAGTAGCGGTAAGCAATATATTCGATACCTCATCCAGAAACGCACCCTCTCGAAACCTGGACAGCAAGCTACACCGCGATGCAGAGCGCCTCTCTTGCAGAGTCTGCCACTTGAGTTTGTTAAACATCTCCGTAACGCTATCACGGTTACCAAATAACCCTGTGACGAAACGCGCCGCTCTTCTTTGGATCTTCTCTATCTCCTCCGTCAACCCGATCTGGTACGGATCCCGCACTGTTGAGCAATACTCAAGTATAGGTCGAACGAGTGTTTTGTAAGCCACCTCCTTTGTTGATGGACTACATTTTCTAAGGACTCTCCCAATGAGTCTCAACCTGGTACCCGCCTTACCAACAATTAATTTTATATGATCATTCCACTTCAAATCGTTCCGCACGCATACTCCCAGATATTTTACAGAAGTAACTGCTACCAGTGTTTGTTCCGCTATCATATAATCATACAATAAAGGATCCTTCTTTCTATGTAGTCGCAATACATTTCATTTGTCTATGTTAAGGGTCAGTTGCCACTCCCTTCACCAAGTGCCTATCCGCTGCAGATCTTCCTGCATTTCGCTACAATTTTCTAATGCTGCAACTTCTCTGTATACTAAAGCATCATCCGCGAAAAGCCGCGTGGAACTTCCGACACTATCTACTAGGTCATTTATATATATTGTGAAAAGCAATGGTCCCATAACACTCCCCTGTGGCACGCCAGAGGTTACTTTAACGTCTGTAGACGTCTCTCCATTGATAACAACATGCTGTGTTCTGTTTGCTAGAAACTCTTCAATCCAGACACACAGCTGGTCTGATATTCCGTAGGCTCTTACTTTGTTTATCAGGCGACAGTGCGGAACTGTATCGAACGTCTTCCGGAAGTCACGGAAAATAGCATCTACCTGGGAGCCTGTATCTAATGTTATTAAGAAATAAATATGTTTGGATTTAGTAGGTAGTAAACTCAGTTCCTTAAACATGCTTCTGTAGGGATTTCTTCATCTCACACTAGAATTAATCCGTATTACACGTCTCTGAAGTCGGATAACTTTAGCCTGACTAGATAAAAATGATTCCGTATGACATCATGAATTAAAAGTAAGTAAAGTATTCAGGCTTCTTTTACTTTTATGTCACGAATGTCTGACAACTTCCGCTTGCAAATAGAGCTTTGTTTAGGAGTTTCAGTAGTTCTTTCGAATGCTGCTCTCAGCTGAATTATATTCAAACTGTAATCACAATAATGTAACACTGTCAACTTACTCTGTCTGCTTCTCGTCATATTAAAAGTACCTGTTAAGAAGAAACTTCTTACAAGCTCTAAACTGCACGTAATGTATTTTTACAGTTTAATGCCAACGAATTGCCTAAGATCCATTAATTTATGTACATGAAAACTTCGTTTACCATGATTATAAGACTATACTTCAGTCAATATTTATTCTAACGTTTTTATCAACTGCAAATCAAATGGGATCTGGTAATGTTACGCATGAAATATCATTAATATACACAAGAAAAATAAGGACCTTAAGATAGAATCTTGTGTGATATCACATGTATGTAGTTCCCTGTTGTATAATACCTGATAGCTTAGTACACACCTCTTTCCTACTGATATCCTTTGTTTCCTGCCAGAGTTATACATTATAAACTATTCTTCAGCATTATCTGGTACAGCGTAATATTCTAATTTATTTAAAAGGACATTGTGTTGTGATTAACGACGCTGAGGTAGGAAGTTGTTCGTTATGAAACGTAACAGTTTGCAAACAGGTACTTCAGACTTATTTGTCACTGAAGACTTCGTCCTATCTTGCGGTAGCGCAGTCCTTTCAGTTATTTGCTCATTACGTCAGTAAGTTCGAAAAATGAGTTTCCTGATCTTGGCTTGCAAACAGCGTGACTCAGGCAAGAAAATATGCTAAAATCTAGCCGCAAGGGATTTTTCCCTCGAATCTCTTATTTGTCCTTCAACAATTCGCAACATCTTGCGATGATGCGGTGATTATCAGTTCATTGCTCCCGTACGTCAGTAAGCTCCAAAAATCCGACGCCTGATCCAAAGCGATATACAGCGTAACTCATTCAAGAAAAACTTCTAAAACAGGGTGGAAGAGGTCTATTCACAGATTGTGTTGCGTTGATGGTCAGTCTGTTGAAGTTTGTTTTACACATCAGATCTAGGTTAAATAGCTAACTTATGTGAGCTCTAGGAAAAACAGCTGAGCTTTATTTTAAAAGATAAAAATCACAAAAAAAAAATGCCACCAAGCGCAAACTGAACTGCAAGTTCACATTTTCAACGCAAGTTTTGTAGTGTAAATTTTAATGTTCATTTATTCCTTCATTGTTTTATTTATTAATTCAAAGTACTTCCACTAACAATCACTATCCATATCGAACTAACGACTTCTCGATTAGAAATCACGAAAAAGTTAATTTACTACCTAACAAATGTTCACACAATCACGAGTAATTAATTATATTCTCCAAAATATTACACACTTTTGTGTTTCTCAGCTAGTTAGAGTTTCTAAGAAAAGTCTGCATAATATGTCCTTTGATGTTACTACAACATATGTAACATAGTAAGAACGCATTTACACACTGTCTAGCAAAACTCTCCGTAAAATCAACCAGATCAGATATTAACGATAGTGTGCCCTTTATTTTCTCCTCCATCACACTATTCCACAAAAAAAAAGCTTCATTGAACAATTCACGGAAATAGCAAGAACCACTGAAGACGCATTCTATTCTATGACAAGTAGATCCTGACTCTTCGATAATTTAGTTCGCACAGTCAATCTACCAGCTCTTTCCGGATTACCTTGACAAGTTAAGGGCAATGATTGTCGTAGCTGCTCTCGTAGAACTAGGTGCTTTAGTACTCGAAAAGTAATATGGGTTTATTGAACTTACGCATTCTGCCAAAATATACTGTCTAAAAATTCCAGACAGACCGTAACTAATAATATCATTAAGTGCACGAAGAACTGAATTAAAGATATTACATTCTCGATACAAATATCCGTTGTTTTTACTTCATGTCTTTCACGTACTATCCGTGATATGGTACATGACTGCACAGCATTACGTACTTGGGTATATATATATATATATATATATATATATATATATATATATATATATATATATATATATATATACATATATATTGAAATAAGAACACCGTGAATTCATTGTCCCAGGAAGGGGAAACTTTATTGACACATTCCTGGGGTCAGATACATCACATGATCACACTGACAGAATCACAGGCACATAGACACAGGCAACAGAGCATGCACAATGTCGGCACTAGTACAGTGTATATCCACCTTTCGCAGCAATGCAGGCTGCTATTCTCCCATGGAGACGATCGTAGAGATGCTGGATGTAGTCCTGTGGAACGGCTTGCCATGCCATTTCCACCTGGCGCCTCAGTTGGACCAGCGTTCGTGCTGGACGTGCAGACCGCGTGAGACGACGCTTCATCCAGTCCCAAACATGCTCAATGGGGGACAGATCCGGAGATCTTGCTGGCCAGGGTAGTTGACTTACACCTTCTAGAGCACGTTGGGTGGCACGGGATACATGCGGACGTGCATTGTCCTGTTGGAACAGCAAGTTCCCTTGCCGGTCTAGGAATGGTAGAACGATGGGTTCGATGACGGTTTGGATGTACCGTGCACTATTCAGTGTTCCCTCGACGATCACCAGTGGTGTACGGCCAGTGTAGGAGATCGCTCCCCACACCATGATGAAGGGTGTTGGCCCTGTGTGCCTCGGTCGTATGCAGTCCTGATTGTGGCGCTCACCTGCACGGCGCCAAACACGCATACGACCATCATTGGCACCAAGGCAGAAGCGACTCTCATCGCTGAAGACGACACGTCTCCATTCGTCCCTCCATTCACGCCCGTCGCGACACCACTGGAGGCGGGCTGCACGATGTTGGGGCGTGAGCGGAAGACGGCCTAACGGTGTGCGGGACCGTAGCCCAGCTTCATGGAGACGGTTGCGAGTGGTCCTCGCCGATACCCCAGGAGCAACAGTGTCCCTAATTTGCTGGGAAGTGGCGGTGCGGTCCCCTACGGCACTGCGTAGGATCCTACGGTCTTGGCGTGCATCCGTGCGTCGCTGCGGTCCGGTCCCAGGTCGACGGGCACGTGCACCTTCCGCCGACCACTGGCGACAACATCGATGTACTGTGGAGACCTCACGCCCCACGTGTTGAGCAATTCGGCGGTACGTCCACCCGGCCTCCCGCTTGCCCACTATACGCCCTCGCTCAAAGTCCGTCAACTGCACATACGGTTCACGTGCATGCTGTCGCGGCATGCTACCAGTGTTAAAGACTGCGATGGAGCTCCGTATGCCACGGCAAACTGGCTGACACTGACGGCGGCGGTGCACTAATGCTGCGCAGCTAGCGCCATTCGACGGCCAACACCGCGGTTCCTGGTGTGTCCGCTGTGCCGTGCGTGTGATCATTGCTTGTACAGCCCTCTCGCAGTGTCCGGAGCAAGTATGGTGGGTCTGACACACCGGTGTCAATGTGTTCTTTTTTCCATTTCCAGGAGTGTATATATATCCCACTTATCAGGTATTGCGGTTTTCAAAGAATGGTTTGGTCGTCAGAGGCTCGTACTATCAGCTATTACACGGAATGTAATAATACTTAGAATGCGTGTTTCTTGTGGAAACATACAGTTTCTTAAATGGCACATTGCCTAGTGACATTAACAGACTATAAGTAGGGTAAATTAGAATGTAAGTGGTTTTTGAAGTAGGAATCGAGTGTGAGTTGTTTACGAGATATAGTATTTTTAAAAGTTCGCACACTGACATTTGTTTGTGTAATTCAGGTTGGATAGTTGTTAGGGAAGGTGTTTTTACGTTTGCTTACATTGTGCCTCTGTGTTCCTTCAATAGATTGGGACTTGCTAGTAAGTTAGTCTGTAACAGTCTATGCAGAAGGTCGTGAGCGGACAATAGGATGTACTAATGCATAAAAAGTCGACATGCTCATGGTGTGGAGAGTGTAGAAAGAACGCAGACCGTTCTTGTATGGTGTATGCGGCAAGATACTCCAATAAACGTTAACCATCTGGGCATTTATTTATAATCCTCTGCAACCAGTTAGCTGAAAGTGGGCGTGTAACACCTACGAAACGTAATAGAAGGAAACAAGTAACAAAAGGAGACACGCAACGACAGAAGAGGGTGAAATTAGTGTTCTTGCTGCTGTTGCAGTTGATCCACACGTTGGCTCCCATGCAATCGCACGAGGAAGTGGCATTAGTCAGGCAAGTGTCTTACGCATTCTCCATCGACATAAGTTCCATCCTAATATATCTCTCACCATTAAGAGCTGAGGGGAAACGGTTATGACAATCATGTTAACTTCTTTACATGGACTTTATGACAGGATTCACCAGATGTATCACGTTTCGTGTTTAGTGATGAAGTCACATTTACCAATCATGGCCAGGTAAACCGCTGAAACACGCACTGTTTGTCTGTTGACAATTCGTGTTGCTTCATCAGGTGGAAGTCCATGGAGTTTTATTGAATTACTGGAAGTGACGTTTGTAAATTATCCTCATTATTGGCTGCCAGTACAGCATCATGAGCGTAACATATAATATTTATCTCAATTTTATCCATTGTTTTTCAGTGTTTCGTCCGCGACTGTTTTACTTTCGTAAAATGAAGATGTGCGAAAAAGTTTGTGACTATGTATATATCCCAATACGTACTGCAAAATTAAAGAAGTGTATTGTGTATACCAACTGCACAACAGAAGCTGATATCATACAATGTTAAACTGCAAACAACTAAAAAACCTGATGGAAATCACTAAAAAGCACCTGAAGATGAACCTCCAGGGTTCGAAATGCATAGTGCAGTAAATAAACGCAAATTGTGACTGAAGGCGGTTTGTTCTTCATTTTATAATATTTACCATTTTATTTGGTATTCTTATTTCTTTTTCTACAGAATCACTGATGTGATCCGTTATTAAGTTGAACAGAAGTGAGATTAATAAGTCTCATTGTTTGATTCCATTATATATTATAATTTCCTCGGTGAATCCTTTGTAAGTTCCAATTCTCGATTTATTATCTGTATGTACATATATATATATATATATATATATATATATATATATATATATATATATATATATATATATATATATATATATATATATATTGGTTTTATGCACTCTGCAACACCTTCAAAAAACATGTGTAAGATTTTAATATTCTCTCGCTCGCTGCATGCAGACGGTTAGTCCTACAAAGGAAATTGACGGGACCTTTTCGTAGAAAATTTAATGTAGTTCGATTTTGTACTGGGATACGTTTCCGCTGGAGGCCACAGTTTCAGAGTTGTTCAAGAAAAAAGCGTTTGAAGGTCACTTTTATACGTTTCTCTTGAATAATTCGTAAACTACGGCCGCTAGCGAAAACGTGTCCCTGTACAGAACTTATCTCCATTGAATTTCCTGTTCATTTTTTCTGTAAGAGAAATAGTTTGCACGTAGTGAGTGAGAGAACTTGAAAATCACGCATGTTGTATTTGAAGGCGTTGAGGGCTGCAAAAAACCCATAGTTAGCGGCAGCTGAACCACTATTTATACCTAAGGCTTTTCACTAAACCTAATGGAAATCTTTCATCGATTAAGGTTGGAATAACATGCTTTCTTTCTTTTTCCTAAACGTATCAAAGGTTTTTGACAAGTCAACGAAACACAGGTATACTGAGTTATTTCCCCACAATATCAGAGCGAAAATAGCTCACATTGTGCCACTGTTCTTCCTAAATCCTTGTTGTTCCTCTGATATTTCTGTGCCATTCTGAACGCTGTCTCTAATTACTGCAGAAGAAGAACATAGATTCTCAGTACTGTAGGCGCCCCGGTGGTCCCAGTCGCCTACGGTGGACTGGAGGCCGAACGGTGACCTCTGTGGGTTGTCAGGATGCTAGGAAATGACTGTGGACGCGTCAGAAACGCCAAAGAAACATTATTAATTCATAACACCTTTATTCCTGCCGAGTACAACGTGGCCCGCGTAACACAGGCTGGCTAAGCTCGGTGATATCAACGGCCTACCCCGAGTCCTCGCTGACTCGAAGCGATGACACCAGCTCCGGGCCGCACCAGTATTGCTAGCGCAGCGGCGAAGCGGAGGAATGGTCTTACTTCGTACTTCAGCCGCGCATGGCTGGTGGCGCCCGGCTGTCCGGCCAGCTCGGCTGCGGACAGCAGGCCGCTGCACGTAGAAGGCTCCGGGTTGGAGTCCCGGAGCTGCGGCATGAGAGGCGTTCTCATAGTGCGGAGTGTACTCTACCCCACCCCGTCTTCTTCCCTGCTCCTCCTGGTGGCTCGTCCGCGGTGGACGGGCGGAACGGGCTGCAATCCCCCAGCGTCGTCGGCTCACCCAGTTGTGACGGCGGATGCACAGGGCCTAGGCCCCGCACGATCTCGACGACGGCTCACTGATGTGGTCAGCATCGGCGGCGAGCGAGTCTGCCGCGATGTCTGCTAATCCCGGGTTGATGATTGACAGCGGCAGCAGAGAGGACCAGAGCTGGTACTGTCCCCTCACGTCTGCTGCTGGACGGGCCGCCCTTACTGCAACATCTCCTTAATAAAGATTAACATGTCGATCACCGAGCTGAGCGCTACGCAGCGACCCAGTACACATCTAACTGCAAGTCTACCTGCGAGTGCGAGTGCGTTGTTGCTATAAAAGCTGGCGTATTTAAAGGAAGCACGAGCGACGTCCTGACGTCATGCTCATTTGTAATGAATGCATTCATTCCACTTATACTGCTGATTCATCTGTCATACTCGCCCCTTAGGTGTTCTTGCGACAGAGTTACATGTTGTTACGGCAGACTTACGCGAAGTTGTGAAATGCAGTACAGTTGACGCTATACCTCTGTCTTGCACTCTACGGAAGTCTCCGTCTAACACAAACCCGCGTGCTAAGCAATTCTCTCTCGCCTGTTCTGTGTAACCAGGCCATTGCCCCTGTGGGACGACACATTCCGAAACATGTGCAATCCTCTCTTGGCTAACCTACTGCCTCTGGCTCTTGGCATAGGCAACGAAACTTTGACACTATTCCACGTTTCTAACTCTTTACTATTCCGAGACACTACAGTACCCTCAAACACTGATTCTTAAAGAGTAATTACATATTGCTACGCCACAATCTGAAATTGTCATTTCTGGCCACTGTTTCCGTGTCGCAAAATACCCAGTAAAATTTTTGACCCTATAGATTTTAGACACACTGTGTACAGTTTACATGCAAGAAAGCAGCGGTATGGCAGTCAGAGGCAGTAGCAGAGAGCAGGTGTGGGGGTGCGGATCGCAGGAAGACGCCCCCGGGCGTCGGCGCCCCAGGAATCCTCTTAGCAGCGCCTTGGCACACGCCTGTCGTCCCGGCGTGGCGCGGCGGTAGGCGGCAGGCAGTAGGGGCGCAAGCCGCTTACCCCGACCGGTGTGGAGGCGCCTGGGCCCTCCCCAGGGGCGCCGCCCCCAACTCCGCCTCCACCTCTAGCTCGGTGGCAGCCTCCGGAGAGCTGATCGGTGGCTGAGACTCTCCGGCTGTGCTTACCTGTCTCTGCCTGGTCCGCACAAGAAATCACCGGCTCAGCGAGGTGCCGAAGTCAGTCGTCCCGTTGTGTGCTGACGTTTCTTAGTTGCAGTTTCTTGCGTACTCCTTGCTGTGTAGATGTACACAGGTGTTCGACTTCGTGGGAAAATGTAGGAAATGAGAGGGGCAGCAAAGCTAAAATGGCTCACACTACTGGCCATTACAATTGCTACACCAAGAAGAAATCCAGATGATAAACTGGTATTCTTTGGACAAATATATTATACTAGAACCGACATGTGATTACATTTTGACGAAATTTGGGTGCATAGATCCTGAGAAACCAGTACCCAGAACAACCACCTCTGGCCGTAATAGCGGCCTTGATACGCCTGGGCATTGAGTCAAACAGAGCTTGGACGGCGTGCAAAGGTACAGCTGCCCATGCAGCTTCAACACGATACCACAGTTCATCAAGAGTAGTGACTGGCGTATTGTGACAAGCCAGTTGCTCGGCCACCATTGACCAGACGTTTTCAGTTGGTGAGAGATATGGAGAATGTGCTGGCCAGGGCAGCAGTCGAACATTTTCTGTATCCAGAAAGGACCGTACGGGACCTGCAACATGCGGTCGAGCATTATCCTGCTGAAATGTAGTGTTTCGCAGGGATCGAATGAAGGGTAGAGCCACGGGTCGCAACATATCTGAAATGTAACGTCCAGTGTTCAAAGTGCCGTCAGAGCGAACAAGAGGCGCCCGAGCCGTGTAACGAATGGCACCCCATACCATCACGCCGGGTGATACGCCAGTATGGCAATGATGAATACACGCTTCCAATGTGCGTTGACCGCGATGTCGCCAAACACGGATGCGACCATCGTGATGCTGCAAACAAAACTTGGATTCATCCGAAAAAATGACGTTTTGCCATTCATGCTCCCATGTTCGTCGTTGAGTACACCATCGCAGGCGCTCCTGTCTGTGATGCAGCGTCAAGGATAACCACAGCCGCGGTCTCCGAGCTGATAGTCCATGCTGCTGCAAACGTCGTCGAACTGTTCGTGCAGATTGTTGTTGTCTTGCAAACGTCCTCATCTGCTGACTCAGGCATCGAGACGTGGCTGCACTATCCGTTACAGCCAAGCGGATAAGATGCCTGTCATCTCGACTGCTAGTTATAGGAGGCCGTTGGGATCCAGCACGGCGTTCCGTACTACCCTCCTGAACCCACCGATTCAATATTCTGCTAACAGCCATCGGATCTCGACAAACGCGAGAAGCAATGTCGTGATACGAAAAATGGTTCAAATGGCTCTGAGCACTATGGGACTTAACATCTATGGTCATCAGTCCCCTAGAACTTAGAACTACTTAAACCTAACTAACCTAAGGACATCACACAACACCCAGTCATCACGAGACAGAGAAAATCCCTGACCCCGCCGGGAATCGAACCCGGAAACCCGGGCGTGCGATGCGAGAACGCTACCGCACGACCATGTCGTGATACGACACGGACAATGTCGTGATACGATAAACCGCAATCGCGTTAGGCTACAATCCGACCTTTATCAAAATGGGAAACGTGATGGTTCGCATGTCTCCTCCTTACACGAGGCATCAAAATAACGTTTCACCAGGCAACGCCGGTCAACTGCTGTTTGTGTACGGTAAATCGGTTGGAAACTTTCCTCATGTCAGCACATTGTAGGTGCCGCCACCGGCGCCAACCTTGTGCGTGTGCTCTGAAAAGCTAATCATTTTGCATATCACAGCATTTTCTCCCTGTCGGTTAAATTTCGCGTCTGTAGCACGTCATCTTCGTGGTGTAGCAATTTTAATGTACTTTGGTATTAGATGACGAAATGGAGACGTGAGTGGATGGGGCGGGCAACTGAAGCAGTCCGCGGTGTGCTTTCGTTTTGCTGCTCAGGCTTGAAGTTCGCGGTATGTACAATGTTCGTCATTAAAGGACCGCAAAGGTGGCACCCGGGAGCCATAACACTGCGTGCTTGGATGTGAAGAAGATCACCATTTCAGGACAAACACACATAGTGAGTGGAAATAATGCGATCTCTACGCACATAAAAAACTGTGCACAGCATTCCTCATTCGCAAATCGCGTTTGAATGTAAGAAAAAAAGAAAAAAAGAACTTCCAAGGAAGTGGAAGGTAACCTAAGAAAGGCAATAAACAAGTTGTTAACAACTACAGACGTATATTTTTCCACCACTTGCAAATAAAATGTTTTCCAAGATCAAGGTGGTTTTTTGAAGGCCAGATCATATTCAGAACAGATATCAAATCGGCAACCAGTCATAGCCACAGATGGTTGAATTCAAAAGACACCGTAAGTAATTCTTGTTGATTTCATAAAGCCCGC
Organism: Schistocerca nitens; assembly: GCF_023898315.1. Classification (NCBI taxonomy): domain Eukaryota; kingdom Metazoa; phylum Arthropoda; class Insecta; order Orthoptera; family Acrididae; genus Schistocerca; species Schistocerca nitens. Next base: position 591,374,946 of record NC_064619.1, read on the forward strand.
ATCTCGTGGTCGTGCGGTAGCGTTCTCGCTTCCCACGCCCGGGTTCCCGGGTTCGATTCCCGGCGGGGTCAGGGATTTTCGCTGCCTCGTGATGGCTGGGTGTTGTGTGCTGTCCTTAGGTTAGTTAGGTTTAAGTAGTTCTAAGTTCTAGGGGACTGATGACCATAGATGTTAAGTCCCATAGTGCTCAGAGCCATTTTTTTTGATTTCATAAAGGACTTTGATGCTATTGAAACAGACACTATAGATCAAATAATCACGGACTATTACCGACGTTATTACTATGTTCTAGAAAGAAGAGTGAGCAATTTGAATCAAAAAGTGAATGAATATACACTGAAGAACCAAAGAAACTGGTACACCTGCCTAATACCGAAGAGGATCCCCGCGAACACGTCGAAATGCCGCAATAAGACGTGACGTGGACACGACTAATGTCTGAAGTAGTACTGTAGTAAATTGACACCATAAATCCTGGAGGGCTACAGCACGTTGCAAGGCGTGCTAGATATGCTTAATAATGTACATGTTTGGGGATTTTTGTCGCCAGCGGTAGTGTTTAAACTCAGAAGAGTGATCCTGGAGCCGCACTGTTGCAATTCTGCACGTGTGGGGTGTCCCTCTATCCTGCTGGAATTGCCCCAAGTCCGTCGGATTGCACAATGGACATGAATGGATGCAGGTGATCAGACAGTATGCTTACATACGTGTCACCTCTCAGAGTCCTATCTAGACTTATCAGGACTCCCGTATCACTCCAACTGCACATGCCCCACACCATTACAGAGCCTCCACCAGCTTGAACATTCACCTGCTGACATGGAGGGTCCATGGATTCATGAGGTTGTCTCCATACCTGTAAACGTCCATTCGCTCGATACAAGCGAGGCGCGTCTGATCAGGCAACATGTTTCTAATCATAAACAGTACAATGTGGGTGTCGACGGGCCCAGGCGAGGCGTAAAGCTTTGTGTCGTGCGGTCATCAAGGGTACACGAGAGGGCCTTCGGCTCTGAAAGCCCATATCGATGATCAATTAACTTACGGAACTTACGGGTTTGCTGCAAGGTGATGTCGTCGACCACCGCCGATATTTCGGCAGGAGCACACCCTGCCATTCTCAAGGCACAAATGCAAGGAGGAAGCAATGAGCAAGGGAATTTAATACCTCGCTTCACAGAGGAGAAACAAGGAAGACACCACACACAGAACAAGTAACCACAGAGTCAACACACAACCAAAGAAAACCAACATCAGAAATATCGATAGTGACTATTAATCAACAGGTAAGTTAGCACTAATTCTGTCCCTCTGTTTTTTGATGAGAGACAGAGCCGGATTCCAAGCAGCATTTAAACAAAATCCACCACCTCTGTTTATAAGGTTGCTTGATACTTTGATTTCAACAGCTTCCTTAATAACACTATCCCAATAGCTGGACGTGCAATTCAGAATCTCCGTGTTGTTGTATTCCAGGGATAACCGGTGTCAAGGCAATGTTCTGCAATAGCGGATTTGCTCGGCTGTTGTAAGCGTGTGTGACGCTTATGTTCAATACACCGTTCTTCCACATTCCTGATTGTCTGACGAATACATGACATGCCACAACTGCAAGGAATACGATAGACACCAGCCTTACGCAAACCAAGATCATCTTTTACGGACGCCAACAGGGCCTTTAATCTTAGAAGGTGGTCGAAAAACACATTTCACATCACTTTTCCGCAAAATACGGCCAATCCTGTTGGAAATGCTTTCTGCGTAAGGCAAAAAGGCCGTAGACGTAGGTGCCAATTCATTGATATCGTCACTCACCTGTTGCACAGAAGGCTGATAGCGGAACGCACGTTCTATCTGCCTCTCACTTTAACCATTATGAAGAAAGGTGACTTTGAGATGTGATAGCTCAGCTGCCAAACTTTCAGTGTCTGAGATAACGTGGGCCCTGTGAACCAAGGTACGAAGTACTCCTTCACGCTCAGCTGGATGGTGACAACTATCAGCTCGCAGATACAAGTCAGAGTAAGTAGTCTTCGTACAAACAGAATGTCCCAATGTACCATCAGTCTTCCTTCTGACCAACACATCAAGGAAGGGAAGGCATCCATTCTTTTCTACCTCCATAGTGAACTGAATATTCGGGTGAACTGAATATTCGGGTGGATTGAATTCAGGTGTTCCAAAAACCGGTTTAAATTCTCACTACCATGAGGCCAAACGACAAAAGTATCGTCTACATATCTGTAAAAAACACACAAGTTCCAAGGTCGCTGACTCCAATGCGCGTTCCTCAAAGCCCTCCATAAACAAATTGGCCACAATAGTGACAACGGGTTTCCCACTGCAACTCCATCATTCTGTTCATAGTACTAGCCATTGAATAAGAAGTAAGTAGAAGCCAGCACATGTCGAAACAAATTTGTTAACTCGACACCAAACTTAATCTCAATTAACTACAACGAATCAGAGAGAGGAATGCGAGTGAAACGAAAAACCACATGAAAACTGACTAAAATTTCAGAGTCATTCTAACGCAGTCCCTGCAATCGACGCAAGAAATCTGCAGAGTTCTTAATGTGGTGTTCACACCTACCTACTAGTGGGCTCAACAAACTAGCAAGATGTTTAGCTACACGATATGTCAGAGCACCAATATTAGAAAGAATAGGCCTCAACGGGACAGCCTCTTTATGGACCTTAGGGAGGCCATATAATCTGGGTGGTACAGCACAGAAAGAATTAAGGCTGTTGATAGTCTCCTGTGACAAAGAAGTTTTCTTCAGGATATTATTAGTATTTCTCTCAACACTCTTAGCAGGGTCAGCACCGATTTTGCGATACGCCGAATCAGAAAGTAGACACTGCATCTTTTGAATGTAATCGTGCTTGTTCAACAAAACCGTGGCATTTCCCTTGTCCGCTCGTAAAATAAAAATATCAGGATCCATTCTGAGTGAACGTAAAGCAGTCGCCTCAGCTGCTGTAATGTTACACTTGGGTGGACGGGCCCCAGTCAACACACGACAAGCTTTCCTCCTAACCTCTTCCGCAGCCTCGGAAGGTAGTTTATAAACAGCCTGTTCAATAGAACTAATAAAATCAACGAGTGGCAAACTCTTAGGCGTAGGGGCGAAATTCAAACCTTTCCACAGCACAGACAAAGCTGTGTCGGCAAACGTTTTTTCCGTGAGATTGATCACAGAACGTCGAGACTTAAAATTAAAATTAGACACTGAGCCAAGGAGACGTTCAAACTTTGCCGAATGACGAGGAGTTACACATTGAAATTCCCAGTCAGACTGCGACCAAGAGGCACCGTCCACCCAATCTCAAGAAATTTGCGGAAACATGATGTGAAATGTGGTTTTCGATCACCTTCTAAGATTAAGGCCCTGTTGGCGTCCGTTAAAGATGATCTTGGTTTGCGTAAGGCTGGTGTCTATCGTATTCCTTGCAGTTGTGGCATGTCATATATTCGTCAGACAATCAGGAATGTGGAAGAACGGTGTATTGAACATAAGCGTCACACACGCTTACAACAGCCGAGCAAATCCGCTATTGCAGAACATTGCCTTGACACCGGTCATCCTATGGAATACAACACGGAGATTCTGGCTTGCACGTCCAGCTATTGGATAGTGTTATTAAGGAAGCTGTTGAAATCAAAGTATCAAGCAACCTTATAAACAGAGATGGTGGATTTTGTTTAAATGCTCCTTGGAATCCGGCTCTGTCTCTCATCAAAAAACAGAGGGACAGAATTAGTGCTAACTTACCTGTTGATTAATAGCCACTATCGATATTTCTGATGTTGGTTTTCTTTGGTTGTGTGTTCACTCTGTGGTTACTTGTTCTGTGTGTGGTGTCTTCCTTGTTTCTCCTCTGTGAAGCGAGGTATTAAATTCCCTTGCACATTGCTTCCTCCTTGCAGCTGTGCCTTGAGAATGGCATGGTGTGCTCCTGTCGAAATATCGGCGGTGGCCGACGACGTCACCCGGCAGCAAACCCGTAAGCTATTTGAACATTCAGTTCGCCGGGAAAAGTTAAGGTCTCACATATCGATGATGTTTTGTTGAATGGTTGGCACTCAGGCACTTGCTGATCACCCAGCACTGAAATCTGCAGCAATTTGAGGAATGGTTGCACTTCTGTCACGTTAGACGATTTTCTTCTACGCCGTTGGTCCCTTTCTTGCAGGATCTTTTTCCGGCCGCATCGATGTGGGAGATTTGATGTTTTACCGTATTCCTGATGTTCTCTGCACACTCGTGAAACGGATATAGACGTTACCGACCGCGGCACCGCATTCTGCCTGCTTACATCTCTTTCTATTTGAATAGGCATGGGTGTACCAGTTTCTTGGGCGCTTTAGTGTAAAATTTCACCAATAAGGTTGGGAAAAGGAAACAAAACTATCTTGTATTTACAGATGATGATGTTATAATTTCTGAAAATGTAATATCCGTTGTAATACAATTTAATCGTTTAGAACAAGTAGCCAGGATGACCAGCTTAAGAATTCCTGCAGAAAGTAACTAATTTTAATAAACATTAAAAATTCATCCAAATATCTGAAGCTTAAAAAATTGAAATATCTTGCTGAGATGGTTCAAGATAATACGCTGGCGAAAGCTGCTGTAGAGGAAGGAGTACATGAAATGGAAGGGGTATTTGACCTATCCAAAGATCCTTGCAATAGAAATGTCTGTCTGAAAATGCAAGAAGAAGAAACTGCAATACAGTAGTGAGACCAGAATAATTATATGCATGTCACTATGTAGCATTAAACTATAATTGATATAAATTAGTAGAATTAGGAAGGCGAATCGGAAATTTCGGAAATTTGTGGTAAGGTGTTATGGTAAGGTGTTATGGTTCCTAAGCTTACGCGCTACTTAATCTAACTTAAACTATCTTACGCTAAGGACCTCACAGACACCCATAAAGATAAAACGTGATTTTCAAAGAATAGGAAACATGGCCGAGGGAGGACTCGAATCTCCGACGGTGGTAGCCGCGCGGAACGTGACAAGGCGCCTCACACCTCGCGGCTACTCCGCGTGGCAGGCGGATCGTTAAGAAAATATTGGAGCCACGAGAAACTGTAGATGTTTAGAGACTACGAACTAACTACGAAATTTATCGGGAAATATCAGAAGCAATAAGAAAAAGACGTCAAAACTTTTAACATTGCAGCGCGTCAGCAACGTGAGTAATTTAATGATTATAAAGAGTCCGCCTCGACTGCAAATAGCAACCGCATGTTGACCTAGGTTTTGGCGCGGATAACCCCGCCTTCTTCGGAACACACTAAAACTACAAACTGCCTAAAGAGGCATTGTCCAAAATTAATACAGAACGCCCAAAAGAGCAAAAGACTCGCATAAAATGTAAAATAAACGGTACGTGTGTACCATGTCAATAGCTGTACTTAGCTCAAACGTCAGAAGCGTGCTTCCTCACGCCAGCCAACTTTCGGTGGGCCGCGGGCTCTCAGTTAAACTCTGTAGTTTTAGTGTGTTTCGAAGAAGGCGTGGTCATCCGCGCTGAAACCTAGGTCAACATCCGGTTTCTATTTGCGATCGAGGCGCATTCTTTATAATCATTAAAAAGGAGTCACGTATTTTTTTTGGACATTCATTCCGAATGCAAGACAGTAGATTAACCAGCAAATACTGTAACTGTGAGATAAGAAGTCAAAAAGGACTGTGATTCACGAAGTAAATGATTATTTAGAAAAACGTAATACAAAAGCTCAAGAAACAAGTGACAGTGAAGCGCTTAGTGATAAGAGTATCTAGTGTGGAAGGATTCAGAGAAGTAGTAAAGTGGTCATAACACAGGAAGAGACAATATAAAGAGATGAAGATTACTGGAAGAAAAGAAAAGAGCATCGAATAAACAATGAAATTCGCACATGGTACTTCGTTTGCCCATCCGACAGGGGAAATAACCATACAATACATTTCAGTATAACCATAACAATTTAGATCAGTGGTCAGTACAGTGGTTTTGCGTTTTGGGAGGCGACATAACCCCCATGACCAACTTCCTTCCCCCCTCCAAAAAATGGTTCAAATGGCTCTGAGCACTATGCGACTTCACTTCTGAGGTCATCAGTCGCCTAGAACTTAGAACTAATTAAACATAACTAACCTAGGGACATCACACACATCCATGCCCGAGGCAGGATTCGAACCTGCGACCGTAGCAGTCGCTCGGTTCCAGACTGTAGCGCCCAGAACCGCACGGCCACTCCGGCCGGCTGCCCCCCTCCACCCCCCCCCCCCCCCCGCCCCCACTCACCCTACCACTTCACGGATCGGCATTTTTCATTAGCCCTTTATTTGTTGATATCCTCAGCTGTGTCATAAAACACTCAGCAAATACGTAAACGATGACGGTATTCCCTATAAACTATGCAAAAGTTGTTCTGTAGGCGAATTTACATTTTAAATAGGAAGAAAACATGGTGTGTATAGCTTTCAAACGGTTAACAACTTATTTTAAGTGTTGACTCATTTCCAAATAATGTCTGCAATAGCATTCCGCTAGTGTGCCGCCACAAAGAAGATAAATGATAAAGAGCAGCGAGTGTAAAGTAGTCAGTGCTTTATTCTATCGGCCTGCTCCTGCAGGAACAGAAGATGAACGAATTGGTGCGGGCGCGTACAGCACCTCTGCCGTGTAAAACAGAGTTCCCAGCAAGTTTGAAACTTGTGTTAATTTTCCCGGACGCTTCATCCGACTCTGATTTTACGCCTGTCTCCAGCGATATCGCAGGTACACGGAGATGGAAGTTGGGGGAAGTTCTCAACTCTGTATGCCTACATGCGTCGCTGAACTTCTCCTTGCTTTCGAAAGGATGACACGTCCCGTTAACTAAGCAGAGCTCCACTTACTCCCTTCTTTAAACTACTTCTTTTGGGTAAAATATGGAGGTTGGGAGACAACATTTCCCAACGTACAGCTACCGTTTGTGAAATAAATGGAACTTGTTACAATTCGTTCGCTGAGACAACTTTCAAAATAATCGCGTAAGGCTCATTTTCTGTGACAGTGGACTGCTCTGTTACGAGCTCCACCATTGTGAACGAGAAACTCGAAGATTTACCGAACTTTACCCACTGCAGTGGTATAACATTAGATGTGCATGCTGGAAGAAGTGGGCCCGAATTTCCGTCCAGAGAGCCAGTTTTCAGTATTCCATGGTTTCCGTAAATCGCTTAAGGAAAATGGAGGGATGACTGCTTTGAAAAAGACACCGCCTGTTTCTTTCTCTCTGATTCTCTACTTCGAACTTATTCTCTGTCCCTAACAACGTTATCATCGACGTGCCGTTAATCAGTAATCTTGTTTCCGGCTTATTCTGGTGATTTAAGAGGCCTAGTGGTCACAGATGACTGAGAATGATACCGTACAGCAATAGTATGGAGAATATAGCCAGAGATTTTTGAGGAAAACATGATAGTTCTTAGAGCTTAGTCCAAACAACGGTTAATCAAGGCTTTATTAAGTGAGAAGAATGAAGACACAATTTCGTAGAATGAGCATTTGAAACCTAAATAAATTTTTGGTTGGTGGTATACATTTCCCATACTAAGCAGGTATTTTTTTATTTTGTGTCTCAGTTGTAAAGGCTGATGCTTATAAATACGCCAATGAGTTATTCCCACAGTGTTACGAATTAATGAATACTTCTCGAGCATCTGCTCAGTCAAGCGATGAAATTACGGCGTGTTTTCTGCCGACTACTGCTTGGCCATTGTCAAGTAGTAACTGATCGCCGGGAATTGGATCGTCTTGTCGTACACTTTGTTAGCGGTATGAGGGGAATAAGCAGGTATCGATGAGGAATGTGTGAATGCAGTGAAACATTGGAAATATGACAAAAGTATTTGTCTGACGAAGCTGTTATGGTCATAAGAGGTAGTGTTGTATATTATCTGATTAATTCTTGATTTTTCTTCTTATTTTCTCATCATTTTTGTAGTTTTTTAAAATAGCTATTTTGTTTAACTATTACGACTTGGCCTGATTTTTCAAAAGTGAAATTCTTACTTGTTTTTCACTGTTTTCTTTGTACTGGATACCGCTTTTATCAGACTAAATGTCTTTTTTGTATGAGTTCAAAATGAATTGCGCTTGTGCTTTCCTCAACAACAATACGTAATTTATACACTGACAAGGGAACCTCCCCATCGCACCCCCCCTCACATTTAGTTATAAGTTGGCACAGTGGATAGGCCTTGATAAACGGAACACAGATCAATTGAGAAAACAGGAAGAAGTTGCGTGGAACTGTGAAAAAATAAGCAAAATATACAAACTGAGTAGTCCATGGGCCACATAGGCAACATCATGGACACTCTCAGCTCAGGAGCGCCGTGGTCTCGTGGTAGCGTGAGCAGCTGCAGAACGAAAGGTCCTTGGTTCAAGTCTTCCCTCGTGAGAATTTTACTTTCTTTATTTTTACATCGTTATTATCTGTCCGTTCGTTCATTGACGTCTCTGTTCACTGTAATAAGTTTAGTGTCTGTGTCTTGCGACCGCATCGCAAAACCGTGCGATTAGTAGACGGAAGAACGTGCCTCTCCAATGGGAACCGAAAACATTTGATCGCAAGGTCATAGGTCAACCGATTCCTCCACAGGAAAACACATCTGATATATTCTATACGACACTGGTAACGGCATGTGCGTCACATGACAGGAATATGTTGTCGACCCACCTAACTTGTACACTTGGCGAATGGGTAAAAAGATTCTTCTACCTTGCCCGATTTAGGTTTTCTTGTGGATGTGATAATCACTTCCAAAAAAGTGATGAAAACACAATAGTTTGTCACATAAACTGAAAATAAAAAAATTAAACTTTTCACTCGATGGAGGATTTGAACCAAGGACCTTTCGTTCCGCAGCTGCTCACGTTACCACGAGACCACGGCGCTCCTGTGTGCTTAAAGTCCTTGATGTCACGTATCTTCCCATGAACTACTCAGTTTGTATATTTTGCTTATTTTTTCACAGTTCCACACAACTTCTTCCTGTTTTCTCAATTGATCTGTGTTCAGTTTTTCAAGGCCTATCCACTGTGCCAACTTATAACTAAATCTGAGGGGGGTGCGATGGGGAGGTTCCCTTGTGAGGTGACATAAGTCATGAGGTGTATCTAAAGTCGCGTCGGATCTCCTTTTACCCGGCGTAGCACAGCAGCTCGATGGGGCAGTGACTGAACAAATCGTTGGAAGTCCGCAGCAGAAATATAGAGCTACGCTGCCTCATGCTGTCCATAATTGCGAAAGTGTTGCCGGTGCAGAGTTTTGTGCACGAACTGACCTCTCGACTATGTCCCGTAAATTTTCGATGAGATTCATGTCGGGTGATGTGGATCGTTAAATCATTTGGTCGAATTGTCCGGAATGTCCTTGAAACCAATCACGAACAAATGTGGCCCGGTAACATGGAGTATTGTCATGAATGGAATCATGAAGTCTACGAATGGCTGCAGATGTCCTCCAAGTAGCCGAACATTACCACTTGCAGTCAATGATCGGTGTAAACACAACCCACACCATTTTGGAGTTGCCACCATCTTGTTCAGTGTCTTGTTGCAAACTTGCGTCGATGGTTTCGCTGGATATGAGCCACATTTGAACCGTACCATTACCTCTTACCAACTGAAATCGGGACTCATCTGACCAGGCCACGGTTATCCAGTCACCTAGGGTCCAGCTCATATGGTCGCTAGCCTACTGGAGACGCTGCATGCGACGTTGTGCTATCAGCAAAGACACTGGCGTGGTGCCATAGCTCGTTAACGCCAAATGTCACCCCAGTGTCCTAGGCGATACGTTTGCCGTACGCCGCACGTTGTTTTGCGAGGTTATTTCACACAGTGCTGCTTGTCTGTTAGCACTGACACCTCTACCCCAACGCTGCAGCTTTTGCTCAAAAAGTTATGCGTTCGCCGTACGCCGCACGTTGTTTTGTGAGGTTATTTCACGCAGTGCTGCTTCTCTGTTAGCACTGACACCTCTACCCCAACGCTGCAGCTTTTGCTCAAGTGGAGGCCGTCGACCATTACGTTGTCCGTGGTGAGAGCTAATGCCACAAATTTGGTATTCTCGGCCCACTCTTGACACTATGGATCACAAAATATTGAATTACGTAACGATTTCCGAAGTGGAATGTCCCATGCGGCTAGCTCCAGTTATCATTCCGCGTCCAAAGTCTGTTAATTCCTGTCGAGCGATCATATTCACGTCGGAAACATTCTCACATGAGACACGTGAGTAAAAATGACAGCTCCGCCGCTGCACTGCCCTTTCACACCTCGTATACGTGATATTATCGCCATCTGATGAAATGTATATCGCTATCCCCATGACTTTTGTCACTTCAGTGTATACATTATTTCACACAGTCACTTCGGACGTATCCTGTAAGCCCAAAAAATTTCGACACTCGACTGATAAAAAAAGAGGTAATTAACGATAGTGGGTTTAATGCTTCATACAGGGTGTTTCAAAAATGACCGGTATATTTGAAACGGCAATAAAAACTAAACGAGCAGCGATAGAAATACACCGTTTGTTGCAATATGCTTGGGACAACAGTACATTTTCAGGCGGACACACTTTCGAAATTACAGTAGTTACAATTTTCAACAACAGATGGCGCTGCAAGTGATGTGAAAGATATAGAAGACAACGCAGTCTGTGGGTGCGCCATTCTGTACGTCGTCTTTCTGCTCTAAGCGTGTGCTGTTCACAACGTGCAAGTGTGCTGTAGACAACATGGTTTATTCCTTAGAACAGAGGATTTTTCTGGTGTTGGAATTCCACCGCCTAGAACACAGTGTTGTTGCAACAAGACGAAGTTTTCAACGGAGGTTTAATGTAACCAAAGGACCGAAAAGCGATACAATAAAGGATCTGTTTGAAAAATTTCAACGGACTGGGAACGTGACGGATGAACGTGCTGGAAAGGTAGGGCGACCGCGTACGGCAACCACAGAGGGCAACGCGCAGCTAGTGCAGCGGGTCATCCAACAGCGGCCTCGGGTTTCCGTTCGCCGTGTTGCAGCTGCGGTCCAAATGACGCCAACGTCCACGTATCGTCTCATGCGCCAGAGTTTACACCTCTATCCATACAAAATTCAAACGCGGCAACCCCTCAGCGCCGCTACCATTGCTGCACGAGAGACATTCGCTAACGATATAGTGCACAGGATTGATGACGGCGATATGCATGTGGGCAGCATTTGGTTTACTGACGAAGCTTATTTTTACCTGGACGGCTTCGTCAATAAACAGAACTGGCGCATATGGGGAACCGAAAAGCCCCATGTTGCAGTCCCATCGTCCCTGCATCCTCAAAAAGTACTGGTCTGGGCCGCCATTTCTTCCAAAGGAATCATTGGCCCATTTTTCAGATCCGAAACGATTACTGCATCACGCTATCTGGACATTCTTCGTGAATTTGTGGCGGTACAAACTGCCTTAGACGACACTGCGAACACCTCGTGGTTTGTGCAAGATGGAGCCCGGCCACATCGCACGGCCGACGTCTTTAATTTCCTGAATGAATATTGCGATGATCGTGTGATTGCTTTGGCTATCCGAAACATACAGGAGGCGGCGTGGATTGGCCTCCCTATTCGCCAGACATGAACCCCTGTGACTTCTTTCTGTGGGGACACTTGAAAGACCAGGTGTACCGCCAGAATCCAGAAACAATTGAACAGCTGAAGCAGTACATCTCATCTGCATGTGAAGCCATTCCGCCAGACACGTTGTCAAAGGTTTCGGGTAATTTCAATCAGAGACTACGCCATATTATTGCTACGCATGGTGGATATGTGGAAAATATCGTACTATAGAGTTTCCCAGACCGCAGCGCCATCTGTTGTTGAAAATTGTAAGTACTGTAATTTCGAAAGTTTGTCTGCCTGAAAATGTTCTGTTGTCCCAAGCATATTGCAACAAACGGTGTATTTCTATCGCTGCTCGTTTAGTTTTTATTGCCGTTTCAAATATACCGGTCATTTTTGAAACACCCTGTATATTCTACATATTCTCCACCCACTAGAGTGCAAAACAAAGAAAGTCCATACAAACATATATAACCGTCAAAAAATCGTTCTTTGGGATTTTACAATGAAATAATAAGCAACCAGTCTCATGTAAGAAATTAACTTTCTTATATGCAACTGGTTGCTTATTATTTCATTATGAAAGATTACAGTTGTTTAACATGGAAAAACCACTAAACTTTGGGATCTTGTTGAGTTCACGTGTGACGCTGACTTGAATGCAGGTTATTTCGTCAAAGCAGTGCCAAATGGTTCAAACCGTAGCAGCAGCGCGGTTCCGTACTGAAGCGCCTTGAGCCTCTCGGCCACAAGGCCCGCAAAGTATTGGCGCTTCGTGTGAATTTCTGCACTTTGTCGTTTAGTAGTAGGTTCGTCCACGTTACTCATTGCAATTAAGTCGCAGCAGGCGACTGCGCACCGTTGTTTTTGTTCGTATGTAGCTCCAATGCTCTTCGTGACGCAACAACGTCGACAGACTACTGCCGCATGCCCACTGCTTACTACAGCTTGCTCACAACAGGCTGGTCGAATGCACATTCCTGTTGTCTGCACTACTTAGTTCAAACTGCCATGGTAGTTACTGCGCTGACATCGCTTGTACGCCATAAATGAAACCAGTCTCTGAATTTTATGGACAGGCAGTGTACAGCAAAATTCACGACTGTGATGTGGCTGGTGTTCAGTTCATCGCCAGAGAAAGCAATATTTGTGCCCCGCGTCACCGCAACTGTTTCAGCACTACTCAGCTGCAAGCCGCCATCTTCATTAACCGTGTTTTAGGGATTTTAATTCTCTCCATCGGAGAAACCATTTTTTTCCTGTGACGTTGCGTGTCAGGTTGGCTTCGCTTGCTCACTTCGTTGGTAATTACTCCTCTCCTTGTCGATGATTGATTGTTCATCCTTGGCACTTTTTGTTGATGGCTTTGGTGGAGTTCATTAAGCACAATGAATTGAGATGTCATTATTAGTTTATTATCTCATTTGTCGCAAGCTACAATTGAATTATGGTAACAATATTATGCCACGAGATTCGGATAGAAGTTAAGCTTTTCGGGATTCTTCAATCCTGGACGATATTTCCTACTAGACGATTACGTTCAATATTGTTCCGCCACGCGGACGTAAAATTTTGCACACGACTTGACTTCTGACTGAGTGTTCACGACCGATCACATCCGTAGAGTCCTCTGTATACACTGACGCGGCAAAGGAGCTGCTATAGGCATGCGTATACAAATACAAAGATGTATAAACAGGCGTAATACGGCGCTGCGTTCGGCAACGCCTGCATAAGACAACAAGTGTGTGACACAGTTGTTAGATCGGTTACTGCGGCCACAATGACAAGTTTTCATGATTTAAGTGAGTTTGAAAGTGTCGTAGGAACGATGGGACACAGCGTCACTGAGGCAGCAATGGAGTGGGGATTTCCCTCTAGATCATTTGATGAGTGTACCGTGAATATCAGGAATCCGGTAAAGCATGAAATCTTCGACATCGCTGCGGCTGGAAAAAGATCCTTCAAGAACGGGACCAACGACGACTGAAGAGAATCGCTCAGCATGACAGAAGTGCAACCATTCATCAATTTGCTGCAGATTTCAGTGTTGGGTAATCAACAAGTGTCAGCGTGCGAACAGTTCAACGAAACATCACAGATATGTGTTTTCGGAGCCGAAGGCCCTCTCATGTACCCTTGATGATTGCAAGACAAAGCTTTACCCGTCGCCTGGGCCTGTCAACACCGACATTGGACTGTTGATGACTGGAAACATGTTACCCGGTCGAACGAGTCACGTTTCATATTGTCTCGAGCGGATGGACGAGTGGCCAGCGACTTTGCCGCAGTGGTAACACCGGTTCCCGTCAGATCACCGAAGTTAAGCGCTGTCGGGATGGGCTAGCACTTGAATGGGTGACCATCCGATCTGCCCAGTGCTGTTGCCAAGCGGGGTGCACTCAGCCCTTTTGAGGCAAACTGAGGAGCTACTTGATTGAGAAGTAGCGGCTCCAGTCTCGTAAGCTGAAACACGGCCGGAAGTGCGGTGTGCTGACCGCATGCCTCTCCATATCCGCATCGAGTGGCACCTGTGGTCTGAGGATGATACGGCAGACGGTCGGTACCGTTGAGCCTTCCAAGGCCTATTCGGGCGGACTTTGGTTAAGGATGGACGTGTACAGGTATGGAGACAACCTCATGGATCCATGGGGGCTGCAAGTCAGTAGGGGACTGTTCGAGCTGGTTGAGGCTCTGTAATGGTGTGGGGTGTGTGCAGCTGGAGTGATATGGGACCCCGTACGTCTTAATACGACTCTGACGGGTGACACGAACATAAGCATCCTGTCTGATCATCTGCATCCATTCATGTCCATTGTGCATTCCCCCGGAATTGGGCACTTCCAGCAGGCTAATGCGACACCCCAAACGTCCAGAACTGCTACAGAGTGGCTCCAGGAACCCTCTCGTGAGTTTAAATACTTGAGCTGGCCACAAAACTCCGCAGTCATGAACATTATTGGGCATATATGGAATGCCTTGCAACGTTCTCTTCAGAAGAGATCTCCACCGCCTCGTGCCCTTACAGATTTGTGGACAGCCCTGCGGGATTCATGGTGGCAGTTCCCTCCAGCACTACCTCAGACATTAAACGAGCCCATGCCACGTCGTGTTGCGGCACTTCTGCGTGATTGAGGTGCCCTGCACCATATTATGCAGGTGTACCAGTTTCTTTGGCTCTTCATTCTAGTAATCTTGTGGAGACTCCTTTATAACGACTGCTGTGTTGGCAGCCTCAAAAGTAGTAAAACTCATCGTTCAGGCCAGAGATGCTTAACCGAGCGTTATTGCATCTCACTGAGATTGTATTTGTGCTGGTATCGTTCGAGATATAGGAACGATGGCTTCATACACATCCGTAGTTTCACAGAATTTGAAGATTTAGAGGCAAGATTCGAGAGACTAGAGTGGAGCAACATTTCTCTAAATTCTGAGAATAATTGGTATGAAGTCAGAGACAAACTGATTTGCAAACGTCTTGCAACCATAACGCCGAGAAAAGGCAATAAATAAATAATAAAATGAGATACTAAAGAAAAATTGTTCAAATGGCTCTAAGCACTATGGGACTTAACATCTGAGGTCATCAGTCCCCTTGACTTAGAAGTACTTAAACCTAACTAACCTAAGGACATCACACACATCCATACCTGAGGGAGGATTCGAAGCTGCGACTGTAGCAGCCGCGTGGTTCCGGACTGAAGCGCCTAGAACCGTTCGGACACAGCTGCCGGCCGACATAGTAAAGATATATATGTAGTCAAGGGAGTGCTGAACGTATGGCCTCTGTATTTAATTTGTATATAAGAAGTCAAGGAAGTGAAATAAATTTTATGTCAGGTGCAAACTCTCTCTGCCAAATTAACAGTCTGGCCGAAACTGAAATTTGTAAGAACTTTTAAACTGGATGTACTGCCGACGCAGCACAAAATGCGGTTTAAGGATAAACAAAACAAAAACAAATAAACTGTAGGGTTGCAGAGAGAAAAATAATGATGTGCTAAACGTAGATGTTTAGAGAAAAAAAGCAATAGGACAATAAAAGAATCAAACAGCGTGGATGAAACGTAGAGCAACGTCTCTGAAGCTGGGATGACACCGGAAGTCAACTGTAGGAATGCAAGAAATTATATTTAACCTGTGAACTCTGCTAGCATAGATCATGTTTGAACTTTAGGAATGAACTTCTTGTAGTGTATGGTTACAATACTGTATGGAAATGAAGAGCGCACTGTGTGAAGTGGAGAGGAAAGAAGAGGTTACATTTAACATCCGACATCACAAAAGAATACTGAAAACTAAATCTACACTTTAACTGTGACCCGAAAGAGCACTAGAACGCAAGGTGAAAATCAAGAATATGAGAAACTCGTACTGCTAGGGGAGAAAGAGACATCCGTCAGCCGGATGAGATGGCCAAGCGGTTCTAGGCGCTTCAGTCCGGAACAGCGCGACTGTTACGGCTGCAGGTTCGAATCCTGCCTCGGGCATGGATGTGTGTGATGTCTTTAGGTTAGTCAGATATAAATAGTTCAAAGTTCTAGGGGACTGACGACCTCCGATGTAAAGTCAAATAGTGCTCAGAGCGATTTGAACCAGTTTTGAAACGCTCCGCTGCAGAGTGAAAATATCATTCTGGAGATGACAGTTTTCACAGTGACGAGGCAAGATTCCATTTAAATGGGAAGGTGAACCGTCATAATGTGAGAATATGGGGTACGGAACAACCACATGGAGTTGTTCAACTTAAGAGGGACTCTTTAAAACTTAATGTGTTTTGTGCACTTTCACAGGGTAAGGTGTATGGTTCATTTTTCTTTGCCGAGAACTCTGTTACATTAAGCACATATCTCGATATGCTTGAGAAATTACTATTCCCACAGTTGGAGACTGATTCGAACGACTTCGTTTACCACCAGGTTGAGGCACCGCTACACTGGCATCTGGAAGCGCAGGAATTTTCAAATCAAATTATTGCTGAACGATGGATCTGTCGCATTGGACCAAATGATTCGGCGCTACATTACTGGCCTCCAAGGTGACCGGACCATACTGTATGTGGTTATTTCTTGTGGGGGTTTATAAAAGACTCCGTTTATGCGCCTCCATTACCGAAACAGTGAATGATCTGAGACATCGCATAACAGCAGTTGTGGTAGCTCTCAAGACACACTCGCTCTAGTGTGGGAACAATTTGAATACCGCATACACCCTGTATTACAGATAACATAAATTAAAAATTTAATATCAGAAGGGAGTGGTGGTACTAGGGGTACCCATAAGTCCTCTTCCGCTCCGTAGGCTCATAGCTACTGCCTTAACTCTGTAGTGAGCCGCGCGGGAATAGCCGAGCGGTCTAGGGCGCTGCAGTCATGGACTGTACGGCTGGTCCCGGCGGAAGTTCGAGTCCTCCCTCGGGCATGGTTGTGTGTGTTTGTCCTTACGATAATTTAGGTTAAGTAGTGTAAAAGTTTAGGGACTGATAACCTCAGCAATTAAGTCCCATAAGATTTCACATACATTTGAACATTTTTGAACTCTGTAGTGAAGGACGTAATCGCTGGCACATTCCTAGATGTTCACGTCTTCGTACTTAATCATTGCAGAACCCACAATAGAGTCAGAGTAGCCAGAAGGAGCATCGACACTTTCACACAGCATGCAGCCAACAATACGAAGACGATTAAATATTTTCAACGACAGATTCTTAAGTTCTTTATTGATTTTCTGTAATCCGCTTGCTCTCTCAGTAAGCTTCTTCTACAGTGATGTCACCAGTCTGTTACAAAGAATTAAACCTGTGAATTTCACAAGATTAGAGCACCATATTTGAACCTTCTGATATTGCAGTGCCTTTGGAACATTGTATTGTCATTCGGAATAACACAGGCACTACAATATCGTATTGGTTCGCCGACACCGGCAAACGACTTTCAAGTCGAATGTGCCGTCCGTACGGGAATATACATACTGGACGCTCGAGTACACGTATTAGACACTTGATTGACGACATATGAAAGTTTGGATGTGGCCCTGGGTCGTGTTCGAATAGTCTAATGGTAAGGTGACCGCTCGAAATAAGCGGGAAATTTGGGACTCGAACCCGACAAAAATTTTCCTTATCGTCATTACATTCTACAGCTGATGGTTGTCCATATTCGCAGTTTCGAATACATGTATATTTGAACCTGGTTTCTTATGAAGTTGCCGGCCGCTGTGGCCGAGCGGTTCTAGGCGCTTCAGTCCGGAACCGCGCTGCTGCTACGGACGCAGGTTCGAATCCTGCCTCGGGCATGGATGTTTGTGATGTCCTTAGGTTAGTTAGGTTTAAGTAGTTCTAATTCTAGGGGACAGATGACCTCAGATGTCCCATAGTGCTTAGAGCCATTTGAATCTTATGAAGTTACAAGTGAAAGATTTAGTGTATGTTGACTTGACAGAGTTACTGCACTTGATTTGCTTTTCAGTATAATTTTGAATAAACACTGATCAGTTTCTCATTACAGTGCATTACATAATCTTCTAGTTACAGAATAAATGTTACCTTTCCGAGACGGCTCTCCACGCTAAAAGATCGCAGTAACGGGTTCCTATGGAGGAATGTTGCTTAGTTGCTGTCAAATATCCTGCAAAATCGTCATGTCTGTTTGTACAAAAAATTATACATTCAAAGAAAAATTAATTTTGTTTACGTTTTGTTTGTGCACTGAATCCACACGTGACCCCAGTGTTTTCCCTATCGCTTACAGTTTTTCCACGATATGACTTCATTGTGAAACTGAAGATATGCAACACACAAGTAACTGTAATGAAAAGATTTAATCGTTCAGTATGCAAAAAAATTTTTTACGGCATAAAAATTAAACACCTTTTAGTTACATAGGAATTACGTGTCCATTTGCTTATATCTGCTATCTGTCTTTTCCTTAAAGCACATAATATAGCTTTAAGTTGTCGAATGTGGTGTGCTGCCATAATGGTATTCCAGCGACCCTCATACTGTCGTTCCATCACTTTGACGTCGTGAGTAAAGAGCACTCACCTTCGTCCTCACTGAAATGACCCACGTTTCCAGTGGAAAAAACCACGGTGACTGTTCAAAAAGTGAATCTTAAGGCACAACAAGTAGCCAGGTTTCTTGAACGTGTCCATCACATTGGTTTCAACAGAAATGTAATGTGTGTACTTTTTGCTGCCTAAGAAACTACAGACAACATCATTGATTCAACTTCTAGCCTTCCTATCACTTACTGCTACTTTTAAATCAAAGTTTGAATCGAGCGCCACTTTTAAAATGTAAGGTACAAGAAAAATGCCATGAATTTTGCTTCTGATAGGTTGGAAAATATCTTCTACAGGTACTTGAAACATTCTCACTGTAATAGAATACCCATTTCGAACATTTTATGAGATGAAACTTCCTGGCAGATTAAAACTGTGTTTCGGACCGAAACTCGAACTTGGGACCTTTGCCTTTCGCAGGCAAATGATCTACCAACTGAGCTACGCACGCACGACTCAGACCAACGACCTCACAGCTTTTACTTCTGCCAGTACCTTGTCTCCTACCTTTCAAACTTTACAGAAGCTCTCCTGCTGAAGTTTTATATTAGCGCACACTCCGCTGCAGAGTGAAAATCTCATTCTGGAAAAATCCCCCAGGCTGTCCCCGCAATATTCTTTCTTTCAGGAGTGCTACTTCTGCAGATTCGCAGGAGAGCTTCTGCAAAGTTTGGAAGGTAAGAGACGAGGTACTGGCAAAAGTAAAGCGGTGAGGAAGGGGCGTGAGTCGTGCTTAGGTAGCACAGATGGTAGAGCACTTACCCGCGAAAGGCAAAGGTCCCGAGTTCGAGTCTCGGTCCGGCAGGCGGTTTTAATCTGCCATGAAGTTTCATATTAGAGCACACTCCTCTGCAGAGTGAAAAATCTCGTTTTATGAGATGTTCTCCATGTACAAATTATGCCCTATGTGACGCTCCCCACTTATATTCAGATCACCAAAATTTCCAAACAGTACACTTCTCTTTTTGTAATGTTCCCTTGCTGTTAGATAGTATGTAGTAAGCTCACCACAAATGCAACAAAAACAGTGTAATACCGCTAAAAAGATTTAAAAGTACTGAATATTAAAATGTAAATGTCGTGTAACTAGGGCCTCTCGTCGGGTATACCCTTCGCCGGGTGCAAGTCTTTCCATTTGACGCCACTTCGGCGGCTTCCGAGTCGATGGGGGTGAAATGATGATTGTTAGGACAACACAACACCCAGTCCATGAGCGGTGAAAACCTGCGACCCACCCGGGAATCGAACCCGAGCCCTTAGGATTGACATTCTGTCGCACTGACCACTTTTTCTTTTTTTTTTTCTTTTTGTTCGGTATTGTTTGTTGTAATTGTTCGGTGTGGATGTCGCAGGACACCCATTCAAGCTCAGTGCTGAGCTGTTGACTCAGTTTTTTTTTATTACAGAGGGCAGGTAACCCTCTGACCGAACATGCTGAGCTACTGTACCGGCTATCACTCTGCTACCGGGGGCGGACAGTATTGAATGTTGATTGTCTTGATTCTTATTATATCTGAACACACTAAAAATCACAAGAATAAGCCATTTTTTCTGGCGTTGGCCTACGTTATTAGCTATCTTTGTAGCAGTCCGCCACCAGGTAATGACTTCGAGTTAACTTTCTGCGCACGGAGATTGGGCAGTCAATACGTGTTGGCTTTTTGGTGTTGGGGACTTTGTCGGTTTTACATCGCATACCGTTGTCCCAGTTAGACGGTTACGTACCATGTAACTGTCATTTATTACGAATTTGCCCCGTAGCTCGTGCCGGTGGTGTGAACATCACGGAGCGGGACGGCGTCCGTGATGGAAGGCAGCGATGGCGCACTTTGGCACGGCCGTGCCTCGATGGCGACACGCACGCGTGACCAGCTCGCGGCCGGCCACCCGTCGCCGTAATTACGTTCTTCCGGCCGAGACGAGATTGCAGGCGTGCTCGGCGGTGATTGTGATGGATGCCTTAATCAGCAGTGCGTCTGCAGTAGCGGCATGGAAGTGAACAGCTATCTGTTTCCATTAGGGGGACAGTTATCTGTTCGTGTCAGCGACGCTTTATGCAAGGAGCTCCCCGCGCGAGGGACGGCGCTGCTTGCATGCCACTCTGCTTACAGCAAATGCGAGCACTAGCTAACGTTTCATTCACTGACGGTTTTCTTGTAGTATGCGATTATCCCTGGCAGATAACTTTTAATCCTTACAGCAGCTGTATTTTGGACCTTCAGTACTACTGCAGGTTCTTCGATTTCTACAGAAAAGGTCTACTTCTTCTGCGTGGTCAACACGTCTTTTCTAAATTTTGAAGAAAGGCATCGTTCCACCAGTCTGTACTTTAAAAAATTAGTTCATAAAGCACTACTAGTTTCGAGCGTTACTCACTCCAAAGAGCATGTACAAACATAACAACATACAATAATTAAAGCGAAGATAGAAAAGCATACATAAGTGGAATAGGTGTAGTGTTTTCTCAAAAACAGTGGTTATCTACTACGGACGTGGATACGTCAAACAACTTGCATGCCATGTGTACTTGTGTGTAGCAAATTCTCCAAGGTGCACGACTGAAAACATATAATATATAGACTGACAGTGGGTGTGAGAACATATAGCCTGCGAGTCTTGTTTTTTTTATTTTCTTCTTTAAAATTAACAGCGATAGCAGCCCTCAGTCAAGAAAAGGAGTCTTTTGACCCAGGTTTTGGCACTGCCATGAGTGCCTTCATCAGAAATAGAACTCTCAAATTGGCATGTCACATGTTAAATTAAAACTGAAGCCATAAAATTTTATGTATTCTGTTTTGTAAATTCTTTGACTAAAAAAATGGCTCTGAGCACTATGGGACTCAACATCTTAGGTCATAAGTCCCCTAGAACTTAGAACTACTTAAACCTAACTAACCTAAGGACATCACACACACCCATGCCCGAGGCAGGATTCGAACCTGCGACCGTAGCAGTCCCGCGGTTCCGGACTGCAGCGCCAGAACCGCTAGACCACCGCGGCCGGCCTTTGACTAAAGCTTTGTCGCTTGAGTTTTAATTTAACATGTGAGATGCCATTTCAGAGTTCTATTTCTGATGAAGGCACTCATAGCAATGCCGAAACCTGGATCAAAAGGCTCCTTTATGGTGACCAAGGGCTGCCATTACTGTTAATTTTACCTTGTAAAAGGTCGCTGACCACACAGCCATGTTCAAAACTTTATTTATTTATTTTTTCTTTTCTTAGGAAACATTACATGCGTTGTAGTTGTACAGCCTCTTATAACATGCCTTTCATTTCAATATAGTGTATTGTTAAGTTTATAGATACCGCTGAGAATGAGCAACGCTCGAGAGAAGTAGCGCTTGCTACTGCTATAATGGCTGGTTATCGAGATTTAACTGTGTTGGAATGTGATGTTACAGTCGGCGCACGAGCGATGACACACAGCGTCTCCGAGGTAGCGATGAAGTGGGAATTTTCCTGTACGGCCGTTTCAAGAGTGTACCGTGAATAACAGGGATCCGGTAAAACATCAAATCTCCGACACTGCTGCAGAAGGAAAAAGATCCTGCAAGAATGGGACCAACGACGACTGAAGAGAATCGTTCAATGTGACAGAAGTGCAACCCTTCCGTAAGTTGCTGCAGATTTCAATGTTGGGCCATCAGCAAGTGTCAGTGTGCGAACCATTCTACGAAACATTTTCGATATGGGCTTTCGGGCCCGAAAGCCCACTCGTGTACCCTTGATGACTGCACAAAACTTTCCGCCTCGCCTGGCCCCTTCAACACCGAAATTAGGTTGTAGATGACTGAAAACATGTTTCCTGGACGGACGAGTTTCGTTTCAAATTGTACCGAGTGGATGGACGTGTACGGGCATGGAGACGACCTCATACATCCATGGACCCTACAAGTCATCAGCGGACTTTTCATGCTAATGGAGGCTCTGTAATGATGTGGGACGTGTGTAGTTGGAGTGATATGGGACTCCTGATACGTCTGTATACGACTCTGACCAGTGCCACGTACGTAAGCAATGTATCTGATCACCTGCATCCTTTCATGTCCGTTGTGCATTCCAACGGACTTAGGCAACTTCAGCAGGACAATGCGACACCTCAAACGTCCAGAATTGCTACAGAGTGGCTCCAGAAAAACTCTTCTGAGTTTAAACACTTCCGCTGGCTAACAAACTTCCCAGTCATGAACATTATTGAGTATATCTGGAATGCCTTGCAATGTGCTGTTGAGAACTCCACCCTCTCGTAATCTTACGGATTTGTTGATAGACCTGCAGGGTTCATTGTGTCAATTCCCTCCAGCACTACTTCTGATATTAGTGTAGTCCTGCCCACGGCCTGTTGTGGCACTTCAAACACGCGGGAGCCCTATATGATATTAGGCATGTGTACCAGTTGTTTTGGCTCTTCGGTGTAGTTTACTCTCTTAATTTCTTGCATGATTTTGTGCTTGCCAGGCACGATCTAGGGTTCTTATTACTGTGTAATGTATAGTTTTGCCGCATTTTGTATGGATAGGGTCTGTGACTGCTGTGTTAAGGTGCAATATGAGTTGGTGACCCTTTGCACGAAGCTCCAGGTGGTGCTGGCTTTGGTCAGGTCATGCCGCTTGCTGTTGCCTTGGGCATCACTGTGGGAGCCGTTGCGGGGATCTGGAGGCCGTCCAGCGTGTCCCACATATCCTCTAGATCTGTCCACTACTGTGGCAGTCCTGGGTACTGCCCACACTGAAGCTGACCCCTCATCTG
The DNA here is from genome assembly GCF_023898315.1 of Schistocerca nitens. Taxonomy (NCBI): domain Eukaryota; kingdom Metazoa; phylum Arthropoda; class Insecta; order Orthoptera; family Acrididae; genus Schistocerca; species Schistocerca nitens. Next base: position 591,398,416 of record NC_064619.1, read on the forward strand.
TGGTCGAGTGGAGAGGTCGCTCCAAGGAGAAGCAAGGAGCGAAAGAGTTCCGGGGGGGGGGGGGGGGGCGATCGGGTTACCACCTCGACCCGTCTGATGGTTTAGGGCGCTAGCTCTTTGTTCTCACGAAGTAATAAGCCCTATTGACAGGGTACGTCAAATCAATCCCATATTTTAAGATATCCAGAAGGCTTTTGACACCGTGCCTCACAAGTTAGTCCTAATCAAATTGCTTATCTACGGACTATCCTCTCAGTTGTGCGACTGGATTCGTGATTCCCTGCAGAAACGTCACAGTTAGAAGCATCTGGCGAAAAGTCAACGAGTAAAACAGAACTGGTTTCTGGCGTTCCTCAAGGATATGTTTCAGATTTAGACCTTCTTCTATTCCTGTTCTACATAAACGATTTAGGACACAATCTGAATAGCACTCTCAAATTGTTCGCGGATGACGCTGTCATTTACCATCTTGTAAAGTCATTAGATGATCAAAACAAGTTGCAGGACGATTTATGCAAGATATCTGTATTGTGCAAAAAGTGGCAGTTGGTTCCAAATATTGAAAAATGTGACGTAATACACTTGAGTACCAAAAGGAATCCATTAATTTCGTTTACACGATAAAACATACAAATCTTAAGGCTCTAAATTCAACTAAATATTTAGGAATTACTGTTATGAATAACTTAAGTCGGAACGATCAGAGAGATAAGGTAGTACGTAAAGCAAACCAAAGATTACGATTCGTTTGTAGGATACTGGGAAAATGCAAAAGGCCTACCGAAGAGACTGCCTACAATAGGTTTGAACGTCCTCTTCTGGAGTACTGCTGTGCGGTGTGGGATTCACATCAGATAGAATCGATGAAGGACAACGACAAAATTCAGAGAAGGATAGCTCGTTTTATGCTATCGTGAAATAAGTGACAGAGACCCACGGATGTGACACATTAATTGGGGTGGCAGTCATTACATAAAGGCGTTTTTCGTTGAGGCAGGATCTTATCATGAAATTTCAGTCACCAACTTTCTCCTCGTAGTTTTAAAATATTTTGTTGTCGCCCACCTGCATGGAGGGGAATGATCATCATAACAAACTAAGAGAAATCAGAGCTCGCACACATAAATTTAAGTCTTCGTTTTTACCGCGCACTCTTCGAGATTGGAACGGTAGAGAAATATCTTGAAGGTGGTTCGATGGTTCAATGAACCTCCTCTCAGTCGTTTAATTATGAATTGCAGAGTAATCATGTAGATGTCTTCAAATGGGTGAAAGAATAGACAGTGACACTTTCTCGCATGACTAGTTTTGAGACACCAACAAGACTGCGTCATTATTATTAACAGGCGTTAGCGTAAATTTTAGTCACTACTGGTATTTTCTTTTTTTTTTGAATTTCTATCCGAATTATTTGACTTCCAAATATGTATTTCGACAACTGATGTAGTTGGCGCATTCAGGTGCTTCGATAAGAAAAAGTCTGCTTAGAAGGGCATAACCAAAGCCGGTGGCCGAACTCGATGATAATTAACGATGTGACCCCTGCAATTTGTAATAGTCGTCGTGGCTCAAAACAACGAGCTGACTATGACAACTAAGTCAGTAGTCAGGAGATTGCGCGTCAACTCGTTAAAGCAACATGCACCCGTGCACTTAATCAGTCAAAGTGAGAAATCCATGGAAGTGAGGAAAGTTGATTCGACAGCATGACGAATTAAGCACAAAAATTGGAATACCGTAGTATATTATAATCAAGTCGATCTTTGCAGCTCAGCAGTTATCGATCATTTAGAGGTCTTGTGTCGATTCCTGGTGCTGTCAGCGTTTTAGGAAAACTGAAAAATCACTGGGAGAGAACTGTACTAACTTCCTGCCCCTCATGTCACTCATATCTCATCTGCTGGGGGCATTGGTTGGTCGGCGGCATGGTATGGTACCCAGTACCATATCGCAAGGTTCCTTCTTCCTTATCTATCACGGTAGCTCACTCAACGAAGACCACAAAATCTCAACTGGAGGGAAAAATTAGTGTAGTGGCAAATGTTTGTACAGTAGTAGAGGGGAGCGTGATGAATAACATACTAAAGATCATGACCGGTACGGCCGAGTGTGGGGGGTTGTTACTGTCATTTTGTCAGGTTTTACTCTAATATCTCGAAAACCGTGGCATCTAGCTAAGCTGTTTCCCAGTTCAAAACTAAACCACATTAATTTTCCTACAAGAAAGACCTTTTTGCTAGCAGTTTCCTCTTTGCAGGGGAGGGAAGAACCGTAGATTATTGAAAATAGTGTTTTAACGGTATAAAATTGGTGTTTATTGTTACATAAAGCGGGTTATGGACAGATATTAACAAACTGAAAATAACAGCACTATATAAATAAGAGGTCAGTGAGTTATTTTATCTACTCACATGAGAGAACTGGAAAGGAAACGCTTGGGACTGTGCTGTAAACTGAAAAGCGAGCAGCAGTCTCGGTGAGGGAAGTCGATCTTCCCGGAAGAACGGTACAACTGCTGTACGGGATGAGTAAGAATCAATTTCTCTCTAATTTGTGCGACACAGAGAATGGGGAATTCTCAGCTCGCTCTTCATTGTGCGTACCTATGAAGGAGGGAAGTGTAGGACCACAATTCGGTGACCTCTCTTCTCTCATTCCTTTAATCTCCACCCCCGCCTTTCCGCCTCGTTACACGTCCAGATCACAATTTATGACTCAATAAGGTTCCACTCCACTTACATGTGTTAGATACAATTAATTTTTCTCTTAACTCACGTAATTACGAATGGAAAATAACTTTATACCATTAAGCACTGTTTTAGTAATATGTGATTTTTGCATTCCCTGAAACGTAGATATTAGCTCTAGAGAAAAGATGAATAGGACCTTTTTTTGTACGAAATTTATTGTAGCTTAATTTTGTACACGGAAATCTTCACCAGAAACCACTGTTTTCGAAATAACCAAGAAACATTTCACCGACAGTGGCCTTTAAAAGTCTCCTCCCCCCCCCCCCCCTCCTCCGACCACCCACTCTCACGATCAAACCGCACCGGTCAGAAAATTTTTAGTATGTTGTTCATTGCACTCCACCCCTCCCCCCTTTCCTTTCCACTCTACAAAAATTTGTAATTACGGCAATCTTTTTCCCCTCATTCCCCTTCGTTGTCTGAACTACAGAAACGATAAGTATGATGTCGAAGAAATTTGGCGGTGTCCGAGGAACTAAGAAAAAAATGTGTGTCTGGTTTTAGAAATGACATCGGAGGCGAATAAAAATATTCGATCTTCACACTTTTTTTCTTTTTTTTATGATAATACTAACGAAGGACAGCAAGCGCTTCTTGTAAGTCATGATATGTAGCAAATTATTTTACAGTAGCAACGGAAAAAATCATCTGTGCATCCTTTGTTAGTGGATGTACACCATGTACAAATACTGATAAATATTCAGTTTTCTATTTTACTACCGTATTTTTACAAGTGATTCAACAATCTCTACGATCTCCAACGTGCCACATTATAAAATGTTATAGGCTTCGTCTTTCGATGATATCTTACAGAGACTCGAAATGCATTACGAGGTACGTGAACATTTCAATCAAGATGAATGACCTTTCTTTCAGTTCCGTTGAAAGAATGTTTTTGGATCAGCTTGTGTACCTACATGCGTATTGCAATAACCACGTAAAGTAAATTGTTGTACCATAGACGAAATCACAAACTGTAGACAAAACTCAAACAGACGTACTACTGGACCACAGTTTAAAATGTGGTATCCTTGAGTAAATCGTTGTGTCACTCTAAAAGCATGACGGGGTGTGACAATGAAGCAGAAAGTGTAACTGAAAAATGGCTGTGCAATGTTTAACCCAACAACCAAATACTTTACGAACAGCCACGCTATAACGCCAGCGAATTGAAAGATTTTTTAAAAATCGTTTAGAAGTATGGAAAGATAATCTACTTTTGGAAACACAACAATAACCACGACCCGAAAGATGCTTTTAAACTCTGGAAACACAAGCCGCACTTTATTCTCACGAAGTAATGAGTGCTATCGACAGGGGATCTCAAATTGATTCCGTGTTTCTAGATTTCCGGAAGGCTTTTGACATCGTTCCTCACAAGAGAAGTCTGATCAAACAAAGTGTCTGTGGAGCATCGTTTCAATTGTGTGCCTATATCCGAGGTCACAGTACGTAGTAATCGACGGAAAGTCATCGGGTAAAATGATGTTAACATCTGGCGTTCCCAAAGAAAGTATTATACGCCCTCTGCTGTTCCTAATCAACATCAACAATTGAGGAAACAATCTGAGCAGCCATCTTAGATTATTTCCAGATGATGGTGTTATTTACCGTCTTCTGAAGCCATCGGATCAAAACCAGTTGAAAAAGACGTAGACATGCCTGCTTGTCCGCATCGTAATTCCGGATAAGAATATCTGCAATATCGTATTTATCTGTGGACACAGGGAAAACGACTTTCAAGTAAACTGCCTCGCCTGTACAGAAATATGCGTAATGGATGTACCAGAACAGGTTGCAGACATATGGTTGGTGACATATGGCAGTTTGGGTCTGATCGTCGGTGTGGTCGGATAGCCTAACTTGCGTACACTGCGTCTAAGAGACGTTCTATATTATTAGACCTACGAACGAATAAAGCCGTTGTCATCCCGGCAAAGGAGATACCGTTTGGGCGTTATTGATTATAAACTAAGCAGGCTAATCGGTCGGACGGGCCAGTACTTACCCCTGCGGCCAAAAGTTGATACACAAATATTCATTGAGAAACGTAAGTAGGAAGGTGTGAGCCAGCATCGCATACTCAACGGTTAAGAAACGAAAACCTAATACAGTGACCCTTCATTGTTTCAAAGAAAAAAAACATCTACTAATTCAGCATATAAGATCCAAAAGCGGTATGTGTTAAAGCACGCTGTACGGAGGAAATTCGTGAATACGCCTCAAAATTCAGAGGAGTTGGCAACGTGTCTATTCTTTCTTTAGAAGGTGCCAATAACATTACGGCGCCGTGCACAAAATAAGCGGTATACCTCCAGGGGCAGGATATGTAGTGATATCTGAGAAATTTCGTTGGAAAAGACATCTAAATCCAACAGAGAATATGTTTAAGATACCACCGTCTTTCTTTCTTGGTATCTTTGATGCATCTTAAGCAGTATACCGGACAATGAAGCGGTTAGGTTTTGAGGAAGAAATATCAAGCGTCAGTCTATTCGCGGAAAATTGCTTTCCCATATTAAATTTAAAAATATAGAAAAAAATGATAAAACGACCACACGCGATAAGCTGGAAGTCTGGGTTCGAGTCCCAGTACGCTACAAATTTTCACTGTCGTCACTACGTTATACAGCTGACGGTTGTCCATATTCGCAACTGCATTTTGTGTATGTGATATCTGCATGGTGTGAAAAGTGGCAATTGTCTCTCAGTAAGGAAAAGCTTGAACTCAAGCGCATGAGTACAAAAAGAAATCCGTTAAATTTCGATTACACGATAAATCACGCAAATTTAAAGGCAGTCAATTCGAGTAAATACCTACAAATTACAACACTGAACAACTTAGGATAGAATAATCAAATAGATAACCAAATAAGAACGGAGGACATTGAAAAATTCAAAGAATGTTAGCTCGTTTCTTATTATTGCAAGATAGCGAAGAGGATGCCATGGATAAGATAAGTGAGTTGGGATGACAATTATTGAAACAGAAGTGTTGTTCGTTATGGAGAGACCTTTTCAAGAAATTTCGTCAACACCTTTCTCCTCTGAATGTGAAAATATTTTAATGTCGTCAAACTACATAGGTAGAAATGGTCATCACAAGAATATAAGAGAAATCAAAAAGATTTAAGTGTTCATTTTTCGAATGCGCCGTGTGGGAGTGGAATGGTAAAGAAATAGTCTGAGGGTTATTCGAAGAATCGTCTGCCAGGCAGAGTGGTCATACAGGTATAATCATGTAGATGTAGAATTTAATGTTGTTGTTGCCTTCAGTTCGAATACTAGTTTCATCGACTCTCCATGTTGGTCCATGTTGAACTGGTCTCTTCGTTTGCGTATTACTACTGAAAACTACATCCTCTTGAACCTGTTTACAATCCTTGTCATCCCTCTACGATATGTATCCGCCACATCTACCTCGACAAGTAATGTAAGTGGTAGATTAGGAAATTAGTGATAAGGTTCTATGGGACCAAACTGCTGTGGACATCGGTTCCTAAGCTTACATACCACCTAATCTAACTTAAATTGACTTACGCTAAAGACAACACACACATCGATGCCCGAGGTAGGACTCGAACCTCCGACGGGGGGAGCCGCACGGACCGTGAAAGGCGCCCATAGACCGCGCGGCTACCCCGCGCGGCCGCAAAGTGAGTACTTATTAATGGCGCCCCAAGGCTACTGTCACCTTTGTCCTATACAATTCTTTCTCCCGATTGCATTTATTGTCTCTTCACTACTCATCCGACCTACCCATATAATTTGCAATTTTCTTCTGCAGTTTCACATCTGAAATGTTTCTGTTCCCATACTGTGTCTGCTGTTTGTCGTCCACGTTTCGCTTCCACGTAATGCTACACCCCAAACAAATACTTTCAGAACACTTACGGAAAACTTAATTTCGTGTTAGATATTAAAATATTTCTGTCTTACGAGCTCTTTTTCTAGCTATTGCTTGTCTGAATTTCATATCCCCTTTACTCCAGCCATGGTCTGTTATCTTGCTGAAAAAAGAGCAAAACTTATCAACTACTTTTAGTGCCTCATTTCTTAATCTAATTCCCTGATCAACACCTCTTTTTATTCGAATAAACTAAATTAACCTTATTTTACTTTCGTTGATTTTCGTATTATAACTTTCTTTTGAGGCACTGTACATTCCGTTTGTTTGATCATCAAAAACGTTGCAACGTGTGTGAATTCCTAAGGGACCAAACTGCTGAGGTCATCGGTCCCTAGACTTACGCACTACTTAAACTAACTCATGCTAAGAACAACAAACACGCATTCATGCCCGAGGAAGGACTCGAACCTCCGGCGGGAGGGGCCTGCGCAATCCGTGCATGGTGCCTCAAACCACACGGCCACTCCGCGCGGCTTTTGATATTCCAATTCCGTTTCTGCACTGGAGCGACTTCAACCAAACTTGGCACACGTGTCCTTTATTGTCAGGCTAACTCTGTTCTAAACACATTTTGCATGCAGTATCCGAATATGCCTCTGAATGTGCCTACAAAGCTATATCATTGTTAAGACACATAGATAAGGAGATATGACGTCATAAATAGCGAGACGCATGAAAAACTGCAGCATCATGCTTAACGTTGAAATTTGTAACTGCTTTGTTATTTACTCTATTCGCAATATATTTCCCATACAGTATCCACTTATACCGCTGAATGTACCTACACAAATACATTCTTATACCATACATGACTCAAGAAATATGAGATTCATAAACACTGGGATGCGTGAAAAATTGCCGTATCATTCATGCACTTTTCATGCATTCGTTACTTACTACTAAGTCACTCGCACAGTCGACTCAGCTTAACAGCTCTCAACTGCGAAGCGCAAATGGCTGTAGGCGAAAACAGTAGCCTACAAAGCTTTGAAAAGGCGTTGCCATATAGACGTTTACAAAATCGCGTTCTAGACACGAGAAGTAGCTGCGCCAAATGTACAGACACTGTCCGAAATCAAATTTCTTAATCTGGATACTGTACTTCTACACTTATTTATTATGCATATATCTTTGTGTGACTGATTTCAAAGCGTTTTCACGAATATATGAAAGTGAAATTTTTTAGATACTTCACAGGAAACACAGTTCATTTTTGGTTTTCGTTTATAACAGACAACCAGCAAAATGGAATACCCAGGCAGTGCTGGGTTTGTTAGCTAGTAACAAATAAAAAACACAGTTTCTGTGAATACATAAAATTGTTATAAAAACAAGAGTAGATCCCTATTCAGCTTCAAGATTCACGTAACTCAAACGAATCTTATATAATATCGATTTTAGTATTGCAAATGGTTTTACGATATAAATTTCGTACCTTGGTATAGTGCAGCTAGGTCGAATTTCTTTAACTTACTGCAAGTAAGTCAAAACTATGATGCGCCTGAATGAAATAGGTTTTGGTCCACCAGTTGTGTAGAATTCTAAAATCCACTTTGAGTGACGTTAAAATCCGAAGTACAAAGTGAATATTTTTCGCTCAAGGGAGGTGCTGAATACTTTAATCTATCAGAAAGTCATCTATAAATCAATGTTCCATGTTGTTTAATTGAAGAACACAAGACCTCTGATGAGGAAACAGTAAATTCTAATTGGGTTACGCTGCTTTCTAAGTGAAATGAACCAAAATATAGTTATGACTAGTTACTTTTGTATTTTCTAAACATTTCGTATAACTTTATTTTATAGAAGTGAAACACCAGCAATGTAATGAGAAAACAACGTCATTCTGTGCTAGAAATTATTATCAAGTTAGTGGCGTAGCACGTGTTGCATCTTTCGTTGAGAGCAAACTGCGGCCAATGCGGAGCACGTAATTGTGTTAGTACTGTCATCCAAATTTAAGACTATTTTCCCCGCTAATCCAACTTTCAATTCTTCAGAGAAATATCGTGTTAACAACCCCTGTCGTCCTAGATTCATCAGTCACTGTAAGAGGATTTAATAGTCTAATTGTGTTTATGCTTTCGCTTGAATCCTATCTCCTTTGATGTTCCTTTTTTTCTCTAGTTTTATTTTGTCTCCTATAGTTCCAAACACGTGACGTTACTGCACAGTTCCGAATGAACTGCCGTACGTTTCCCCTGCGCCGAAAGTTTGTACTGTACTTTTACTTCTTTTAATCTATAGTGAACCGTTTCCTATTTGTGTTCTTGATTTGCGCTTTTCAGTTCTGGACAATAGATGTTATTTGATTAATCTCTGCATCGCACACACTGCTTTATTTGTACTTTATTTACATTACTGGCCATTAAAATTGCTACACCACGAATATGACGTGCTACAGACGCGAAATTAAACCGACAGGAAGAAGATGCTGTGATATGCAAATGATTAGCTTTTCAAAACATTCACAAAAGGTTGGCGCCGGTGGCGACACCTACAACGTGCTGACATGAGGAATGTTTCCAACAGATTTCTCATACACAAACAGCAGTTGACCGGCGTTGCCTGGTGAAAAGTTGTTGTGATGCCTCGTGTAAGGAGGAAAAATGCGTACCTATCGCGATTGCGGTTTATCGTATCGCGACATTGCTGCTCGCGTTGGTCGATATCCAATGACTGCTAGCAGAATATGAAATCGGTTGGTTCAGGAGGGTAATACGGAACGCCGTGCTGGATCCCAACGGCCTCGTATCACTACCAGTGGAGATGACAGGCATCTTATCCGCATGGCTGTAACGGATCGTGCAGCCACGTCTCGATCCCTGAGTCAACAGATGGGGACGTTTGCAAGACAACAACCATCAGAACGAACAGTTGGACGACGTTTGCAGCAGCATGGACTATCAGCTCGGAGACCATGGCTGCGGTTACCCTTGACGCTGCATCACAGACAGGAGCGCCAGCGGTGGTGTACTCAACGACGAACCTGGGTGCACGAATGGCAAAACGTCATATTTTCGGATGAATCCTGGTTCTGTTTACAGCATCATGATGGTCGCGTCCGTGTTTGGCCACATCGCGGTGAACGGACATTGGAAGCGTGTATTCGTCATCGCCATACTGGCGTATCACCCGGCGTGATGGTATAGGGTGCCATTGGTTACACGTCTCTGTCACCTCTTGTTCGCATTGACCGCACTTTGAACAGAGGACGTTACATTTCAGATCTGTTACGACCCGTGGCTCTACCCTTCATTCTATCCCTGCGAAACCCTACATTCCAGCAGGATAATGCACGACCGCATGTTGCAGGTCCTATACGGGCCTTTCTGGATACACAAAATGTTCGACTGCTGCCCTGGCCAGCTCATTCTCCAGATCTCTCACCAATTGAAAACGTCTGGTCAATGGCGGCCGATGCAACTGGCTCGTCACAATACGACAGTCATTACTCTTGATGAACTGTGGTATCGGGTTGAAGCTGCATGGGCAGCTGTACCTGTACACGCCATCCAAGCTCTGTTTGACTCAATGCCCAGGCGTATCAAGGCCGTTATTACGGCCAGATGTGGTTGTTCTGGGTACTGATTTCTCAGGATCTATGCAACCAAATTGCGTGAAAAAGTAATCACATGTCAGTTCTAGTATAATATATTTGTCCAATTAATACCCGTTTATCTACAGCTACATCTACATTTACGTACATACTCCGCAATCCACCATACGGTGCGTGCTGGAGGGTACCTCGTACCACAACTGGCATCCTCTCTCCCTGTTCCACTCCCAAACAGAACGAGGGAAAAATAACTGCCTATATGCCTCTGTACGAGCCTTAATCTCTCTTATCTTTGTGGTCTTTCCGCGAAATGTAAGTTGGCAGCAGTAAAATTGTACTGCAGTCAGCCTCAAATTCTGGTTCTCTAAATTTCCTCAGTAGCGATTCACGAAAAGAACGCCTCCTTTCCTCTAGAGACTCCCACCCGAGTTCCTGAAGCATTTCCGTAACACTCGCGTGATGACCAAACCTAATAGTAACAAATCTAGCAGCCCGCCTCTGAATTGCTTCTATGTCCTCCCTCAATCCGACCTGATTGGGATCCCAAACGCTCGAGCAATTCTCAAGAATAGGTCGTATTAGTGTTTTATAAGCGGTCTCAATTACAGATGAACCACATCTTCCCAAAATTCTACCAATGAACCGAAGACGACTATCCGCCTTGCCCACAACTGCCATGACATGCTTGTCCCACTTCATATCGCTCTGCAATGTTAAGCCCAAATATTTAATCGACGTGAATGTGTCAAGCGCTACTCTACTAATGGAGTATTAAAACATTACAGGATTCTTTTCCTATTCATCTGCATTAATTTACATTTATCTATATTTATATTTAGCTGCCATTCTTTACACCAATCCCAAATCCTGTCCAAGTCATCTTGTATCCTCCTACAAGCACTCAACGACGACACCTTCCCGTACACCACAGCATCATCAGCAAACAGCCGCACATTGGTATCCACCCTAACTCACCTCGGACGAACACTCACCATCGAGGACAACGTACTGGGTTCTATTAATTAAGAAATCTTCGAGCCACTCACATGCTTGGGAACCACTCCCATATGCTCGTACCTTAGTTAGGCGTCTGCAGTGGGGCACCGAGTGAAACGCTTTCCGGAAGTCAAGGAATATGGCATCCGTCTGATACCCTTCATCCATGGTTCGCAAGATATCATGTGGAAAAGGGCGAGCTACGTTTCGTGGGAGCGATGCTTTCTAAAGCCGTGCTGATGCATGGACAGCAACTTCTCTCTTTCAAGGAAATTCATTATATTCGAACTGAGAATATGTTCGAGAATCCTGCAACAAACCGATGTTAAGGATATTGGTCTGTAATTTTGAGGATCCGTCCTTCTACCCTTCTTATATACAGGCGTCACCTGCGCTTTTTTCCAGTCGCTCGGGACTTTACGTTGGGCAAGAGATTTGCGATAAATGCAAGCTACGTAAGGAGCCAATGCAGTAGAGTACTCTCTGTAAAACCGAACTGGAATCCGATCAGTACCTTGTGATTTATTTATTTTCAACCCATTCAGCAGCTTCACAACCCCAGGGATGTCTATCACCATGTCCTCCATACGGGAATCTGTACGAGACTCAAACGTCGGTATGTTTGTATGATCCTCCTGCTTGAAAGATTTCTGAAATGCTAAATTTAATATTTCAGCTTTCGTTTTGCTGTCTTCCGTTGCCAGGCCAGACTGATCAGTGAGTGACTGGATGGAAGCCTTCGACCCGCTTACCGATTTTGCGTAAGACCAGAATTTCCTTGGGTTTTCAGCAAGATCTTTTACTAAGGTATGACAGTGGTAGTGGTTGAATGCTTCGCGCATCGTCTTTTTACAGCAGCACGAATCTGTACTAACTTTTACCTGTCCTCATTCTCCCGATCTTTCTTGTACCGCGATTGCAATGGCCTTTGCTTGCTGAGCATTCTCCGAATTGCGCTGTTCAACCACGGTTGGTCTTTTCCGTCCGTAACCCACTTTTTCGGCACATACTTGTCCAGTTCGTGATTTACAATGTGTTTAAAATTTGCCCATAATACTTCCACGTCCATCGTATCGGAAGTAAATGTCGATTCATTTACTAAGTGGGATGCTAACAACTGCTTATCTGCTCTTTCTAGTAAGAATACTCTCCTAGCCTTCTTGACCGACTTTTTAACTTTCGTAACCATAGTCGTAATGACAACATCACGATCACTAATCCCTGTCTCAACACTGACACCGTCGATGAGGTCTGGTCTGTTCGTGGCTACCAGATCTAAAATATATCGATTACGCGTTGGCTGTCGATTTAGCTGATCAAGACAGTTTTCGGATAATGTGTTAAAAAGTAATTCACACGACGGCTTGTATGTACCACCTGTACTGAATCCATAGACGTCCCAGTCTATACTAGGTAGGTTGAAGTCGCCTCCGTGTAATATAGCATGATGCGGGTACTTCTGCGATACAGAATGTAGACTCCCTTTGAATGATTCTATAACTTCACGGTGGAACCTGGTGGCCGGTAATAATACCCCACAATTAACTTTATATCCCCTAGCCCCGTTAAACGTGTCCAGATAACTTCACACTCACACTCTACTTCGACCTCAGTAGACACAATATTTTTGTCAACTGCAATGAAGACACCACCTCCTACGGTGTCTAATCTGTCTTTCCGATACACGTTCCAACCCTCACTAAATATTCCAGAACTTCCCATCTCAGGGTTCAGCCTGGTCTCAGTCCCGAGAATAATTTGCGCGCCACACGCTTCCTGGAGGGCAGTAAATTCAGCAACTTTATTCCGAACGCTCTGAAAATTTACTGCTAATATCTTATTAGATGAAGTGTTTTTACACTGAGCGCGTCCTGATTTCCCTCGCTGCACATCGACTGGTGAGTGTTCATCAGGACACCTCGCACTACTGCATATCCTAAAAAAAACCGCATGTGCACGCCACAGGTACTCTGCTACCCGAGTAGTTTATCATCTGCATTTCTTCTTGGTGTAGCAATTTTAATGGCCAGTAGTGTAGAAATGCTGAATTTGGGGAACTATTAAACCTGTGCACCTTCCGTATGTGATGTGTGGTGCGGATCACCAGCATCTTTATTGTCGATCCCTTCTTCTTTCTGGAGAATACGCCCACTGGGCCTGGAAGATATACCGTGACGTCTGCACGTTATCGAGACCTCCCTGTAAAGCATTTTACTCCTGCTTTGAAAGTGCACTATTATGCGGAAACCACTGCTTTCATACAAGATGGGGCAACACCTTATGTTGCTCGCCCAGTGAAAGATCTGCTCAATGCAATCTTCCACGAACGTGTTTCCTGCAGATGCTTTCCGGAGGCATGGTCTGCAAGATCACGTGATGTGAATACATGTGACTCTTGGCTCTGGGGGCGACTAAAACAACGCCAGGGACACGTTCGTTTCTGACTCACCTTAAGTCCAAAATACAGAACGTGTTGCTCAGATTCCATCGGAACTGCTTCGAGCAACTGTTGACCTCGCAGGTTTTCGGATGCAACATTTCATCGACGTCACCGATTCCCATATTAAACAAACTGTATAAACGGTCGTTAATAATAAAACGCGAATTCTTTACAGACGAATAGAAAAACCGGTAGAAGCCGACCTCGGGGAAGATCAGTTTGGATTCCGTAGAAATGTTGGAACACGTGAGGCAGTACTGACCTTGCGACTTATCTTAGAAGAAAGATTAAGGAAAGGTAAACCTACGTTTCTAGCACTTGCACACTTAGAGAAAGCTTTTGACAATGTTGACTGGAATACTCTCTTTCAAATTGTAAAGGTGGCAGGGGTAAAATACAGGGAGTGAAAGGCTATTTAAAATTTGTACAGAAACCAGATGGCAGTTATAAGAGTCGAGGGGCATGAAAGGGAAGCAGTGGTTGGGAAGGGAGTGAGACAGGGTTGTAGCCTCTCCCCGATGTTATTCAATCTGTATATTGAGCAAGCAGTAAAGGAAAGAAAAGAAAAATTCGGAGTAGGTATTAAAATCCATGGAGAAGAAATAAAAACTTTGAGGTTCGCCGATGACATTGTAATTCTGTCAGAGACAGCAAAGGACTTGGAAGAGCAGTTGAACAGAATGGACAGTGTCTTGAAAGGAGGATATAAGATGAACATCAACAAAAGCAAAACAAGGATAATGGAATGTAGCCGAATTAAGTCGGGTGATGCTGAGGGAATTATATTTGTAAATGAGACACCTAAAATAGTAAAGGAGTTTTGCTATTTGGGGAGCAAAATAACTGATGTGATTCCTCAGTTTCTCCCGGCGTATTTGTTGCTCGAACAGTACACGGGTATACTGCCGGTTCATAGTGTCCAACGGTCCGTGGGGGGAGGGGATTTAAATCGTCCGCCCGCCATCAGGAGCTCAGTTCGTCAGCGCACCTGATGATGGCGACCTGTCTGATCGCCGAAATATTGTGCCCGTTGGACACTATGAACCGGCAGTATGCTCGTGGACTGTTCGAGCAAAATAACTGATGATGGTCGAAGTATAGAGGATATAAAATGTAGACTGGCAATGGCAAGGAAAGCGTTTCCGAAGAAGAGAAATTTGTTAACATCGAGTATAGATTTAGGTGTCAGGAAGTCGTTTCTGAAAGTATTTGTATGGATTGTAGCCATGTATGGAAGTGAAACATGGACGGTAAATAGTTTGGACAAGAACAGAATAGAAGCATTCGAAATGTGGTGCTACAGAAGAATGCTGAGGATTAGATGGGTAGATCACATAACTAATGATGAAGTATTGAATAGGATTGGGGAGAAGAGAAGTTTGTGGCACAACTTGACTAGAAGAAGAGACCGGTTGGTAAGACTTGTTCTGAGGTATCAAGGGATCACCAATTTAGTACTGGAGGGCAGTGTGGAGGGTAAAAATCGTAGAGGGAGACCAAGAGATGAATAAACTAAGCAGATTGAGAAGGATGTAGGTTGCAGTAGATACTGGGAGATGAAGAAGCTTGCACAGGATAGAGTAGCAAGTAGAGCTGCATCAAACCAGTCTCAGGACTGAAGACCAAAACAACAACAACAACAACAATAAAAGCAACATTATGGCTGTCTCACTCACGATAGTGTGTAATAGTGTACCGAAGTATACTTGTTTATCAGTTTAGCTCTATTGTGCTTCAGGTGAGGACGTTTCTTTATTGGACTTATTAGCGAGCGCGGCGGCCGAGTTACGAGCACAGCTCGTATAATCAGATAAGCCCGCCGCCAGCTGGGGGCAGAGTTTCTGGCCGCTCGGTGTAATTCCACTCCGCGGCTCGCACTCGGCTGGGCTCGGCTCAGCCTGCTCGCTCGCTAATGAGCAGCCAGGTATTAGTTTCTCAGGAGCACCGCCGCATTATCGTCGCTCAGGCCCGAGGGGAAGAAACGATAAAGCACCCTCAGCGCAGCCCGCAAAGGCGCGCGCCGCGCAAATGAAGGAAGTTAAGCTTGCCTTACATCAGCAGCGATTCCATATAAGCGTGCCTTGAAAAGTACGCTGAAATTTTTAAGGTGATTGTTTGGATCTGCAGGGTGGTACATCAGAAGTTTCGGATGAGACTATCTCGAAAACTATATATCGGATAAAACCAGTGGGTAAGACAAGTTTGTAAGCCCGAAGGGGGACATCAAATGATACTACACGTGACCCCCAGACCCCGCCCCCTTGGGTGGGGCGTGGTGGGCAACTTCTGAATCTTAAATGGAAACACACATCTTTTCTTGCAGATTCGGATTCTCCATAAAAAAGTAATCAAGTTTTGTCTGAAACATTTTTTAACCATTGACAGATGGTGCTGAAACCGATAAAAAAGTAAAATTGGGGAAGGACTTTGATTTATTTAGAATTATCTGAGAAAGACGCATCAGATCGATAAAAAATGTGCACCAATTCTTTCTTTACACCTAATTAAGGTATTTTTGTACAAAGTGTACTGTATCTTACTTTTAGAGTTACCCAGGAACAACGACATGGACGAAGTAGAATGATGATCCCATGGGGTGCTTCATTAGTGTGAGTCCCCTTGCCTCTCACATGTTGGGGTGCTTCATTAGTGTGAGTCCCCTTGCCTCTCACATGTTGGGGTGCTTCATTAGCGTGAGTCCCCTTGCCTCTCACAATTTGGGGTGTTTAATTAATGAAATTAGCCACGAAGAAATTATCCCCATTTGCTTCAATGCATCAAGTCAATCGTCTGCCAAAGTTGTCCACAGTTTTGAGCAGCACATCCCGTAGTATGGCTGCACACGCTCTTAGAATGCGTTGCTCCATATCGTTTCTTGTTGTGGGCTGTCTATCATAGACATTATTTTTTAAATAACCCCACAAGAAAAAATCAGGAGATGTTAGATCTGGTGAATGTGGAGGCCACTGAATTGGTCCGCCGCGTCCTATCCACCGATCGGGGTTCTGTAAATTTAAAACATTCCGCACATTTTTAGCATAATGGGCAGATGCTCCGACCTGTTGGAACCACATTCGCTGCCTAGCTTCTAAATCAACATCTTCCATTAGCTCCAACAAATAATCACCGAGAAGTTGTGAATAAGATTCCCCAGTAACAAATAAAATGGCTCTGAGCACTCAGGGACTTAGCGTCTGAGGTCATCAGTCCCCTAGAACTTAGAACTACTTAAACCTAACTAACCTAAGGATATCACACGCATTCATGCCCGAGGCAGGATTCGAACCCGCGACAGTAGCGGTCGCGCGTCTCCAGACTGTAGCGCCTAGAACCGCTCGGCTACTGCGGCCGTCCCCCAGTAACATTTCGGTCAAAAAATAAGGTCCTATCAAGTAACCGTTTAAAATTCCACACTAGACCATTAACGACCATTTGTGTTATTGTCAACGGGTCTGTGCTAGTGTGGATTGACAGGGGACCAATAATGACAATCATGTCGATTTAACTTACCATTGTTTTTGAATGTGGTTTCATCGGTGAACATAACGTATCTAAAAAAATCTTTGTCACTTCTTATCATTTCCAAGGCCCATTGGCACAAATGCATGCGTATTTTCAGATCCTTTGGCGTTAATGCCTGTGTCAGTGTGATATGATATGCATGATATTTATGTGCCTTCAAAATCCTCAAAACAGTTGATTTCGGTATTCCAGTTTGTCTCTGAATCGAACGGCTACAAATTTCGGGATCCAGTTGAACACAGGCGAGAACGGTAAGGGTACGAGCGTCATTTTCATTGTATTCGCGATGACGACGGTGCATTTATCCATTTCGTCCGCAGCTCGTGTTCGTGCGGTAGCGTTCTCGCTTCCCGCGCCCGGGTTCCCGGGTTCGATTCCCGGCGGGGTCAGGGATTTTCTCTGCCTCGTGATGACTGGGCGTTGTGTGATGTCCTTAGGTTAGTTAGGTTTAAGTAGTTCTAAGTTCTAGGGGACTGATGACCATAGATGTTAAGTCCCATAGTGCTCAGAGCCATTTGAACCATTTTATCCATTTCGAGTTCGTTAAGAGCAATTTAGAATAATGTTTTCGCTTGGATGTCGTCTGTTTGGGTAACGACCCGCATACAATTGAGCAGCTGCGGGGTAATTGTTAAGACATTCACCTAAAATTAACATAATATCAACAATATCTGTAGGAGGATAGTGAGCCATGTTTCGCTAAAGAATAATTTAATTTCGTCAGTTGATGTTTGCGGTTCACAATCTGAAAGTGAAGTGACGTCTGATCGCATTGCACCGACGTTTATACTCAGCCATATTTCGCAGTTTGGCCGCAGTTGCGCCACAGTCGGTGAGTAATGTAATTGTGAAGAGTTCCCTTACGAGATTTTAATACCATTCCGCCTTCCTCCATCAAAAACTGTTGCGGGTACGATACATTTTGTTAAAAAGTAACTTAATTTGGCGTAATGAAAGAATTGGTGCACATTTTTTATCGATATGATGCGTCCTTCTCGGATCATTCTAAATAAATCGGAGTTCTTCCCCAATTTTAATTTTTATCGATTTCAGCGCCATCTGGCAATGGTTTAAAAATGTTTCAGACAAAACTTGATTACTATTTTATGGAGAACCCGAATCTGCAATATAAATGGGGGGTTTCCATTTAAGATTTAGAAGTCGCCCCGCGTTCCACCCAAGGGGACGGGGACTGGGGATAACGTGTAGTATCATTTAATGTCCTTGAGCTTACGAACTTGTCTTACACACTGTCTTTACTCGATATATAGTTTTCGAGATAATATCATCCGAAACTTCAGATGGACCACCCTGTATAAACATATATATCGAAATACTGACGCTGTCGAGATCAATGGCATTAATCCAGTTAAATTCTTTCTTTTTTGTTCCCTGTCATATAAAATGATTGTTTGCAGTTTGTCATAATTTACGTCAGATGAAGAAACTTTGCTCTCTTCAAGCTATTCTTTTTCAGATTAAGAAACTAAAGGTCAAACAATGGGAACAGGTCGATGGAAAACTACACTGCTGACCAGTAAAATTGGAACTCCATGAAGGCAGCGTGCAACAGATGTCAAATTGACATGAATGTGCTAAGGCACGCAGATGATCAGTACAGTTCAGCCCCACAAAGCAGGTAGGAAGCCACAGATTACACCCGTCAACGAAGACCAAATAAGGTTGAATAGGGGAAAAAATCGTGTAGTCGCAAATTTTTGTACCGTGATGGGAGGGAGTGTCATGAACAATACATTGTCAGCTTGGATGTCATAGTCTTCTAAAGGTGATTTTCTTATGATTTTCTTTTATATCTCGAAACACGCAGCTACTGGCGTAAAATGTTTCACAGTACAGAGTTGAAGTATATTATATTTCCCACAAAAAAAGCTCGATTCATTTTTTCCTAGCATTAACAGACAAAACGGTGAAATCGCATATTACACACATCAAAAAATGTTTTGTACCACCTCGGTTCCGAGGGTTCCGGAACCTGTACAGGATATTGGAACAGAGATCAACATAAACATCATTTCCGCCCTTTTTATTTCTCATGAAAACCACACATTGCATGTTGTACCACCATATAGCGAGACCTTCAGAGCAGGTGGTCCAGATTGCTGTACACACCGGTATCTCTAATACATAGTAGCACGTCCTTTTGCATTGATGCATGCCTTTATTCGTCGTGGCATACTATCCACAAGTTCATAAAAGCACTCCTCAACAGCCCTGTTCAATCTATCCCAGGCATGTTCGATAGGGTTCGTGTCTGGAGAACATGCTGGCCACTCTAGTCCAGCGATGTCGTTATCCTGTTGTCAATCACAAGATGTGCAAGATGGGGTGCGAATTGTCGTCCATGAAGACGAATGCCTCGCCAATATGCTGCCGATATGGTTGCACTATCGGTCGGAAGATGGCATTCACGTATCGTACCGCCGTTACTGCGCCTTCCATGACCACCAGCGGCGTACATCCACCCCAAAGCAGCAGGGAACCTCCGCCTTGCTGCACTCGCTAGACAGTGTGTCTAAGGCGTTCAGCCTGACCGGGTTGCCTCCAAACACGTCTCCGACGATTGGTTGAAGGCATATACGACATTCATCGGTGAAGAGAACGTGATGCCAATCCTGAGCGGTCCATTTGGCAAGTTGTTGGGCCCATCTGCACTGCGCTGCATAGTGTCGTGATTGCAATGATGGACCTCGCCATGGACGTTTGGAGTGAAGTTGCGCATCATACAGCCTATTGTGCACAGTTTGAGTCGTAGCACGACTTCCTGTGGCTGCAAGAAAAGCATTATTCAACATGGTGGCGTTGCTGACAGGGTTCCTTCGAGCCATAATCCGTGGGTAGCGGTCATCCACTACAATAGTAGCCCTTTGGCGGCCTAACAGTTCCTGCCTCTCTGTATCTACTGCATGTCCGAACAACATCGATTTGGTTCACTCCAAGGCGCCTGGACACTTCCCTTGTTTAGAGCGCTTCCTGGCACTAACTAACAATGCGGACGCGATCGAACCGCGGTATTGACCGTCTAGGCACGTTTGAACTACAGACAACACGAGCCGTATACCTCCTTCCTGGTGGAATGACTGGAAGCGATCGCCTGTCGGAGCCCCTCCGTTCAATAGGCGCTGCTCATGCATGGTTGTTTACTTCTTTGGGCGCGTTTAGTGGCATCTCTGAACAGTCAAAGCGATTGTGTCTGTGATACAATATGCACAGTCAATGTCATTCTTCAGGAGTTCAGGGAACCGTGGTTTTGCAAAACGTTTTTTGATGTGAGTATAAAACTTTAATTTAGTGTTTGCATTGATCGTTCTGTGTTCGCTTTTATACATAAAAGTGGACTACATAAGGCTTTACAATGTGCTTCATTACATAGGTAAATAGTAACATAAATAGCTTTTAATGGTCAGAGCTAGATTTTCCTAATCGTATTTAGAACTCAAACATTACTATTAAAAGGAAATCTTTAGGGGCTTAGGTACACGAAGTACCAAAAACTTATAAGGACGACATCTACACAATTGTTTTGAATGTATGCGAAGGAAGTTTGGGTAAATTACCGGTTATGTCTGTAATTCAGTTCTCGAGTAACTTGTTAATAATGCGCGACAGGATTTTAAGTCTAGTGAAGCACATGAAATATCTGCTGAACGCCTTGTAGAGAGTTAATGGCATATTGAAGTCTGAGGCTTGGTCCTGAGGTATAATTGCCTACTGATCAGTTGCCAGAATGTTGCTCACTGTGCGCAATGTTTTCTATACGACATATAGGTTTAATCTCTGCAAAAGTGTAACTAAAGTAAAGTGAACGACCGGTATGCATTGATTTCACGTTTCATAAACATGAAAGCTGGATTATGGAGTTCTCGAAACTATGTTATGAGTATATTTATAAAAAAAAGAATCAGAGGTATTTTGTCGACAATTATTAAAAATTTGTTCCGCTTTACGCTGGATTACGTACATACTTTATTGTACGGACACCCTGTATTCGACTGTACAACTTAACTATCTGCATTAATCATTACAAAAGGAACGGCTTTGGTAAACTCCTGCCGGAAATCGAGCAACGAGATATTTTTGCAACATTGCCTCATCGTTGCTACAGACAAGAATGTAAGCTGTATTCCTCGTGTGAATAACGTTTCACAGAGTGACATAGACATATGACGTTGCTTATAAATTTTGTAGGGGCGGGAAACCATTCCCAGTAATGTATGTGATGATGATGCTAATGCCTCAATACATCAAGAGGCAGTCGGTTTGAATGCACATTTTACAAGTTGACAAAGAGACCCGGAACCTGCAAACAGATATTTTGCTGCAAATGCTTCCATTTCCGTCCGGGCTATGAAATACACCGCACAGTCAGATAATTTCAACAAAACTGTTAGCGTGTCGTTTTCAATGGGGACATAATGGTTTAATGCAGCCTACCATGTAATTTCTCGTACGTTAATAATACGCTATAATAACATACTTTGGCCGGCCGATGTAGCCGTGCGGTTCTAGGCGCTGCAGTCTGGAACCGCGAGACCGCTACGGTCGCAGGTTCGAATCCTGCCTCGGGCATGGATGTGTGTGATGTCCTTAGGTTAGTTAGGTTTAAGTAGTTCTAAGTGCTAGGGGACTAATGACCTCAGAAGTTGAGTCCCATAGTGCTCAGAGCCAATAACATACTTCACCATTTAGTGCCTGTCAGATCCACAGCTGTGAGTAAATGATCTATCAGCTACATGGGAAATATGTGATGCACATTAAAGGCAAATGGAGACAACGAAAGTCGAAAGGCATTTACAGTTTTTTGTGATAGGGAAACCTACTTCATCCGCATTCGGTCTGTGAAATAAATCCAAAGACGGCAGGTGAAAATATGTGCCAGACCGGGACTTGAAACCCGATTAACGCGAGCGGTCGCCTTGAGAGCCTCAGCTGACACTTTCATCCTCCCCTCCCCCCAAAAAGAACAAAAACAAAAAAAACACATTTTGTCTTACGCGAGTAGCGCCTCTGTCCACAATTAGTACTGCCAGCTCATGTACATCAACATCTACGTGGCTACTCTACAAATCGTGCGTCTGGCATAGAGTTCATCGAACAACCTTCACAGTAATTCTCTATTATTCCACTGTCGAATAGCGCGGGGAGGAACGGACACCTGCCTTTCCGTGCAAGCTCTAATTTCAATTATTTTATAATTATGTTTGTTTCTCCATGTGTAGGTCGGTGTCAACAAAATACTTTCGCATTCGGAGAAGAAAATCTGTGATTGAAATTTCGTGAGACGATTCCTCCGCAACGAGAAACGCCTTTCTTTTAATGATTTCCACCCCAAATCCTGTACCATGTCCGTGACACTCTTGCGCCTGTTTCCCGATGGTACAAAACGTGCTGCCCTTTTTTGAACTTTCGCGATGTACACCATTAATCCCGTCTGGTAAGGATCCCAGATCGCGCAGCAATACTGCAACAGAGGACGGACAAGCTTAGTGTAGGCAATATCTTTGGCAAATATGTTGCATTTTCTAAATCTTCTGCCAATAAAACTCTGTGTATGGCTAGCCTTCCCCATAACATTTAGTGTGTGTTCTTTCCAATTAACGTTTTTCGTGATTGTAATTCATAGGTATTTAGTTGAATTGATGGCCTATAAATTTGATTTATTTATCATGTAACAAAAGTTTAACAGATTCTTTTTAGCACTCATGTGGTTGACCTGTTTAGAGTCAACTGCCAATTTTCCCGCCACACATGTATGTTATCTAAATAGTTTTGTAATTGGTTTTGATCTTCTGATGACTTTACTAGACGCTAAACGACAGCATCATCTGCAAATAACCTAGGACTGCTGCTCATATTACCTCCTGAATCCTTTATATGGATAAGAAACAGCAGTGGGCTTCTATTACTACCTTTGAGAACGCCGTAAATTACTTGCATTTTACTCGACGACTTTCCATCCGTTACTACTGACTGTAATCAGTATCCAGTCACGAATCCAGTCACAACACTGAGATGATATTCCATAAGCACGCAATTTCATTACAAGCCGCTGGAGAGACATGGTGTCAAAAGCTTTTTGGAAATCTCAAAATGTGGAATCAGTTTGACATACCCTATCAATAGCACTGATTACTTCGTAAGAATAAAAACGATATTCTTTGGATCCGCGTTGGCTGTTTCTCAATATATCGTTTTGTTCTCAACAGCTCATAATTGTCCAAAATCCCATGGGTCAGTAATTCTGCAGATTAATGCTATTTCCTTTCTTGGATATTGGTGTGACTTGTTCAGCTTTCCAGTCCTTGCGTACGGATCCTTCAGCGAGCGATCGGTTGTGTATGTATATGGCGCTATTGTATCAGCACGCTCTGAGAGGAACCTGGCAGCTATACAATTAGGACCGGAGGCCTTCCCTTTATTAAGTGATTTAATGCACGGGGTCCCGGGTTCGATTCCCGGCGGGCTCATGGATTTTCCCTGCCTGTAGATGACAGGGTGTTGTGTCTTCCACCTCCGCTAGGATCTTGCCTAGTCGGCAGTGCGGGTCTCCCTGCACCGTTCCTCTACGCTCCTCAGGAGTATGCGACCTCATCATCATCACCATCAAATCGATTTGCTACACCGAGAACATGTACTTCTAAGTTACTTATGTTGGCAGGTATTCCTGGTTTGAATTCTGGAGTGTTTATTTCGTCTTCTTTGGTGAAGGAATGTCAGAAAACCGTATTTAGTAACTCTGCTTCAGCGGCACTGTCGTCAGTAAGTACGCTATTGTTATCGCGCAGGTGAAGATATTGATTGTGTCTTTTCGCCAGTGTACTTTACATAAGGCCAGCGTCTCTTTGATTTTCTGCCATATTTCCAGACAGAGTTTCGTTGTGAAAAGTATGAAAAGAATCTCCCATTTAGGTTCGAGCTACATTTTGTGCTACTGTCACCCATTTTAGATGTTTTGCGTGCTTTTAAATTCGAGTTGCTTTTTCCGTTCCTTCTGCAAAAGAATACGCAATCAATTCGACCCTTGTCGATAACACTCTACACTATGTGTGAGTAAAGAGCTAGTCGTGTTTCAAGAGAACAATGTTTTCTAAATCCGTGCTGACTGTCGATAGACCGTTCTCCTCGAGGTAATTCATAATATTCGGATACAATATATGCTCAAAAATCCTACAGCATATCGACGTTAACCATATGGGCCTGTAGTTTAGTGAATTACTCCGATTGCCTTCCTTGAATATTTGTGTGCCCTGAGCAGCTTTCCAGTTTTTGGGTACGGATCTTTCGTCGAATGAGTGACTATATATGATTATTAAGTATGGAGCTATTGCATCAGAATTCTGTGAAAGGGATGTAACTGGTATACAGTCTGGACCGCAAGACTTGCTTTTATTAAGAGATTTAAGTCTCTTCACTACTTCTAGGATATCCACTTCTAAGTTACTCGTGTTGACAGCTGTTCGTGATTCGATTTCTTGAACATTTACTTCGTCTTCTTTGGTGAAGGAATTTCGCAATGCTATGTTTGGTACCTCTGCTTTAGTAGCACTATCATCGACAGTATTTCCATTGCTATCGCGCGGAGAAGACATTGTTTGTGTCTTGCCGCTAGCATACTTTTCATACGGTCAGATTCTCTTTGGATTTTATGCCAGCTTTCGAGGCAAAGTTTCGTTGTGGAGGCTATTATCAGCTTCTCGCATTGAAGTCCGTGCTAAATTTCGAGCTTCTGTTAAACATCGCCTATCTTGAGGATATTGCGTTTATTTGAGTTTGGCGTTCTTTTTTCGTTGTTTCGGCAGCAGTGTTCTGACCTGTTTTGTGTACTGTGAGGAATCAACTCCGTCTTTCGGTCATTTATTTGGTATAAATCTCTCAATTGCAGCCGATTTTACTTCTTCGCACGTAAGCCAAATCTGGTCTACACTTAAATTGTTAATTTGGAAGGAGTGGAGATTGCCCCTCTGGAAGGCGTCAGTTTTATCTGATTTTTAAATAGGTTTTAATTTTATTTTTGGTGGATTTGGGAATTAAATTATTAATTCTCGCAACGACAACCCTGCACTCATTAATCCCTGTATTCGCTTTCATACTCGTTATTAGCTAACCCTGATTCGTGCAGGAGTTCAGACATAACGTGCACCCGCACTGAAATAATTGTAAGAGCCGTCGCGCTCATAGACAAGAAGATACAGGCACACATAAACCAAAAGGAAAAATGATCCTATCGTAGCACAAAAACTGCGAATATGTCCTGCGCGAAGTTAAGGATGTGAGAGAAGGGAACTAGCTTTTTGACTTATCTGATAGCTTCAAAGACATAACATCTTGACATATTCGCGCCTTTGTACTTGTTTTTATTAGATCTCATGTCATGTAATGTAATGAGTCACGTAAAGTGAAGTGATGTGGTACTTGATATCATCCTCCAAGAACGAATCTATCCACCCAGAAAAAACTTTAGCTATCAAATGTATGCTCTTGAGTCATATGGTATTGTAAATTGTTTACTATGGCTGGCGAATCATCTGGAGTTTTGACACAGTATCAGAGACTTCAGCCCATAAGCTGCAAGATGCAGGTGTGCCAACACCTTGCAAGTAAGAGAGCTCACTATGCTGGGGAAGAAGGGTTAATCGTAAAAATGCGCGAATATGTCAATATATTTTGAGTTGAATGTGTTTGAAGCTGCCATATAAGTCGAAAAGCTAGTTCCCTTATTTTATATTCCGAACTCTGCGCCGGACTTACGAGCCTTTTTTGTGCTATGACAGGAGCATTTTCAATCTGGTTTCCAGCTTTTAATGTACCGTAATTTTGACATTAGACCGCCATCACTTGGCAAGCAATATATATATATATATATATATATATATATATATATATATATATATATATATATATATATATATATTCTGTTGACTCGGGTTGCGACTGTCTGGTGTAGATATTTTTAATTGTCTTTCGAACCATGTTGCTTATATCGTGGCATCGGATAAAGCTTTCGTAAAACAACAGAACGACCATTAATTACATGTATCTTTCTACTATCTTACAAAAATTGAACCGATTCGCACATGTTTGAAACGTGTAAGTGAAGTGCGTCAAGAATGTGGCAAACATTTTTTCGCACGTAAAACGCGAATGAAGCTAGATTATTGAAATCCAGTTTTCAATTTTATCGTACGATTGCATTTTTTATTTATTTAAATTGCTCCAAACCGTTTCCGCGCTTGCAGTTCACTTTAGACTCTATTTACGTGCTGCATTGAGCCCGCTTTTAAACCATCGTATCTCGAAATCGAATAACGATTATTAGATATAAAATTTCATTTTGAGTTTATTCATTTCTCTACATTAGTGCAAAGTTTGAACCGATTCGTACAAGTTTAGAGCACAGAAGTGGCGCGCATCGAAAACCTCCCAAGAAAACGCGATTTTTTTACTTATTTGCATCTAATATCCGAACGGTGCACCTACGAATGGTGCTTTTAGTTGAGCATTATTTTCAGCTCAATTAACATCTTTTGAAAATGTTATTAGTCGATTCACAAAGGTTGCCTGGGCTTCAGCTCCAGTTCGTCGTTCCAACCTTGCTTAACAAACGGTAACAGAGCTACAATGAAGTAGATGCTGGAATGGCTGTATAAATGATCGCTGGTACGGGCTAAACCAAAACCTTTTCACCCCAAATTCCTAGTTCAAATAGGAACAGAGCACCACGCCGCCCCCCCTCCCCACCACCACCAAACCGCGATTTTGCGCCTGCCGTTCTCAAAAATATTTATTACAGTGCTTCCACGGACATGGCCAACGGAACAAACACCACGCAATATATGTGCGTATATCTTCACAAGTATTCTGCTTACTAGGTCTGGAAATGATTATGCTTTCCCGAAACTTTTTTTTAAAATTCTCATTAAATCTGTCTATTTCACAAACTGCAGACGCAAGGTTGTTACACAAATTATTAGATACATAGCAGACATTTGTCTGGTTTTCACATTTCTAGTTTTCAAACTCTGATGTCCTTCTCGTGGTAGATTTTGTATTATAATTTCAGTAATATAACATCTCTCATGCACATTAATGTTTTGTTAATGTACATAGTATAACGACGCTAAATATTGGTCACGACCTTAAAAGAGCACACTGATATCTTTGAAGCGTTGTAGTAATGTAAATTTTCTGCGTGCTGCGGGATGAAAAGCTTTAACTTCAAAACGTATTCTTGAAATGAACTTGTTACAGGCATTTTCTCTTTTACGCAAAAAGGGCATTAAATCTTCAGTGACACTTTAGGACAGGATAGTATTTTCTTTACAAGCACTTCCAACCTCAACCACAGAACAGCACATGAACTCCTTACAAGCACGGTATCAAACTTTATAACTACTACATCCAACTCAGAACCAATCCTCATGTCACATCGCAACTCAAAGAAGCCATAATTATACATCGATTGTTTAAATCGAAAAATAAAATTTATAAGTGAGTATTTTATGATAATTTACACTGCAGAAGTTCTTCAGATTTGCATCTAACATTTCTTTAAATGATAATAGTAATAATTTGAATCATTTCAAAAATTTCTCTCAAAATTAAAGGGAACAAAGCTTTTTATATGATATCTGAAGTTTTTTGTGTATTGAATAATTGTGGTCCGAGTGTATCAGGTACACCGATTGTTTGTGTGTATCGTGTGTTCCGGTTTGCGGTGAAAACAAGGTCATTGACCAGTTCGATCAAAGACGGAAGGTCCGGCCGCTGTGGCCGAGCGATTCTAGGCGCTCCAGTCCGGAACCGCGCGACTGCTACGGTCGCAGGTTCGAATCCTGCCTCGGGCATGTATGTGTGTGATGTCCTTAGGTTAGTTAGGTTTAAGTAGTTCTACGTTCTAGGGGACTGATGACCTCAGATGTTAGGTCCCGTAGTGCTCAGAGCCATTTGAACCATTCTGAAAGCGGAAGACGAATTTCACGCCTTGTTAATGACGATTGGTTTTAGGCTTGACAGGAACTGCTGCTATTATTGAATGCAGGTTTGTCTCTACCATTTTCCGTAGCAACATTGCGAAGCGATCTACTCGTACATGGAATAAGTCTTTGAAGTCAGAAACCTCGCAAAATCATTGTTGACAACGGCATATTAAGTGGAAGTTATTCAATGGACCAAACAATAGGTAATCTAAATATCTGACTTTAGGCTTACACTATGCTTCTTTTCAAACGATGCAAGCCACCGAGTAGACCGACGGCCCATTGTGTCCTTCAAACCTCATAGTGCGGAGGGAGTATTTCAGGACTGAGGAGGTTCTGTGAAGTTTAGGGGGTGTTTTCGTGTCACTCAGGTTATTGCGAACTTGAACCAGAACGTTTATTTTAATATTCTCAGTGACCAAATACTTCTATGTCTACGTGATGACTATGCTTTGGACACTCCCGTCTTCCAAAATGAAACAGCCGTGTTCAGAGGGCTGCAAGTGTATGTTATAGGTGTCGACAATGCACTCTGGTATCCCATCGCATCGTAAGATGGCAAAGAATACAGATGTCTTCAGTTGTTCCTAAAATCCAAATTTCGACATGTGTAGTCTGAGCATCTGTTGTTTGGCTTGAAACTTGCTTGTTCTACAGAGATGTTACCTACTTTACCTTCGGGCAAAGTACAAAGAGCACTTCTCAGTTGTTGCTATAAACTTTTGGAGGGTCTTGTATCACACAGATAGGGCCAAGAATCCTGGAAGACATCTCTGTAGATCACCATCTATCTGTGTGATGGATCATCATCTACAGAGATGTTTCCCAGAATTCTTGGCCCTATGTGTGTGATAGAAGACCCTGCAAAAGTTTATAGCAACAACTGAGAAGTGCTAAATGGCTCTGAGCAGTATGGGACTTAACTTCTGAGGTCATTAGACCCCTAGAACTTAGAACTACTTAAACCTAACTAGCCTAAGGACATCACACACATCCGTGCCCGAGGCAGGATTCGAACCTGCGACCGTAGCGGTCGCGCGGTTCCAGACTGTAGCGCCTAGAACCGCTCGGCGACTCCGGCCGGCGTTGAGAAGCGCTCTTTGTACTTTACCCGAAGGTTTCTTCGGTTTCAAGACAGACAGACCTATCTTCATAGTAAAACCTCGGGGCTATAACACAGATGTCACGGACCGAAAATCAGCATTGTTCTGTTTGTTTATGGTGTAGTGGCACTCGCAAAAAGTGCACAGAGTATGACTGAGGGCTTAATGAAATGGCTTGTATCCTGAATGATGGTTATACGTTAATTACATTAACGTGACCACGAACTATGTTCGACGTCAGTGTGCAATAACGACTCAGACACGCCAGGCGGCAGTAGTGGAGGATATATAAAAAGAATCAGGGTAAAGCGCAATACAGTGCAGTCGTCGTAATGTGGAAACGGAGCGATTTATCGCACGTCCAAATGGGCATGATCACTGGCTTTCGGGCCAAGGGCGGAACATTTCCGAAACGTCTAAGTTTGTAAACTGTTCGCGTGCTGGCGTGGTTAAAGTATACCGTCCACAGCAAAATGGCACCATGCAAAAAAAGCGCCGAGGCAGCTGTGCTAAGCCACGCGCCACAGATGACACAGGTGTACGACAGCTGCAGAGATGTGTACGGGCTAATAGATGTGCGACTGTTGAGCAGCTGACCGCCCAGATGAAAGAAGGGATTACGGACAACGTCTTCGACAACTGTTCGACAGACGTTGCTGCATATGGGCCTCATCAGCAGGCCCCTGGTACATGGACCCATGCTGACTGCTGTTCATCGACGACGAAAGCAACTGCGCATCTACTGAGTGGCGACAGGTGGCTCTTTCAGATGAATCAGGTTTCATGCTCCATCAGACAGATGGCCGCTGGCGTGTACGGCGTGAAACGTCTGAAAGCAAATACCTTGCAACAATCGTCGGAAGAGTCTTGGTAGGAGCAGGGAGCATTACGGTCAGGGGACTGTTTTCGTGTGATTTCCTGGGCGATTTCGTCAATTTTGAAGGCACAATGGATCAGAACAAGTTTACACCTATCCTTGCGGACCATGTCTACCGTTATGGCCAGTTTGCTTTTTCGTCGGCGATATGGTATCTCGCAGCAGAACAATGAAACATGTCAGACAAGTCACATCAGTAGTGTGCGATTCAGTAGTTAGTCGGAAACGTAGAAGTTACCTAGCAGGCTGTATGAATGGAGGATTATATGACAGTGACATCAAGGTTGACGATCGAATTAACGAATAACGCTTTCTCACTGTAAATATAAAATGCCGACCATCCACATTACACCGACGTTTATCAATATTCAGAAGATGGCTGGAAGTTATGCAGCCAGAGTTCAGCTGAAGATAATTACATACCAGAACATGATCTTAATAACATTGGCAACTTGCACACCCAGAAAATTGTTAATTTGAAACGTTATAACGTTGCATATTCGGCTAGTTTTGTCAAATACCCTGGTAAAATTGTACGTCTGTAGCGTATCACGGTATGGAGGTATCACAAATTCATGTGAATTATAGAATTTGAATATATAGTGGGTATTTTATCAATTTTATACAGTCATATTACTTAATATTTCAATAATTCATAAGTTCTATTGACTTACGATTACTTTGGAGGCAACAGGTAGTATAACCATCAACAGAATTTAAGTATTAGCTGTATTTTTGGTGTTGTGGTGGTCTTCAGTCCAAAGCCCGGTTTGTGTGGAACGATCACTCAATTCAGACACGGTTCGAATAGCGAAAATTGCCGCATTAAGTCTTTGAACAAGATCCTGAACGTGGGCTTTCCACGACAGTTTACTATCTATCTGAACACCTAGAAATTTGAACTGCCAGTTTCACTAATCATATGTCCATTCTGTGAAATTAAAACGTCAGGTTTTGTTGAATTGTGCGTTACAAACTGCTAAAACTGAGTCTTACTGTGATTTGCCGTTAATTTATTTTGTACAAGCCATGAACGTAGGTCATGAACTGCACTATTTGAAACGAGGCCAATGTTGAACCCAGCATCTCTTACTACCAGCCTAATGTCATCAGCAAACAGAAATATTTTAGAGTTACTCGTAGTACTGGACGGCGTATCATATACATAGACACACACACACACACACACACACACACACACACACACACATATATATATATATATATATATATATATATATATATATATATATAAAATTTTGCTGTGTGTTGCTAAAGTAAGAGGTAAACCAATTATGAGCTACTCCCCATATTCCGTAATGGTCCAACTTCTGGAGCAATATTTTGTCATCAAAACAATGAAACGCCTTAGATAAATAAAAAAAAAATATGCCTATCGCTCGAAACCTTTTGTTTAACCCATCCAGTACCTCACAGAGAAAAGACAATATAGCATTTTCAGTTCTTAAACGACTTGTAAGGCCAAACTGTACATTTGATATCAAATCGTGTGATATAAAATGACCAATTATCCTTACACACACTGCCTTTAATCGTTCAGGAAACTAACCATTCCTAAAGGAAAAATTAGAAATATGGCTAAATACAGGGCTAATATGTGCAGTACAGTACTTCAATATTCTGCTAGACGCTCCATCATAACCATGAGAATCCTTAGTCTTCAGTGATTTAATTACTGAATCAATCTCCCTCTTGTATGTATCACAGAGGAGTATTTCAGACATCAATCTCGGAAAAGCATTTGCCAAGAAAGTTACATGATTCCCTGTAGAAATTAAATTTGTATTTAATTCACCAGAAACGCCCAGAAAATGATAGTTAAATACTGTACATATATCTGATTTATCAGTAACAGAAATATTTTTACTACGAACTGGCTTTATATCGTCGATCTTCTGCTGCTAACCTGACACTTCCTTCACAACTCACCATATGGTTTTAATTTTATCCTGTGAATTAGCTATTCTATTTGAATACCACATAGCCTACTCTTTGCCTTCCTAATAACATTTTTAAGTACCTTACAGTACTTTTGTAATGGGCTACTGTAGCTTGATTGTGATTACTTCTAACATTTTGATATAATTCCCGCTTTGTTCTGCTTGATATCCTTATCCCACTTGTCAGCCACCCGGGCTGCCTACCACTGCTAGTACCCCGTTTAGAATGTTCTAGTGGAAAGCAAGTCTCAAAGAACATGGGAAATGTGTTAAGGAAAGGATTATATTTATCATCTATGTTATCGACACTGTAAACATCCTGCCACTCTTGTTCCTTGACAAGGTTTAAAAAACTCTCTGTTGATGTTGGATTAACTTTCCTACATAGTTTGTAATTATATGTGACATTTGTTTGACTACGAAAGCCTTTTAGTGTTAAAATTTGTGCATCATGGTCTGAAAGGCCATTCACCCTTTTCTAACGGAATGCCCATGTTGTAATGAAGAATGAATAAAAATATTGTCTATGGCTGTGCTACTGTTCCCCTGCATCCTACTTGGGAAAAACACAGTTTGCATGAGATCATATGAATTTAGAAGACCTACCAACATATTTTTTCTTGCACCATCATATACAAAATTAATACTGAAGTCACCACATATAACTAATTTCTGGTACTTCCTACAAAGTGAATCAAGAACCCTCTATAGCTTGAGCAGAAGTGCTATGAAGTCAGAGTTAGGGGATCTATAAACAACAACAATTAGAAGTTTAGTTTCATTAAATTCAACTGCCCCTGCACAACATTCAAATATCTGTTCAGTGAAGCGCCGTGATACATCTATGGACTCAAATGGAATACATACGTACATAGTCACTCCCCCATCCCGGAAGGAAATGCTTGAAAAACAGCCTGGTAATGGAAGCCGCTGAATTGTCAAATTATTTAATTGGTGCTCCGACAGTCTAATAATTTCAGTCAACGTCTGTAAGAAGTTCACTAACTTTACCTCTAATAGCTCTTGTATTTGGATGAAATGTGCTAATTCCTTCTCTACTTGGAAACATTAGGTCCTCTGAACGTGAGCCCTTAGTTACAGGGACTTACTTTACACAGGTATACCTATCAGCTGATTTCAATCTAAAAAAGGTTCAGCTCTAACACTAACTACTACAGGAATTTTTCCGTGAGTGATCCCACCATCACCCACTACACTGTCTCCTATAAGCTTTGCCAGCCTCCCCTTCCGATACCAATTGAGGTGCAGGCCATGCCTAGTGAAACCGGATCTACTGATACACCCAACTTCGTCACGATAGTAGTGAGTAGGTGCTCCATACTGATAGAAATACTATTCTGCATCGAGAAATGCGTTGCGTGGTCTGGCGTATTCCTGTAGGGTAATTTTCACCATTCACTGTATACTCAAAAAAGAGAAGCGCAATCAAACCAAATGTTGATAAGCAACATCAGGCTGCAATTGTTGTAGGTTCAAACAGTTCCACTGTGACGTGGGAATTCTCAGGTGCCCAGTAAGTGCAACTGCGATGCTTAATTGAATCCATTATCTTAAAAGTGGCCTCTTCAGACTACGTTGTATGGGAATTGTCTGATCCTGTGTGCATCTGGCTTGATACCACTCGCAAAATTCAGATCTATAGGCGCCATCATTCTCATTCAGACCGTTAAATAATCTAGGACACGCTTCAAAATTCTATGTACTCTCGTTTTAGGAACTCCTGTCCCACGAATTGCAAGCCGCACAGACTGTGGGAGATAGCTGAAGTCTTTCGATGACTTCTCTTTCTCTTGTGTGGCCGGTGGATGATAGTTGTTTTCCAGAATGGTTCTTGTGGGCATTTGGACAGTACATCTCTTCTCAGACTTGTATGGAAGACGAGTAATTGTGTGTCGCGTTGGTGCGCCTCGCTGAAATTTCATTCTGAACTGTCTTAGCACTTCACTTACGTTGTCAGTCATCCAGTAGCGCTAAAGAATGAGCTATCTCTGCTCAAGATTCAGCGTGCCTTCAGCCATTTTTCAAGCCATCACGCCTTAAAAAAAGGAAAGGTGTTGTAATTTTGAGCGAGGGACACTATTTCATCTTGCAGTTGTTCGACAACGTCGTCACTAGACGGTACAAGCTGTAACGTTTCTGGAGCTGCTGCGACGTGGACGTCGATAACATTTCGAAGACACAGTAGCTGATTCTCTGTCTCTATCTCACTGACACAGTGCGCCGTGTTATAAAATTAAGGCAATGTTTCAAGAAGTGTGGAACATGTGGGTAAGGTGACGGTTAAGTTCTGAAGACGAGATGACAGAGTAGTCAGAATATTCGCCGGGAAAGAACGTAATTAAAAAAAAAAAAAAAAAAAAGAAATGGTGATTTAGTAATTGTGATTACAGTGAGAAAGAATCAAAATAAAATGTAAAACGTGTAGTAAAGAACTGTCAATAACTAT
The DNA here is from genome assembly GCF_023898315.1 of Schistocerca nitens. NCBI lineage: Eukaryota > Metazoa > Arthropoda > Insecta > Orthoptera > Acrididae > Schistocerca > Schistocerca nitens. The sequence continues at coordinate 591,432,995 of NC_064619.1, forward strand.
ACGTCTGTATAAAAGACCCTGACGACCATAGGGGTTGAAAATTAATTTAAATAAACGTTGAAAGAGACGCAGGGATGTCATCCAGTGAATGGGGAACGCTTGCTCTTAGAAGGTAAGCGAACCGGCGACGAACGCGCAACAGACAAAGAGAACGCCGGGAGGCGTTGGTAGAGATGCATACCGCGGAACTCGCAACGCCCTGGGTTCGTTATTAGAGACTGAGTTATTAGAATAGCTGAAGGAGGAAGCTAACAGCAAATTGTTATACGGAGTTTTCGTATTCGGGCACATCAAGAGCTAATTATTGAGAAGTAGAGACGAAACATTCAGAGCTAGAGCACAGAATGGAATACGTAGGAGATTAGAGAATGTCATGGACTGAGTCTGCTGGCAAGAAACACAAATAAGGAAAATAAATCTGAAATCTGTTTCCTAAACTTCTTCAGCGAACAATGGCAGAACGTAATGAGAGAACTCTGCAGACGTCATGCAATGCTGTTGACTGGCTGCTAGTTTCAGAACGCAGGAATTTAGCACCAAGGTTTTTAAAGTTAGTAGAGTTTTATATAAAATGTGTTATCCCTGACGAAACTACAATCGTCCGGTTTGTTGTGACTGACAATTCGCACTTTTCCACAAACAACTTTTATTGATGTAAGTTCACAAGGTTGATGGCTGAACATACAAACGAAAGGTAACAATAACGAAAAAGGTCACCTCACTGAGGCAAGCAAAAATTCACTTCTAATTTTCCACAAACGTTCGTGGTAACACACAAACTAGTAACAGTCCAATTCCGAGACGAAGACGTAATCTTCAACGGCCGCAGTACACGATGTCGGCATCCGGCGTGAACTAAACATCGGGGTTGGTTCTAGTCCCTACATAGATGTCTCCAGCCAATCAGGTTTTGGCGTAGTGATTCTTCCTGCAGGCCGTGGCTCGAGCTCCCCCTGCAGGAAGTAGTGCTCGGAATGTCTGTTTCCATTATCTTGTATGTAAATAGCCGGTGTTTACCATTATGCTTTTGGTACGCCTTGCGAATAGACAACCTCGTCCTCTGTGGTGTAGTATGGATTTCCGGCCCTCTGGGGCTACCTTTGCTCCGTTATAACACGGTTGTAACTGTGGGGTCTGTGATTGCTCTGGGAGGTGGCTGATCGGAACTATCACGTATCAGACATTAGTTAACTTTTTTACAAGAATAAAAATATTAACTTAACTGCATACAATCCATTGCTTGATTGGTTACCTAAGATGCTAATTAACCAGAAAACAGCACAACAATCAGACAGTTTTCTGAACAATTATTTCCCAGCGCAACGTACCCTGCAACACCCTTACAAGTTTTTCAGATTGTTTCTGACCTCCATGTATAACTAAGTTTCTCATCAGTTTATGTTGTTCTTGTTGTAGTGGTCTACAGTCCTGAGACTGGTTTGATGCAGCTCTCCATGCTACTCTATCCTGTGCAAGCTGCTTCATCTCCCAGTACGTACTGCAGCCCACAGCCTTCTGAATCTTCTTAGTGTATTCACCTCTTGGTCTCCCTCTACGATTTTTACCCTCCACGCTGCCCTCCAATACTAAATTGATGATCCCTTGATGCCTCAGAACATATCCTACCAACCGATCCCTTCTTCTAGTCAAGTTGTGCCACAAACTCCTCTTCTCCCCAATTCTATTCAATACCTCCTCATTAGTTATTTGATCTACCCATCTAACCTTCAGCATTCTTCTGTAGCACCACATACCGAAAGCTTCTATTCTCTTCTTGTCTAAACTATTTATTGTCTATGTTTCACTTCCATACATGGCTACACTCCATACAAATACTCTCAGAAACGACTTCCTGACACTTAAATCTATAGTCGATGTTAACAAATTTCTCTTCTCAGAAACACTTTCCTTGCCATCGCCAGTCTACATTTTATATCCTCTCTACTTCGACCGTCATCTCTTATTTTGATCCCCAAATAGCAAAACTCCTTTACTACTTTAAGTGTCTCATTCCCTAATTTAATTCCCTCAGCATCACCCGAGTTAACTCGACTGCATTCCATTATCCTCGTTTTGCTTTTCTTTATGTTCATCTTATATCCACCTTTCAAGACACTGTCCATTCTGTTCAACTGCTCTTCCAAGTACTTTGCTGTCTCTGACAGAATTACAATGTCATCGGCGAACCTTAAAGTTTTTATTTCTTCTCCATGGGTTTTAATACCTACTCTTAATTTTTCTTTTGTTTCCTTTATTGATTGCTCAATATACAGATTGAATAACATCGGGGAGAGGCTACAACCTTGACTCACTCCCTTCCCAACCATTCCTTCCCTTTCATGTTCCTCGAGTTTTATAACTGCCATCTGGTTTCTGTACAAATTGTAAATAGCCTTTTGCTCCACGTATTTTACCCCTGCCACCTTCAGAATTTGAAAGAGAGTATTCCAGTCAACATTGTCAAAAGCTTTCTCTAAGTCTACAAATGCTAGAAATGTAGGTTTGTCTTTTCTTAATCTAGCTTCTAAGATAAGTCGTAGGGGCAGTATTGCCTCACGTGTTCCAATATTTCTACGGAATCCAAACTGATCTTCCCCGAGGTCGGCTTCTACAGTTTATATAGGAATTAAATTTCAGTGCTTGGTTACTTACTCCCATCTCAAGCATCGTCAGTGTGATAGAATGAACGAATCTGACGAAAACGTGGAGCATGCAGTGTTCTTAATCTCTAGGAACTGTTTAGCTTGTGTACGGCAGCTGCTGTAGACCATCATGATCCCTTTGGAATAATTGCCGTCTTTCATTTTCGATCGTACACATTACAAGCAGCTGTCACTGGATTAATAATTATTTCTTTGCTGAGACTGTAGCTTCGTCCAGCGTATATCATTTTTCGGAACGGAAGGAAACTTCAATGCTGTGGTGGCTTTCAAGTCTAGAAAAAACTGAGCATCTTTTGTGTAGTCACGGACTGGCACCTTCGTCTCATGTAACCTGTACATGGGCTTTATTTAATGTTGGGTTTCTATGTTACGATTTCTTTGTGTCGCCGCTTATATCCAGCTTTGTTAAGGACTCCTTTGTGTGGGTATCGGTAGTCAACCCTTTGGTCGGGTACGTGTTCGATCATTTGAAAATCCGAGGGCCGTCACGCTTTGTGTTGCCTTAATAACTGCCAGCTACCTCCTGCTTTTACGTGCACACGACACTTTCTGTTAAACATTTTGTCCGCGACAAGTAGGAGTCGTTTCATTAATAACGTTTCAATCAATAAAAGGCCGATATTTCTATGGTACGCTACGTGTGACTAAACGTCGCTGGATCAGCATAAAAATAATTGCAGTAAGACAAGGTAATCGAACGAAAGAACTGAATCTATGCCTCACATGGCTAAATAAACACAGAGGAAATATTGCGGTAACATCGCTTCCACTCGGCGACGACAAGGATCCACAAGTATTTTCAAGGATGCTACATCCAGCTGAAGCCACTTATTGATAATTAGATCCCATGGTAATGCAGAAGTGGGTATCATAATAAGAAAGTAGGGAAGCCGATAACCTAGTATCAAGCCGGCCGGGGTGGCCGAGCGGTTCTAGGCGCTACAGTCTGGAACCGCGCGACCACTACGGTAGCAGGTTCGAACAATACCTTGGGCATGGATGTGTGTGATGTCCTTAGGTTGGTTAGGTTTAAGTAGTTCTAAGTTCTAGGGGACTGATGACCTCAGAAGTTAAGTCCCATAGTGCTCAGAGCCATTTGAAGCTAGTATCAACAACATAGCCAACGCATCATCGTACCCAACATACAGACAAAGCTAACACCCACAACAATAGTACAAGCATCCGGCGGCGATAGCGCGAAAACGGGAATGGGGGTACAGTTTGCAACTCACGTGTACAGGACGCCGACCCTAACAGAGCAGTGCAACAATCATCAGAAACCTGCTGAAGGTGGCAACGAGTCTGTTTGCCGAAATATCGTGGAGAATTGCAACACGACCTGGGCAGACAGCTGAGAGTTCTACAACTTTCTTTTACTTCCGACTGCATCTCTGTCTTCACCTTTTTTTGATCCAAAGCATTTCATTCTTGGTCTTGCAGTCTTATTATTCTCTTTTGATCCTTGCATATATTGTATACTAACAGGCTTTCTCTATTGTGTGCTACTCTCTTTCTCGAAACTAGGAACATCTTTCACTATTTCACACTGTCTAATCTTTTTTCTAGATTCATAGACTTATGAAAAAGTCTCAATAAGTTTTGCTTCAATTATCAAGCCCAACGTCATAACAACCTGTATAATGTCTTTAGTTTTTCGAAAGCCAAATTTGTCGTCATTTAACAGCTCCTGTATTTTCTTTTCCATTCTTCCACATATTATTCATGTCATCAGTTTGGATCCATGATCAGATAAGCTGATAGCACGATAGTTCTCACACTTACCTGTGATATTATGTGGACATGTTTTTCTGGACATATGATGGTATGTCTCTAGTCTCATAGGTTCAACACGCTCACTGAACAGTCGTTTCGTTGCCACTTAAGCAAGTGAGTTTAGAAGTTCCAAAGAAACATCATTCATCCTTTCTCCTAATTTGATTATAAGTCTTCTAAAGCTTTATTAAACTATATCTCTCGTACTGGATCCCTTATGTCTCACCTATCGACTGGCATTTCCACTTCTATCAAGACATAAGGCCTTTACTTCTCCTCGTAGATACCTTCAGTGCGCTGTTCCCACCTACCTACTCTCTCCGCTGGTCAGTAGAATTGCTCTGGTACTTTTAATGTTGACACATTTCTTTTTTAAATATTTTGATTTTTCAGTATGGTGAGTCGATCTTTCCGACAGACATTTCTTCTTTGATTGGTTCACACGTTCCCTGCAGCCATTTCGCCTTAGCTTCCTTGCACTTCATACTTATTTGATTCTTAAGTACTTATTTGCTGTATCCCTAACTTTCCCTGAACTTTTCTGGACTTCTTCCTTTCGTCCATCAACTTAAGTATTTCTTCTGTTACTCAAGATTTCTTCGCAGTTACCTTCCTGGTACCTACGATAGACTGTCCAACTTTGTGATTGCCCTTTTCAGAGATATTCATTCCTCTTAGCCGATCTGCCAACTGCAGTACTTTTATCCCAATATTTATTGCTGTAAACACACATCATTCCTCAGTGCTTCTGCTTCCCACTTCTTCCCACACCGATCCTTCCAGACGATTCCCTTAAGCTTCAGTTTATTCTTCATCACTATTGAAGTGTTATCCCAATCTGCATATGCTCCTGGAAATTCCTTACAGCCCAATATGTGATTTCGGGATATCTATCCACGATGTAAGGCAGCTGGAATCTTCTTGGTTCTCTGGAACTTTTCTGAGTGTACCTCCTCTTCTTGCAACTTTTGAACAGTATATTCGCTGTCACTAGCTGAAATTTATTTCCGAACTAAATTTGTTCCTCTGAGTCCGACTAATAAGCCCATATTCTCCCGTAACTCTGTCTTCTGTTCCTTTCCCTGTTACCGCGTTCCATTACTCCATGCGTATTAGATGATAATCTCCCTTTACATTCTGATGAGTTCGTTTGATATCCTTACAACTCTTCATCTTCTATTCGTTACTTTGACATGTATACCCGAACAATTGTTGTCGCCGTTTGTTTGCTGTCTATTCTGGTTAGAACAAGTCTGTCACTGAACTGATCACAGTATTTCACTTGTTACCCTGCCTTCCCATTCGTAAAGTATCTTATTCACTTTATACAGTTTTCTGTTGTTGTTGATACTACTCTACAGTCGTCTAGTCGGAAATCCTTATCTTCTTTCCACTTCACCTATAATGAGCATTTTCCTTTTCAGCTTTTATAGCTTCCCTAAAATATTCAAAGTTCTGGCATTCCACAGCCTGACTCGTACAGTGTAACCCTTTCGTTGCTAATAGGAATTTATTTGATAAAAAATATAATTTAAAGTCATTTGTACACAGTTGGCTTAAAAGTATCTTCTACGTGATAGAAAAATATAAAACTGTAATTCAAAGTATGACTCAGTGATGTAATTCCCTGGAAAATAACTAAATAACCCATGTTCTTAACTATGCAGAAAGTAGGATGAATTACAGAGGATCGATGCTTTCGGCAGGTATTCTCAGTTGTTTATAAATATAAAGTAACGTACTGCGCGTAAGTAGGGGCAGACACCTGGCATTGTATAATAACATAACTCGGGATTTACCACTGGGAGCAGTCGTGTAACTTCTGAGAGCCCCCGTACTGAACGACGTTAAGTGCAGCGACCGTATAAAACTAACTACAGGCAAGATAGATGCCGCACACATCAGAGACTGAGATTTATTTGAAGAATCTACATGTAGTCCACCCATGATGGAGATACCTTACTAAAATCTCCGTTTGGCCGTTGTTTAAGAACCGTAGATGACTTTCCGCACAGATTCGTTTAGTAACGGTGAGGCATTGTGCACCAATGTGTGGTTTACGTCTAAAATTCCGAGAGCGTACGTTCCTGGAAGAGTTAAGCAATGTATTGCTTCCACATGTGTAGGGGTCAGTACATTGCGATAAGGCAAGGAACGTAAAATTAGAGAAATTAGAGATGACAAGGAAGTTAACCACAAACCGCTTCGTGGCAGGAACAGGACATGGGGAAAGTGACAGTATTTCAAAAAGTACCCTCAGCCACTGTGTACTTCTGTAGATGCTGTTTTGGTTGGCAGGAGAGCCAACACCGTGTTACTAGAGGAGGCCGAAAGGCACGCGTTTTAGCTCACGCATGCTGGCGTGAGGTCTGGAACAGGACAAGGAAATTAGAATTTAGAAAAACGGACGTAGCTAGAGGAATACTTAACTTTAATCCGTTAATGAAGAACGTCGGTCTTGACGGTACATGAATCGATCTCAATAGTAACTGATAATGGCGCCTTGCTAGGTCGTAGCAAATGACGTAGCTGAAGGCTATGCTAAACTATCGTCTCGGCAAATGAGAGCGTGTCAGTGAACCATCGATAGCAAAGGCGGTTGTACAACTGGGGCGAGTGCTAGGAAGTCTCTCTAGACCTGCCGTGTGGCGGCGCTCAGTCTGCAATCACTGATAGTGGCGACACGCGGGTCCGACGTATACTAACGGACCGCGGCCTATTTAAAGGCTACCACCTAGCAAGTGTGGTGTCTGGCGGTGACACCACAGATGCAGTTTACAATATGAAACAATTGTATCACCAAGCAATAATGTGTCACGAAGCGTCTGCATTGTCGGGTTCGTATTATTTGAGTCAGAGTAATTATTGCACAAGCTACAGTACCAGTTGTATTCAAAATTTAACAGAAAATACACTACTGGCCATTAAAATTGCTACACCACGAAGATGACGTGCTACAGGCGCGAAATTTAACCGACAGGAATGAAGATGCTGTGATATGCAAATAATTAGCTTTTCAGAGCATTCACACGAGGTTGGCGCCGGTGGCGACACCTACAAGGTGCTGACATGAGGGAAGTTTCCAACCGATTTCTCATACTCAAATAGCAGCTGACCGGCGTTGCCTGGTGAAACGTTGTTGTGATGCCTCGTCTAAGGAGGAGAAATGCGTAGCATCACGTTGCCGACTTTGATAAAGGTCGGATTGTAGCCTATCGCGATTGCGGTTTATGGTATCGCGACATTGCTGCTCGCGTTGGTCGAGATCCAATGACTATTAGCAGAATATGGAATCGGTGGGTTCAGGAGGGTAATACGGAACGCCGTGCTGGATCCCAACGGCCTCTTATCACTAGCAGTCGAGATGACAGGCATCTTATCCGCATGGCTGTAACGGATCGTGCAGCCACGTCTCGATCCCTGAGTCAACAGATGGGGACGTTTGCAAGACAACAGTCATCTGCATGAACAGTTCGACGACGTTTGCAGCAGCATGGACTATCATCTTGGAGACTATGGCTGCGGTTACCCTTGACGCTGCATCACAGACAGGAGCGCCTGCGATGGTTTACTCAACGACGAACGTGGGTGCACGAATGGCAAAACGTTATTTTTTCGGATGAATCCAGGTTCTGTTTACAGCATCATGATGGTCGCATCCGTGTTTGGCGACTTCTCGGTGAACGCACATTGGAAGCGTGCATTCGTCATCGCCATACTGGCGTATCACCTTGCGCGATGATATGGGGTGCCACTGGTTACACGTCTCGGTCACCTCTTGTTCGCATTGACGGCACTTTGAACAGTGGACGTTACATTTCAGATGTGTTACGACCCGTGTCTCTGCCCTTCACTCGATCCCTGCGAAACCCTACGTTTCAGCAGGATAATGCACGACCGCATGTTGCAGGTCCTGTACGGGCCTTTCTGGATACAGAAAATGTTCGACTGCTGCCCTGGCCAGCACATTCTTCAGATCTCTCACCAAGTGAAAACGTCTGGTCAATGGTGGCCGAGCAACCGGCTCGTCACAATACGCCAGTTACTACTCTTGATGAACTGAGGTATCGTGTCGAAGCCGCATGGGCAGCTGTACCTGTACACGCCATCCAAGCTCTGTTTGACTCAGTGCCCAGGCGTATCAAGGCCGTTATTACGGCCAGAGTTGGTTATTCTGGGTACTGATTTCTCAGGATCTATGCACCCAAATTGCGTGAAAATGTAATCACATGTCAGTTATAGTACAATATATTTGTCCAATGAGTACCAGTTTATCATCTGCATTACTTCTTGATGTAGCAATTTTAATGGTCAGTAGTGTACGTTTCATTAATGGAAAATATCTTTTGTTGCACAGGGAAATTTTTTCCTTGTAAAAGAACGAATGAGAGCGTGCTTCCTCTGCAAAAAGCCCGACATTCAAGGCAATAGCAGCCTAAACATTTCTCCCACATTCTCCGTAAGTCAGGACCACTTCAATGTTTTCTTCTGCAGTTGCACGACTTTTCTGCAAATTATAAGTAGGTGTGCAGGTAATAAAGACTGCGCAAGTATTGCTGTGTTTGGAGCCGCTACCTGTTCTACGTCTGCACGATACGTGAGCTGAGCTCGTAGTGTACTGCGTGTTATGATACGTCGTAGTTCGCTACGTGACCACGGTAGCGCGTCGAGTAGTCCCCTGTTCGATACGTCGGAGGATTTCCAATTGGAAACTATTACATGCTGGCCTGTCCTTCCCTCGCAGCATGGAGATAGGGTCCCATGTGCCACTGGATATTCAAGGGCCACTGGGTAGCAAGTCGTAAATTACGATTGTGTACCCATTTCTGTTCCTCCGATTTCAGCGCCATCTATGCCGAAGCGAAGAAAATGCTTCAGACAATACCTATGTAGTTTTTGCCATAAAATAGTTAACTGCAATAGAAAGAGGGGTTGTGAGTTAACGAGAATTTCGACCTCATTTAAATATATAGTCGACAGAGTCAGCCTTCAGGAATTTTCAAACGAACCCTGTCATCCAGGACAGTGAGCAACAAAGAATGGAGATTCGCCACGAGATGATGAAATTCAGAGGTGTCTACTGTGCTGAATTAGGCCTCAGCCCTGTAGTGTGTGAGTGACACAGACGAGAACTTACGTCATAGGGAAACCCCACAGAAGGTGTTTGTGATCAGGAAGACGTAGCAATGATAAATAAGGCGGACCTAAGATCGGCCATGAAAACTATTTAATTCTGTAATAATTCAAGGAATGAAGCCAAAGTAATTTTAATCTACCATCCTTCATAAATTTTCATGGTGACCCCCACTAAAACTTGGATATTGATCATATCTATTATAGTTTGGGATTTACTGTTAAAGTGAAATTAACAGGATTTGTACCAAAGACCTGAAGACTAAAATCTGAACGCTTCGGTTGATCTAACGTTCGACATTTCACATAGCAGTGCACCATTAAAGCGAGAATTGTTATAAACATCAACTCTGTGACATTATTTATTCAAAAGATATAGTAAATTTAAATAATCAGTATTTTCAGTTAAGCACAGATCATCATTTCCTCCACACAAAACACACTGAACGATGACAGCATGACACCTTATTCAATCATTAGGTAACAGAATATTTGTTGTAAAGTTTAGTGCATAATAGTTACTTTTGTTCTTTATTTATTTATCAGAAAGCACATTCGTGCAAGGCTACTGGCCATGGCATTCAAAGCTAAGAAGAAAATTGTATCGGTTTTACGTAAAAGAATTTATCATTTATTATGGGTTAGATTGTTTTGGGGGAAGAGACCAAACAGTGAGGTCATCGGTGTCATCGGATTAGGGAAGGATGGGGAATGAAGTCGGCCGTGCCCTTTCAAAGGAACCATCCCGGCATTTGCCTAGAGCGATTTAGGGAAATCACGGAAGAGCTAAATCAGGATAGACGGACGCGGCATCATTTATTATGTAATGGATATTATTGTTACTTCATTTAGAACGTGAAAGTGGTCAAGCTTTGATTATTTAAATATGTTAAAATGTAAAATAATGGAGAGTAAGCTGTAGCCAATGAGATGATGGCTCCAGAAAAGGGAACTGCCCCAGTTAGATGAGCGAAGATATTCGGCGCACGGGAAACGAGGCCGGAGACGGGAAGAGGTGCAGTGCTGGTGAATACACGAAAGCGGATGGTCCGTCTTTAGGCAGATTGGAAGTGAAACGACTTAGAAAATTTCGCCTTGTGTGGTATCGCGGGACATAGTCTCTGAGCGGTGAGCACTCGCGTGCCTGGAGTGAGCTCTAACTTTTCGCGTTGTTTACGAGTGTTGGAATTGTAATTGGCGATGAGAATGTCGGTGATCTAACTGCCAAATGGATAAGCGCTCGAGTGTAATAGTAATTCTAAATACGACCACTTTCGTTATTAGTTTGCTTTGTGAATAAACATTATTCTAATCAAATCGCAATTGTGTGGCCTATATCATTTATGGGTCGTTAATTTAGCTCCCGATATTATTATTGCTGTTGGTGTATGTTACATTAACGTTGTATATGTCATAAAATTTCTTAAACTTGCCATCAGCCAGACAATTTAACGTAAAGGTCAAAAGTGTCTAATTTAGGGCGTGTAAGGGGACACGAGCGGTTCAACCGCTAGACGAAGAGCAACCGCATGTGAAACCGAACATGTTAGCTCGCAGGGTTCCTATTGTAGATTTCAATGTTGCCTCCTGCTCCCCCCACCCCCCCACCCCCACCCCCCAGCCTCCACCAAACACCCACCCCACGTCACCCACGCACGGAGTGGGAATTATAACATTTTTTCATCCGATATGTGGCCATGAGGTTTTCGAGATATTTCAATGTCAATGTCAGTTAAAATGAAAACCCTTTATATGAGTATGATATAACTGGATGTATCGTATTGCTGCGCCCTTTTTCGCACAATAATCATTTCCTTCCCCTGCGCTGCATTACGAACAAAAACGTCGTGACAGAGGACACTTGGCGGCAGGAAACAAGGGTTACGCGGGACTCGCTCGGGCGGCCGCCCGTCAGCTGCTGGGGAGCCGCACTCGGCGCCGCACAGTGTTTTGAGGGGATGCAGCGGCGCCGGCGCTGGTGGGTAATGCGTGCGGTGGGCAGCTGATGACTGCCCGTCATTAGGAGTGGACGGGCCGCATCGCTCGCCGCCGCCGCAAACTCGTTACGCTCCAGAGCCCGCCATGCGTCAGGCGCCGCCCGAGATCTACCGACCCCCGGCAGAGTGTGTCTGCAGTAACAGCAGGGACTGTCTGGCACCAGAGCAATGCACTGAACTCGCCAGAGGCGTCGGTAGCGTTCCAGGGTGTCGCAAGGTGGCGTAATTGTGCCGCTGCTGTTTACCATCTACATCTCCATCAACGTATATACTCCGCAAGCCACGGTGTGTGGCGGAGAGTATCCTATTCCACTACTAGACCTTTCCTTTCCTGTTCCATTTGCAGATAGACCGAGGGAAAAAGGACTAATTATGCGTCTCCGTATGAGCCCTAGCTTCTCGTAACTTATCTTCGCGGTCCTTAAGCGAAATGTACACTCCTGGAAATTGAAATAAGAACACCGTGAATTCATTGTCCCAGGAAGGGGAAACTTTATTGACACATTCCTGGGGTCAGATACATCACATGATCACACTGACAGAACCACAGGCACATAGACACAGGCAACAGAGCATGCACAATGTCGGCACTAGTACAGTGTATATCCACCTTTCGCAGCAATGCAGGCTGCTATTCTCCCATGGAGACGATCGTAGAGATGCTGGATGTAGTCCTGTGGAACGGCTTGCCATGCCATTTCCACCTGGCGCCTCAGTTGCACCAGCGTTCGTGCTGGACGTGCAGACCGCGTGAGACGACACTTCATCCAGTCCCAAACATGCTCAATGGGGGACAGATCCGGAGATCTTGCTGGCCAGGGTAGTTGACTTACACCTTCTAGAGCACGTTGGGTGGCACGGGATACATGCGGACGTGCATTGTCCTGTTGGAACAGCAAGTTCCCTTGCCGGTTTAGAAATGGTAGAACGATGGGTTCGATGACGGTTTGGATGTACCGTGCACTATTCAGTGTCCCCTCGACGATCACCAGTGGTGTACGGCCAGTGTAGGAGATCGCTCCCCACACCATGATGCCGGGTGTTGGCCCTGTGTGCCTCGGTCGTATGCAGTCCTGATTGTGGCGCTCACCTGCACGGCGCCAAACACGCATACGACCATCATTGGCACCAAGGCAGAAGCGACTCTCATCGCTGAAGACGACACGTCTCCATTCGTCCCTCCATTCACGCCTGTCGCGACACCACTGGAGGCGGGCTGCACGATGTTGGGGCGTGAGCGGAAGACGGCCTAACGGTGTGCGGGACCGTAGCCCAGCTTCATGGAGACGGTTGCGAATGGTCCTCGCCGATACCCCAGGAGCAACAGTGTCCCTAATTTGCTGGGAAGTGGCGGTGCGGTCCCCTACGGCACTGCGTAGGATCCTACGGTCTTGGCGTGCATCCGTGCGTCGCTGCGGTCCGGTCCCAGGTCGACGGGCACGTGCACCTTCCGCCGACCACTGGCGACAACATCGATGTACTGTGGAGACCTGACGCCCCACGTGTTGAGCATTTCGGCGGTACGTCCACCCGGCCTCCCGCATGCCCACTATACGCCCTCGCTCAAAGTCCGTCAACTGCACATACGGTTCACGTCCACGCTGTCGCGGCATGCTACCAGTGTTAAAGACTGCGATGGAGCTCCGTATGCCACGGCAAACTGGCTGACACTGACGGCGGCGGTGCACAAATGTTGCGCAGCTAGCGCCATTCGACGGCCTACACCGCGGTTCCTGGTGTGTCCGCTGTGCCGTGCGTGTGATCATTGCTTGTACAGCCCTCTCGCAGTGTCCGGAGCAAATATGGTGGGTCTGACACACCGGTGTCAATGTGTTCTTTTTTCCATTTCCAGGAGTGTATGTTGGCGGCAGTAGAATCGCTCTGTAGTCAGCTCCAAATGCCGTTTCTCTTAATTTTCTCAACTGCTTCCTCGGAATGGACTTACCTCCAGCAATTCCCATTTGAGTTCCCGAAGCATCTCCGTAACATTTGCGTGTTGTTAGAACCTATTGGTAACACATCTAATAGCCCGCCCCTGAACTGCTTCGACGTCTTCCCTTAATCCGACCTGTTGCGGATCCGAAACACTCGAGTACTACTCAAAAACTGATCGCATTAACGTCCTTTATGCGGTCTCCTTTACAGATGAACCGCACTTTCCTAAAATTCTCCCACTAAAACTGAAGTCGATCTTTCGCCATCCCTACCACAATCCTCGCATGCTCGTTCCATCTCATACCACTTTGAAACGTTACGCCTAGATATGTAAACGACGTGACTCTTTCAAGCAGGACACTACATTACGGGTTTGGTTTTCCTACTCATCCGCATTAACTCACATTTTTCTACATTATGAGCAAGCTGACATTCGTCGTTCCAAATATAAATTTTGTCTAAGTTATCTTGTATCATCCCACGGTCACTCATCTTCGACACCTCCTCGTACACCACAGCATCATCACCGAACAACCGCAGATTTCGTGCCCATCCTTTCCGCGAGACAATATACAGGGTGATTCAAAAAGAATACCACAACTTTAGGAATTTAAATCTCTGCAACGACAAAAGGCAGAGCTAAGCACTATCTGTCGGCGAATTAAGGGAGCTATAAAATTTCATTTAGTTGTACATTTGTTCGCTTGAGGCGCTGTTGACTAGGCGTCAGAGTCAGTTGATGCTAAGATGGCGACCGCTCAACAGAAATCTTTTTGTGTTATTGAGTACGGCAGAAGTGAATCGACGACAGTTGTTCGGCGTGCATTTCGAACGAAGTATGGTGTTAAACCTCCTGATAGGTGGTGTATTAAACGTTGGTATAAAGAGTTTACAGAGGATGGGTGTTTGTGCAAAGGGAAAAGTTCTGGACGGCCGAGAACGAGTGATGAAAATGTAGCACGCATCCAGCAAGCATTTGTTCGCAGCCCAGGAAAATCGACTCGCAGAGCTAGCAGAGAGTTGCAAATTCCACAATCAACTGTATGGAGAGTCCTACGAAAAAGGTTAGTTATGAAACCTTATCGTCTGAAATTGGTTCAAGCACTGTCTGCAGCTGATAAGATTAAAAGAATCGATTTCTGTGATTTTATCCTTGCTCAAATGGAAACAGATGAATCTTTCGTTTCAAAGATTGTGTTTAGTGATGAAGCAACTTTCCACACTAATGGGAAAGTCAACCGTCACAATGTCTGTATATGGGGCACTGAGAATCCGCGGAAACAACTCAGTATGAACGTGACTCACCTAAAGTGAACGTTTTCTGTGCCATTTCAGCCAATAAAGTTTTTGGTCCCTTTTTCTTCGAAGGTGATACTGTAACTGGACTACAGCATCTGGAGTTGTTAGAGAATTGGCTGTTCCCTCAGCTCGAACAAGAAGCACAACAATTCATATTTCAGCAGGATGGAGCGCCACCACATTTGCACTTATCTGTCCGTAACTACCTGAACGTCAACTACCCGAGGCGATGGATCGGCCGCCAGGCAGCCCGTGACAGAGCACTTCATCACTGGCCTCCAAGAAGCCCTGATCTTACCCCCTGCGATTTTTTCTTATGGGGTATGTTAAGGATATGGTGTTTCGGCCACCTCTCCCAGCCACCATTGATGATTTGAAACGAGAAATAACAGCAGCTATCCAAACCGTTACGCCTGATATGCTACAGAGAGTGTGGAACGAGTTGGAGTATCGGGATGATATTGCTCGAGTGTCTGGAGGGGGCCATATTGAACATCTCTGAACTTGTTTTTGAGTGAAAAAAACCTTTTTAAATACTCTTTGTAATGATGTATAACAGAAGGTTATATTATGTTTCTTTCATTAAATACACATTTTTAAAGTTGTGGTATTCTTTTTGAATCACCCTGTATATATATATATATATATATATATATATATATATATATATATATATATATATATATATATATATATATATATATATATACAGGGTGTCCCAGCTATCTTGTCCACCCAAAATATCTCTGGAACAATAACAGCTATTGGAAAACGACTTTCACCGGTATCAATGTAGGCCTGGGGCCCTTGAATGTACATATTTTTTTAAACATTCTAAAACGAAAGCATATCTGTTTGTTAACACAAACTTATGTTTTTTTAAATGGACCTCCTATATTTTTTCTTCAGAAATCCATAGCATGACAAAGCTCATACACAATGGCGTTGATTGCATCGCAGTATTCCCATTACATCCCGAGATATTAAGACGCGAAGTTGACGCTTGAAACACCCGACATGCGCTGCTAGCGCGCGTCCTGAGGCTGAGGCGTGAACCCCATGCTGCCCGTAATCGCGATGTGATTGACATTCGTAATCATACCTCCATACTTATCAAGAGGTCCGAAACGAATAATACGGTCTGCTGCCATCCTGCATTAACGTCGTACATTCCAGCAGGTATTTATCCCATAGGCTAGGGGTGATGCGGTTCTGTAACATATCTGTGTACCCCAACGTTAGTCACAAAGTTAACTTCGCTTATCGTTAATCCGTTACTAAAAAGGTAATGCCGTTCAACGTTAAAACTTTACTTTACTGTAGATATAGCGCAAGTGACAGTTAATCATTCACTCGTAATAGTAAAATTCATGTTGATGGTTTTAGTGAAACGAGCAAGTGGACTAAAAGTTTTATCGTTGTTTAGGTAAAAATGTTTTTATTTGGGAAGTTCAGGTAGGACATAGAAGATGAATGTAAACATGTTTAATCAATTAGTTTTATTATCACATAATTATCAATGTTATGTTTATCTAATGCGTTAAATGACAAATTGTTGCAAACAAATGTTTCTTAACATCACTGGGTAAAATGGCCCTTTGTAGAAACTTCCACTGTGATACCAACACTACATACTAAACATAGCGTTCACATCTCAGGCTCAAAGTGATGCCCATTGGCTTGCATATATAGGGTCACTCTGCGGATGAAGGATGCCCTACTTCGTGCTACTGTTTCCTCTTTGATGGCTGTACAAGCATCAATAATGCGTTGCTTCATATCCTCTGATGTTGTTGGTTCATGTTGGTAAACAGCATCCTTCACTGCTCCCCAAAGAAAATAATCCAGCGGTGTAAGGTCCGGAGATCGGGCAGGCCACCTAACTGGGCCACCTCGTCCAATCCACCTACCGGGGAACTTACGGTTCAGAAGTCGTCTTGATCGTAAGGCGTTATGTGCAGGGCAACCGTTATGCTGATACCACATGACCATTCTCCGGTTCAGAGGTACGGTGTCCAAGAGAACAGGAAGATTGTGTCGTATAAATCTGGAGTATTGTCTGCCATTTTGGATGCCATTTATAAAGAAAGGTCCGATAATGGTATCTCCAATAATCCCACATCAAACATTAACTTTCCACGGACGTTGATGCTCTACCTGACGGAGCCATTTTGGATTGTTTGCGGACCAATAATGCATATTCCTCATATTGACAATTCCTTTGTTGGAGAGTGATGCCTCGTCGGTAAAGAGAACATCTGCAAAAAAATTTGCATTAGTCAGACGTTTTTGCTGAACCCACCGACAAAATGTTACCCTATTGCGGGAGTCATTTCCATGAAGATCCTGGTGTAAATGAACATGGTAAGGATGAAATTTATGACGTTTAAGAATACGCTGTGCACTTGATTTCGACACACCAACTTCACGTTCTATTTGACGTGTGCTGATTTGAGGATTCACAGCTATGGTAGCGAGCACAGCAACTTCAGCACGTTCATCTGTGCGTGTTCTAGGACGATGTCGAGGTCTTGGATTTAAGCTTCCCGTTTCACGTAGACGAGATGTGAGACGACCAAACATCCGGCGCGAAGGCGATGGCTTGTCAGGGAATCGTCTTCTGTACAGTCGTTCTGCCTGAACAGCATTTCGTCCACCTACAACAGGGTACAATACAGGTATGTAGAGTCGGGTAGAAAACAGGCATATTAATAATCATAATGTTCGCTAACAGTACTGTTGAAAGGTCTCTGTTGGATTCCTTTCATGTTTAATTTCTCAAATTTGTTGTCTTTTAAGGAATAAATTCTTCTTCTAAATTTACTGTGGCGTTTCTGACTATCTGGGAGGAGACTGAGTAGTGGAAAGTGTTACTTTTACACGTAAACAAGAACGATCTGTCACACTACTACGCTTTAAAGCACAGTTTATATGTAATTCTTATATGTAATTCATGTCACACAGTCTCATACGGAACCTACATCCGCCTTCTTTTATATACTGTATATGATAAGATACTGTCATCCCCCTTCCCTTCTGTGTGAGAGGATGAATGATCAAATGTGTTTGTAGTTGCATGCTTGAGGGTCCGGTCCGTCCCTTGTCATGTTGGTATAGGAAGCTGCCCCTCTGGCCCCTTCCGTTTTGTCTTTGTGAGCCACCCTCAGGGAAGCACGCTCAGTGGTAGTTCAGTTGCAGTCTGGCGGTGGGCAGTTGCAGTCCAGTAGTGGCAGTTGCAGTCTGGTAGTAGGCAGTTGCAGTCTGGCGGTAGCGAGCGTCTGAAATGGTAAGATCTCCGGCTAAGCGCGTGTCTGCTAAGTCCGTAGGACAATGGATTTGTTAAGTTCAGCCTAACTGAGAATTTAATCACTTTTATTTCGGGTTAGCTCTAAAATATCTAAGGCTATCTTAAATTGCAGCGTAGTGTAATTCTCGTGTGAAGTTCATATTAATTTCCGATAGTTGCTTTGTCACTACTTTATGAGTAAAGTGGAACCACGTGTTGATCAGTAACTCTAACTAAGATCAATCTTAAATGCGAATGCTTGTGTGATTATAACGTCTCGTCTTGATAATATTTTGCAATATAGCAACTTTTCTTTATGTTCAACCCACGTGGGGTGTACTTTGCGAGACCAGTACCACGTGCTTATATAACTGTTTGACCCGTCAGGTTAACAGTAAGACGTTAATAACCAGTTCGAGGTTTTTCTTTTGTAATTTGCTTTTCGATCTAATTTATTTTAATTATCAGAATTATTGTGGAGTTATACGCTTTGTGTAAACCAAGTTGACCACGTGAAGCATGTGGTGTAATCATCAAAGTAGCCCTCAGCTATTCTTTTCGCGAAGATTTCACAAAGAGTTAATATGAATTTAGTATACCAGTGTGTGGTAATTACATGACTGACAGGATTGTGCTACGAACGTAATTTCTTTGACTGAAAATTTGAATCTGTTGGTTGTGGTTAACTTTCTCTTGCATGTGTTTCAATGTTCTTTGTGTGTTTGTTTTATGAATGCAGTGTTGTATCCAGTCTCCCAATCTTGGCTCCATATTTTATGTGTTCTGTAAGATTCCAATCTCACATTTTCACAATCGTAAATAAGGCACCAGCTCAGTATAACTCAAGTATAATATGCTGAAATTTCAATGAACAATCTTAAAATAAATTGGCAAATATAAACTGATTTCTTTCTTTTTATTTAAATTCTCCTTTTATATAGATATATTACCGGTTGTTGTATGACTGTAAAAGATTATAATCAATGTTTATCTGATTGGTAATGTGGTAAACCTAGACTAGTTACCTGCTAAAAAACAGTTGCCCAGTAAACGCACGGTTAACCTCCCCAGACAGCTCACAGCTTTTAACCCGGTTTCATTGTCAATCAGTACCTTTCATCATACCAAAATTAATGTAGCAATATTACACTGTCAACAAACAAGGAATCTCATAACGTATTTCCCGTCAACGTACATTCTCCATAGATCAGTAGCATTTCTACCATATCTTCATGTGTGTACATTATACTGTACAGTATAAGTTCCACAACGCAACGTTTATTGACAATGTGTACTACCTCCGTGTCGTCACTAGATTACTCTGATGCACGACTACACTGGCAAGCGGTGTACTGCACGCCAAAGCAGCAACAAATGGGATGCTCGGAGGGTGGTGGAGTACAGGAGTTTGCATGGGTCGCAAATCATAAACAAGGCGAAGTGGTAACTGTGGCAGTAGTGGGAACTACGTTGGACACTTTGAAACGTCCCCATTGAAAAATTGTACATGACTGTGCTTAAACTGACACACAGTACATTTAGCGCAACGCAATCTGACTTTCAATAATCCCTACAAAAGAATGGCCATGACTAACAATAACCTATAGCTTTCATGAATCACTTACCTCACAAAAATCTTCGTTACTCAAACTACTGCAATACAGCGAGCGCCACTACTGCCAGCTAAATAAAAGATTCAAACTACTGAAGGCACTAACTACTGATAGGTATAGCTAGCAAATGAAAGATTTTGATAGAGAACAAACAATGTATTTACCTTAACAGTGTTCAAAAGTCATAATATATATAGCAGTTCATGACATCCAGTCTTACAAATGTACTGTCTCTGATGGACTCACGTCCAGTTCATCCGCTCTCAAAACTCCGCCATCTCTCTCCCCACATCCACCACTGCCGGCGGCTCACCTCCAACTGCACAACGCTACGCGCTGTTAATAGCCATCTGCCCAACGCTACAATGGCGAGTATTACAACAATGCCAACCAGCCACAGACTGCACACAGCACAGCCAGTGATTTTCATACAGAGCGCTACGTGGCGGAGGCGTTACCAATATAAGAACCTAAACAGCCTACTTACAACTTGACTAAGTCGAGCCAGGCCCTGCGCGACAGGCACAATGGGTCATATAACGCGTTAGATAAACCTTATTTTGGGTGTGCAGTATAAATAAGACAACCTGACGGGTGTACACCGATCGGTACTGGTTCATATTGTGTACGTAGATACGTAAAACGTGCAAGAGGGAAACCATTATGTGCTTATGAGAGTTGATGGCAGCAGACCGTATTATTCGTTTCGGACCTCTTGATAAGTATGGAGGTGTGATTCCACATGTCAATCACATCGCAATTACGGGCAGCATGGGGTTCACGTCTGAGCCTCAGGACGTGCGCTAGCAGCGCATGTTGGGTGTTTCAAGCGTCAACCTCGCGTCTCAATATCTCGGGATGTAATGGGAATATTGCGATGCAATCAACGCCATTGTGTATGTGCTTTGTCATGCTATGGATTGCTGAAGAAAAAATATAGGAGGTCCATTTAAAAAAACATAAGTTTGTGTTAAAAAACACATATGCTTTCGTTTTAGAATGTTTCCAAATATGTACATTCATGGGCCCCAGCCCTACATTGATACTGGTGAAAGTCGTTTTCCAATAGCTGTTATTGTTCCAGAGATATTTTGGGTGGACAAGATAGCTGGGACACCCTGTATATACAGGGTGAGTCACCTAACATTACCGCTGGATATATTTCGTAAACCACATCAAATACTGACGAACCGATTCCACAGACCGAACGTGAGGAGAGGGGCTAGTGTAACCTTAATACAAACCATACAAAAATGCACGGAAGTATGTTTTTTAACACAAACCTACGTTTTTTTAAATGGAACCATGTTAGTTTTGTTAGCACATCTGAACATATAAACAAATACGTAATCAGTGCCGTTTATTGCATTGTAAAATGTTATTTACATGGAGATATTGTAACCTAAAGTTGACGCTTGAAACCTCCGACGTTCAGTTGCGTGTTATAACAAACACGGGCCACGCTCGGCGAGCAGCATCTGCAGGGACATGTTTACGATGATGGCTGTAGTGCACTGTTGTGGTTTGGTCTAGCTGTCGCAGTGTCCGCATGTAGCGCTTGCTGCTATTGTTATTCTGCATTCGTCTCCGCACGCAGACCAACTGAAGTACACCGTGTTACCAGACGTCTGTGATAGTGTAGTGTTGTAGGAACTGTGACCATGGTGTATTCGAACTCTGAAAAGGCGGAGATGATACTCATCTATGGCGAGTGTCGACGAAATGCAACTGAAGCCTGAGAATGCGTTGCAGTTCTACCTGTTTACCGATGAAGCGGGTTTCACAAACCACAGGGCAGTGAAACTACGGAACATGCATTACTGGTCCGTGGACAATCCTCACTGGCTCAGACAGGTAGAGCGACAGCGACCGTGGACTGTAAATGTATGGTGCGGAATCATTGCCGACCACCTCATTGGTCCTCACTTCATTGCAGGGGCCCAAACAGCTGCAACATACATCGCGTTTCTGCAGAATGATCTGCCAACGTTGCTCGAAAATGTCCAACTGGAAACGCGTCGACGTATGTGGTATCAGCATGATGGTGCACCTGCACATTCCGCAAATAACACTAGGCTGACCCTTGACAGGATGTTCGACGGGCGTTTAGTAGGACGTGGAGGACGCATAAATTGGCCAGCCCGTTTTCCTGATTGTACACCTCTGGACTTCTTTCTGTGGGGTACGTTAAAGGAGAATGTGGAAATAACGTATCGTGGCAGCCTGCGGCGACATTACACCAGATGTACTGCGGCGTGTACGACATTCATTACGCCAGAGATTGCAATTGTGTGCAGCAAATGATGGCCACCACATTGAACATCTATTGGCCAGACAAATCGGGACACACTCTATTCCACTCCGTAATTGAAAACGGAAACCACGTGTGTACGTGTACCTCAGCCCTCATGGTAATGTACATGTGCGTCAGTGAAAAAGACCAATAAAAAGGTGTTAGCATGTGGACGTAATGTGCTGTTCCAGTCTCTTCTGTACCTAAGGTCCATCACCGTTCCCTTTGGACCCCTACGTAATTCGGTGCTCTCCGATACACACGATCGAACAGCGGAGGAGTGGTACTCAAGCGTCAACTTTAGGTTACAATATCTCCGCATGTAATTAACATTTTACAAGGAAACCAACGGCACTGATTACGTATTTTTTTATATGTTCAGATGTGCTAACAAAACTAACGGGGTTCCATTTAAAAAAACGTAGGTTTGTGTTAAAAACATACTTCCGTGCATTTTTTATGGTTTGTATTAACAAATTTCACTAGCCCCTCTCCTCACGTTCGGTCTGTGGAATCGATTCATCAGTATTTGATGTGGTTTACGAAATATATCCAGCGGTAATGTTAGGTGACTCACCCTATATATATATATATATATATATATATATATATATATATATATATATATATATATATATATATATATATATATAGGGTGGTCAGAAAATGTCTGAAACGCTTGTCGTGACGTTGTAGGGTAGATTGTACTGAGACATGAATGTTCAGAAAAAAATGCGATACGTTGCGCCGTTTCCGAGTTATTTAGCATAGAATTTAGACAGTCTGGGCGTCGCGCGCTCACATTCAAGCGACCTGCCAGGGGCGGTGTTGCCCAACGAGTGCTTTGTCTCGTTAGCTGAAACCTAATTTGTTTTTTAACATTTATGTCTCAGTACAACTTTCCCTACAACATCACTACAAGCGTTTCAGACATTTTCTGACGGTGGTCCATTGATCGTGACCGGACCAAATATCTCACGAAATAAGCGTCAAACCAAAAAACTAAAAAGAACGAAACTTTTATAGCTTGAAGCCGGAAACCAGATGGCGCTATGGTTGGCCCGCTAGATGGCGCTGCCATATGTCAAACGGATATCAACTGCGTTCTTTTAATAGGAACCCCCGTTTTTATTACATATTCGTGTAGTACGTAAATAAATATGAATGTTTTAGTTTGATCCCTTTTTTCGCTTTGTGATAGACGGCGCTCTAATAGTCACAAACATATGGCTCACAATTTTAGACGAACAGTTGGTAACAGGTAGGTTTTTTAAATTAACCTACAGAACATAGGTACGTTTGAACATTTTATTTTGGTTGTTCCAATGTGATAAAGGTACCTTTCTGAAATTATCATTTCGGAGAACGCATGCTGTTACAGCGTGATTACCTGTAAATACCACATTAATGCAATAAATGCTCAAAATGATGTCCGTCAAACTCAATTCATTTGGCAGTACGTGTAACGACATTCCTCTCAACAGCGAGTAGTTCGCCTTCCGTAATGTTCGCACATGGATTGACAATGCGCTGACGCATGTTGTCAGGCGTTGTGGGTGGATCACAATAGCAAATATCCTTCAACTTCCCCACAGAAAGAAATCCGGGAACGTCAGATCCGGTGAACGTGCGAGCCATTGTATGGTGCTTCGACGACCAATCCACCTGTCATGAAATATCCTATTCAATACCGCTTCAACCGCACGCGAGCTATGTGCCGGACATCTATCATGTTGGAAGTACATCGCCATTCTGTCAAGCAGTGAAACATCTTGTAATAACATCGATAGAACATTACGTAGGAAATCAGCATACATTGCACCATTTAGATTGCCATCGATAAATAATGCCGCACCATACATTAACCTGCCAAGGTCGCTGATGTTCCACTTGTCGCACCCATCGTGGATTTTTCATTGCCCAATAGTGCATATTATGCCGGTTTGCGTTACCGCTGTTGGTAAATGACGCTTTGTCGCTAAATAGAACGCGTGCAAAAAATCTGCCATCGTCCCACAATTTCTCTTGTACCCAGTGGCAGAACTGTGCACGACGTTCAAAGTCGTCGCCGCCATGCAATTCCTGGTACACAGAAATATGGTACGGGTGCAGTCGATGTTGATGTAGCATTCTCAACACCGACGTTTTTGAGATTCCCGATTCTCGCGCAATTTGTCTGCTGCTGATGTGCGGATTAGCTGCGACAGCAGCTAAAACACCTACTTGCGCATAATCATTTGTTGCAGGTCGTGGTTGACGTTTCACACTTGGTTGAACACTTCCTGTTTCCTTAACTAACACACACACACACATATATATATATATATATATATATATATATATATATATATATATATATATATATATATATATATATATCCTATCACACTCACCTAGGGCACGTCTGACGATATTCTCGTCTCTGATGAACAATCGCAGCCGAGGAAGACATCCTGGGTTTTATTACTTGAGAAGTCCTCGAGCTACTCACATAGATCTTAAGCCATAAGCCAGAATGCCTGTAACCTTACTTTGCCAGGCAGTTGTAATGCTTCACTAAAATCCTGTAACCGTTCTTTGAACCATAGAAATCGCATAACTTATTTATTAGAATCAACTACAAAATCTGATGCATTTGCAGACAGATCGAAAAAAAGGATTGAGCAGTTTACTATACAGCTCACAACCCGCTGTACCACGGCCTGCTCTATTACCATCACTGACCATATCGCTCGCCCCACCAGAACCATTCGTGCCTTCACTCCCTTGCCATGTTAGCAAACTACTTTGCAACTGTATTTTCATTATTTTGTTACCTAAGTCCTGAATAACGGCTTTCTGTGTAGAGTCAGCAACTAAATTTCCAAGATCTTGAACACGATTGAACAAATGAAGCGTTTGCGCTTGTATTAGGAACACTTGCTCACGGGGTATGAAGTTTATCCTGCAATAACTCTATACTAGCCTATACACATTCCAGGAAGGTAGTGTAACATACAGAGGTGTCACTCATCTGGTCGACTGTTTCCGATTTGAGAACAAAGCAGCGTCAAAGCACCCCGCACAGCTTCTGTGCTAATTCTGCCACGGTACCAACAACTTTTTCTTGACGAAGTGCGAGCTCATATTCCAACTGAGATTTGTTTAGATAAGATATCCCCAGCACATTCCTGGCTTCCATAGTACATCCGGGGCAGCCTGCAGCGTAAGAAGGAGTATATTAAGGGAGTATGGAAATAGGTCACAAGCATTTAAATGGAAAACAAAGTCCTACCAAGCGACAGCTTCACAAACCCACCACCTTCTCATTGCGCTCCGATACCAGTGGTATGGCCGGAGCAGCAGGAAGTGGAAAGCAGCCGCGCTAAAATTAATTGAGACATGTTTTGAAAACAAATTTATTAGCAAAAATAGCAGTGATACAATGACGTCAAATATAACATGAATTAAGTTTCAGCTGAAACTAGGTAACTGCTTGACATTAAAATTTAAATCCCCACCCTCTTAATCAGGATTTATGGACATAAATTCTAATTTCAAAAGTCTTCAGATTAAATCAATTTAGTCTGGCCTGAGTGGCCGAGCGGTTCTAGGCGCCACAGTCTGGAACCGCGCTGCCGCTACGGTCGCAGGTCTGAATTCTGCCTCGGGCATGGATGTGTGTGATGTCCTTAGGTTTAATTAGTTCTAGGGGACTGATGACCTCAGAAGTTAAGTCCCATAGTGCTCAGAGCCATTTGAACCAAATCAATTTAGCAACAGAACTTAAAACACACAATTGCAATTACAGCGGGACCGCTACTTACATGTTTTAGGCACACCAATTTCACTCGTGGCACAATTTAGCATTTACTCGATAACTGCACGGAAGTGTCACATAAATTCAAAATAAGCTTAGGCGCAGAACGCCTTCAGATGAATGCCAGATAAGGAGACGCAAATTGTTCAGTTAGAATAGGTCAT
The DNA here is from genome assembly GCF_023898315.1 of Schistocerca nitens. Lineage (NCBI taxonomy): Eukaryota > Metazoa > Arthropoda > Insecta > Orthoptera > Acrididae > Schistocerca > Schistocerca nitens. The sequence continues at coordinate 591,458,950 of NC_064619.1, forward strand.
TACTTAATTCAAAGATTGATTAGCAGCATTAGAATTCATATATGTATACCTCAGTGAGTTTACAGTGCCGTAAGCACGCAATCATAATCCATTTCACACTTCAGTCCTCCTTACACTTCATGTCGATACATTATACACATCATTAAACTGGCATGTTAAAACCTGAACCATAAATGAGTTACCACCGATCCCACACATACACAAAACATGAACGGTATCGGCTAGGGCAGACTCAATGACAACGTTTACAACAATAACAGATAAGATATACAGATCATCAGTTCAAATGGCTCTGAGCACTATGGGACTTAACTTCTATGGTCATCAGTCCCCTAGAACTTAGAACTACTTAAACCTAACTAACCTAAGGATATCACACAACACCCAGTCATCACGAGGCAGAGAAAATCCCTGGCCCTGCCGGGAATCGAACCCGGGAACCCGGGCGCGAGAAGCGAGAACGCTACCACACGACCACGAGCTGCGGACGATCATCAGCTATTGAATAGTAGAACTACTCAAATTTGCATGGAGTGAACAAGTACTCGTCCATAAATACAGCCAGGGTGCAACTGCGGTGTAGTGAAGACTGTGCGGACCGCCAAGTTTTACTTTGACGGACAGTCTCTTCTGGACAACGGACACAGGACCCGAAATCATAGACACCATTCACTATCAACACGTCTACGAACATCAACGCACTGCGTACAGGGAACGCTTGAATCCAGAAGAGGTGGTTCTTTTTCCAACAGCTGCCCGCAACTCCAATGAGGCCTCACTACCACTCCATGTGCAGACAAGATGTTTTCCGACGCAAACATGGATTTGTTTCCAGGACCGGTCCGCTTGGCTTTCTTCGCTGACTCGCACGCGGCGCCTAGCGGCTGTAACGTCGCAACTATTTACACGGCTGTAGAGTTTTGCAGTAAGTTTTATGAGAACTGCGCTGTGTGGAGCGAACTAAGATCACTTATTCATCTCACCTAAGAAACTAAATAACTGTAATAAATATGACCTGTTCGTTTCCAAATTTGGTATAGGAACTCTTATAATTTAGAAAAACAGTGCGTAAAATTTTCATGTGGATAACTTTAATAGTCCTGGAAATATAAAAAACTATTAAAAAGTACTTAACTGACACTTAGTAATGTAAATTCAGGTAGGAATCATGACAGTTTAAGTTTATTTGTTATTTGAAAACAATAACAGCACTCTCAGTGCGTACAAGTTATTTTTAAGGAATTTTGATTCTAAACTTCTAATAATTTTGCTTTCGTAATGGAAATAATAGTTTAAAAGTTAGTATTTATATTTTGTGTTAGGGTGGAAGTAGATTACAGCGAATGTGAGTGTTTATGTGGGCACATACGTCAAATTTCAATTTTATAATGTATTAACCATCCGTAACTAGCAAGTTTTACGTACCAGGATGTCCTGAATACGGTGAATCTCCATAACTGGTGGATGACATATGTATAGGAGCGTTTGCTTTTGTAATAAGGAAGCCAGAAAGATAGTAATAGGATACTTAGTTCTAAAGTATGTTTCAAGCATAGTTTTCTATATATTTTCGTTTCGTTTGGTTTTGTGGAACATTTAGTGAATTTTTGCAATATGAAATGAGGTAGATGCATCTGCGAAAGCTGTTTGGAGTAAAGCGGTTTGCGCGCGAAATTGATCATGAAAGGTTAATCTGACTTGACGATCGTTTTGGCCAACCAATGAGAGAAAAAGTCTTTCCTGCGTAACTGAATGAGTTATATGCCCTGTGAGCGACGGCATTGTCAGTCGTGGACTCGCTGTCGGACGAGAAGGTCAGGTTAAATGTGTCCGAACAAATTATCTGTAAGATGAAGAAATGAGGGTTATATCGCGCTCGGTTTATATCGTCGTGCTAGCAGATGCACTTACGGACATTACGGTGAAGTTTTGAGAGGTTTTGGAATGTTGGTTGCAGAATAAACTGCGTGTGAAACGACGGGCCTTTGTGAATATTCTACGTGGCGTGTTCCGTATGCATCTACAGAACATTTTGGCGAGCATCTTTTTTCGTGGAATCCACTGAAAAGGACCGAATGTGAACTCGTTTTGTAACAGAGTATTGCCTGAGTGACTCTCGTAATATTTTGGATTGGACTTAACAAATTTATGACTGTCTTACGTGTGAAATAAGCTGCGCTAACTAGTAGTAGATGTACTACCAACGTAAATGTGGGCTGGGTGATATCACATATGAAAAGGACCGTAATAAAACATCAGTATCTACAAACAAACATTTTCAATGAAAGGAGGAGGCACCCACTTTGCTTGTTATTAATAGAGATTTACAGGTTTATATTGTTACTGGAGCTACGCGGACTTTGTAATCGTAAGTATTGACGGTGGTTTTCTTCAACGCTGCTTTTCTCATCGTCTGCATAGCACCTACGAATGTAGAGCAACGGGTGGTGAATGAACACTATACTGAGGTAGGAGGACATTAAATAAATCGCACAACGCAGCGTACCAAGCCCGCACCGCCTCACTAACCTAACCTATTCACAGAAGTTACTCTCTTTCAAAGAGAATCTATACCACTACCGACTCCACCAGAGAGGCACAAAGTCGTGCGAACGTAAAATAACGTACGGGAGGGTTCCGCGCACGGTGCAATGAGAAATGAAAATATACTTCTTATTTACATTCCATTCTCAATTGATCGCATAGACGCTATTTGTCAAAGAGAATTGCATATATGGTGCGCAACTAAGATGCTGACGTGCAGCTTCCGGCTTACAACCGTCAACAGCTCTATCAGAGTGCATATACTGCTGAACTATACTGATCAGCCCGAAACATCTCTTTCGGTGCGCACTGTTGGCGCGAGGCAAAAGTACACAAACTGCTTCGTCTGCATCTCTTAATGCTAAAGTTGTTAAAGAAGAACTCTTATAAAAACTACTTGAATTATTTATAAAGCACTCACTCAGTCTTCAGGCCACAAGTGGCTCATCGGTTCCATCCGACCGCCGTGTCATCCTCGTTGAGGATACGAATAGGAGGGGCCTGTGCTCAGTACACCGCTCTACCGGTCGTTATGATGGTATTCTTGATCGGAGCCGCTACTATTCGGTCGAGTAGCTCCTCAACTGGCATCACGAGGCTGAGCGCACCCCGAAAAATGGCAACAGCGCATGGCGGCATGGATGGTCACCCATCCAAGTGCCGACCACGCCCGACAGCCCTTAACTTCGGTGACCTCACGGGAACCGGTGGATCCACTACGGTAAGGCCATTGTCTCAATTACATATAAAGAAATATCAATAATGAAATTCGGTATGCACCTCGTTCCAGTCTTTCGTCGTACCGCAGCTAACATTTAGTTTCTCAATAACGATGTGCCGGTTGGGAGTGAATACTTCGACTCCCAGAGCCAGTACACTATGCTATGCTACGCACTTCACAGTGCTTTGCCGGGTATGTAGATGTAGAAAGTTTCTTGATAACTGTGAAAACTAGTAATATGCAGTCCAAAAAACTTACAACAGAAAACACAGAATAACGTAATAACCCTTAGGCGAAACCTGTTCACTTCTATCACAGAATGTTCACTGTGTTCTGTGCAGTACGTAAGAAGTAGAGAACTGTTCCCTTACAGATACTGTTCTAAATGTGAACGACCGTCATCACGACAGGATGCAGTCACGCGCTATCGGCTGTCTCACATGCACAAGAAGAGTTTGACTTACTACTTCTGCTGGTGCGATAATCCCAGGAACCTGGTACATGTGAGAATCAGTCTACGGTGGGACTGACGGGCCTTATGGAGGCACCATTAGTTCACGGGCGGTTCCTCGAAAAGCCCACAAAACGGTTTTACGGTTTTTTACTCTGTTTTCGTGGTTACCAGCGGACGAATTCCCAGCCGAGGATTCCAAGGTGGCTCTGCACAGCAAATTGATGAAATGTGTGCGATACATTCCTAAGAACCTGATGTCGAATATCATGAATATTTTATTGACATCTTTGTGTTGCAGGATACAGTGGTTCAGAGTAAAATCTGGTAGGAGGAAAATCTGCATAATAAATAGACGCAGCAAATGGCTCAAATATTAAAGATATGTTCTGTAGACATTCATCTATAAGAGTCATCTCCCCGTTTTGAAAAATCTTTATCCGTTTTCGTGAAACACAATAAAAACTTGTTACTTTGGATACCAAAACCGAAAGGCATATTCCGAATTTGCTAATCACCGAAAATGGCTGTAATTTTTACGATGTATTCCTAATATCCGGATCTCAAACAGCCTTGAAAATTTTCTTGGAATCTGTTTTCTTTCCGTGATACAGAGGTTCAAAGTTAAACTACTTGCACACCTAACATGTGAGGCAAAAACTTAGTATATAAAATGACGCATCAAGGAGAAATGCACCGTAAAGAATCTCCGTTATCATTTGGGAACCACATGTTGTAGTACTGAAGCACGTGCAAAAATTTTTTCTAGTAACGTCCGGTATGATGTGTAAAATTAGTTTTGCATTACTTCAGTTTCACGTATCAAAATTTTACTAACCCATAAAGTTATTTTCAAATGAGTGGTGTGCCATGCAGTAGCGGACAAAAAAGGAGCGAACCAGCGGAGAAATACTCCTATCGGAGCACAAAAAGGCGAGTATGATACTATTTAAAAGACTGACCGCAAAATGGATACCAGCTACCTTAATCTATCTTTCTCAACACTTTTCAAAATTTTCCCTAAACTTTTGAGATGCGAAAATATTCGCGCTTTTTATGGTGAGAGAGTAGAAGACTGCCAGCGGTAAAGAGACTGAAAAGTAATCAATAGTGGAAGGTGGTAAGCAGTCCTTGTGTTACAGAAAGAGCGAAAGGGTCAGTGGCAGTAGTGAAACATAGTTGACAGACGGGGAGGGGGGGGGGGAGGGGGGAGGGGGAGGGGGGAGAGGGGAGAGGAATAAAGAGAAAGAGAAATTGGAAGTCGGTGAGAGCCAGTGACGATGAGAGGCAGAGTATATGATAATGACAACGAGGAAGAGAGAGGTAGTAAGAGAGCAGCAGTAGGAAGGAACGACCGAGATATTAGCAGTAAGACAAGCACGAGGGGCACAATGACAGTGAGAGGAGACTGTAATGGTAAGACAGAACGAAGGGGACTTTAGCAGTGACACAGGAGACACTGACAGAGAACAGAAAAAGATAATGACAATGAAAGAGCAACCGGGAATGGGTGGGTATGAGCTATTTATAGCGATGGATGGGTGAGTAGGAGTGAGGTACAGTTAGGGGAGTGTGGGTTGAGGTGAGTTGAATATTAAGAAAATTTTTTGGAAATTTTTTAAAGGCGCTGAGGAAGGTAGAATGAGGCAGCTGGTACCTCACATTGAAGTAAGAATCTTTTAAATAAATGGGAACATATTCACATTTTTTGTGCTCCAATAGTAGTATTTTTCGGATGGTTATATTGTGAGGGACATTCACCTGTGCTTGACTGGGACCAGTAATTGTAATTAAAGGCACCGTGACAGCTGTGGACTATGTGAACATTACTGCGGACCTCCTGCATGTCTTCCCGCCCTATGTTTTCCTCGGCAGTGATGGCATCTTCCAACCGGTTAACAGTCCGTGTCACGTGACCAGGAAAGTATTACCGTGTTTCGAGGGGAATGTTAGTTAACTCACGTTTGCTGACTTGGCCACGAAAGTCGCCGTATTGAAACGCGGTGGAACTCGTGTGGGACGCTATCGGTCACGTAATTTATGGGAATTGCATGATCTTTGCGTTGATATCTAATGTCACATACCACCGGAATCCTTCACTAAAACGACACTGATCGTCATAACCAATCTTCATATTCATTTTCCGTACTTGTCGGCAACTTGGATTCATTAGCTGATTGTGCGATAGTTCTCGCACTTATTTTCTCTTCTTCTCGTCTTGATTATATCGGTGATATTTTTGCAAAAGTCTGGTAGTATAGTCGTATTTCCAGTACCTTTGGTTCTACAAACCACCTTGCATAATTGTTAGGTTGCAACTACCCACATCGATTTTATCTACATCTAGATACATACTCCGCAAGCTACCGTATGGTGCTAGGCGGAGGGGCCATGTACCATTACTAGTCATATTTTTTCCTGTTCCACTCGCAAATAGAGCGGAGGAAATATGACAGTATATTTAGTTCCATATGAGCTCTAAGTTCTTATATCTTGTGAGCGTGATCCTTATGCGAAATGTATGTTGGCGGTAGTAGAACCGTTCTGCAGTCAACTTCAGTGCCGGTTCTCTAAATTTTCTCAATAGCACCCCTCGAAAAGAAGTCGCCTTCCCTCCAATGATACTCATTAGAGTTCCCGAAGCATCTCTGTAACTATTGTCTGTTGTTCGAAGCTACCGGTAACAAATCTGGCAACCCGCCTTTGAACTGTCTTCGATGTCGTTCTCAATGGAGAAGTAAGAGTGATTTCAGGTGTGCCGCAGGGGAGTGTCGTAGGACCGTTGCTATTCACAATATACATAAATGACCTTTTGGATGACATCGGAAGTTCACTGAGGCTCTTTGCGGATGATGCTGTGGTATATCGAGAGGTTGTAACAATGGAAAATTATACTGAAATGCAAGAGGATCTGCAGCGAATTGACGCATGGTGCACGGAATGGCAATTGAATCTCAATGTAGACAAGTGTAATGTGCTGCGAATACATAGAAAGAAAGATCCCTTATCATTTAGCTACAATATAGCAGGTCAGCAACTGGAAGCAGTTAATGCCATAAATTATCTGGGAGTACGCATTAGGAGTGATTTAAAATGGAATGATCATATAAAGTTGATCGTCGGTAAAGCAGATGCCAGACTGAGATTCCTTGGAAGAATCCTAAGTAAATGCAATCCGAAAACAAAGGAAGTAGGTTACAGTACGCTTTTTCGCCCGCTGCTTGAATACTGCTCAGCAGTGTGGGATCCGTACCAGATAGGGTTGATAGAAGAGATAGAGAAGATCCAACGGAGAGCAGCGCGCTTCGTTACAGGATCATTTAGTAATCGCGAAAGCGTTACGAAGTTGATAGATAAACTCCAGTGGAAGACTCTGCAGGAGAGACGCTCAGTAGCTCGGTACGGGCTTTTGTTGAAGTTTCGAGAACATACTTTCACCGCAGAGTCAAGCAGTATATTGCTCCCTCCTACGTATATCTCGCAAAGAGACCATGAGGATAAAATCAGAGAGATTAGAGCCCACACAGAAGCATACCGACAATCTTTCTTTCCACGAACAATACGAGACTGGAATAGAAGGGAGAACCGATAGAGGTACTCAGGGTACCCTCCGCCACACACCGTCAGGTGGCTTGCGGAGTATGGATGTAGATGTAGATGTAGATGTCTTCCTTCAATCCGACCTGGTATGGATCCCAAACACTCGAGCAGCACTTAACTCAAGGAATGGTCACACTAGTGTCTAATATGAGATCTGCTTTACAGGCGAATCACACTTTCCCAAAATTCTCCCAATAAACCGAAGTTGACCATTCGCCTTCCCTTCCGCAATCCTCACATGTTCGTTCCATTCCCTACCGCTTTGCAATGTTACGGCCAGATAGTTAAACGACGTGAATGAGTCAAGCAGGACGCTGCTAATGCTGTGTCGTAACATTAAAGGTTTGGTTTTCCTACTAATGCTCACTAGCTTACATTTTTCTACATTTATAACTAAGGTGTATTCGTCAGGCGAATTAGAAATTTTGTCTAAGTCATCTTGTACCCTCTTACAGGTTCGAGACCTTACCGTGCACCACAACATCATCAGCAAAAAACCGCAAATTGCTATCCACCGTGTCCGCCGTATTATTTATGTGACCTGAAAATAATAGCGGTCCTATCACAGTTCCCTGGGGCACTCCAAACGATTTGTCGGTGATCAACATCCGCCTTCGAGGACGAAGTACTGGCTTCCATTACTTAAGAAGTCTTCGGGACACCCACGTACCTCAGAACCTATTCCATATGCTCGTACCTTCGTTGAATGTCTGCAGTGGGATAGCTTATCAAATGCTTTACGGAAATCTAGAAATGTGGAATCTCCCTGTTGCCCTTCATCCGTAGTTCGCAGTATATCATCTGAGAAAAGGGTAAGTTGAGTTTCATATGAGCGATACTTTCTACGAATAAAATGTGCTGATACGTCGACATAAGCCTCTCGGCTTCAAGAGAATTAATTATATTCGAACTGAGAAGTGTTCAAGGATTCTGCAGAAAAACGATGTTAGGGATAATAGTCTGTAAATTCTTTTATCCTTCTTATAAACAGGAGTCATACCTGTACTTTTTTCTAGTCTCCTGGGACTTTGCGGTGGGTGAGAGATTTGCGATAAATGCAAGCTAAGTAAGGGGCCAATGCCGTAGAGCACTCTTTGTAAAACCGAACTGGCATTCTATCGGGACATGGCGACTCATTTGTTTTCATCTCTTTTACTTGTCTTCCTACGCCAAGGACTATTATTACTATGTCGTTCAAACTGGAGCGCGTTCCATGGTCAAACAACGGCATGTTTGTATGATTCTACGGCGAGAACGATTTCTTACACACGAAATTTAAAACTTGAGCTTTCGTTTTGCTATCTTCAGCTGCCACATCAGGCTGCGCTATAAATTCCGAAGCATTTTATCAACGCCTTCCGCCTTACTCGACCCCTACTCATCCAGAGCTATACTAATCTCTGATTCTAATCACCTGTTCCCCATGTCTTCCCCATAACTACCCATTTCTTCTCGTGCCGTGTCAGCAGACAGTTCATTCCGATCGTAGAGCCTTCAATGTACTCTTCATCTGTCTGCTCCCTCCTGCATATTGAACAATGGAATTTCTCTTCCACTCTTAGTGTTGATGTCTTTTTTTATTAAATTATATCAGAAGTTATTTATACTTTGCTATACATTTGTATACGTGCAGCCATTTCCACTTGACTTCCCAGCACAACCTATTTATTACGTTGTAACGTGACTTCTTGTGTACCTATCTTTTTCTGAACATATTTGTACTTAGTTGTTTCAGCGAAACGCAGAAGTGCCGCAACACGGCGCGGCATGAACTAGCCTAATGTCTGAAGTAATCCTGGAGGGAATTAACACCATGAATTCTGCAGGGCTGTCCATAAATCTGTAAGAGTACGACTGGGTGGACATCTCTTCTGGACAGCACGTTGCTGGGCATCCCAGATATGCTCAATAATGTTCACATCTGGGGAATTTGGTGGCCAGCGGAAGTTTTTAAAAGCAGTAGAGTGTTCCTGGAGCCACTCTGTAGCAATTCTGGACGTCTAGGGTGTCGAATTGTCCTGCTGGAATTGCCCACGTCCGTTGGACATGAATAGATGTAGGTGATCAGACAGGATGCTTATGTACGTGTCACCTGTCAGAGTCGTATCTAGGCGTATCAAGGGTCCCATATAACTCGAACTGCACACAACGCACACCATTACAAAGCCTCCAACAGCTTGAACAGTCCCCAGCTGTCATGAAGTCCATGGACTCATGAGGTTCTCTCCATACCCGTACACGTCCATCATGCCGATACAATTTGAAACGAGACTCGTCCGACCAGGCAACATGTTTCCACTCATCAAGAATCCATTGTCGGTGTTGACGGGCCCAGTAAAGGCGTAAGAGGCGTAAAGCTTTGGGTTGTGCAGTCATCAAGGGTACACGGGTGGGCCTTCGGCTCTGAAAATCCGTACCGGTCATGTTTCATCGAATGGTTCGCAAACTGACAGTATTGAAATCTGCATCAATTTGCGGAAGGGTTGCGCTTCTGTCACATTGAACGATTGAACGTTTCCGGTCGCAGCGATGTTGGAGATTTGATGTTTTACCGGATTCCTGCTATTCACGGTACACTCGTGAAGTGGTCGTACAGGAAAATCCCCACATCATCGCTACCTCGGTGATGCCGTGTCCCATCGCTCGTGCGCCGACCATAGCACCACGTTCGAACTCACTTAAATCTTGATAACCTGCAATTGTAGCAGCAGTAACTGATCTAACAACTGTGTCAGACACTTGTTTTGTTATATGGGTGTTGCCGACCGCAGCGCCATATTATGCCTGTTTACATATCCCAGTATATGAATACGCATGTCTATACTAGTTTCTGTGGCGTTTCAGTGTATAATCGATAGGTTATGAAGCGAATGTGTGGCATAGACAGCTCCGCAGAAACCGTAGAAAAGGCGGCCGTGTTCGAGGAACAACTGCAGCAGAACTGCGCCGTGCAGTAAACAGAATACGCCGAACATCATCAACGATCTGCCGCTAACCAACAACAGCCTAATCCTGCGCAAAGTCATCACTGACACTGCATGGTAGAAGGCTCACAGCAGCGCACTGAGCTGCCGCACTGGGCTGCTCTTACAGTAAGGACCTTCAGCTCTGACACGGTATCGATGCATGATACGCACTACTAACATAAACTACCCTAGCATGCTCTGTCGCAGGCGGCAAGAAATCAGCTATTGCTCTTACTACCCCGTCCAGATTATCGCAGAGTTGTTTTTTTTTTTTTTTTACTGTTGGCGCTTGCCTTGGCACTTTTTTCCGCCTCTGCCCCAAACCGCTACCCTTCGTTCGCTTTTCGTCCACTATCTACCTTAGTAGGTAATCCTGCCCAGACCTACGGATAACATCATGGCCCCACATCCAGCGAAGTCCTCGATTAGTACTTTACAAATACGGAGGCGATAGCAGATCTTTTCAAGTGGTCACCATGTCGGTGTGGGCGTGGAGGGGTTCTACCCTTGAAAAAAATAATAAAAAAACAACGAAAATGGTACTCATAACGCTCTTTCAGTTGACCGTGTAACGTTATCTAAATTCGACAGAGATACATGAGCAGTATGGAAATGAACAATCAGAATCGAATCTTCGTTTCAGTCTACATTTGACAATCCAAACGGAAATGCCTTCTCAGGTAAACGAACCTCTTATCAGAATTACAAACGACTGAGTGATTTAGAAACCTGAATTTTTTTGAATTTATAGGGACAAATCTATGCAAGTTACGTTTCTTGAAAATGGTTATTCTCACACCATTCAAGATGAGCCTTCTTTTGCGTTGAAATTTCTACATCCGTTATTGAACCTAGAAAGGAAGAAACCATTAAATTTGCCTAAGGAGTTTATACTATGTAATACTCCCTAGTTGGGGCCCTCATTAAAAATGTTGACTCATGAAATGCTTTGACGCAATCATTTTCTATGCGTTCATTGAGCTGCTGACAACGACTAGTTACTCAAAATCCATTAAACAATTCATGTGAGCATTGACTGAAATAAACTTTATAGTTAAAAATAATCTTCTCACCGCTGTTCTTTGGCTATTAGTTGGAAAATATGAACATAGTATTAGTGTTGTGAAATATGCTCGGTTTGTTGCATGCTAAAATGTTAGTTCCTATGTTAAAGCTTTTTTCATTTCCTTTAAATATGATTAAACCACTCCTTACCGGCGACTTTCAAGCAACTTTTACCATTCATAAAATCACGTGCCGAATTTTCTTTTAATAGCGCAGAGTTAGCTTCCAACAGAAAAAATACTAGAAACATTGAAAGTCCGGGGTTGCAGCTACACTCGCTCACAAATTCAAAGTCAACAAAATACTTTCCTAACACAAAGTTTGGTCCAGCTTGTCGGCCCTTAACGTATAAAGTTCCAGTATCGAAAATTTTAATTCTGAGACCCATTCAAAGTGCCGTAGCAGCAAAACCCGAGAAAAACCGGAGCTACAGCAGTTTCCACCAGCCAACTCTTCTGACGCAACGAGCGCCATTGTTCCGTTGTTAAACCAAATCAGACAGTCTCCGTGGCCTGTAATTTTCACGAGAACTCGGTACGGATCACCGCAAACCACCAATCAGTGGTCAGTAACGAGGAGGGGTAGTCCACGCAACCTGCGCCAAGTTTAACTGATCCATAAAGGGTAATTATTTCTCGCTACTCACGCTGTATTTTAGTCACATGGGATTCCATGTCTCTAAAGAATGTTTCAACAGAAACGTATTCCGTTCGTTTTCGCGGTGTTACGAATTATCGGGTGAATATTGCTTTGTCGCAGTAAGCAGAATGTTTCATTACGTGTGTTCCGTAGTTTGTCTGTTGTACAGAGCATTTCCATGCGCTTATTGTACATTGTGCAATGTACTGTTTACACCTGAGAATGAATACCAAAAGTGGCCTACTGCACATATAAATGAAGAATTTGGATTGCTTACGCAGTCCCCAGGATTTCATCCTGTGGTTTAGTATGACAGTATATGCCACGGACGCTTTGTTCACCATAAGCTAAGACGCTAAGAATGTTGAGAATCGCTTCTATTCCTACTTTTACTCTCCCTTACTCTCACATAGTATCGCAAAAAAATTTGAGATCTGTGTGTGTACTTTTTTATTGTAGATTCTGAGGATGGCCAATGTGTGGACCAATCTGATCAAAAATAAGGAAAAAAAAAATCCGTGAGTATTCGTCAGAGGATTGTCTCCCCCCCCCCCCCCCTTCCCGCCCAATCCTGGTATGGCTGAGGGTAAGAAAAGGTGCTGATCCTGCGGAATCTTTGTTTGTTTGTAGTTATTGAAAACATCTTTGATGTTTGCCGAAGTCATGTTTTCGAAAATGCGTAGCACACTGGATTTTCGCGGGAAAAGAGAAAGAAAAATATATATATATATACACTATGTGATCAAAAATATCCAGATACCCCAAAAAAACATACATTTTCCATATTAGGCGCGTTGTACTGTTGTCACATACTGCCAGGTAATCCATATCATCGACCTCAGCAGTCATTAGACATTGTGAGAGAGCAGGTGACTGGGTGTCACTTGTCATACGTCTGTACGCGAGACTTCCACACTCCTAAACATCCCTAGGTCCACTGTTTCCGATGTTATAGTGAAGTGGAAACATGAATGGACATGTATAGCACAAAAGCGTACAGGCCGACCTCGTCTGTTGACTGACAGAGACCGTCGACAGTTGAAGAGTGCCGCAATGTGCATAGGCAGACATCTATCCAGACCATCACACAGGAGTTCCAAACTGTATTAGGATCCTTTGCAAGTACTATGACAGTTAGGCGGGAGGTGAGAGATCTTGGATTTCATGGTCGAGCAGCTGCTCATAAGCCACACATCACGCCTGTAAATGCCAAACAACGCCTCGCTTGGACGATTGAACAATGGAAAAACATTGTGTGGAGTGACGAATCACGGTACACAATGTGGGGATCCGATGGTAGGGTGTGGGTATGGCGAATGCCCGGTGAACGTCATCTGCCAGCGTGTGTAGCGCCAACAGTAAAATTCGGAGGCGGTGGTGTTATGGTGTGGTCGTATTTGTCATGGAAGGCGCTTGCGTCCATTGTTGTTTTGCGTGGCACTATCACAGCACAGGCCTACATTGATGTTTTAAGCCCCTTCTAGCTTCCCACTGTAGAAGAGCAGTATGGGGATGGTGACTGCATCTTGCAACACGATCGTGCACCTCTTCCTTGTAATGAACTGGCCTGTTCTGAGTCCTGACCTGAATCCTATAGAACACCTTTGGGATGTTTTGGAACGCCGACTTGGTGCCAGGCCTCACCGCCCGACATCGATACCTTTTCTCAGTGCAGGACTCCTTGAAGAATGGCCTGCCATTCCCCAAGAAACCTTCCAGCACCTAATTGAAGGTATGCCTGCGAGAGTGGAAGCTGTCGTCATGACTAAAGGAAGGCCAACACCATTTTGAATTCCAGCATTACCGATGAAGGGCGCCGCGTCTTTTCTCCGAAAAAAACTGTTGCTGTACATTATTGAGACTTGTATCAGAAGTTATGGTTTGATGGGAAAAGATCAATCTAAAAACACGTCTACAATAACTGCATACAGAAATTTGTTATACTGCATGTAATGGTCAATCAATTATGGATACAGAGATTCTTGATATAGTTGTCAGAATTTTCAGAACCAAAATGTTGATTGCCGGCCGCGGTGGTCTAGCGGTTCTGGCGCTGCAGTCCGAAACCGCGGGACTGCTACGGTCGCAGGTTCGAATCCTGCCTCGGGCATGGGTGTGTGTGATGTCCTTAGGTTAGTTAGGTTTAAGTAGTTCTAAGTTCTAGGGGACTTATGACCTCAGCAGTTGAGTCCCATAGTGCTCAGAGCCATTTGAACCATTTGAACCAAAATGTTGATTAATCTGTGAGTTCATAGCCATGCTCCATCGGGCTAAAAATTATTTTCAATTCAACCCTTCCATCGCCCACAGAATATAATAGCACCTGACCGGATCAGTCATAATGCACTGCTGGTAAATTGTAACGTTTCAGTGTTTGTGCATAGGTTTTTGAGTAGATACTATGGATACGACAGTATAAGTAATATATAGCACAACAACTTTTTCAGACTAGCGATCTCGAGAATGCTTCGCAACTGCTAAATACATATTCGAAATGCGTGTACACACTAATCTCTCTCTCCCCCTCCCCCCCCCCCCCCGACTTATCTCCATCTCCTCCTCCCCCCCTCTCCTTGTCCATCTATAACGGAGACGATTTGGTTTGATTTGTACTTGGCCTCGGCTAAAACTCGGCGACAGTCGGTAGAGTGTTGAGATCGTTATCAAGTTACGAAGAGGACGTTACAAAAAATAACAGTGCTGAACCGAAATGTCTACGTGCGTGAGATATTTACTTCACCAAGAATCGTAATTAATCGTTCGTAATCGATGTTTAACTGATTAATGATGAAATATTAATGATAAAACCAATACAGTGACATCCACAACAAATTCCCTACAAGCTGGTCGTAATTTCAAGTATCTAAGAAATCGTAACAGTGGGCTTGTTATTTGAGTCAAAGATTCTACACAAGCGCCGAGCGCTCAAGTCAAATATTATCGCTGCGCGTAATTATAACTCGGAAATTTCATGTCAATAATTTGATAGAATTTTAAATCACAAATGCACGACTGGGCACGAGAGGGTGTTTTATTGCACAATATCAGTCACTTCCTAACCGAGCCTTTAGAACAAAACTTTCCCAGGTGTTGGGGGGATTTATATTATAGCCGGCCGGTGTGGCCGTGCGGTTAAAGGCGCTTTAGTCTGGAACCGCGTGACCGCTACGGTCGCAGGTTCGAATCCTGCCTCAGGCATGGATGTGTGTGATGTTCTTAGGTTAGTTAGGTTTAATTAGTTCTAAGTTCTAGGCGACTGATGACCTCAGAAGTTAAGTCGCATAGTGCTCAGAGCCATTTAAATTATATGCTTCGGACCTATCACTGAAGTTCCATAAACCACTGGCTATTATGAATGAAAATTGTCTATCAGTGTTCGTTGCCTAAATCACTGTCTAAGTAATGTTTAGTTCAATTATCTAGTTAAAAGTTAACTTTATTCTAGTAGATAAAAGTCCTCCGTTCGAATTCTAATGCCGTGATATTTGAAGTCAGAAGATCGTATTACTGCGTCATAATAGATCGCAATTATTTAATCTCAAAAACAATCTAAGCGCGCCTACATGTACGAGAGTTCAAATATATGACCTGCTTCGGCTAACGCTCGTAACGTAGTGACAATGCATTGAATTATACTTAGCCATTACTCACGATTCCCATAACAGTACTCACACGCAGTATACTTTGGGATCGTTGGTTCTACTTTGCGAATGTTAATTTATGGTAATTTTGCGATTTATTATGATTTTGATTTTAATTTTACTGAAATTTAATCTTTCTTTCCTAGATTGCTAAATTGTCAAGTCTTAGATTCCTGATTTAATTACTTGTCATTGTCCTAATAATAGTGATAAATGGAACTTCGTTCGCTTATTCACTTTTCTGGGAATTTGGGACTTGGGGGGAAATCTTTGGGGTATTGGGAGCCAATTTTTGATTTTTATTTCTCGTCCGAGGAAGTGGCATTACACATATCTTCCACTGATGATATAATATAGACGTATTCGTAACAAATGGCAAATATCTCAACAAAAGTACCTGCAGTAGTTTAGAAACTGCTTCATTACTCGCTTCGAAACAGATATACGAATTAATTGACAGCACGACACAGCGGTAACTACATAAGGCCTACTATAGTGTTGTACATAGTGTTATTGTTGTTATTACTGTTACCGTCGGTGGCTGTGGTCAGACACAAAACATTAACAGCCTGAAGTCTTCCAGGCTGGCCATTTCAGAAGTAAGGTGTGCAGCAATCGAGTGATTTACCAACATTATGTATAGTGTACACTTTTTAACTCCGTTGATTTTAAATGGAATTTGAGTTTGCAGGTCAAACAAGTGCCGCAATGGAGAGGTGTAATGAAGGGGATGTCTTGTAACAAGTGTCTACCTACACTCACTGCGTATAGTTAGCTTTCTTATCTGAGAAGGAGTTGTGGGTGGCACTTACGATGCACCTCGAATTCTTTCCTCATTCAAACACACACACACACACACACACACACACACACACACACACACAAACTAAATATCATTCATCTTTCATCATTTTAAACAAAATTGTTCCAAAACAAGTCTTTCATTCACAATTTAGTTAGTTGTTGAAATTGGTGATAATGTGGTGGACGGAGGGGTGGATGTGGGGGGGGGGGATGGGGAGCAGCAGACGGCGGTGGGGAGGGGGCGGAGGACACTACCTATGTATGATTACTCACAGGGGTAACGTTCTAAGTAAGGTTGGGAACCAATGACGTAGAAGGCGTGCGCAGCTACCGCCTTTAACGTACCATTAACGTAGCGTGCAGAGTCGCAGCTACATTGCTGGATGGTGTTGTGATATGTCCATAGTCATGCTGCACGTTCAACCAGGACTCCTTTCAAAACAACGTCGTTTAACTCCCGTGTTTAGTGTTGGCGTTGGACGCGCCATAGCTGCCATGCCAATCGAAGAAACAAAAATGGTCGTGCCTCATACGTAGTCGTGCTGTCCGTGTTAAGACTTGTCTCACTTGAGACAATACAGTATGGTGACTCAAGATACATGACAGTGAAAGTTATCTGTTTAAATTTATTTTAGTAAAAATGGATCTGTAGTGTTGATTGTGCTTTTTAATGTTTAATTGTGTGATAGATGCTAAACTTTGGGCTTCCTGTTTGGAATGGTGCGCGTAATAGACCTTAAAACTGATAGACTACGTCACGTCCCAACTGTTGGCTACAAAATTCATCTGCGAGAATGCGTAGAAAAATATCGAGAATTGTAAGAAAATAACGCCCTGTCTGAAACTCACTCTTATCACAAAATCAGACTATGAACTTTGATGAAAAACTGATTGCTTTGAAACTAACTTTGGTGCCTGTGAAATTTAATTAAGGAAAGACTCCGCTTTCTATGCTATTTGGCTTACCTGGGTCGCACGGAATAACGCCGTGCGAACTGTTCCCGTAGCTACAGAGCTGCAAAATCTAATTACTTAGATACGCAAAGATACAATGCGTTCTTCAAAAATATTGCTATCATTCTTTGTTCCCAATTCTTGTGAAAATTAAGTGGTTCTTGGGATGAGGCCAATGTCTCTGGGTTTAATCATTTGACTTAATAACGTTTAATGAAACTTCAATAATATTTAAGCTTTCCCTGAAATCACGTAACTACAATGAAGGAATTACAAAAATTAAACTTCACATATATAAACTTCTCTTGAACAAAATTCCAAGATATCATTCTTAAACCCATTTCTCTCACAATGATCGATAAATCCCAACAAAAAAATGAAAAGCAAAAGGATTCATGATTTGGATCCCTGACGAACCGAGAATGCTGCATTATCAAATCAGTACCTGAAATCCATTCTTCAGAAAGAGTATAATCGTACCAATGTCAAAATCAGTTCTTTTCTTCTCCACAGTAAGTCTTCCATTAGTCCATAATATAATTCCCACAACTCTCCATCGTTTTGCTGATTACTGCTATTAAAACAAAACTACACTGTTCACACATAACACCAAAGCCAAACTGCCTACCTCATTTCCATTCCTCGCGATCAACGCATAAATCTGGGGTGCGTCTTCGCAGAGCAAAGATCATCTCTGACTCATCTATTTGCAGCGCAGCTTTATTGCCGAGGCGCCGAGCGCATGTCTAAGCAATTGAAATTTAAACGAGCGCCTTTCCAGACATCCAAAAGAAGAAAAATTCCTACGAAAATTTACACACACACCTTACAACAATAGCAATATAGTTTTTGTAATGGTGTGAAAAAATGTGACACTTCAGTAAAATTTTATCTTAATGACGCAACAATTTCTTAACAGTGGACTCACATACTACGTGCAGAGTAAAAGAATCAGCTAATTACAATGAATGATTTACCACGTTTCTTTTTGGTTGCACACGCACCTCCTACCCGCATCCTCAATGAGGATGACATGGCGGTCGGAGGGTCCCGATGGGCCAATTGTGGCCTGAAGATGGAGTGCTTTTTTTTTTTGGTTGCGCTCGAGACGTCGCCGTACCGTAGCGTACCTGTCTAGCTGCAGACTATCCAATTTGGTGACTCATGGCACATGACGTGGCTGTACAGTCCTGCACGGACGAACGCGCAATGTGCCCTTTCGGGCGCTAGTCGCGTAACTGTCGGTGTGATAGTGCGTGGCGTTGAGTATGTTTCTCAAGACTCATGGAATACATATTCGTATTGCATTTGTACGATTCAGAGCGACGTAATGTTTCTGTGTAACCTTTACATCATTGAGAGGTGAATGCTACGTTAAAGGCTGACTGAAGAATCCGTGGCCGGACCGTGACACGCGCTTGTGTGTGTGTGTGTGTGTGTGTGTGTGTGTGTGTGTGTGTGTGTGTGCTTTGAGGATTCGACACTACCAATGGATTTAATAAAAAGTCAAGTAACGCGATTTTGTAGACGTATCGAATCTGAGATGTCGAAAGTCATGGAATACCTCTTAAAATCTTGTCGAATTTCCTTTTGCTGGGCGTAATGCAACAACTCGACGTGGCACGTACTCAACAAGTCGTTGGAAGTCCACTGTAGAAATATTGAGCCCCGCTACCTCTATAGGCGTCCGTAACTGCGAAAGTATTGCTGGTGCAAGATTTTGTGCACAAATTGACACGTCGATTATGTCCCGTAAATGTTCGATGGGATTCATGTCGGGCAATCTGAGTGGCCAAATAATGTGGAGAATCTTCTTCAAACCCATTGCGAACAGTTGTTGCCCAGTGACATGGTGCATTGTCGTCCACAAAATATCCATTGGTGTTTTGGAACCCGATGTCCATGAATGGTTTCCCAAGTAGCCGAACATTACCGTTTCCAGTCAATGATCTGTTCAGTTAGACCAGATGAAGCAGTACATTCCATGAAAACACAGCCCACACAATTATGGAGCCACCACCTGCTTGCACAGTGCCCTGTTGACAGCTTGGGTCCACCGCTTCATGGGGTCTGCACCACACACGAACCCTACGATCAGCTCTTACCAACTGAAATCGGGACTCATCCGACCAGGCCACGATTTTCCAGTCGTCTAGGGTGCAACCAATACGGTAAAGAGCCCAGGAGGGGTGCTGCAGCGATGTCGTACTGTTAGTGTTGTAACAGCGACCGGGACGGTCGTGGGGTTGAAATGACGGAAAGCGCGGCGGGACCCGCGGAGAGGCCCGCGAATAACAACACAACGGGAGAGGACGGACATGACCAACGAAGGACAGAACGAACAACAACAAGATCGAACAACGAAGTCACAGGAAACTAACAAACACGTCCACTCGTACACAGAACAGGTAAGTGAGCTATCTAACTCGAGGCGATGTTTTCACAGTCGTACGCGAGATTAGCTGGCTAAGCTCTTTTTTTTTTTTCTTTATTGTGATTTTGATACCTGTACAATAACAGGTAGGCTGGCAGCAGCACATTTACGCCGCTCTTCAGCCCAATAGTTAACAACGATAAAACAGAGAAGACACATGAGTTTGAACAATCGGCGAGTAGAAAAACAGTAGACACAGTAACATAAAAAACATGAAGCCGTTCACACTCGATGATAATCCACACGACAAACTGTTGACACGACGCACAAACACCGATGATAGTGATGGCACATGTGAATGATGGAGCGTGACGGTGAACACTAAACACAAAACACGACGGCACACACGAGAAACGGATGGCGATGACCTCCGGCGCGCGAATGTCCACGTGACTTGTGCGAGTCCGGGGACCTGCCAAGAGGGGAAGAAGGGTGAGGGGGAGGGAGAGGGGAGAGCAAAGATGCCAACGGCAGAGGAGATGGGAGGAGGAGTAGAGGGACGGGGGTAGGGGAAGCCCAGGGGAGGATTGGGGAGAAAGGGAGGAGTGAGGGAAAGGGAAGAGAAGGGAGGGAGGGTGCCCAAAGGAACAAACACAGGAAGAGGGAGGGAGGATCAAAGTTGGTAGGAGGGCATCATCAGGGTGGGGAAGCTGGCGGAAGCCACCTTGGGAGAGGGTAAGGAGGGTGGAGAGATGGAGAGCAGGTGGGACGTGGGAATAACGGCGCGGCAGCGGGCGGGGGTGGGAGAGGATGGGTGAGACAAGTGGGTGAGGAGGATCGAGTTTACGGGAGGTATAGAGGATCCGTATCCGAGGAAAAGGAGGAGGTGGGGGAACGGAATTAGGTCATACAGGATCCACGTGGGAGAGGGGAGACGAATGCGATAGGCGAGGCGGAGAGCATGGCGTTCAAGGATCTGAAGGGATTTGTAAAATGTAGGGGGGGGGGGCGTATATCCAAGCAGGATGGGCGTAACAGAGGATAGGGCAGATGAGGGATTTATAGGTACGGAGGATGGTGGAGGGGTCCAGACGCCACATACGGCCGGAAAGGAGCTTGTGGAGACAGAGTCGGGAGTGTGCCTTGGCTTGGATTGTCCGGAGATGGGGGGTCAAGGAGAGGCGACGGTCGAGGGTGACGCCAAGGTACTTAAGGGTGGGGGTGATGGCGATAGGACGGCCATAGATGGTTAGATAGAAATCGAGGAGGAGGAAGGAAGGGGTGGTTTTGCCTACAGTGATCGCCTGAGTTTTGGAGGGATTGACCTTAAGCAACCACTGGTTGCACCAAGTGGTGAACTGGTCAAGAAGGGATTGGAGAAGGTGTTGGGAACGCTGCAGGGTGGGGGCAAGGGCAAGGAAGGTGGTGTCATCGGCAAACTGGAGAAGGTGGTCGGGGGGGTGGTGGCGGCGGCATGTCCGCCGTATACAAAAGGTACAGAAGGGGGGGAGAGGACGGAGCCTTGGGGCACACCGGCGGAGGGAAAAAAGGTGTAGGAATCCGTGTTATGGATGGTGACGTAGGAAGGACGTTGGGAGGGAAAGGAGCCGATCAGACGGACGTAACTGGCTAAGCAGGAGGCAGGCGCTTAAGCACTCTATCGGGGGCGCCGCTATTGGTCGCTGGAACCATGTGTTCCACTGTGGCGCGCTCACACTAAAAGCGGGCCAGGAGGCGCGCGCCGCCACAGCTTACAGCGCGATGGTACAGCGACCTATAGGGGTCTTCGACGTCCATGACGTCTGGCGCGGATTCAAATTTCGCGGCGCGCGATAACAGAGTTAGCAAAAGCACTAGCGTTGCTCGATTGCTGCCATAACCTATTAACGCCAAATTTGTGAAACATTCGTCGTACGTCCCATGCTGATTTCTGAGGCTATTCACGTATTGTTACTTATTTGTTAGCAGTGACAAACCTACGCAAACGGTGCTGTTCGCTGTCGTAAAGTGAAGGCCACCGCCACTATGTTAGCCGTGATGAAAGCTAATTACTGATATCTGGTATTCGCAGCACGCTCTTCACACTGTGGATCTCGGAATATTGAATTTCTTAACGATTTCCGAAGTGGAATGTCCTATGTGCCTAGATCCACTTACCAGTCAGCGTACAGAGTCTGTTAAATCCCGTCGTACAGCCGTAATCAAGTCGTGCCTGTTCCATGCCTTTTGTGACCTCGGTATATACCAACGCTTCATTGTTACCGGAAGTGCATAGTCAGCCATAGTTTCGACTGCAGCTTGCTACTGAAATGTAACAACAGTGCTGCCAGCTGTCAGGGATCATCTCACGTCGATTCGACTATAAAAACCACATCCAGGCTAGAAATGGCGGTTATTGCTCAAACAACCGGTTTTAGGTTATATCCGTTTATTCGCACGCCAGTAGAACCTGACCGTTGAAACCGCTCAGAATAACAGGTTTCTGAAATAAATAATTTTCCGTTTTTTATTTCTATTATTTTCAATAATAAACGTAGAAATCGAACAAACATTAAGAAATTTAAACTCTCCCAGTTTCAAGATACATAACTCAAAATATAAAATTAAACACGCAAGGAAAAGCAAACTTAGTTCGCCCACCGTTCGATGCTCTTCTCTATAAGTGATAAGAGGTTGAATACTACTAAAACATCACCAATGGTCTCCTGTTGATTCTAGCTTTTTGAAACTTTACCCAAAATCAAGTTGTAATCCAAAATAATACCATTATTTGGGCATTACGAATGGTCAGTACTAGCAGGAGAAAACAGAGGTTGAAGAATCCTGTTTTCCGTGTTAATTTGTCCGATTTCAAGGGCTACAAGCAGATAAAGGCATATTGTGTAGACACAGGCAGCATATCACCTACTTTCTGTTTTTGATTGTATACTGTGAATGAAAGTTGTCAACTTTTGAAATTATTATTGTTATCATAAGTTCCATTCTCTTTCATCATTTCACAGAAATGACAGGCAAATCGTTCATCTTTTAAAGCAAATGAAGCATTGTACTTCACTGTTACGTCACTTGGTAAAAATATTTCCAGACTAGCGTTGGTGCCATTATGCAGTGTAATGGATGTCCGGCGACGACAGCGAGAAACCACCGTATAGCCCAGGTGGGGCCATATCCCGCACCTAAACGTACAGTAGTGCCTTAAGTCACAACACGTGGCAACGGGAACATTATGGTCTCAGCAATGCTGTACCTATTTTTGTGGCGAGTGTTTGTCGTTCGTTTCTGCTGGCAGTGTTATAAAAATAGCACTAACCGCCTCGATAGCTGAGTGGCCAGCGCGACGGAATTCCATGCAAAGGTTCGAAATGGTTCAAATGTCTCTGAGCACTATGGCACTTAACATCTGAGGTCATCAGTCCCATAGACTCAGAACTAAGTAAACCTAACTAACCTAAGGACATCACACACATCCATGCCCGAGGCAGGAATAGAACCTGCGACCGTAGCAGTCGCGCGGTTCCGAACTGAAGCGTCAAGAACCGCTCGACCACAACGGCCGGCTCATGCAGAGGGACCCGGGTCCGATTCCCGGCTGGGTCGGAGATTTTATCCACTCAGGTACTGGGTGTTGTGTTGTCTTCATTATCATCATATCATCCCCCTCGACACGCAAATCGCCGAAGTGGCGCAAGGCGCAAGGCGACGTTTCTAGCAGACAGGAGGCATTACCCACACGACATTTCATTTCAAAATAGCAGTGAGCGCCCGGAATATGTCAAAGAAATGCAAATTTTACGAAAAAAATGATTCCTTTTTCAAAACTAGTTTCATTGAAAACGAAAAGTTATAGCACTGTTGCTATGGTTAACCGATATTTAGATTTTGTTATGACCGGTTATTCAGAACTAAAAAGCGGTACTGGTATTAACCGGTCGGTATTTTTCCCATCGCTAACCAGGATAGCTGGCCCACCGTCCCTCAGCGTCAAACCAGCGGGTGGATTCGATCCGGCGACGGCACGTCTCCCTGAATCTCGGAAAGGACATTCTAACGCGTGTAGTTATTTCAGTGTATTTACTGTAAACATGTACATACACCTAGAATAACACTGACAGCAAATAATCACGCTACTAATAACAGACTAACACATACACTGCTGCAGCAACCATACAGTCACCCCACACCATCTCTTCTATAATATCAAACTAATCAATACACTGCTGTAGTATCAACCATACAGTCAATGAACAGTGTCTCTTCTACTATGAACACATTTTTAGGAGCTTTAACTGGTGGTCAACCACAACGACCAAGTGGCCAGTTACGTATATATAAGGAGTTTTCCGAACTGGACGGAAATTGGTAGATGTAGATGTGATGTACGTGAGCAAACAAACAAATGCTTACAATGTCAGAACTATACTCATGTTCATAAATTAAGGATAATGCTGATACATGGTGAAACAACGCTCTGGTGGGGGGTTTACGGGTTTAAATCACCTCGGGTTATGACCATGCGATGCATTTGACCTGCGGTCGTCGCACGGGGGCGCTGGTAGCAGTCCACATACGCAGAGGTGTTGGTGCATGTCAGAGAACGGTGCAGCGAGTAAGTGTGCAGACGTTTTGAGACGTGCTAATGGTGACTGTGTGTTGAAAATGGCTAGAAGAACACATATTGATGACGTTATGAGGGGTTGAATACTAGGGCGACTGGAGGCTGGTCAAACACAGCAGGTCGTAGCACGGGCCCTCCGTGCTCAACAAAGTGTGATATCACGATAGTGGCAACGATTCCAGCAGACAGGAATCGTGTCCAGGCGCTACAGTACGGGAAGTCCACAGTGTACAATACCACAAGAAGACCGATATCTGACCATCAGTGCCCGCAGACGGCCAGGGAGTACTGCAGGTAGTACTGCTAGGGACCTTACCGCGGCCACTGGAAGAGTTGTCTCCAGACACACAGTATATAGACGACTGAACAGACACGGTTTATTTGTCCGGAGACCTGCAACGTGCATTCCACTGACCCCTAGTCACAGGAGAGCTCGTAGAGCCTGGTGTCAAGAACACAGTACATGGTCATTGGAACAGTGGTCCCGGGTTATGTTCACAGACGAGTCCAGGTATAGTCTGAACAGTGATTCTCGCCGGGTTTTCATCTGGCGTGAACCAGGGACCAGATACCAACCCCTTAATGTCCTTGAAAGGGACCTTATGGAAGTCGTGGTTTGATGGTATGGGGTGGGATTATGATTGATGCACGTACACCCATGCATGTCTTTGACAGAGGAACTGCAACAGGTCAGGTGTATCGGGACGTCATTTTGCACCAGTATGTCCGCCTTTTCAGGGGTGCAGTGGGTCCCACCTTCCTCCTGATGGATGATAACGCGCGGCCCCACCGATCTGCTATCGTGGAAGAGTACCTTGAAACTGCCTGTTTTCTAGACTTAAACCCCATCGAGCACGTCTGGGATGCTCTCTGTCGACATATCGCTGCACATCTTCAAACCCCCACAACACTTCAGAAGCTCCGACAGGCACTGGTGCAAGAATGGGAGGCTACACCCCAGCAGCTGCTCGAACACATGTTCCAGAGTTTTCCAACCCGTTGCGCGACCTGTGTACGTGTGCATGGTGATCATATCCCATACTGATGTCGGGGTACATGCGCAGGAAACAGTGGCGTTCTATAGCACATACGTTTCGGGACGGTTTTCTCAGTTTATCACGAATACCGTGGACTTACAGATCTTTGTCGTGTGTGTTCCCTATGTGCCTATGCTATTAGCTCCAGTTTTGTGTAGTGCCACGTTGTGTGGCATCACATTCTGCAATTATCCTTAATTTATGAGCATGAGTGTAGATGAGTTATTCAACAGAAAGCCGGCCGCTGTGATCGAGCGGTTCTAGGCGCTTTAGTCCGGAATCACGCGGCTGCTGCGGTCGCAAGCTCGAATCCTGCCTCGGGCATGGATGTGTGTGATGTGCTTAGGTTAGTTAGGTTTAAGTAGTTCCAAGTCTAGGGGTTGATGACCTCAGATGTTAAGTCCCATAGTGCTTAGAGCCTTTTGAACCCCTTTTTTTATTTCACTAACTGAAAAATTAGTCTATCTCTGACCCTTACGCAGGAAATAATTCGTCTTGGTACTGACTGATAGTCATTGGATTTCCTTCTGAGGGATATCGGTGCCAAATTCTGTTCGGTTGGCGAGTTAGATCGTCAGAATTCCAAGATGTTTGGCGGGCCCTGCCCACAGTGATGAAAATGTTTGCAAATGGGCAGAGATCTGGCGACCTTGTTGGCCGAGGTAGGGTTTGACATGCACGAAGACAAACAGTAAAAGCTGTCGTCGTGTGTGGGGTGAACATTATCTTGCCTAAATGGAAGTCCTGCATGGCTGCCAGGAGGAGGAACAAAATGGGCGTAGAATGTTGTCGAAGTGCTGCAGTACCGTAGTATGTAAGCGGATTAAATCCAAAGGTGTCCTATTTTTAAAGAAATGGCACTCCAGACCGTCTCTCCGCGTTGTCGGACCGTATGCGAGGTAACAGTCAGCTTGGTATCCCACCGCTGACGCGGCGTCTCCAGACACGTCTTAGGCTTCAACATCATTCACTGCAGGAGAATAGTCTTGAGTGAAGAGTACCACAACGAACTGAGCCCCGATGAGCAGCGACGTGTCTGCAGACGCCCTGGATAGTGGTGCTATCCCCAAACTGAATGTAGCCCGTGTATGGCCCATAACCATGAGTGATGCTCTAGGGTGGCGTTTCTGTTCATAGCAGGACCCCTTTGGATGTCATCCGCGTCACCCTTACAGCACAGCGGTACGTCGACGATATTCTACGACCAGTTTCGTTGTCCTTCATGGCAAGCCATACTGTACTGTAGGTAAAGCCCCCTCTTCACGGCGAGAACTTTTACCGCTCGTCTTCGTGCTTGCCAAACTGTGCCTAGGCCATGAAGTTCGCCTGATATCTCCCAAATTCAGAATGTTTGAAGTATTACGGGTAGCACCCTCCAACAATTTCGGGACATTGGCGATCTAACGTGGCAGTTAGGCAGAATTTGGGCCGATATCCATCACGTTGCCATCCAACAAACAGTCAATGCCGAGCATTTCTAGGTTCTTCAGTCCGGAACCGCACTGCTTCTACGGTCACAGGTTCGAATCCTGCCTCGGGCATGGATGTGTGATGTCCTCAGGTTAGTTAGGTTTAAGTAGTTCTAAGTCTAGGGGACTGATGACCTCAGATGTTAACTCCCTGAGTGCTTGGAGTCATGTTTTGAATAACAGCTTGCACAAGGGCCAGAGGTGGCAGAACGCGTTATTGTCTTGCTCAATTTTTGAAGCTCTTTCTCTTGAAAAAATCATCCTACCTTTCTGAAATGGTAATCATTTGTTTGTCTGTACACGTACATCACGTCTACCGATATACGTCTCATTAAGATAATTCCTTCGTGGTGCATGGTACTTTCATTTTTTTTTGTTTTGTTTTAGAGTGTAGAAAGAAATTCATCAAAACATTTAATTTGGAGCAGATTAAGCTATAGTTGTGTATGTTGGATCATGGTGAAACAAGAAAAGAAAACGTGATGTGGATATGGAGAAGAGCCAGAATCCCTTACTGGGCTGAAAGAAACTGGACAAATATAAAAAGAAATTAAAGAGAAATGGGCATTGCTTGATGTGATACAGAAAAGAAAAAATAATAATTAGACACCTAAAACTTCCTGGTAAATTAAAACTGTGCCCCGGTCCGAGACTCGAACTCTCGACCATTACTTTTCGGTAACAAGTTTTCCATCGACTGCGCTACCATAGCACGACTCAAAAACCGGCCACACAGCTTTACTTCCGCCAGTACCTCATCTGCTCTCTTCCTATATCCACAGAAGCTCTCCTGTGAAACTTACAAGAAGAAAGGAATTCCGGAGACATGGCTTAGTCACAGCCTGGGAGATATTCCCAAAATGAAATTTTTACGCTGCAGCGAAGCGTGCACTGATATGGCTAAGTATGTGGCTAAGCCATGTTTCCGCAGTTTCCCTTCTTCCAGGAGTGCTAGCCTTGCAAATTTTGCAGTGAAGTTTAGAACGTAGGAGACGAAGTGCTGGCGGAAGTATAGCTGTGCTTTGGTAGCTGAATCGGCAGAGCACTTGCCCGCGGAAGGCAAAGGGCCCGAATTCGAGTCCCGGTCAGGTATACAGTTCTAATCTGCCAAGAATTTTCGTATCAACGTACACTCCTCTTCAGACTGAAAACTTCGTTCCGGAACTGGACCCCTAATTCCACATAACAGTTTCATAAAAAACGTATTGGAAAGAAAATCCTGGGATAAAATCAAAATGCAGGACCAGAACAGTCGTGTTACGAAGTGTTATCAGTGGAATGCCAATGGCCTCGACGCAGGGTTAAAACCGGTTCCCTTCAAATTACCGAAGTAAAGCGCTGTTGGGCTTAACTAGCTTAAAATTAAATGACTCTTGGGATTAGGAAAATGTCTCTGAGTTTAATCATTCGACTTAATAACGTTTATTGAACTTCAATATTATTTAAGCTTTCCGTGAAATCACGTAACTATAATGAAGGAATTACAAAAATTAAACTTCGCGTGTATAATCTTCTCTTGAACAAAATTCCAAAATCTAATTCTTAAACCTATTTCTCTCACAATGATCGATAAATCCTAACAAAAAAATGAAAAGCAAAAAGATTCATGATTTGGATATCTGACGAACCGAGAATGCTGCATTATCAAATCAGTACCTGTAATCCATTCTTCAGAAAGAGTATAATCGTACAAATGTCAAAATCAGTTCATTTCTTCTCCACAGTAAGTCCTCCTTTAGTCCATAATATAATTCCCAAATATCTCCATCGTTTTGCTGATTACTGCGGCTCTGGCGAGTGCTGTTGGCAATCGGATTGCACTAAGCCCTAGCGAAGCCAATTGAGAAGCTACTTGACTAAAAAGTAGTGGCTCCGGTGACGAAAAGTGACAACGACCGTGAAAGGTCTTCTGACCACATGACTCTCCATAACCAAGTCCAGTGACGTCCATCGGCTGAAGATCACACGGCGGCCACCGATACCGTTGGCTCTTCCGAGGCCTGTTCGGACAGAGTTACTAGTGGAACCAACTATAGCAACTTCAAACAAATGGTAAAGGTGACGAGAGACGGAGAGGGTTTGCTACATCAGCAAGGTTTTGCCCTCAGTGCTGATAAGTATGCTGTTGTCATGGTCGCGCAATTACACTACTGGCCATTAAAATTGCTACACCACGAAGATGACGTGCTACAGACGCGAAATTTAACCGATTCAAATGGTTCAAATGGCTCTGAGCACTATGGGACTTACCAGCTATGGTCATCAGTCCCCTAGAACTTAGAACTAATTAAACCTAACTAACCTAAGGACATCACACAACACCCAGTCATCACGAGGCAGAGAAAATCCCTGACCCAGCCGGGAATAATTTAACCGACAGGAAGAAGATGCTGTGATATGCAAACGATTAGCTTTTCAGAGCATTCACACACGGTTGGCACCGGTGGCGACACCTACAACCAGCTAACATGAGGAAAGTTTCCAACAGGATTCGAACCTGCGACCGTAGCGGTCGCGCGGTGTCAGACTGTAGCGCCTAGAACCACTCAGCCACTCCGGCCGGCGTAAGGAGGAGAAATGCGTACCATCACGTTTCCGACTTTGATAAAGTCGGATTGTAGCCTATCGCGATTGCGGTTTATCGTATCACGACATTGCTGCTCGCGTTGGTCGAGATCGAATGACTGTTAGCACAGTATGGAATCGGTGGGTTCAGGAGGGTAATACGGAACGCCGTGCTGGATCCAAACGGCCTCGTATCACTAGCAGTCCAGATGACAGGCATCTTATCCGCATGGCTGTAACGGATCATGCAGCCACGTCTCGATTCCTGAGTGAACAGATGGGGACGTTTGCAAGACAACAACCATCTGCATGAACAGTTCGACGACGTTTGCAGCAGCATGGACTATCAGCTCGGAGACCATGGCTGCGGTTACCATTGACGCTGCATCACAGACAGGAGCGCCTGCGATGGTGTACTCAACGACGAACCTGGGTGCACAAATGGCAAAACGTCATTTTTTCGGATGAATCCAGGTTTTGTTTACAGCATCCTGATGGTCGCATCCGTGTTTGGCGACTTCTCGGTGAACGCACATTGGAAGCGTGTATTCGTCATCGCCATACTGGCGTATCACCCGACGTGATGGTATAGGTTGCCACTGGTTACACGTCTCGGTCACCTCTGGTTCGCATTGACGGTACTTTGAATAGTGGACATTACATTTCAGATGTGTTACCACCCGTGGCTCTACCCTTTATTCGATCCCTGCGATACCCTACATTTCGGCAGGATAATACACGACCGCATGTTGCAGGTCCTGTACGGGCCTTTATGGATACAGAAAATGTTCGACTGCTGCCTTGGCCAGCACATTCTCCAGATCTCTCAGCTATTGAAAACGTCTGGTCAATGGTGGCCGAGCAACTGGCTCGTCACAATACGCCAGTCACTAGTCTTGACGAACTGTGGTATCGTGTTGAAGGTGCATGGGTAGCTGTACCTGTACACACCATCCAAGCTCTGTCTGACTCAGTGCCCAGGCGTATCAAGGCCGTTATTACGGCCAGAGGTGGCTGTTCTGGGTACTGATTTCTCAGGATGTATGCACCCAAATTGCGTGAAAATGTAATTACATGTCAGTTCTGGTATAATATATTTGTCCAATGAATACGCAGTGTAGGAATTTTAATGGCCAGTAGTGTATTAGTGGGCTGAGTGGTCGGACCTCTCGACAAGTGGGCGATCCAGAGTTAGGCGAGTGGGCCGCAGCGGCGGCTACGTCACGGCGGCCGCCACGGCGCACGCGCGCTCCCGCCGGCCAGCGTCCCGAGCCGGGGCGGCGGCGTCCGCGACGGCGGCGTCGGCGTCGGCGGCGGCGCCTCCGGCTGCAGTTGGCCCGCTCGCAGCGGCGCGTGCACACCTCGCCCCCCACTCAGCACAGGCTGGCCCGCGCCGCAGACACGCCGCCCACCGCCGCCCACGCCGCCGCCTCATGGGGCGACACGGCCCGCGCCGGCACCGGGGCCTACCGGCATCGCCTGCTCCACGAGGTAACCTGCCGCCAGCCACACGGCGTCCTCACCGGCGACCGATAACAATGTGTTGCGGCGACGGACTGGATAAGAAACAAATCCACCCTGCGGTTATTCACCGTCTGACGGTTGCCGTTCTCGGCTCCAAGTAGTTACTCTTCGAGGGTTTATGGCAATAAACTTTCCACGTCAACATAATACGTACAACTAAGGTAGGCAATGAAAACCTTGAAATTCCATTTTGTCAAATTTCACAGAAGCAAAAATGGATTCTCAAAAATTATCTAAAGTAATAAAAGATAATTTTCCTACTTGTGTAGCTGTATAGTACAAGCCTGCAATTTCAAATCTCTTTTTAATTACGGAATTACTGGTCACTGGAATTACTAGGTTTTCACTGACAGATGAAGTTACGAGGTTTTCATTGTCTACCGTGGATAAACTGGTCCACAACTTCTGTGTATATCATGGTCAAATAATCACTTCATTTCATGATTTAGCTGTTAGCAATTTCCCCCTGGGCATTGTCAAGATACAGACATTCTGATCAGGGGCCGATATGCAGAGTGTGGTATTTGAAGAAATACTTCAGAGCCACGATCCCATTGCAGTATTAATTTTGAATTGATGAACAGATTCAGCAGTACTTTGCTGCATCTTCGGATCTTATCTTTTTCAAAATCATGCTATATATTTTGATAATACTGAAAATTTAAATAGTATGGAGATGGAAACTCTATCAGCAGTCGATCACAACGAGTCAGCATGTCATTAATAAAATGGTTCAAATGGCTCTGAGCACTATGAGACTCAACATATGAGGTCATCAGTTCTCTATAACTTAGACCTACTTAAACCTAACTAACCTAAGAATATCAGACACATCCATGCCCGCGGCAGGATTCGAACCTGCGACCGTAGCGGTCGCGCGGTTCCAGACTGAAGCGCCTAGAAACGCTCGGCCTCACCGGCCGGCTGTCATTAATAAAAACAGTATTTACAATAATGATGCCTCGCAGCTTTCGCCGATTACGTGCGACCACACACATGCCCGAGAGAGTATGCGAAAGACGAGCATGTGTGTCATGCCGCGCGTAATCGGCGAAAGCTGCATTGCATCATTATTGTAAATACTGTTTTTACTAACGAGATACTGATTGGTAGTAATCTACATGCTGGGAAAACTTGCATCTCCAAACAGTTTAAATTTTCAGCATTGTCAAAGTATATGACGGAATATTGAAAAAGGTGAAATTTCTAAGATGACAGTAAAGCACAGTTGAAGCTGTTCATCAATTCAAAATAAACATCTAAAGGCGATCTTGGTTCTGAAGTATCTATTCAGATATTACTACCCCTGTTACTTCAATCACAGTAAAAAATTGTATCCTAAAGCTTCTTAAACTCCACACATCTGTGTAAAGGAAGCAACTTCTGATGACATATTTAACAGTTTTGCCAAGCAATTTAGTTATGCTCACAGATGTTACTGAAATTCAAATTTGGTCCTATGGAACAAATGGGAGTAAAAAAATAAAGTGAAATAAAATCTATCTCTGACGTGGACTACGTGCGCCCTTAACTACCACGGTTGTAAGAAACCTCTATTTAGAACGCCATCATTTGTTCCTTCCTACAGGTAGATGTGTGGTATATAAGTTGCTATAACATTACAGTTTCTTGCTGTGGCGCAAGTAACAGAGGTAGCTTGAGAATTTAGCTGATAGCTAAATCACGAAATAATGTGCTTCTTTCAGAATAAAAACAGCCCACGCACCAAAATGACTTCCCTCAAGACGAACATTTAATATATTTATCTTCCTGCTATCGATATGATATAAGCGATTCATCAAAGACGTGTTTATATAGCTACAGCATCAACTGCTGTCAGAAACGTTGCAGAAGTTACTTCTAGTTTCTGTCAGTATATGGACCATCTTCTGGCGCTGGGTCAAAATATTTGTTAAAGCGTTTACTTTCTGCTGTATTGCTTATATTATCCTTAACAACAAGTTACATAGGCAAGTTTCAGTGTGTCATAACATGTGCTCCAATACTTTCGCTATCCGGACAATCCCATACTTTTCGTTGCTAACTGTCAAATAGCATCATACAAAGTTATTCTTAATATTCTTTTTGACCAATGCCCGAGGATGCTCTATGTGTAGACAGAAACTAGCAGCAACTTAATAAATTTTATGACAGCAGCTGACGGTGTAATTATAAAAATATGTCTCACAGCAACTGTCTTGCAGGTGTGGAGCACCACCTTACAAAAATATTTCTTACACAAAGGCTTTCAGTTTTCTGCATAGGATTCTGGTCTACGACATATGTTTCAACTTCAAACTCACGTATTCCGAATCACCAAAATTTAAATTTCCAAAAACTTTGGTACAATTCGTAACAGTGGTCTCAATGTTAGCTTTTATAACAATGTATTCTACCTCACGGCGTGCTAGATCGTTTCCACTGCCTGTAAACAGTCGTTGTTATCGCCTTACCGGAAACTACTTACCGAACAAAGCAGTGCACCAAAATCCTAAAGTGTAAAGTTTTATTCTTGTAGTGTTAATGAAAATAAATTAGGCCTTGTTTATTGTTTATCACATCTTTATTACGACGGACGTTTCGACAAAATGTCATCTTTTGTGGCTCGCATTAATTTTGCATTTGCAACAAATTACTAATTCGTATACGAAAAGACTAGATGCAATCTTTAGCCAGCAGTAGACGTGAAATGCCCGACGTCGATGTTTCCAGTTCTCGACAGGAAACTAAATACTCAACAGCAATTGCTGTTCACACAGAGTTCTGCATCTTATCAGTTGGTTGTGAGTCGCTATTCAGAAACTACTCGTCGATACATTATTGCCCAATCTAAACAAATTTCCTATAAATAGTACGAAGGCATTTCCACAAGGAGATGTAGAACCGTTTACTTATTCATTATTAGAGGGTTTTAGCATAATATATATCCTCGATCATCTCACTTATTAATTAGAGCAGAGCACAACAATTCACAATAACAGGTATCAGACAGTCAAAAATAACTTCCTAAATCACTACTCATTGCATTACTGAAAACCACTCATCGAAGACGTACCGAACAACTGGCACCGCGCGAAATCCCAACACGGTTGTTACCATTAACATGGTTCATAACTTCTTACGTAGAATACAATGTAATAGGACGTCAGTAGGCGCTATAGAGTGCAACATTAACCCTGAGTTGTGTATAGTGTGCCTGCTGCCGGAAGTTGAACTGTGTTGTGCGGATTGGCAGTGTAACATTGTATGTTTTGTCCTCTCGTTTTCCAATCATGATTCACCTCTGGCAGCAGTGACTGTCTCAACGCTTTGAATTTCTCTATTTTACCGCTTCATTGACGACGCACTCTACGGAAGATAGTGACATGTTTTCCTGTTTCCCTTAAACTATGAGTAAATGAGACATTTAGAATTTTTTTTTGTCTAATTCGACACCGGGGGGATTTTCTGCCACTTCTTTCATACTTTGGTGTTGTTGAAACAAAACAAAACTAAACTCCCCCCGATCAGGCCATGAAGCCCCAGCAGTACCGGCCGCCGCCGTTTCATCCTAAGCCTGTAAGCGTCATTGGATGCGGATATGGAGGGGCATGTGGTCAGCACACCACTCTCCTGGTCGTATGTCAGTTTCCGAGACCGGAGCCGAAACTTCTCAACCAAGTAGCTCCTCAGTTTGCCTCACAAGGACTGAGTGCACCCCGCTTGCCAACAACACTCGACAGACCGGATGGTCACCCGTCCAAGTACTAGCCCAGCCCGACAGCGCTTAACATTGGTGAACTGACGGGAACCTGTGTTACAGTTGCGGCAAGACCGCAGTAAAATAATAACGATCTGCTTACAAACCACTCTGTCCCTTTTTCTGTTTGTGCCCAGTTGCAGAGCTTCTAGAGAAATGAACAACACACAACAATGGGTTGCGAGAGGAGGATTCGTATGCCAATACGTTCGCTGTTAAGTTAAATGTATTAAAATTAAGTTCCAGTCTGACATCTTGTTTGCCTGATAGTATGTTACCGTGGTCTCCTTATCTACATATCTGGCCTTTGCTGCTGACTACTGATCTGTCAAGTAATGTGTTATTTTGCGGCCGCTTCCTTTGAAATCGGTATATAAACTAATATCTTCTTCTCTTTATTTCAAGCAGTAGGCGAGCCACTTTTTCCGGCGACAGGAAGCCCTTTCCATCGGTTCATTGGTCTTACAAAGTCTGTTTTACCATTCGGCCTGTATGGTAAAAATTCTTTAGTTATGCTTCATTCAGGAGCGAGAGCCGTCTTTATTTATGTTCCTAGTTTCTACCATCTGTTTTAGAAAATGTTCAGTTATCTCCACACATAGTGGCTTTTAAATCCATCCAGTCCCACGAAGCTATCCATCTATTTCAGGAACGTCATTTCTGATCTTACTGAGGTTTTTAGAAATCATGTGACGGGTCTCTGAAGTGCAAAGCAAAACTTGCACCACCCATCACATTCTAAAATTTCAGTTTTCTATTCAGTAGTTCTATGATCTAGGGTTGTTTTTGTTCGGACTGAATATTTGCCTCCAAAAGCCTTGCGCTTTTGTGCAGAAATTTTGCTGTAACCTCTTGCACCTCTCCAGCAGATCTGTTTAACGAAATGCTCCGATCTCTGAGAGCTAAACTGCTACCCCCCCCCCCCCCTCCCTCCCTCCCGTTTCATCAGCAAAGAAGAACTTTAAAATGTAAGATTTCTTCCTTTTGAGACCAAAGTGTGTCTCCATTAATTTAACTCTGAACTTGAGGCAACGAAAATACAGCCAGAGAACAGTCATAAACACAAGGGGAAGGATAAATTTACGTGCAAACTCGATAGTATAAGAATAATAACCAAGAGGTAACTGAATTTTAAATTCACAACACTTTATTACATAACTTTACGATAATTAAATACCTGCAAGTGAAAACCATGTGCTTCAAACGGGCACAACGCAGCCCCTGGCCCCAAACTATGCCGACAGCGGCTGCCTGAAGTATCACGAACAGTCAGGTTACATTTGGTACAGATAACTTCTAAAACAAGAAACGAACTCATTACTCGTGGACATGTCCGAAAGAACAGATACCATATCCATATACGTATATAGTTCTGACAGTACCGGCCATGACCCTCCTCTTCTGTGCGGAAGCACACATATTACCCGAACTCTCACGGGACTTGGTTAGAATGTCTTCCACGAGTAATGAGTGTGTTGGGTAGGGACACTACGAATGTAGTGTGTGGACATGTAAGGTGAGAATTTGAGTCTCACGGGAGGCGTGCCCAAGATAGTCCCTGCAGTCGCACTATCGTCTGTGCCCTCGGTGGCTCAGTTGGATTAGAGCTTCTGCCATGTAAGCGGGAGATCGCACGTTCGAGTCCCGGTCGGGGCACACATTTTCACCTGTTCACGTTGACATATATCAACGCCCGTCAGCAGCTGAGGGTATTAATATATAATTCTAATTTCGTGACCATATCGGTTCGATCGTATACGACTGGAAAACACTGACCTGGTCAGATGAGTCCCGATTTCATTTGGTAAGAGCTGATGGTAGGGTTAATGTGTGCCGCATACCCCACGAGGCCATAGAGCCAAGTTGTGAACAAGGCACTGTGCAAGCTGGTTGTGGCTCCACAATGCTCTGGGCGGTGTTTATATGGAATGGACTGGGTTTTCTTGTCCAACTGAACGTTTCATTGACTGGAAATGCTTATGTTCGGCTACTTGGAGACCATTTGCAGCCATTCGTGGGGTTCATGTTCCCAAACTATGGAATTTTTATGAATGACAATGCGCCATGTCACCGGGACACATTTATTCGCGACTGGTCTGGAGAACGTACTGGACAGTGCGAGGGAGTGAAATGGCCAGCCGGATTGCCCGACACGCATCTCATCGAACAATTATGGGACACCCAGCACCTGTAACACTTCCGTTGTTATGGACGGCTGTGGAGGCAGTATGGCTCAGAATTTCTGCAGAGAACTTCCAGCGACTTCAATTATTCAAAAACAGTCTTAATCGCATTTATTATTACTATACCGCCAACCGGTTTCAACCCGACGTAGGGGTCATCTTCTGGGCGTTTACACCATTGGTCGACTGCTGGTGGTGTCACTCCTGTCTACATAACGGCAGGAAACTATCTGTAGACAGGAGTGACACCACCAACAGTCGATCATTGGTGTAAACGCCCAGAAGATGACCCCTACGTCGGGTTGAAACCGGTTGGCGGTATAGTAATAATAAATGCGATTAAGACTGTTTTTGAATAATTGATTAATCATACTAATCGCTGCTTCATCTCCACAACCATGTCCAAAAATTCCAGCGACTTGTTGAGCCCATGCCGAGTTGCTGCACTACGCTGGGCAAACGGAGTTTCGCCACGGTATTGGAAGGCATCTCATGACTTTTCGCAGGTTCGAATCCTGCCTCGGGCATGGATGTGTGTGATGTCCTTAGGTTAGTGAGGTTTAAGTAGTTCTAAGTTCTAGGGGACTGATGACCACAGATGTTAAGTCCCATAGTGCTCAGAGCCATTTTTTTTTTACTTTTCGCACCTCAGTGTAAAGGTTCTTAGCATCCACCGTATACCACTTTTGCTAGTCGCTCAATGCCGCCGCCTAATGCCGCTCAGCTCACTGCGACGTGGAGCTTCAGGTCATACCAGGCGCTGTATCTCCACGGTAGCCTGTGCACCGCCAGCTGGTAACACGTGACGCTGAGGAGGCACTCTTCCACTGATGCAGCTGCCAGGCATCACATTTCCAACACAACTGCACGTGTAGACATTGCTGGATCTCCATTGCTGTCTACCACAACTACTAAAGTACACTTCGGCACCACATCAACTAGTGCCTACCGTAAACTGAAATTCGAGCGTAGCACAGCAAATCTCTGTGTGTCAACCGTCACATTCAGCAGCCCGTGCTAGAAATCCACAGTTTCCAGTCTGTCTTTTCCTCCCTAAAGCTTGTGAGCTCCACACCCGTCACCTATCGGCGAGCAGCACATGGCGGTTGGAAAGCAACACTCTCTGGAATCCACTACGGACCGTCAGTGCCACCTCTATTGGATGATAATCGCTCAACATCAACAAACAACGCTGTATTAAAGAGAATTCTTTCATTTAATTCCCGGTCATGGTCTGAACTTCCGTTAAGTAATGATAACTTCTATATCGAGTTCGATACCGCGTAGGGACGCTGATGTTTCCCCGTTCTACACTCCTGGAAATTGAAATAAGAACACCGAGAATTCATTGTCCCAGGAAGGGGAAACTTTATTGACACATTCCTGGGGTCAGATACATCACATGATCACACTGACAGAACCACAGGCACATAGACACAGGCAACAGAGCATGCACAATGTCGGCACTAGTACAGTGTATATCCACCTTTCGCAGCAATGCAGGCTGCTATTCTCCCATGGAGACGATCGTAGAGATGCTGGATGTAGTCCTGTGGAACGGCTTGCCATGCCATTTCCACCTGGCGCCTCAGTTGGACCAGCGTTCGTGCTGGACGTGCAGACCGCGTGAGACGACGTTTCATCCAGTCCCAAACATGCTCAATGGGGGACAGATCCGGAGATCTTGCTGGCCAGGGTAGTTGACTTACACCTTCTAGAGCACGTTGGGTGGCACGGGATACATGCGGACGTGCATTGTCCTGTTGGAACAGCAAGTTCCCTTGCCGGTCTAGGAATGGTAGAACGATGGGTTCGATGACGGTTTGGATGTACCGTGCACTATTCAGTGTCACCTCGACGATCACCAGTGGTGTACGGCCAGTGTAGGAGATCGCTCCCCACACCATGATGCCGGGTGTTGGCCCTGTGTGCCTCGGTCGTATGCAGTCCTGATTGTGGCGCTCACCTGCACGACGCCAAACACGCATACGACCATCATTGGCACCAAGGCAGAAGCGACTCTCATCGCTGAAGACGACACGTCTCCATTCGTCCCTCCATTCACGCCTGTCGCGACACCACTGGAGGCGGGCTGCACGATGTTGGGGCGTGAGCGGAAGACGGCCTAACGGTGTGCGGGACCGTAGCGCAGCTTCATGGAGACGGTTGCGAATGGTCCTCGCCGATACCCCAGGAGCAACAGTGTCCCTAATTTGCTGGGAAGTGGCGGTGCGGTCCCCTACGGCACTGCGTAGGATCCTACGGTCTTGGCGTGCATCCGTGCGTCGCTGCGGTCCGGTCCCAGGTCGACGGGCACGTGCACCTTCCGCCGACCACTGGCGACAACATCGATGTACTGTGGAGACCTCACGCCCCACGTGTTGAGCAATTCGGCGGTACGTCCACCCGGCCTCCCTCATGCCCACTATACGCCCTCGCTCAAAGTCCGTCAACTGCACATACGGTTCACGTCCACGCTGTCGCGGCATGCTACCAGTGTTAAAGACTGCGATGGAGCTCCGTATGCCACGGCAAACTGGCTGACACTGACGGCGGCGGTGCACAAATGCTGCGCAGCTAGCGCCATTCGACGGCCAACACCGCGGTTCCTGGTGTGTCCGCTGTGCCGTGCGTGTGATCATTGCTTGTACAGCCCTCTCGCAGTGTCCGGAGCAAGTATGGTTGGTCTGACACACCGGTGTCAATGTGTTCTTTTTTTCCATTTCTAGGAGTGTAGTTCCTTCAACACGGCCCCACGTCCATTCAGCCTGCTATCGCCAGAGTAAAGGAGACGTTTCCCGTGGGTGTAAAGCGGCCCATACCCTCCCCATGCTAAGGCCGTGGCGAGGATAGGCTGCGCTGTACCCGCAGTCAGCCCAATAGCCCGTTCATAGTCTTGCACAGCTGACATTACTTTTCTTTAAAGTAAATACTAAAATGTTTAGGGGATAAACTATTTCACTGACGTCCTCCTTGCTCGTTACGGGGGGTTGACAAAAATATGGAAACAAAAAATATTACTATGCGAAATACGGTGCAAAGCGACCGCGTGCTAAACAGCTTCTACTCGTCACGGAGTAGATAAATACAGGTCCTTTATCGTTTTCAAGGAAATCTTGTAATATTCTTTTTGCAAAATCGTGGCAGGTTCAGCTCACGGAGATGAAAATGGATAGCGGTCACAAAGGTAGACCACAAAGGCTCAGTAAAGTTGAGGCCTGGTGACTACGATGGGTTGGTGGTGGGGGGTGGGGGGTGGGGGGTGGGGGGGTGGTGGGTGGTAAGAGGTGGGATGCGATGCTATTCTCGTGCTCACAAAACCAGTCCTGGACGATATGATCTATGGGAACACATGCTCTGTCGCCTTGGAACACAGCATCACAATTTGGGAACCAACATTGTACCGTCAGATGGACCTGATCAACCAAAATAGTCACATAATTGTTTGCATTAAAGCAACCTTGCGGGGCAACCAATCGACCCACAGTATACGACGATATGGTTGCCCCAATGTTTCACTCTTGCGACGGTAACTTGATCAGAAGTTGGAAACATATCAACAAGAATCATCCGACTAGATGACTCTTCCATTAATTGTAGCACAGGTTTCATGGTTTCGGTACCACGTTTTCCTCTTACGGCCCTTTACGTGACTAATCAATGGTTTCGGAATTTCAGCTCGCCCGGCAATAATAAATCTGATTATGTTCGGTCACGTCATTTTATACTCATAACATTTTTTCCGTCATGAATTTCAGTATTTTTTAAAGAAACCAATATG
This sequence comes from Schistocerca nitens, assembly GCF_023898315.1. Lineage (NCBI taxonomy): Eukaryota > Metazoa > Arthropoda > Insecta > Orthoptera > Acrididae > Schistocerca > Schistocerca nitens. The sequence goes on from NC_064619.1 coordinate 591,499,622, forward strand.
AAAATCAAATAATTTGAAATCCTGCTAAACCGGTCCATTTGAGTCTTGTGATGCCTCTTACGTCATTGGCTAACATGCTCCTCCTACTCTCATAAATCTCATTAACAGTGATATCCTGTTTCAGAATTTATGTTTCGTGGTAATGAGCTACAAATCTCGTGTAGTACAACACTGTAAAAATACAGTCACAAAAACTCCCGAAAAATTGTTTTTACGTGTTAAGAGAATGAGAAGAAGCGTAAAATACGGTTGCAGCTTGCTCGTACACTTCCAAATGAGACAGTGGTCGCTATGCGTGTTTATTTCTGTGAGGATCATTTTGATGTAAGTAAACACTTCACACGAACACATTATCGCTTTCATCGTAATGGGTAGCGTGCTGATTTTCAACGCAATATATTGAAGATCCTCATTCGGAGCATTTTTTCGTCTCTCTTCGTTTAATACTTTTTACTACTGTCTCGTTAAGTTTACTTTATTCGTAATACAGATACGCAAGAGCTTTATACTTTACATTCTGTTTCATTTTACACCTGACCATTTGAGATGAATCACTAGGATGGTCTTAAGGAACTGTATTTCTTACCTGTAACAATTTCTGACTACATTATTCTTTCCAAGTAAGACAATAATTTGCCACTTCCAATAGCATGTCGTGAAGCTGTATGACTTTGACAAAAAGAAAAAAAATTGACACTGTTGGGAATTTATGGGGAAATGTGATAAGACCAGATCATTACGATAAAATGAAAGTTGCTCCTGCTTAAGCACCTTTGAAGCAGGAGTTAAGTATGCAGTAGTACAACAGGTATTTTAAGGTTATACAGCGTCAGCTGAGTGATTAATAGACGTAATTTCTGGTGGTTTAAATTAATGATCTGGAGGAACAGAAAAACTGGAATGTGTAAAGCTGTTGAGGTCGAATACGATGACTCCCTGCAGTATATCGATTCCGAGACAGCATGTTGGTTTCAACAACATGTTGGCTTCATGAAATAAAAAAGTATGTAGGAAAAAATAAGATAAATACTGAAGAAACTACCGACAGGTGTTTAGGGAAAAAAGTAATGAATACGGAAGGATTCCAAAGTAGAAGAGTGAAAAAAAATCTGAGAATAAGTAGTCAGAAAGAAAAAGAAAAAAAGAAAAAAATAATGAACAGATAAACGTGCGGCTGGTCCAGGCGGAGGTTCGAGTCCTCCCTCGGGCATGGGTGTGTGTGTTTGCCCTTAGGATAATATAGGTTAAGTAGTGTGTAAGCTTAGGGACTGATGACCTTAGCAGTTAAGTCCCATAAGATTTCACACACATCTGAACATTTTTTTTAAACAGATAAACGAATACTGAAGAAAAGAAGAGAATAACGAATAGGGAACTGCAATTGGCACGTGGTCTTTAGCTGCGCCATCCGCAAAAATATCACTGTTATTAGTTTACATTTTCTAGTCTCCTTTATTTCATTATCTCATTCTCGGCCATCTCATTCTATATTCTTAAGGCGTAATATCCTTATGAACCCCAATGTGCAGCATTCGCAGAACTTTTCTTCCAATTAATTATACTCTTTGCATTCGCGGCAGTTATTTGTACCCCAAAAAAAATGGTTCAAATGGCTCTGATCACTATGGGACTTAACATCTGAGGTCATCAGTCCCCAAGAACTTAGAACTACTTAAACATAACTAATCTAAGGACATCACACACATCCATGCCCGAGGCACGATTCGAACCTACGACCGTACCGGTCGCGCGGTTCCAAACTGAAGCGCCTAGAACCGCTCGGCCACTGTGGCCGGCATTCGTTCCCCACGTAATACCAGTTTTACTGACATCATTTTGGCCTCTCTTGCGTCGTAAGTCACAAGCGTAATTGTTTAATGTAAGTAACTCCGATGTCATTTGTGAATTGTTACATCGTGTTTGTGTTTTCATTACGGTGATAGTAGAAAGGGACACAATAACACCCAGTGCGAATTGTACCATACAATCTGCAGAGTCTAGTGTTGCCATCCGATGGAAGGATCACCATTAGCTTAGTCGCAATACCACACTCTATGAGTCATCGAGGACAGGTTGATAATTTCATCCAGGGACTTGCCCACAGTATAATGATCAGAAAGTTTACGGTACAGCATCACCGCTCCTCTTCTAGACCAAATGCCTGGCGTGCAAAACTTAAGGACGAAAGTAACTTGTGCATAATGTGGCACTCCGCAAGTAACATTAATGTCTCGTAAAAGGCGGGACATGGCTCTTAAGAAGGGTGTGTGATTACCAGGACAGCAACGCATGCTCGCCACAAGATTGGTAAGCAGTTATTGTCGTAGTGCGTTCCATTTGTTCACCAGCGTGGATGACAACTGCTGGCCGGCCGCTGTGGCCGAGCGGTCCTAGGCGCTTCAGTCCGGAACCGCATTTCTGCTACGGTCGCAGGTTCGAATCCTGCCTCGGGCACGGATGTGTGTGATGTCCTCAGGTTAGTTAGGTTTAAGTAGTTATAAGTTCTAGGGGACTGATGACCTCAGATGTTAAGTACCATAGAGCTCAGAGCCATTTGAACCATTTGACAAGTGTTGGATGACCGTTGGTGTGTGTGGATGTGCTGCAGTCCGTCTCTCCAACGCATCTCACTCGTGCTCGGTAGGATTTAAGTCTGGGGAATGGTAGGACACTCCATTCATCGAATATACTCTCCATCCAAGAATTCCTCCACCTGCTCAATTCGACGAGGTCTCGCATTGTCATCCATACGAATGAAGTCAGGATCGAACACACCCCTGAAAAGACGCACTTGGGGAAGGAGTATGGGGTCACAATAACGTTGACTGTTGGGTGTACCCTTTTCAAAGATATGGAGGTTAGTATTGTGCCTTCCCACACCATGACACCTGGGCTACCAATAAGATCACGTTCGGCAGTGTACCAGAGTGCAATACATATTTCCACCTCTCGACAAATGATGGTACGTAATGCAACCAGAAACTCTGTCGAAGGTGATCATTCTGATGGTCCAAGTGTTATGGTCCGGGGAGGGAAAATATATCATGATTGTATTGGACACCGAATCTTTGAACACGGTACACTCACAAATCAATATCATTGTGAAACTGTGCTCCTTCCGCATGTGCGTCTTTGCAGAGGTACATTCAAACCTGGCTTCATTATTGTGGATGACAACGCACGAGCACTTCGAATGCCCATGTGAAGAAGCTTTTGAAACGAGAGGATATTCGACGAATGGAGTGGCCTGGCCATTCCTTCGACTTAAACCCCATTGATCACAAGTAGGACGCCTGGGAAAGAGTATTGCAGCACGTCCAGATGCACCGACTACCAACCAGCAGTTGTGAACCGCTCTGGTGGAGAAGTGAAAAGGCCTACCACAAGATCTCCATACCAACCGCCCGCCCTGATAGCTGAGTGGTCAGCGTGACGGATTGCCGTCCTAGGGGCCCGGGTTCGATTCCCGGCTGGGTCGGGGATTTTCTTGGCTCAGGAATTCGGTGTTGTGCTGCCTTCATCATCATTTCATCCCCATCCGGCGCAAAAATCGCCCAAGGCGGCCGGACCTGCCCCGCAAGGAGGCTCCCTGCCAATGATGCCAACGCTCATTTCCATTTTCCATACCAACCTTGAGGCGAGGCCTCTTAATAACCATGTCCCGACGTCTTTTATGCCGAGGGAACCATCACAAATCACGGTGCCTTCACTGTACGTACTGTGTTTGGACCGACTATCGTTTCTGTTCGTCTCTTTGAGTATTGCTTTCAGTTATATTCTGTGCAATAATGTAGCAGTTCTTCATATGTACGGTTCAAATCTTATCGAGTTGCTCGGCAGTGACATATCATGCGACATTTGTTTTCGTCTTGAAGTTTTGCCCATCAGAGTAGTTTGGGATGAAAAATCCCTGCGTGTAGATACAGCGCTTCCATTCCGTACCAGCATCTGCACTCACAGTAATGAGAGTATCACGTATACGCAACATTTCGTTTATTTGTATGATGTACTCTAACATCTATATTTCCCCAATTTTTTGTCCCCTAGTACCATGGGAGTTACTTCCTGATGTATCGTGATCAGCCATCGCACCATTTCTTCTAGCCAGTGTTGTCCACACAACTATCTCCTCACCGCTGCGGAGAATCTCCTCACTTCTTATCTTATCTCTCCACTTAATTTACAGCATTCTTCTGTAACACTACATCTCAAACAACTCGATTCTGTTTTTCCCCTGATGGGCGTAATATCTAATATGAACAGCCATAGCCCTTAGACTCTCATTTCGGTTTTATTTACCGCTTTGCAGCATACAGTGTTTAGAAACTTGTCATATTTCCTCCGATTTATTCTAATTCTGTTACTTTCATCGTTGGCTTTTGCGTGCTGTTATTGTCTGACGACTGGCTCGACGCAACATTTTACCCTACTTTATCCTGTGTAAGTCTTTTCACGTTTGTACAATTACTTTAACCTACGTCCACTTGAACCTACTTGCCGTAGTCAGACTCTACCCCCTCTACAATTCTGACACCAACGCTTCACTCCATTATCAAATTAACGCAAATCCGTCACATGGAAAACGTTAAATTTACACCACTGTTACCCAATTTACGACGGTCTTTCATCTGTCGTACACAATTACTGTTATTCGTGCTTTTTTATTACATCCCCGCTGAACAAGCAGTTTCATAGACATAATTATGATAATGGTGTGAGCGACAGTGAAATGTTTTATAGTGACAAACATAGCCTCAGGTGGTTGTGACTCAGATATTACATCACCGGTAAATGCAAAACACTACGAGGACTCCACTCCTGCTAGTTATATAACTGGGTAGCATTTGACTTCAGTTTCATTTGTTACGAGAAATATGCGATTGGAGAAAACATAAGAGCCCGGTGCACCGACGGTGCAATGTAGGTATATATTGTAGCGCTGGAAAATAAATAACGATGACGTGTGAAAATAATTAAATAGTTTAATAAACACAGTACGCGGATAATATAAACATTAGAAGCCAGTTCATCGCATACGTTACCTAACTGACTCCGGTGCAGGAAACGATGAGTATTAGTACAGGCTGATTCGTCAAACCGTAGAATGAAGATGACGATTAAGAAGTGTTCTGGAGTTATTAATAATGTTGTTTTACAGAGCGATGGCGACGTTTCGGAAAGCACATCCTCTCACCCCCATAGCAATCGAGACCTATAAGATATTCTTGGTGATATAGAAGCCGGTTCAGCTGTATTTAATCGTTGTGTTATCAGATCACAAGCGGTTTCGTGGCATCGAAACTACTTCCTCGTGACGAGTAACTAATCCGTAAGAGTTAAGTAGCTTGGAATGTGGAAGCCACCATATGTTGTCAGACCAAATTAATAAACCTCTAATGGCGGTACATCAGTGAAACAAAAGCAGTCGAGCGTACAGGTCCAAGTCTAAATGGTCGGCGGCGCCAAACTCCAGTCCAGCTGACTACGATCTACGAAAGGTACAGGTGCTAATGCGTAGGGAAAAAAACCACCTTTGTTGTTAGGAGAAGAGTTTGTGAAACTTCCCGTGGAAACTACTGTACACATCTAAAAAAAAGACGTTGTGCTTCAAGTAAATGCTTTAAATTGTTGCCTAAGAAAATTCCTCGCAGAGCATATAGTGGTTGCAAAGGAATGCAAAGTACACCTTGTGAACTGCATGCAGCTGTCGACAGGAAAAGTAAAACACAGAAAATACGGCATATAACCTACGAATTTCTTTTCCATCCGAGTCTTGAATACTTTTCGTTAGTCTGGCAACTTTACCAGATATAATCAACAGAAGACACGGAGATTAGCCGAAAATAGATGTTTCACCACGTTGACCACGACGATAAAAAAGAGAAAGCTAAGTTTTTACGGAGGCTTACCGAAGACGGCTTTACCTTACATCGTCCAACAAGGCAACAGGAAATGGAAAAGTGACGATTTACCCAAAATACGCATCCACCACTTGTCGTAAGCTGGCTTGCGGAGTATAGATGTGTCAGGAGGAATGGTTAGGGTTTCTTGATACGATAGAAACGATCATTTGAAGCATAAATCTTCATATAGACCTATTCCCTACTCCGATCTTTTCTCGAGATAGAACACATTGAATGTACATGATTACTTATTATTTGTATTATTCAATACGATGTCAAGTTTCCGCGTGTACAACAGGTAGTAAACGTTACGACGTGCGTTTTAAAAAGCACCCATTGAAGTATTTTTAAAATATTCACCTCTAAGAGTGTTCATACACGTCGCATTACAGCTGCTGTACGATTTACAATAAATGTTCCAATATTCCAACGTCAATTTCAATGCATTTGTTTATTTTTGGGAAGAACATGTTGTGTTTCTTGTCTGAGTGGCTCTGCACGTTCCCAAATGACGGCAGCCGGGTCCATGATACGACAAAGCAGTTCATCTCGCGTATTTACCTTTCGTTTGTTCACCTCATATTTCATCTGATCCTATGAACAAAAATCTGATGGCACAATGTCTCTTGATCTTGGTTGTCAGTTGATTGTACTACCACGATCAATCCAGCTGATGTAGTAAGTGCGGCTGAGATATGCCTAGCCCCTAAACAAATGTAAGTTAGGTATTTTCTGTCTCGGTAACCATTCAGGGTAGAGCGTGGGTTCCAAACGAGAGCTCCTGTTATATCGCTGAATATCGTCTATTCACCCTGAGAGACCCTGTATCATGGCGATTTAAACTTTTTCGTCTGCGTTGTCTTTCGTACAAGCGCATTTCTTTCGACACTCACTGAAAGTTAAAATGTAATTATTACTACTTTTACACACAACCGATACACAAGTTTCTAAGCGATTGTTCAGCGTTGAAACAACCCTCTTTGTTGAAAGTCTGGTGGCGTAAACTCTTACGCGCAAACAGCATCTGAAAAAGAATACTTACACTAGATACATTTCTAAGGATCTGTGACGAAAAGGGTGGATTAAGGCTCAAACTATGAAAATGAACAAAACGTAGGGAGCTTGGTTCTTTTTCTCTTTATGGTCTGATCATCGTCAGGTTCCTATTAAGACACTTCGATTGGAAAGTCATTGTCTAACGCCATTTTCCTAATATCTTTTTTTTTGCGTTTTGGCATAGACTTTCTGTTGGTTTTGATTTTTTTGTAGAGTGTCTTATTGTCTAACGGCGCCAGAACACAACCGATAGAGTTGCGCTCACCGTGTACCGTTCACAGTTTGATTGGAGTGCAGACAGCGAGTAATGAACTGTGCGCTGCACGCCTGACGAAGAATCCGCCCCCGGTAGCTGAGTGGTGGGATGGCGGCAGGAAGCGTGCTTAATCTACAAAAATCACGCTGCATGAACGTCGGTCGAGGATTACAACCGGGGGAGGAAGGCCCGCTCATCTTAGTTCCGACCATTAAATGCGACGTTCCACACGGATGTGCAGCGGACAGCAGCGGATAACTACCGACGCATATTGAAGCTGATGCGGACAATGGTGCTGTTACAGAAATTAAGAGCGTTGGATATGATTCAGAGGGTGACCTATGTTAACGTATACCTAGCACCGAGACTCACTCACGTAGCGCATGTCCTGCCTTTAACGCGCACAATGGCATCACGGATACAAGCAACTTTCGGAACCTACGTGAGTGTGGGACACCTGTTTAAGATCCGATACACAACGCTTACGCTACCACCTGGAGAGGGTGGACTTGGTCTAGTGAACGTGTATGAAAAGGCACGGGCGTTATTCGTAAGTACGATTTTCCGACAGTGGCGCGGTCAATTTCGCAATATCTCGGGTGCGTTGGCCGATGTACTAGCGCCCACTTCAATGCTGCCCCCAGTCAATGTGGGCCATATTTCACCGAAGCTGTCACATTTCAAGTCTTTTTTTTGGAGCTTAGCTATGACAGAGATTCCTTCCCAACAACACGACTACCGACGACGCGAGACGTATACCAACTCTTACTGCGCCGGTGCCCCAGGAATACCCTGGAAAAGAAGTACCCAGACAAGAACTGGCGACAGATATGGCGCGTTATACGGAACGTTTACCTCCCAACGTCGGTACGCTCAACATGGTATGTGGTGATAAATAGGAAGTACGCAACGAATCAACGGCGGCACGCGATTCATTTGGCAGACACTCCACTATGTTTAGGCTGCGCAACAGTGGACACTGATGAACATCGTTTAGTATGTAGTGGGACGGCTCCAGTGAGGCACTTGGCACAACAGATATTGGCGTTCCTGTTACGCTCCGCCCCTCACACAATTTCATCAGACACACTTTTTTTCCCCCAAGAATCTTATTTCCCGGTCCAAAAAACCAATGCGGTGACATGGGTGCGGGGAATGGTGGTGGGCTACGTATATAACGAAGCGGAAAAGGACAAAATTGATTTTTGGCATTTTCTCCTGGATGGACACACGAAGCTGCAACAGCATACGAAATATAGGCAAGATTTCGCTAATTACTTGCGACTTACATTTACCGACCCGCCGGCCAGATGGGGTGTGACGGGTGAGAGATGAGATAGACGAAGAAGCCGAGATAGACATCGATCACACTTACGGACCCTTAGTTAACTTCGAGAAGACGACCCAGTCTTACATCAACGTCTGGAGAACGAGTCGATAGATGGCTCTCTTGCTTTATCGAACGTCGGGTCGTGAGCAGATGTCGCCCCCGACACGAATTTCATTTCATTGCTACAGGAGCATGTTTCTTTTATTTGTACTATCCGCAATGTCTTCATGTCTTTCATTTGGACATTTTCAGTTTTATTCATTTCGTTGATTAATTAATTTTCTCATTAGCCACTATTTGTCAACATAGGGACTTTGTAGACACTATTTTTGCGATAGTACCACAAAATGTATGTCAGCAAAGGTGGTAAGCCTGACATCCGATTAAAAAAAAAAAAAAGATGGATAGAGCGTCTGCAAAAAAAAAAAAATGGATAGAGCGTCTGCAAAAAAAAGTAAAAAAAATGGTAGAGCACTTGCAAAGAAAAAAAATGTGGTCAGCGTGACAGACTGTCAATCCTAAGGGCCCGGGTTCGATTCCCGGCTGTGTCGGAAATTTAAAAAAAAAGAAAAAAAAAGTTGGTAGAGCACTTGCCCTCGTAAGGCAAAGGTCCCGAGTTCGAGTAAGAAAAAAAAAAAGTGGTCAGCGCGACAGAATGTCAACCCTAAAGGCCCGTGTTCGATTCCCGGCTGGGTCGGAGATTTTCTCCGCTCAGGGACTGGGTGTTTTGTTGTCCTAATGATCATCATTTCATCCCCATCGACGCGCAAGTCGCCGAAGTGGCGTCAAATCGAAAGACTTGCACCCGGCGAATGGTCTACCCGACGGGAGGCCCTAGTCACACGACATTTATTTTATTTACCTGACGAAGAAAACTAGGTCCATTGTCGAAACATTCTGTAAGGATAACATGGTTACAACTTCTAAGACCTGTACATCTTCAACTCAACAAGATAGAGTCATTGATTTTAAATACACTGAGATGACAAAAGTCATGGGATACCTCCTAATATCATGTCGGACCTTATTTCGCCCAGCGTTGTGTAACAAATCGACGTAGCATGGACTCTACAAGTCGTTGGAAGCCCCTGCAGAAATACCGAGCCTTGCTGCCTTTAGTTGTCCGTAATTGCGAAAATGTTACTGTTGTAGGATTTGTTGTACGCGAACTGACCTCTCGATTATCACCCATAAATGTTCGATGGGATTCATATCGGACGATGTGAGTGGCCAAATCATTCACTCGAACTGTACAGAATCTTCTTCAAACCAATTGCGAACCATTGTGGCCCTGTGACACTGCACACTGCCATCAAGAAAAACTCTATGGTTGTTCGGGACCTGGAGTCTATCAGTGGCTGCAAATCGTCTCCACGTAGCTAAAGAAATTTCCAGTTAGTTATCGATTCAGTTCCATGTAAACACAGCCCACGCCATTACGGAGTCATCACCAGCTTGCATAGTGCTTTGTTGTGATCCTGGGTCTGTGGCTTCGTGACTCTCTTCATAGTTTAACCCTACCATCAGTCCTCACCAAATGAAATCGGGACTCATCTGACCAGGTCACGGTTTTCCAGTCGTCTATGGTCACCAGCCCAGGAGAGGCGCTGCAGGCGATATCGAGCCGTTAGCAAAGGCACTCACGTCGCTCGTCTGCTGCCATAGCACATTAACGCCTGATTTCGCCGCACTGTCCTAATGGATACGTTCGCCGAACGTCCCACATTGATTTCAGCGGTTATTTCGCGCAATGTTGTTTGTCTGTTAGCATTGACATATCTTTGCAAACATCGCTGCTCCCGGTCGGCCACTGCTTTATCCGTGGTATGAGGCGATGCCTGAAATTTGGTATTCTCGGCACATTCTTGACATTGTGGATCTCAAAATATTGAATAACCTAAGAATTTTCGTAATGGAGTGTCCAAAGCTTCTAGCTCCAACGACCGTTCTGCGTTCAGTGTCTGCTAATTGTCGTCCTGCGGCCATAATCGCGTTGGAAACTTTTCCACATGAATCGTGTGAGTTAAACTGACAAGTCTGCAGATTCACCGCCCATTTATACCTTGTGTACGCGATACTACCACCATTTGTATGGGTGCATATCGCTAGCCCATGACTTTTGTCACCTCAGTGCAGTTTTCACGTTAAATGCCACGTCTCACAGTCGTCAGTAAAAACTGTTAATGCACACGCATTATAAATTTTCAGATTCAGAAGCATCGGAAAGTGTGATTTTTCCACTTTCAGTTCTTTCTTTTGGTATCTGTACTGCTATAGTAGTCATCACTTCAGCTGTAACAAATTCCAGTAGTCACTCATCTTTTCATTTGAAAATATGATAGCAAATAGCTAGGTTTCAAGACCATTCTCAGCGAATGAAGGAATATTTCCAGATAGTGAAGGCTGTCCAGAGCGCAATTTTTAGGAGTCTAAAATGACAAAATATTGAAAATAAATTTGGATAAAGCACAACTTGCATTATCTGGGTGAAAAACCAGCGCTACCATTGATTATTATGAGAATGACTCAAGAATACCAATTCTATTCTCCACGATTTACATTTGTGAAATTAATGTTCCGAGTATGGTAGCAATGAAAACAAAGAGCCTAAGGAATTTCGATACTGGCATTTGAAAAGTCACTTTTTTGCCCGAAGTTTAGTTAGGGTAGTAAAGTCTGTTGGGGAAATTGGCTGACATCTGATCTCGTTGAGGGGTAATGGTTTTAATGAGGCAGGGATTCGTCCGTCTAGTCCATTAGCGCAGCCGTATAAGAGTTTTGTGGTCTCTGCCAGCGGTGTGGGTTATAACCACATCCTTGAGTACTTCTAATGACTATTAATTTCTTGGTGCTGTCGATTTATTGATGACATTTACCGAGAGGACGGGATACAAAATCAGGCGGTAAAATTTGTTCATTCCACGTAATCATTCAGTGAAATAAAGAATGATTTAAAGTGGGACAACTATGCAGTGCTCAGAAATCTGCTGTCTTTTGAGACAAATTCTTCAGTGAGAACTGATATTTCTTGTCAAGTTGTCCACTAATTAATCACCTGGAAATTTGGAAACATAATGTAATAAGTAATAGATATTTATTTTCCCATGACCAACATATAAAATTCAACAGTACGACCTGCTTCAATCTTCCTTCAGGTGTAAGTGGACAGATTTTAACTATGTAGTACGTTATCAGAAGCGTTTCAGTCATTTGTATAACGACGAAATATAATTCGAAGTGCTTTCTATAATCAGGTAAAGGACCTTTTCCAAAACAACGTCTTTAAACTGCATATAGATTACTTACTTATCCGCTGATGTCGTTGTCTAACGCACCATCAGGAATCTCACATTGGACATAATCAAATTCAAGTTGACACACATATGATGTCTAACAACTGTTCATGTTACTTTTATCAAGGAGTGAAGTCGAATAATATAATTGCCGGCCGCTGGTGGCCGAGCGGTTCTGGCGCTTCAGTCTGGAACCGCGCGACCGCTACGGTCGCAGGTTCGAATCCTGCCTCGGGCATGGATGTGTGTGTTGTCCTTAGGTTAGTTTGGTTTAAGTAGTTCTAAGTTCTAGGGGACTTATGACCTCAGCAGTTGAGTCCCATAGTGCTCAGAGCCATTTGAACCATTTTTGAATAATATAATTAAGTAACTACGTGGTAGCTTACTTGAAATTACGAGACAGACCCAAAGTTTATGGTAACTTCATGCTTCTACTTAGCCGTGGTGTTGATTTTACTTCGTAACTGTAACGAGCTGCTATATATTTACATGGTTCTATTTTTCAAGTTTGCTCTCTGACAAAAGTAGCACCGAATGTTGCTAGGAAACACATGCGATGTCAACTTGGATGTGATTATGGGCAATGTAAGATTCTTGATGATGTGCTAGTCCCGAACACACGTCGAATAATAAATAATTTGTACGTCAAGAATATTTGGCAGCAAGACCGCGTATTGTAATATTTTATTTCCCCTATGATCGGATTCGACAGAGTCAAGCTGTCGTATTCTAGAAATAATATTACTGTGATTCCCTGAAGATCGGAAGACGACATTTAGACTCTGTCAAAGACGGTCATTGGGGAAATTAAATAAAAATAAAATATCACAACACGCGATATTGGCTGCCAAATATTCTTATTTACGAAATTTCAGATCGCTCCCAGCAACATGTGAAATTTGTACTTTATTTATAGCTGCTATTCTGTAAAATGTCGTTTATCAGTATACGAAAGCTGTACAGCGGCATTTGTTGGAAATATTCATCTATGAGCAATAACCTTCCGTACTAAATCATCGTAAGACGTCATAATCATGTAAAATACGTCAGAAAGCGACCTTTTGCCTCACTAAATGCGGCTATCTTATAAATCGTTTATAATAGGCCATTAATACTTACGTCAATTACGCGTAACCGAAACAGCGCCTACCGTAGGAAAGGCCGAACGACGCCGTTTATAATTCTCTGTGTTGTGGCGTAACAAGCTAGCTACGCCACACTGAAGTAGCCGAAAGGCACGCGTACACACACGCCGACTGGCGTTAAGTCTGAAACAGGATACGTGATGAAAGCTATAAAGAAAAGAACGGAGCTTCTCGTATACTTAACTTTAATTTCTTGTTGTACATTGCTCTTGATAACACAAGTGAGACTCTCTCCAGATATGGTTAACTGCGCCTTGCTAGGTCGTAGCCATGGACTTAGCTGAAGGCTATTATAACTCTCTCGGCAATTGAGAGAAAGGCTTCGTACGTGTAGTCGCTAGCAATGTCGTCCGTACAACTGGGGCGAGTGCTAGTCAGTCTCTCGAGACCTGCCTTGTGGTGGCGCTCGGTCTGCGATCCTGACAGTGGCGACACGCGGGTCCGACATGTACTAATGGACCGCGGCCGATTTAAGCTACCACCTAGCAAGTGTGGTGTCTGGCGGTGACACCACACTCTGCATACACGTTTACAAGTTTATCATGCAGAAAAAATATAGCTTCAACTACGGATATGGTTTAGCTCAGGAGGTCGTGGCATGAAACTTACATGACTGGTGAACCGAATTCCAGTTCTCACTGCTGACCTTGATGGAACGTGAGATGGCGTCACTATGCAATAATGCCGTCAAGATATGGACACTGTGCAGTGTGCCACATGTATAGCATTATGACGTGGATAACAAAGTTGTTCCACAATGACGTGCCTCTTTGCGCTGTTATAGATGAACATAAAATGAAAGAAGGGAAATACTGAAACCCAGCGCCAACAGACAGGTAGAAAATCGGTGCCGGCCCATAGCCTACAGCCGGCCGAAGTGGCCGTGTGGTTAAAGGCGCTGCAGTCTGGAACCGCAAGACCGCTACGGTCGCAGGTTCGAATCCTGCCTCGGGCATGGATGTTTGTGATGTCCTTAGGTTAGTTAGGTTTAACTAGTTCTAAGTTCTAGGGGACTAATGACCTCAGCAGTTGAGTCCCATAGTGCTCAGAGCCATTTGAACCATTTTAACCATAGCCTACACCTCCTGGATAGCTTCAAGAAGACTGTCGAACTAAAGGCCTGCGTCCGGCTGAAGTACGGTGTGTTAGATGGCCTCACTTTCTGAGACATTGCGACGTGTTTGGCGCGTAGTTTCACGAACTGCACACTACCACTTCCTCTTATAATGCTGAAAGAAATCTGTGAAATTAGCTTCCGTTAACAAAATTCAAAATACATACTTATGGATCGAATCTATAAGGAATCTGCATCTAAAAGACGGACATGGATGGGGAGGCGGGGGATGGGAATTCAGGCATCGGTAAAGCGAGTCAGGCGCCGATTCCAGCGGTGTCTTGCATTTACTTTCATGAATCGAGCCTAAAATAAACAATATCGCTTTAAAAATGTGTAGTGGCAATGCAAGAGCTTCATTTACTTGTACTTTAATGAGATGCTACGGTTATCTGTGAAGGAACTCGATAGAATCACACTCGAGGCTACGAATTTAGGGAATTGTATCGGCTTCGCATAGTCATTAATGGCACAGTAGAGAATCAACGTGCAAGAAAGGAATAGTGTTGTATCAGTGCGTCGGCTTTCACGTCAGTTTGAATAAAATCCTTTTGGGTACTAGTATGCGACTGAAGAGGACCGCTGCAGACTGAAGGGGACCGCTGAAAAGACGGCCGAAAAATCGAGTTCGTTATTGGTTTTTAGTTCGAAAAATAGTGCAGCCACATTCCCAAAAGGATTTAATGCAAATAGCACGTTAATGTCTGCTTGTGTGAACACAAAATATTAATAATAATTTCTGCTGAACAAACTCTGGGTTCTTTTACAACAGCAGACATATATAGTATTTTATAATTTTTGTTAGGTTTTGAATGATTATGAGGGCGTATTTGGTGGTCTCTACAAATGCTGCAGAAGCAGCTTTGGGTCGCGATTTTGCTGTACTTACGAGAGCCTCAACTTTTGGAAGAAACGTTCATCTATTTAACATATTGTGTAGTGGGGAAAATTCAGACGAAAGTTTTTGACAGGTCTTTAAATTTTTGGATTTCTGGAAAATAAGCGGGCGGTTATTTCTCATCTACGGAGAGTTGATAAAGACCGTAATGACTGTGAAGTAGGGAATGCAGTGCAACTGTTATAGTTCGTAATGTACACGCATTTAGTGACAGGGAAATGTATCAGGGTAAGAGACATACTTTCCCCAAGACAAATGATCATACGTAAGAATATCGTCTGGTTTCCACAACCTTATCCTTTTTTGTATGTCTTGCTGGGTAAGCCTAATGATTGAAAAATGAAACACTATTATCAAGCTAACTAGTGTATAAAATTCTGCTACTCTTCAGTGCGCTGTCTATTCTTAGTTTTCCATCTACAGCTGTAATTGTAACACCGAAAGCCATTTCTAAGCTAATGAGAATAAGATTCCGAGGCAATGGCAGACACAGGATATCCCCTTCCATCCGAGAATGAAGTGGGGGAATAGCGACGTGGACCGACACTTCGACGTCCTGTTCAGCAGATTTTAGAGTGATTTAGAAGGAGTGTGTTTTGTAAACTGGAAGACGCTGCCTCGTGATGACTGGGTGTTGTGTGATGTTCTTAGGTTTCAGTAGTTCTAAGTTTTAGGGGACTGATGACCATAGATGTTAAGTCTCATAGTCCTCAGAGCCATTTGAACCATTTTTTTTAAACTGGAAGACGACCGAGCCGGACGCAGTGGCCGAACTGTTCTAGGCGCTTCAGTCTGGTACCGCGTGACGCTACGGTCGCAGGTTCGAATCCTGCCTCGGGCATGGATGTTGTGATGTTCTTAGGTTAGTTAGGTTTAAGTAGTTCTATGTTCTAGGGCACTGATGACCTCAGCTGTTAAGTCCCATAGTGCTCAGAGTCATTTGAACCACCGACCGAAGAAAAACGCGAATGGACGGTAAAAAGTTGCTTACAAACTGCGCAAGAAGATTTCTGAGACTGAACTCGCTACACTATGTAGACACCAACCCGCCACTTGCAGAGCCATACATATTTACTCGAAATATCCACCCTTCCTCCGTGAATGGAGATAGAGAAGAAAAGTGACATCTATTTTGCAGTTCAGGGACTCACGCTAGTATGAGTCCCAGGGAAGCAGACAGTTGCAGTATGTCGTCGGATTACCCACCACTTCCCTGTTACTCATTAATCGCAATCTTGTATTCGACAAGCCAGGAATGAAATGTTTCTAAGGTCTTTCATAAACTCACCATCCAAGCTGCTGACGAGAATAATGTATAGGAGAATGGAAAAGAAAACTGAGGAGCCGATGACGAGCATTTTGGTTTCCAAAAAGATAGAGGGACGAGAGAATCAATTCCGACGTTGCGCTTGACAATGTAAACAAGACTTAAGAAACAGGATTTGTCGACCTAGAAAGAGCGGACGAGAGTCTAAAACTGTGCAAGATGTTCGAAATTCTGAGGAAAATAAAAAATAAAAGCAAGCTGTTGGGAAAGACATGTAATACTCAACGTTTACAATATGCAAGTGGGAGAACTACGGATGGAAGACCAAGTACAAAATGCTCCGACTAAAAACGGTGTAAGACAACGACGCAGGCTTTAGCCCCTACTGGTCGGGGTGAGAGAATAACAATGATAAGATTCGCTAATGACATTGCACTGCCAAACAAAAGTAAATTACAGGACCTGTCAAATGAAATGAACGGTCTAATGAGCACACAAAGTGGCTGAGAGCAAACTGAAAGAAAAAGAAAATAATGACGAATTGAAGAAATAAGATTAGCTTTTTGGAAACTCGAGATAAATTGGAGACAAAATAACATGTGACGTACGAGGCAAGGGGGACATAACGAGCAGACTGGCACAGGTAAAAAGGGCATTCATAGCATAAAAACCTTTACTAGTGTCAAACGTGGGCCTTAATTTGAAGAACAAAAATCGGAAAACGTTCCATTGCATGGAGGAAGAGAATCGAAGAGTTTAGTTTGTGCTATTGACGACTGTTTAAAATTAAGAGGACTGATAGGAAATTAGGACAAAATACACTCCTGGAAATTGAAATAAGAACACCGTGAATTCATTGTCCCAGGAAGGGGAAACTTTATTGACACATTCCTGGGGTCAGATACATCACATGATCACACTGACAGAACCACAGGCACATAGACACAGGCAACAGAGCATGCACAATGTCGGCACTAGTACAGTGTATATCCACCTTTCGCAGCAATGCAGGCTGCTATTCTCCCATGGAGACGATCGTAGAGATGCTGGATGTAGTCCTGTGGAACGGCTTGCCATGCCATTTCCACCTGGCGCCTCAGTTGGACCAGCGTTCGTGCTGGACGTGCAGACCGCGTGAGACGACGCTTCATCCAGTCCCAAACATGCTCAATGGGGGACAGATCCGGAGATCTTGCTGGCCAGGGTAGTTGACTTACACCTTCTAGAGCACGTTGGGTGGCACGGGATACATGCGGACGTGCATTGTCCTGTTGGAACAGCAAGTTCTCTTGCCGGTCTAGGAATGGTAGAACGATGGGTTCGATGACGGTTTGGATGTACCGTGCACTATTCAGTGTCCCCTCGACGATCACCAGTGGTGTACGGCCAGTGTAGGAGATCGCTCCCCACACCATGATGCCGGGTGTTGGCCCTGTGTGCCTCGGTCGTATGCAGTCCTGATTGTGGCGCTCACCTGCACGGCGCCAAACACGCATACGACCATCATTGGCACCAAGGCAGAAGCGACTCTCATCGCTGAAGACGACACGTCTCCATTCGTCCCTCCATTCACGCCTGTCGCGACACCACTGGAGGCGGGCTAAACGATGTTGGGACGTGAGCGGAAGACGGCCTAACGGTGTGCGGGACCGTAGCCCAGCTTCATAGAGACGGTTGCGAATGGTCCTCGCCGATACCCCAGGAGCAACAGTGTCCCTAATTTGCTGGGAAGTGGCGGTGCGGTCCCCTACGGCACTGCGTAGGATCGTACGGTCTTGGCGTGCATCCGTGCGTCGCTGCGGTCCGGTCCCAGGTCGACGGGCACGTGCACCTTCCGCCGACCACTGGCGACAACATCGATGTACTGTGGAGACCTCACGCCCCACGTGTTGAGCAATTCGGCGGTACGTCCACCCGGCCTGCCGCATGCCCACTATACGCCCTCGCTCAAAGTCCGTCAACTGCACATACGGTTCACGTCCACGCTGTCGCGGCATGCTACCAGTGTTAAAGACTGCGATGGAGCTCCGTATGCCACGGCAAACTGGCTGACACTGACGGCGGCGGTGCACAAATGCTGCGCAGCTAGCGCCATTCGATGGCCAACACCGCGGTTCCTGGTGTGTCCGCTGTGCCGTGCGTGTGATCATTGCTTGTACAGCCCTCTCGCAGTGTCCGGAGCAAGTATGGTGGGTCTGACACCCCGGTGTCAATGTGTTCTTTTTTCCATTTCCAGGAGTGTAGAAGGAAAAGAACTTCTGTAAAACGCTGACAAGACGAAGGGACAGGATGATAGGACGTGTTATACGTCATCAGGGAATAACTTGCATTTTAGTAGAGGGAGGTACAGATGGTAAAAACTGTAGGGGAAGACAGGAATTGGAATATATTCATCAAATAATTAAGAACATTGCGTTCAAGTGTCACTCGGAGAAGAATTCGGGTCGGACAACATCAAAACCAGTCAAAAGGTTGGTGTGCCGGTTGTGATACCGAATCGACGCAGTAATGTGGGTCGTAGTGCGGACGTGGCAGAATGGCAGGAAGGATCTGTCTACCATGATCACACCGTGATTGGTCTTGGTGTATGAACGTGGTCTGTCCAAGGTACCTAAGAGAACATCTTGTGACTTGTTCATTTTGGTGTTGTGTATCGTAAACTGAATAGGACTGAACTGGTTTCCTGTTCTTTACCTTCGTGCGTGTCTGTATTATAAACCTGAACAATGCAGGTGGCATACTTACGTAAACAGTATCTGATACAATGAGGCACCAAAATTTACCTAATATTGTCTAACTACATTTAAATTATCTTTTACCGAAATAATCAGAAAACCTAAAACTGTATGCTAAAGAAACTTGATTGAATTTTCTTGTTATGAGAGTACTGAAGGGTGATCTTTTTTATTTGTTAAAAACCCTTCAAAAGGCAAAATCACACAACATATTTTTATTCAAGACGACCGGTTCCTACAGTCTTGACATCTTGGGGAAGTGGTTCAGTGTAAAATGAACATGTTTGACTACAAAAAAAGAGTTTAACGTGAAGATGGCCGCTAAGACTTTTGAAACCGGTTTTCTTGAATAAAACAATATTTTGTGCGAGCTTGCCTTTTGAATGGTTTTTGATAGCTAAAGAAACCGTCCCGTGAAATTCTGAATTTCCCAGTGCAGTGAACAGTGCCAGATTGTGTGGCGTCATAGTACGGACTTGCAGTTCCAAAACAATATTAACAGAATATGTCGTGACTGTAACGTTCAACTGGTCCTAACAAATTTTCATGGCTTACCGGTGGCAACGGAAAGTCGGTACTGCTCTAAGCTGGTGAGCATTAAAATAACGCGTAGCAGCAAACCAACTAAAGAAAGATAAACCTTGCACAGTGCAATGCAAGGACGTAGCAACTACACTAAGCACATTATACTTTTCTGAATGACTGAGTTACTCTCAATGCACAGGGGAGACACCAACTGCAAAATGAAACTTTCGTGAGGAAACGGTGGAAGATATAGTATTTACTCAATGATATAGAAGAACCTAACATATAAAACTATACTGAACCACTTAGCAATTGAAATCATTTTTACAAGAGTTACTTCTTATTAACAAAAATATCACTCTCCCGTGACATTAGTTACTGAAGTGATAAAGGAGCGGTAAATTTATAATTCTGACTGGAAACAATGTGAACAGATAATTTTGCTTAAGCACGTTTCGACAATAGAACTAACTAGCCCGAAACAACAAAGAAAAAAACCTAAAACTTCACGTTTTTGAATGCACCATAAATTATGCCCAAGCGAACAGTGCAACGACAACATTACTAGAAAATCTTCACATTGCACAAAGCAATCCCTATCAAATAATATTTCAAAAATTCAACATCCTCTGCATTTGTATCTCTGTGCCACGCTGGCTACTATATTTACACACTGCTCAGTAGCGTGAGAAAAACCCAACTCCCCTTATACTTTGAAATGTTCACTGCCAGCGACAATGCTACTGCCAGCAAACACTATATTCCTTGTACTCACAACCTCCGTGGCATAACATATCGGCTGTTAAACACTTCTGTTCGAAAATATCCAGTGTATATATATGGAGTATAATACACCGAACAAGAACAGAGTTTATATCACCTTCACTGGATACTAAAAATAAGCCAGAAACCTGGCAAACCCTCTGCCATGTACAGGTTGTAAGAAAATTGATTGTAAAAAGATATTAAAGTAAGGCTGCCAGGACAATACTTTTCGCTTGGTAGTTAACAGTATAAGTTGGGTTGAAACTTTTCCACATACCCAGACCTAGGCTTCCATGTTATACCTTTCCCTTGCCTTCCCTGCTATTGTACTCATACCTGGGTGTGCCAGAAGTGTCCTCGTACTATAGTTAAAAAAATGGAAAATGTGTAACTCACGTACCCGCCAGGGTAGCCGAGAGCACTAATTCTCTGCTTCCTGGACTCGGGTATGCGCGCCAGCCCCGGATCGAATCAGTCTGGCGGATTAACGACGAGGGCCTGGATGTGGTTTTTAGGGGGTTTTCCACATCCCACTAGGTGAATACCGGGCTGGTCCCCACGTTTCGCGTCAGTCACTCGACTTACAGACATTTGAACACGTGCGCACTTATTCATAGCTTACACAAGACGCAGACAGCTGGGGTACAGTAATTATGACCCGGGGGGGGGGGGGGTTGGGGGTGGCGGCAGGAAGTGTATTCGGCCCCCCTCTGCAACTAACACTGCCAAATCCGCAATACCAAGGCCGACCCCGCAATGGTGTGGGACAAGACCCACAGAAAGAAAGAAAGAAAGAAATTGGTAACTCACCTACATATCAAGTAGTGCGGAAATTGTTCGGAGAGTATCGGAGTTGAATTACACAACACCCATTCTTATCAAATCACTACTTTTTGGAGAAAAATGTGATCCCGCCATCCACGAGAGTCTGAGACCTGACAGTAATATTATCAGAGACTTCGTGTCGCTTCAAAACTGTATACCGAACCGTGACTCGAACCTTAATACTTTCCTTTCGCGGTTAGTAGTCTTACCGACTGAGTTATCCAGCAACGATTCAGGATTTCTATCATAGCTTTTAACTCTGCCAATTCCTCTCTCCTAGTTTTAAAACTTCACAGAAACTCTTGTGCATATGTTGTTATCATACCACTCAATGAAGAAAGGGTATAACAGAGAAAAGACAAGCCACAACTTAGGTTATTGTTAAAAAAAAAATCTTTCACCCTTTATGCTTTGACACTCTACAGAAAGACAAGCTTCTACAAACTTCAATTTCGAGCTCTGTGTACAAATTACGTATGTCTGAGACTATCAATTTATCAGTTTTATCGTCACTGCAAACTTAATTTTCTGGCGGGTAGGCATAGTGGTTAGTCACTGGATTCGTACTGGGGAGGAGCTGGGTTCCGATTTCTATCTGGCCATCATCACTAAGGTTTTCTTTGCTTTCGTCAATCACATTTGATTTAGAACTTGGTAGGTAACGTGGTGACCTCTAGATGTATTCGAAAAATCAAATATCGTACAGCGCAAATAATTCTAAAGGGATCGAAAAGTTAAAGACGACTCATATTTACGGAGCTTTAACTTCTTTTCTGCAGCTCGTAAACGGTAAGTTGAAAGAGCATCAAAGTAACAAACTGACTCACAAAATGATTTCGTGGAGATACTTGGACTAA
Organism: Schistocerca nitens; assembly: GCF_023898315.1. Taxonomy (NCBI): domain Eukaryota; kingdom Metazoa; phylum Arthropoda; class Insecta; order Orthoptera; family Acrididae; genus Schistocerca; species Schistocerca nitens. The sequence goes on from NC_064619.1 coordinate 591,521,591, forward strand.
ACCAAGGAGGTTGGCTGCAAAATGTACGAATACTTTTGACAGTGAACGAAGTGAAACGGGATCGTCCCCTTGATTAGATCGTAAATAGGCCGATCTCGTTGAGAAATTATGGCATACTTTCTGTAGACGAGATGGCTTTACACATCGAAAAGTCACCGACTATAAATCGACAACGCAGTCAGTACTGTCTGTGAATTTCGGCAGACACGTGAGTTTTAATGCCGCTAGAAACCATTCCATCCGATTTGAGGCTACACTCGTTAGCTTATTTTTCTCGATGTTTGGTTGAAGGAACAGGAGGTGTGTTTTTCGTCACTCAGAGTGGTATTATTTCCACTAGTTTGTTTCCTCGGCCAGTAGTAGTATCCTCTGAGCGTACCTGGAGAAGGCCACAGAGCGACGTAAGCGGCAGACAAGTGCTGAGCACACTCCAACGTGTGTAGTCAGTGGCACACGAATAGCCGCGGCACCCATCTGTTATCCGCTCTTTGCCTGCTGACTTTGTCCAGGCGGACCCCCCACTGCTGCCGACTTCTGGACATTCACGCACAGGGAGACAAAAGGGAACTTAATTCTACAGCTCGAGCATCAGTAAAGAATCCAGTAGATCGTCACTACGATGCCCGGAGTGCACATTCGTTAGAAACTTCTTAACCGGGATGTTTCCAAATGTAGTCTAAATTTGGTTTACCGTTTACCTTTTAAGACATCACTCACGTTTTGTTGCAAAAAAGTAGATATAGCCGGGATTACCCTTCTGAAGAATTCGGCCGCCTGGTGCAAGTCATTTTATACGACGCCACTTCTGCCACCTGCGCGTCAATGATAATGAAATGACGATGAGGACAACACGCACACCCAGTCCCAAGCGGAGACAAACCTCGAAACTGGCGGGAATCGAATTCAGTTGAAATAAATTTAAGAATGTTGCAGTAAACAATACTTTGAAGTACATGAAATGTATTGGCAGTTGCGTATGCGAATAAACATCAGCTGTGTAAGGAAAAGCACCAATGAAAATTTTTGCTGGACCGGGATTCGAATCCGGATTTCCCACTTTACGCGAGCGGTCGCCATAATCGCTTTGGCTATCCGTGCACGACTCACGGCCAGGCGTCGTTCCTGCGTGACAACCTGTACTCGTACATACATTACGTAAATACCATACAGAGGAGGACATATTAATTGAAAGTCGCTGCCTGGCTCGGCGGGTAAATACGATACTACAATGCGTCGTTCTTCTTAACAACACAGATACTCCAGTATCATAATTTGAAGGGTTCTGCTTTCATCCACTATGGTGAAACGTAACACACACTATTTTTTCTTATTTCGGATTTCAAAAACATTGGCAACGTATGGTATAAAATGGACTAGTCCTAAAATGTTGAGCTACTATTCAGAAACTGTGTAAGCTGATGGAAAACAATGTATTTAAAGTATACGAGACTAGAAACATTTCATTAATATTTCAAAAATAATATGACATATTTTTATTTTTAAACCACAGTAGTTGTTCAAAAAATGCGGCCACGTAATATAAAATATTCTACATTCTTCACGGAACTCACAAATATTATATCAGTAACGGCATATTCGTTGTGTCCACACGAATTACACATGTTGCATATAACCCACGGGTCTCGTTACACGTCATCAGAAAAGTTTCCTTCGCAAAAAGTGTATTCTGCATCATAAGTGTCTGGCTTGTTTACTTCCAGCAATGGAGTCCGAATCAAACAAGTCGCCATCAAAGAGTGGCTTGCCCGGTACACCTATCTCTGACTTATCTGAATTATCTTCTCCGCCCATTTTCGTTTGAAATTTTTAATTTTTCTTTTATTTTTTTTTCACAATCTCCACGTTGTCTGATGGAATTTCACACGCTTTTCAAACTTCGTCTTCTTCTTTGCAGTGTTTATTTCGGAAGGATTAGTAGAAGTTCTTTCGTCAGTAGCACCTTCTTGTAACGCTGTTTTGTAGGGATTACCAGGGTACGTTAGTTACATTGACAAAATGGTCCGAAATCTGGCTATAGCTCAAATTTTTACCATACGTGATAGCCCGAATTTAGACCATTACTAGCATGAAATTTTTGTTTAATTACTGAATAACGAAAACTAGCTGCTATTAGGACTAAAGGTATTCTAAAATCTATGACTACCACCAGCGACAAACTAGAAAGAAAATTATTCATAATCACAGAATCTATAAAAAATAATTGACACATACTTCCAAAAGTTGCAAAACAGTCGAAATTAAGTTTATGCTGGCTACTATTCGCATTCGACAGTGGGATGACGTGGTTGTTTTACAGAATAAGTAACGTAGTCTGAAGCGCTGTTTGATAGTATTTACGTTAGGCTGCAGCACCTCAAAGTAGCAAACATCTAGCTAGCTCAAATTTAGACGCTGTTTGAAATTTGGATTTCTTCCTCTACGTGTCAGGAGCGTACTGTTGTATAGATTGCCAAGTTCACATCGAAAGAGGCACGTGGCAAACGCAGACCGGACAACACATTTTATAAACAAGCGCAGATGTCATCGGATGTGGAAAGAGGTAAGAGAGGGAGAGATAGAGAGAAAGAGAGAAAGAGAGAGAGAGAGAGAGAGAGAGAGAGAGAGAGACAGTAAACGACTGAATGCATGCAAGCACAGGCGGATTTCCTTACTACCATCAGGGGGGTGTTGCAGTTGTTACTGCAGTACATGCGCATTCGAGAAGTGAGATTCAAATAATTGTTGAGCCGTACTTTACATATGCCTAATGTACTGTCGGATGAAACAGCGCCGGCCGAAGTGGCCGAGCGGTTCTAGGCGCTACAGTCTGGAACCGCGCGACTGCTACGGTCGCAGGTTCGAATCCTGCCTCGGGCATGGATGTGTGTGATGTCCTTAGGTTAGTTAAGTTTAAGTAGTTCTAAGTTCTAGGGGACTGATGACCACAGCAGTTAAGTCCCATAGTGCTCAGAGCCATTTGAACCATTTGATGAAACAGCGGCCAGTATAGTCCGATAAAAAAAAGATTATTGCTTTAATCTATAGTCGCACTTACCTAATGACTACTGGTTTCTGTACTACGTACGATCAACAGGTCATTCTGCATACCAGCAGCAAGGGGCTGCTTGTATTTTAAGGTTGTGGTTTGCATCGTATGTTATGTATCGTAGGGAAAAATATTTTCAAAATGTTTCCTGAAGAATTTTTGACTATAGACTGTAATATTTCTATCTAATGATGATACTTGGTACCTAAACCTGTAGTGTGACTACTGAATAAAGCAAATAAATTTATTCTCGTCATAATAGCCAGGGTGATAATTATTAATCTATATGGAAAAAACGTAAATTAGTTACAAACTATGGCTTGCACACACCTTATTCAACATGTAAACGTCATTACAGATATTCGGATTTAGGTTATGACGTGTTAGATACGCCGGCCTCCATTGGCGATGATGTGGCGCAGACGAATAGGTAAATTCTACATATACCACTCAAGTGTCGGAACATCGATGGTGTCGATGACCTCCTGAATGGCTGTTTTCATTTCAGAAATGGTTTTGGGATTATTGCTGTACACCTTGTCTTTAATATATCCACACAAAAAGGAGTCACATGTGTTCAGGTCCGGAGAATATGGCGGCCAATCGAGGCTAGTCGCCTTTGGGTGTCCCAGCGCCAGAATGCGGTCCCCATAGTGCTCCTCCAGGACGTCAAACACTCTCGATGGGATCTTGCATGAACCACATCTTGTCGAAATCGGGATCACGTTGGATAATGGGAATGAAATCATCTTCCAAAACCGTGCCATCAAGGAATGTTGTTGTTGTTGTGGTCTTCAGTCCTGAGACTGGTTTGATGCAGCTCTCCATGTTACTCTATCCTGTGCAAGCTTCTTCATCTCCCAGTACCTACTGCAACCTACATCCTTCTGAATCTGTTTAGTATATTCATCTCTTGGTCTCCCTCTACGATTTTTACCCTCCGCGCTGCCCTCCAATGCTAAATTTGTTATCCCTTGATGACTCAAAATATGTCCTACCAACCGATCCCTTCTTCTAGTCAAGTTGTGCCACAAACTTCTCTTCTCCCCAATCCTATTCAATACCTCCTCATTAGTTACGTGATCTACCCACCTTATCTTCAGCATTCTTCTGTAGCACCACATTTCGAAAGCTTCTATTCTCTTCTTGTCCAAACTGGTTATCGTCCATGTTTCACTTCCATACATGGCTACACTCCATACAAATACTTTCAGAAACGACTTCCTGACACTTAAATCTATACTCGATGTTAACAAATTTCTCTTCTTCAGAAACGATTTCATTGCCATTGCCAATCTACATTTTATATCCTCTCTACTTCGACCATCATCAGTTATTTTACTCCCTAAATAGCAAAACTCCTTTACTACTTTAAGTGTCTCATTTCCTAATCTAATCCCCTCAGCATCACCCGATTTAATTTGACTACATTCCATTATCCTCGTTTTGCTTTTGTTGATGTTCATCTTATATCCTCCTTTCAAGACACTGTCCATACCGTTCAACTGCTCTTCCAAGTCCTTTGCTGTCCCTGACAGAATTACAATGTCATCGGCGAACCTCAAAGTTTTTACTTCTTCTCCATGAATTTTTATACCTACTCCGAATTTTTCTTTTGTTTCCTTTACTGCTTGTTTCCTTTACTGCTTGCTCAATATACAGATTGAATAACATCGGGGAGAGGCTACAACCCTGTCTCACTCCTTTCCCAATCACTGCTTCCCGCCCGCATCTCGTGGTCGTGCGGTAGCGTTCTCGCTTCCCACGCCCGGGTTCCAGGGTTCGATTCCCGGCGGGGTCAGGGATTTTCTCTGCCTCGTGATGGCTGGGTGTTGTGTGCTGTCCTTAGGTTTGTTAGGTTTAAGTAGTTCTAAGTTCTAGGGGACTTATGATCACAGCAGTTGAGTCCCATAGTGCTCAGGGCCATTTGAACCGTTTTTTCACTGCTTCCCTTTCATGCCCCTCGACTCTTATAACTGCCATCTGGTTTCTGTACAAATTGTAAATAGCCTTTCGCTCCCTGTATTTTTACCCCTGCCACCTTTAGAATGTGAAAGAGAGTATTCCAGTCAACATTGTCAAAAGCTTTCTCTAAGTCTACAAATGCTAGAAACGTAGGTTTGCCTTTTCTTAATCTTTCTTCTAAGATAAGTCGTAAGGTTAGTATTGCCTCACGTGTTCCAAAATTTCTACGGAATCCAAACTGATCTTCCCCGAGGTCCGCTTCTACCAGTTTTTCCATTCGTCTGTAAAGAATTCGCGTTAGTATTTTGCATCTGTGACTTATTAAACTGATAGTTCGGTAATTTTCACATCTGTCAACATCTGCTTTCTTTGGGATTGGAATTATTATATTCTTCTTGAAGTCTGTGGGTATTTCGCCTGTCTCATACATCTTGCTCACCAGATGGTAGAGTTTTGTCATGACTGGCTCTCCCAAGGCCATCAGTAGTTCTAATGGAATGTTGTCTACTCCCGGCGCCTTGTTTCGACTCAGGTCTTTCAGTGCTCTGTCAAACTCTTCACGCAGTATCATATCTCCCATTTCATTTTCATCTACATCCTCTTCCATTTCCATAATATTGTCCTCAAGTACATCGCCCTTGTATAAACCCTCTATATACTCCTTCCACCTTTCTGCCTTCCCTTCTTTGCTTAGAACTGGGTTGCAATCTGAGCTCTTGATATTCATACAAGTGGTTCTCTTCTCTCCAAAGGTCTCTTTAATTTTCCTGTAGGCAGTATCTATCTTACCCCTAGTGAGACAAGCCTCTACATCCTTACATTTATCCTCTAGCCATCCCTGCTTAGCCATTTTGCACTTCCTGTCGATCTCATTTTTGAGACGTTTGTATTCCTTTTTGCCTGCTTCATTTACTGCATTTTTATATTTTCTCCTTTCATCAATTAAATTCAATATATCTTCTGTTACCCAAGGATTTCTATTAGCCCCCGTCTTTTTACCTACTTGATCCTCTGCATCAAGGAATATCGCACCGATTATTCAGTGACTGGACATTACACACCACACAGTCACCCGTTGCGGGTTAAGAGACTCCTCGATCGCAAAAAGCGGATTCTCAGTCCCCAAATGCGCCAGTTTTACTTATTGACGAATTAATCCAAATGAAACTGGGCTTCGTCGCTAACGCGAACCATGCATGTGCATACTAATTCCCATCATACCCCGCGGCCAATCGTGCAGTTTGAATATCCTTACGTAAACAAGTCAGGAGTTATGGCAATTTTATTTCACATAGTTCAGTAATTGTCACTCTATATGTGGGTGTAGATGTAATCCATGAACTAAACCGATAATATTAGTGGTGCAAACCAGATTATGTTACTATGTCGGAATTCAGCTCATCATAGAAGTGAATTTGACCCATGTGAGTTAACGAGCATTTCGTTCTCTTTTAAGTATTTGCCCGAAAGAGTCAGCCCGCAGAAATTGCGAAACGAGCCCTGTCATCCAGGACCGTGTGCCACAAAGAGCGCAGATTCGCCCCCGAGATGGGGAAATTCACAGGCGTCTATTGTGCTAAATGAGGCTTAAGCGCTGTAGTGTGTGATTGAGACAGACGAGAACCTACGTCATAGGGAAACCCCGTAGAAGCAGTCTGTGGCCAGAGAGACATAGTATTAAATATGGCGGACTTAAGATAGGCCATAAAGGGAAACATTTATGAAAACTACTTAATTCTGTAGTAATTCAGGGAATGAAGCCACAGTAATTTAAAACTACCATCCTTAAAAATTTTTCATAATGATCCCAATAAAACTTGAAAATTGATCATATCTTTAATAGTTTAGGATTTACTGTTTAAGTGAAATTAACAAGTTTTGTAACAAAGACCTGAATGCTAAGATCTGAACGCTTTGGTCGATCTTAACGATCGACATTTCATGTAGACGCTCATCATTAAAATGACAAATGTTGTAAATGTCAACTCTGTAACTTTATTTGTTTAAAATATGTAGTACATTTAAACTATCAGTATTATCCGTTAAGCGTCAGACCATCATTTCCTCCACAAAATACACACTGAAGGATGACAGCATGATAGCTTATTGAATCATTAGGTTCAAAAATGGTTCAAATGGCTCTGAGCACTATGGGACTTAACATCTATGGTCATCAGTCCCCTAGAACTTAGAACTACTTAAACCTAACTAACCTAAGGACATCACACACATCCATGCCCGAGGCAGGATTCGAACCTGCGACCGTAGCAGTCGCGCGGCTCCGGACTGAGCGCCTAGAACCGCTAGACCACCGCGACCGGCAATCATTAGGTTATAGAATATTTGTTGTAAAGTTTAGTGTATAATAGTTACTTTTTCTTTATTTATTTATCAGAAAGCACATTCGTGCAACGCTACTGGTTGTGACCTTCAGAGTTAAGAAGGAAATTGTGTTGGCTATATGTATATGAATTTAGTGTTTATTATGTAATGGATATTATTGTTACTTTATTTGGAACGTGAAAGTGGACAAGATTTGATTATTTAAATATGTTAAAATGTAAAATAAGCTGTAGCCAATCAGATGGACGGCTTCAGGACAGGGAAGATGTTCAGCGCGCGCTGAAATGCGGCCGGGTCGGGCCGTGAGACAGTGCTGGTGGAGACGCGAAAGCTGACGGTCGGTCTTTAGGTAGCTAGGAAGTGAAACGGCTCAGAAAATTTCGCGTTGTGTGGTATCGCAGGACTTGGTCTCTGAGCGGTGAGCAGCCGCGCGCCTGATGTGAACTGTAACTTTTCGCCTAGTTAACGATGCCGGCCGCTGTGGCCGAGAGGTTCGAGGCGCTTCAGTCCGGAAACGCGCTGCTGCTACGGTCGCAGGTTCGAATCTTGCCTCGGGCATTATGTGTGTGATGTCCTTAGGTTCGTTAGGTTTAACTAGTTCTAAGTCTAGGGGACTGGCGACCTCAGATGTTAAGTCCCATAGTGCTTAGAGCCATTTGAACCATTTGAGTTAAAGAGTTGGAGTATTGGACTGGTAATTCGCGATCAGACTGTGAATGATCGAACTGTGTCAAATGGATATGTGCTCTAGTGTAATCGTAATTCTAAATACTATCATTTTCGTTATTAGTTTGCTTTCTGAATAAACATTATTTTAACCAAATCGCCACTGTGTGACCTATATCATTTATGGGTCGTTAATTTAGCTCCAGACACTATTATTACTGTTGTTATATGTTATATTAACGTTGTATGTTTCATGCAATTTCGCAAACTTGTCATCAGGTAGACAATTTAACCAAAAGGCCAGAAGTGTCTAATTTAGGGCGTGTAATGCGACACGTGCGGTTGAACCCTTAGACGAATTTGAACCAAGACATTTCGATGAAGAGGAACCACATGTGAGCCCGAACATCTTTGGGATATTAGCTCGCACCCACGTGGTATATTAATTGCAGTGAGGTGGGAAGAGTCATGGAATAAAGATATGCACGTATACGAGTGGTGGTAGCATCACATACACAAGGTATAAAGCGGCAGCGGATTAGATGAGCTGTCTTTTGTAATCAGGTAATCTGGTAAAGTTTCCGGCGTGATTATGGCCGCACGGAGGGGAATTAACAGACTCCGAACTCGAAATATATGTTTAAGCTAGATGTACGGGACATTTGATTCTAGAAACCGCTGGGGAATTCAGTATTCCGAGATCCAACAAAGTGTACCGAGAATACCATATTTTGGCATTACCTCTCAGCTCGGACCGAGCACAGCGGCCTCTGCGTAGAGATGTCAGTGCCAACAGTCAAGCAACACTGCGTGAAATAACCTCAGAAGCCAATGTGGGACGGTACGCCGAATGTATCCTTTACGACACCGCGGCAAAATTTGGCGTTACTGGACTGTGGTGGCAGACAACCGACGCCAAGTGCATTTGATAACAGCACGACATCGCCTGCAATGCCTCTCCGGGGCTCGTGAGAGCATCGGTTGGACCCTAGACGACAGGAAAGCCGTGATCTGATCAGATTTCCGTTGGTAAGAGCTGATGGTAGGGTTCGAGTGAGGCTCAGATCCCACGAAGCAATTGACCCATGTTGTTAACAAAGTACTGTGCGAGTTGGTGGTGCCTCCATAACGGTGTGGGTTGTATTCACACGGAATATATTGAATCCTATGGTTAACTGAACCAGTCACTGGCTGGAAAGGGTTGTATTCGGCAACTTGGAGATCTTTGCAGCCATTCATGGACTCAATTTTTCCAAGGAACGATATTATGTCACTGGATCACAACTGTTCGCGTTTGGTTTGAAGAACATTCTGTATAATTCGAACGACTCATTTCGCCACCCAGGTTGCCCAATACGAATCCCATCGAACTTTTATGAGTGTTAATCGAGAGGTCAGCTGGTGCACAACATCCCCACTGGCAGCACGTTTTCGCCGCTGCCAACCAACTGCATGGTAGAGAGATGCCGGTGCTGGACTTCAGTTAAGTAGTTTTAATTCGACATGGTACCACGGTACTATAGGTTTTAATTTTAAAGTTGTCTGTGCCTTACTCTGGCATGTCATAGTAATTTTATGCTTCTGAAGAAGACTAGATTAATTTAGCCGAAACCTGATGAAGACCATAAAATTTGCGCAACTGAGGCTGATTCTTCAAAATATTAGTCTGTCACAGTTGCTGGCGGGGCTGCAATATGCTAAAAATTCTTACCACTTTATACATTGTGTATGCGATACTACCAGCATCTACTCGTATACAGGGTGAGTCACCTAACATTTCTGCTGGATATATTTCGTAAACCACATCAAATACTAACGAATCGATTCCACAGACCGAACATGAGGAGAGGGGCTAGTGTAATTGGTTAATACAAACCATACAAAAATGCACAGAAGTATGTTCTTTAACACAAACCTACGTTTTTTTTAAATGGAACCCCGTTAGTTTTGTTAGCACATCTGAACATATAAACAAATACGTAATCAGTGCCGTTTGTTGCATTGTAAAATGTTAATTACATCTGGAGATATTGTAACCTAAAGTTGACGCTTGAGTACCACTCCTCCGCTGTTCGATCGTGTGCATCGGAGAGCACCAAATTACGTAGGTATCCAAAGGGAACGGTGATGGACCTTAGGTACAGAAAAGACTGGAACAGCACATTATGTCCACATGCTAACACCTTTTTATTGGTCTTTTTCACTGACGCACATGTACATTACCATGAGGGGTGAGGTACACCTACACACGTGGTTTCCGTTTTCAATTACGGAGCGGAATAGAGTGTGTCCCTACATGTCAGGCCAATAGATGTTCAATGTGGTGGCCATCATTTGCTGCACACAATTGCAACCTCTGGCTTAGTGAATGCCGTACACGCCGCAATACATCTGGTGTAATGTCGTCACAGGCTGCCACAATACGTTGTTTCATATCCTCTGGGGCCAGCCCGTTCTCCTGATCTTACACCACCATGATGGCCACCACATTGAACATCTATTGGCCTGACATGTAGGGACACACTCTATTCCACTCCGTAATTGAAAACGGAAACCACGTGCGTACGTGTACCTCATTCCTCATGGTAATGTACATGTGCGTCAGTGAAAAAGACCAATAAAAAGGTATTAGCATGTGGACGTAATGTGCTGTTCCAGTCTCTTCTGTACCTAAGGTCCATCACCGTTCCCTTTGGATCCCTACGTAATTCGGTGCTCTCCGATACACACGATTGAACAGCGGAGGAGTGGTACTCAAGCGTCAACTTTAGGTTACAATATCTCCATATGTAATTAACATTTTACAATGAAACAAATGGCACTGATTACGTATTTGTTTATATGTTCAGATGTGCTAACAAAACTAACGGGTTTCCATTAAAAAAACGTAGGTTTGTGTTAAAAAATATACTTCCGTGCATTTTTGTATTAACCAATTACACTATGCCCTCTCCTCACGTTCGGTTTGTGGAATCGGTTTTGTCAGTATTTGATGTGGTATACGAAATATATCCAGCGGTAACGTTAGGTGACTCACCCTGTATACTGTATGCGAATATCGCTATCCCATAAGTTGTCGCCTCAACGTATAACTTGAGAGTCAAATTAACATCCATTCGCTACAGAACAACATTATGTCATGTGGACTGTAATTACACTCTTCTGTAGTTGATATGTTTTTCTAGGTGCTGTATAATGATGCCTTAGTGGGTTAGTCGAAACTGGTCAATATCATAACAAATAAAACATAAATTTACAGCCTTCAACGAACAACGTTTCCTTTTATGTTCGAGAGATGTTGCATTTTATCTGATCTTATTTGCTGTAATTGCTGTATTAATTCGACATGGTACCACGGTAGTATAGGTTTTAATTTTAAAGTTGTCTGCGCCTTACTCTGGCAGGTCATAGTAATTTTATGCTACTGAAGAAGACTAGATTAATTTAGCCGAAACCTGATAAAGATCATAAAATTTGTGCAACTGAGGAGGCGACAACTCATGGGATAGCGATATTCACATACATTATATACGAGTAGATGCTGGTAGTATCGCATACACAATGTATAAAGTGGTAAGAATTTTGCCTGCCGAAGTGGCCGCGCGGTTCTGGCGCTGCGGTCTGGAACCGCGAGACCGCTACGGTCGCAGGTTCGAATCCTGCCTCGGGCATGAATGTGTGTGATGTCCTTAGGTTAGTTAGGTTTAACTAGTTCTAAGTTCTAGGGGACTAACGACCTCAGCAGTTGAGTCCCATAGTGCTCAGAGCCATTTGAACCATTTTTTGGTAAGAATTTTTAGCTTATTGCAGCCCCGTCAGCAACTGTGACAGACTAATATTTTGAAGAATCAGCCTCAGTTGCGCAAATTCTATGGTCTTTATCAGGTTCCGGCTAGATTAATCTAGTCTTCTTCAGAAGCATAATAAGTCAAGTTGTAAGGCGGAAATACTGTTGGTAATCATATGTGTTAGCAGCTATACCTGCAAAATTTCCCAAATGTGTTAGCACTTACCCCTTTAAAGTTTCCCTAATGACCCGCTAATTGCCGAAGTGCGAAGTTTCTATCATACAAGAAACCGTTAGGTAAAACCGCACCAGCAATGCAAGCATTCTGCTCGAGAAAGGGAACAGCGAGACTCCAGACCAACACATGGTCGCGTGACACGCCGTTACGCCTACTGCTTCTTTTGTGCATTGAAACGGGTGTGCTCCCGACATTCATTACTAATTGCAGTTAACTATATGCTATTGTCTGTAGCTTTTATGTACAGGCAAACAAAGAGGACAATGAGAAACAGTTGAGAGACTAGGACGTGCGTGGTTAAGGCACAGGACGTGCATTCGATCGGAACTGTGTTCGAATCCCTGCCCTGTCATAAAGACAGCTAAGTTCTTATCCTAAAGCGCTCTTGGGGGAGCTAAGATGATTTCTTTTAAAAGACACGGTAACTTTGTTGTTCATAAGTGCCCAGTTACAGCTTGTTCTCCACCTCTAATGACGTTGCTGCTGAAACGTTAAGCCTTTAAGTCCGTAAGACCTAAGGAATACGCTGAAAGCCATTAAAATTGTAACCACAGGAATACTTAAATTTTACATGTTGCGCCTATACAGTATACAGTAGTCCAAAGGTAATGATTAATTTTCATGAAAAAACATGCTTAATATAGAAAACATATACAGGGGGGGGGGGCAAAATCAAAACATATACAGGGGTGGGACAAAAACATGAAAACACCGTGAGAAATATACGGCCGAACATATAGAGTGACAATTGTTGAACTATATGAAATAAAAGCGTAGTAACTTCTGAACGATTTGCGTTAGAACGTTCAAAATGCGCGGTTGGCCGCGGGGCATGACAGGAATTAGTATCCGCATGCATGATTTGGTTTAGCGGCGAAGCTCACTTTCACTTGAATGGGTTCGTCGAGAAGCAAAATTTTCCCATTTTGGGGGACTGAGAATCCGCATTTCAACGGGTGACTGTGTGATGTGCGATGTCCAGTAATGCAAAAATCAGTGCGATATTCCTTGATGGCACTGTGACTACCAAACGGTACATGAAGGTTTTGGAAGATGATTTCATCCCCACTGTCCAAAGTGACCTTGATTTCGACAAAATGCGGTTCATGCAAGACGGAGCTCTATCCCATCAAGAGTGTTCGATGTCCTGGAGGAACAATTTGGGGACCGTGTTCTGGCTCTGGGATACCCAGAGGCCATTGGCATGGATCCCGACTGGCCGCCGTATTCTCCGGATCTGATCGCATGCGGCTCCTTTTTGTGGGGTTACATTAAAGACACAGTGTACAGCTGAAAGCAGCCATTCACGAGGTCATCGACAGCATCGATGCTTGTTAGTTAGTTGGTTGCGTGTTCCATTGATCAATCGCACGGCACTGAAGCCGTTATGATGTGGAACGTGTCAAGTGCACAAAAAATGCACATATGATAGAAGATTAGTACAGTGTTAAAGATTAATATTTCTATTATTTACCCAATTCCCTTAAATGGCACTACATACATACACTATATTAATAGTTTTATTTATTCCTATTCAAGAATTCATCTATGGTGTAGAAGGAATTGTCAAGGAGGTATGATTTCAATTTATTTTTGAAGCTATTACTGCTGTCTGTCAGACATTTTATTTCATCTGGTAATTGGGAAAGAAAAAATTATAGCAGCATATTTTACTCCTTTCTGTGCCAAAGATAGGTTGGGTAAAGGACAGTGTAAGTCTTTCTATTTTCTGGCACTATAATCATGAATGTTACTGTTGTTTTTAAACTGGTCCATGTTGTTGAGAAAAATTTCTTTAGTGAGTAAATGCAACGTGAGGCTGTTGTAAGAATTCCCAATCTTTTAAAAAGATGCCTACAAAACGTGCGACTATGAACCCCACACATAATTCTAACCACTTTATTTTGAGCAGTGAATACTTTTTGTGTAAGTGTTGAGTTACCCCAAAATATTATTCCGTATGACATCAGAGAGTGAAAGTATGCAAAGTATGTTAGCTTACTAACTTCTATATCTTCAAAGTTGACAATTATTCTGATTGCAAAAGTTGCTGAACCTAGTCACTTTAGAAGATCCAAAATATGAATTTTCCATTTAAGATTCTCATCTATATGTACACCCAAAAACGTAGAATGCTCTACCCTGTCTACTGACTTCTGTTTATGTGTTATATTTATTGAAGGAACTGTACTTTTTGCAGCAGAAAATTGGATGTACTGTGGTTTTTTTTTCAAAGTTTAGAGCAAGCCCATTTGCAGAAAACCAATTAATGACTTTTCCAAAGACCTTATTTGTATCGTGTTCCGACACTTCAGCGACTCATTCGGAATTTCGTTATTCGCCTTCGCCGTCTCATCGCCAAGGATGGCAGGCATATTGAACATGTCATAACCTAAATACGAATATCTGTAGTGACGTTTGCATGTTAAAAAAAGTGTGTGCACGCCGTAGTTAGTAACTAATTTACATTTTTTTCACATAGCTCAATAATTGTTGCCCTCTAAATGGAGATGCTAGTCAAGGCTGTAGGTTGCGCTCTGTATCTGACCAAGAACAGCACCCGTGCAGTGCCCTCAATATGTTGATACTGTCAGTTGGGGTCAGAACTGTGTTCCATGTTGATTGTGATTGCATTATCTTAGAGCTAAGTGGATTCCAACATGGGAAAATTTTTGGTGCTCTTATGGTGGGTGCCTCCGTAACCATAGTAGCCGAAGTTAAGGGGCACCATAATGAAGATTTATACCACATACAGGGCCAACGTGGACGATAGTGTGAGGTGATTGATCGTGGCGAACGGTCACTCAACAAGAGTTTGACGAAAAATAAGAGGACCACAGCTACAAAATCACTGCAGAACTGACTGTCGCACTCGAGATCCCTGTCAGCATCGAAGCAACACGAAAGAAGCCCCATAAGGACGGAATTGAGGGCGCACTGACTTCTGGCCAAGTTTACGTCCAAAGAGTGAAACATTGCAGGGGCTTGGTGATTATTTGGGCAACCATACCTTGGTATTCCATGTCCCATATGGTCACGCTGCAAGATCCCATCACTGCCAAGTAGTATGTGACTGTGTTGGCTTGCCGTGTCCGTCCTATGGTACAATGTTTGCAATTTTTGTTCCCCAGTGGTGATCTTGTGTTCCAAGACGAAAGTCCTGTGTTCACACAGCTCGCATCGTCCAGGGCTGGTATGCGAGCACGAGGATGAAATGTTACATTTGCTCTGGCCAACACGGTCACCAGATCTCAGTATTATTGAGGCTTTGTGGTCTGCTTTGGAGAGATGGGGGCGTGATTTCTATACATCTCCATTATCGTTAACTGATATTGCCACTATTTTGCAGGAAGTATTTATCCATTGTGAGACGACTTAAAGCTGTTTTGATGGAACGGCTCTCCTATACCGTGTAAGGTATGGTAATGTATTGTGCTTTTGGTGTTTCCATATTTTGTCTACCACATCAGGGCTCAGTTGAGGCATTAAAAATCATTAAAATTCAACGTGGCCACCCTGCACGTCAACACGTAAATATTATATTTCCGCCGTTGTATGTAACATGTTCCGTAACTGATCAGGTGCGATGCTGTTAACCACCTCCAAAATCTGATTACATAGCTGTTTCAGGGTATCAATTTTCACTCTGTGTACAAGGCCTTGATGTAACGCTACGCGAACAATTTTAAGTGTGTAGCGTCAGGTGACGTCGGGGGTGAATCTCTACCTATCCAACATCTAGGGAACATGTGGTTGAGATAATCTAGAACAAGGCAAAAGGCGGAGGAAGCCCTCTCCTTCTGCCACACAACGGATTTCAGAATTGCAGATTCTGTAGGGAGCACATTGTGCTCATGTGGGAGCGATCCATATGCTTGTATAGCAATAAACTGGTAGCCAAAATAGCAGGAATTCTTTTTATTCCGTGATTACCGGTTTCGGCGAAGCTAAAGTCGCCATCATCGGATCCAGGGGGGGCCTGGTTTCCACATATATAACATGTATACATACAAAATTAGTTACATACCTTAGGACATATACAGGTTACCACATCAAGGCGAACAATGGTGATATTAATAGTTTCCAGTGACACACATGCCACTTACGACAATTTTTTAAGGCCAGGTCTTACGGCGTTGGGAGGTATAATGTTGCCTGGGCGTATTTACCTCCAAAACTATGAACATGGACACTCACTGATCACAGTTATCGTGACTCTGTACTCCTTTCCCATGTACGTCTTGTCAGGAATGAACTTGGCCATGACTTCATTTTTATGGATGACAGTGTATGACCTCATCGAATGTCACAGTTGAAGGAGCTCTTCGAACGAGATGAAATTCGGAGAATCCAATTAAGCTCGCTGCGGATGCGTTGAAGTGGCGTATTGTAGAACGTCCGCATGCACCATTGATCCTCCATCAGTTGTCCAAGCTCTATCACAAGAAATTGGGGTTGGGTTGGGTTGTTTGGGGGAGGAGACCAGACAGCGAGGTCATCGGTCTCATCGGATTAGGGAAGGACGGGGAAGAAAGTCGGCCGTGCCCTTTCAAAGGAACCATCCCAGCATTTGCCTGGAGCGATTTAGGGAAATCACGGAAAACCTAAATCAGGATGGCCAGACGCGGGATTGAACCGTCGTTCTCCCGAATGCGAGTCCAGTGTGCTAACCACTGTGTCACATCGCTCGGTCCACAAGTGTGGTGTCACCGCCAGACACCACACTTCCTAGGTGGTAGCCTTTAAATCGGCCGCGGTCCGGTAGTATACGTCGGACCCGCGTGTCGCCACTGTCAGTGATTGCAGACCGAGCGCCACCACACGCCAGGTCTAGAGAGACTTCCTAGCACTCGCCCCAGTTGTACAGCAGACTTTGCTAGCGATGATATACTGACAAATACGCTCTCATTTGCCGAGACGATAGTTAGCATAGCCTTCAGCTACGTCATTTGCTACGACCTAGCAAGGCGCCATTATCAGTTTATATTGAGATTGTAATTATGTATGATCAAGAGCGATGTTCTCCAATTATGGATTAAAGTTAAGTATTCCAGAAGCTATGTACTATTTTTGGCTACTATAATTACTTTACCTTGTTCCAGACCTCACGCCAGTCTGCGTGAGCTTAAACGCGTGCATTTCGGCCTCCTCTAGCAACACCGTGTTGGCTCTTCTGCCAACACATCAACAAGAAATCCTTACCAACTTTGCGGCCGTGTGGTAGCACATGGCGGTGGGTGGATTGCCGTCTGCGGTAATCACATACTCTATTAAGAACAATGTCCAGCGTTTTGAAATGTTCGTGGGACGATCATAAACCACGTTGGCTATAGAGTAATTATAGTCATTCAATAAAAATGTCATTTCTATTCGTCTCTTTGCGCATTTTTTCCAGTTGCCTTCTGTCCCATGCTGTAAAAGTTCTATCTATGCATAGCCGAAGTTTCATCGAGCTTTCTTTTTTAGCAGTGACACGACACGCGAAAGTTACTTTCGCCCTCAATCTTTGCACACCACTGTATTTCTTAATCGTATGTATTCAATAGTTTTTCAGTAAGTCAGAAATGTCACCTGTAGTATACCATAAGCTGCTGCTAACACATAAACTTCTCAAAACACGCTTTACAACACCCCACGAATTGCATAGTTGGTATGTGTGTGTGTGTCTGTGGGGGGTAGGGGGGGGGTTGTGAGGTTTCTTTCTCAATGCTCTTTTGGCCATAGGAAAAAAATCGTACTGCGGACGTGTAATGGAGGTAAAGGTAAAGCAGCATTCTCATTACATTTCAGTACAACGCATTTTGTGCCCGGTTGTGAACGAGGCGGTGGCCCTGCATGTACACTCCTGGAAATGGAAAAAAGAACACATTGACACCGGTGTGTCAGACCCACCATACTTGCTCCGGACACTGCGAGAGGGCTGTACAAGCAATGATCACACGCACGGCACAGCGGACACACCAGGAACCGCGGTGTTGGCCGTCGAATGGCGCTAGCTGCGCAGCATTTGTGCACCGCCGCCGTCAGTGTCAGCCAGTTTGCCGTGGCATACGGAGCTCCATCGCAGTCTTTAACACTGGTAGCATGCCGCGACAGCGTGGACGTGAACCGTATGTGCAGTTGACGGACTTTGAGCGAGGGCGCATAGTGGGCATGCGGGAGGCCGGGTGGACGTACCGCCGAATTGCTCAACACGTGGGGCGTGAGGTCTCCACAGTACATCGATGTTGTCGCCAGTGGTCGGCGGAAGGTGCACGTGCCCGTCGACCTGGGACCGGACCGCAGCGACGCACGGATGCACGCCAAGACCGTACGATCCTACGCAGTGCCGTAGGGGACCGCACCGCCACTTCCCAGCAAATTAGGGACACTGTTGCTCCTGGGGTATCGGCGAGGACCATTCGCAACCGTCTCCATGAAGCTGGGCTACGGTCCCGCACACCGTTAGGCCGTCTTCCGCTCACGCCCCAACATCGTGCAGCCCGCCTCCAGTGGTGTCGCGACAGGCGTGAATGGAGGGACGAATGGAGACGTGTCGTCTTCAGCGATGAGAGTCGCTTCTGCCTTGGTGCCAATGATGGTCGTACGCGTGTTTGGCGCCGTGCAGGTGAGCGCCACAATCAGGACTGCATACGACCGAGGCACACAGGGCCAACACCCGGCATCATGGTGTGGGGAGCGATCTCCTACACTGGCCGTACACCACTGGTGATCGTCGAGGGGACACTGAATAGTGCACGGTACATCCAAACCGTCATCGAACCCATCGTTCTACCATTCCTAGACCGGCAAGGGAACTTGCTGTTCCAACAGGACAATGCACGTCCGCATGTATCCCGTGCCACCCAACGTGCTCTAGAAGGTGTAAGTCAACTACCCTGGCCAGCAAGATCTCCGGATCTGTCCCCCATTGAGCATGTTTGGGACTGGATGAAGCGTCGTCTCACGCGGTCTGCACGTCCAGCACGAACGCTGGTCCAACTGAGGCGCCAGGTGGAAATGGCATGGCAAGCCGTTCCACAGGACTACATCCAGCATCTCTACGATCGTCTCCATGGGAGAATAGCAGCCTGCATTGCTGCGAAAGGTGGATATACACTGTACTAGTGCCGACATTGTGCATGCTCTGTTGCCTGTGTCTATGTGCCTGTGGTTCTGTCAGTGTGATCATGTGATGTATCTGACCCCAGGAATGTGTCAATAAAGTTTCCCCTTCCTGGGACAATGAATTCACATTGTTCTTATTTCAATTTCCAGGAGTGTATATACGTCTAAATGTCGATCTAAGCCAGTCTGTGCATTGTGACTTTATGGCTAGAAGTATAATCAGCATGAGAAACTGCCCGATTAATTGGTGTAAACAATAGAATAGTTATTAGAACATTCAGCTTCTATCGTGTCAAAAAATTTCTAAAAAGAAACCAACCCTCAGCTGCGCTGTTGAAATACTTTATTGCACTTAACCGGTGTCTGCAGATTAATCCGTTATGTTTGGAAGTGCTGCATTGGCTTATAACATGGATAAGCAGAAGTCAATTTCGGACCGGAGAGAAACATTGAAGTTCTTGTTCTTATTGGTTGCGTCGTGTTCAACAACGTCAGTGACGATAATGTGCGAGCAGACTGCTCTCAAGTTGTTGGACAGGAGGGGAAGGAGGGCGGCAGGAATCAATGTAAATAAGATGGTCTAGGGTACTCGATGACACGAACACGAGGGTGCTTCGGACCAACTGAGACCTGCAGCGCATCGTCGCAGGAACTCTGCTTGAATACTGAGTTATCTCAATAGAGCCGCTGTTGAAGGGCGTGGTAGGAACTCGCAGGAACTCTGCTTAAATACTGAGTTATCTCAATAGAGCCGCTGTTGAAGGGCGTGGTAGGCTTGAGTAGCAATGTGTCGACTACCTTGTGGACAGCAAGGCAAGGGCGATTTAAGCATGTTACAGTGCACTGGCTGGAGAAACAGGGCAGTAGGTTTCTATTTCACGTATCTGCAAAGACCTGCAATTTTGAACATAAGTCTTTATATTCGTTACTATTTTGTTATATT
This sequence comes from Schistocerca nitens, assembly GCF_023898315.1. NCBI lineage: Eukaryota > Metazoa > Arthropoda > Insecta > Orthoptera > Acrididae > Schistocerca > Schistocerca nitens. Next base: position 591,541,686 of record NC_064619.1, read on the forward strand.
TCACAGTTAAGTTATCTTTTTAGTCTCACACACTTCTTTCACTCTTTGCTCCGCTTGAATCTAAGGTCATGCATGTACACCGATATGAAAGTGGTACAAAACATTTTTTGAGCATTTTATGTGTTGCGACCAGCTTCAATGAGAGAACTTTATTTGAAACACTTTGTGTCCGACATCGTATCTTACCATTCATATGACAATTACATTCATATTAGGGCAAGCTCAATACATCCCATGGAGATCTAACTGCAGAGTATTCTAAGGTGCTTGATGAGCTTCCGCCCACCAATAAATACAAACCATAAGTGCCTACTCAATTCTGCGTTGTGTGTGGCTTCATCTATTGAATCTTAGTAAATTACAATGACTGCAATGGAAAGCGTAATGCAGTGCGCTTGTAGAGTGAAGAATAGTAGTTTAACTCACTGCGCGGGGAGAAACAGAAACACTAATAGGCACTGATCGCATGTCATTACGTAAACACTCATGATTTCCAGTCATTAATTAAATGGCGGATACGAGCCACCTAAGCACTTCAGGATGATAGAGGTCCATTTGATGCAACGAGATTGTACGGTCACGAATGAGGGTATGACTATCAGTATAAACCTGTCCTGTGGGATATAATATGTGCTACAGGATGATCGCCGATCGAAATATGTTATAAAAATGGTTCAAATGGCTCTGAGCACTATGGGAATTAAGTTCTGAGGTTATCAGCCCCCTAGAACTTAGAACTACTTAAACCTAACTAACCTCAGGACACCACACACATCCATGCCCGAGGTAGGGTTCGAACCTGCGACCGTTGCGGTCGCGCGGTTCCATACTGTAGCGCCTAGAACCGCTCGGCCACACCGGCCGTCAAACATGTTATATATTAATAAGTAATTTTCGGCGTTTTGCAGTATATCATTTCTCATTTGTGGAGCACTTTTGCGCTAACTTTCAGTGTTTACAGACTTTTGAACTTTTTTTATTGTTAATTGTAGGTGAGAGCGTGTTATTTGGGTGCACTATTCACAGTTTCGTCCTGTAATAGGAGATTCATTATATTTTATTCCATTTTTAAATGATGGCATTCACTTTTTACGTGCTGCAGTCTTTCTCTGAAATTGCAAAAAATTACTTCGGAAAATGAAACTTTTTTTCAGGTTCGAAAGCGTGTTCTAAGGTAAAACATGGACGTGTATCTAGTACCAGATACTTGATTGAAATTTAAAATTGTTGCAAACTACAAAATCTTCTCACTACTGTGTTTATTAGTTTATCTGTTACATTATTATCCTACTGTACATCAATAATAAATAAGTAAAATCAAATTATGCAGAAATATTGCCAAACGAATTAGAAGTTACGTGCATTTTGAAATAGAAACTATTAGAAACTAAGACAAATTTCCATTTTCAGGAGAAGTAAAACTGTTTAGGTATTAAAGTATTTATATCATTTCCAAGTAGCAGATGTTCCATGGTTAAAGACGTTCCATTTCATGGTACAAGATGGTTCACGATCGACGAAGTATGGCTTAACAGTCCACATGATATATAAATAATTCGAAATAATATATATATATATATATATATATATATATATATATATATATATATTATTTCGAATTATTTATATATCATGTGGACTGTTAAGCCATATATATATATATATATACAGGGTGGCGCAGATGGATCGGGTGGTTTTAAAATACTTGTCAAACTGTCAATTGTAAAGGTATTGGATTGAAATAAAGTGCAAAACGTGTAGTTACAATGGAAGTTTATTAACAAAAAAATAGTAATGTTAGTTTTTAAAAATTACATCCATCAAATGCCCTCCTTCTCGAGCGACCACTGCCGAAAGTCAACAGGTGAATAATAAATGTCGTGTGACTAGGGCCTCAATGAGTAGGTCAACACAACACCCAGTCGCTGAGCGGAGAAAATCTCCGACCCAGCCGAGAATCGAACCCTGGGCTTTAGAATTGACATTCTGACGCACTGACCACTCAGCTACCAGGGGCGGACAGTCAACAGGTACAAAGGACCGATATCTGCGTATAACAGGGAGCAGAAACCTTCAAGACAGTACTACACGTCTTCGATGGCAGTTTCAAACAGCTACAGGAGTGTAGGTGCCAGCACAATAGGCATCATGAACAGGGATTACGTGCTGGAAGACCTCTCATGGCTCTGTCTCTAAAATAGGTTCTGATAGATGCTCGCGTCACATGGGCATGAGACCATTCTTTGTGGACTGATGGACCCATACTACTCTTGAAATACTGATATTCATGTGTAGAGGCAACGATTACAAAGTTTACATCCTGAATGTTTCATAAACTGTAACCGTAAGCCAGGGCTTAACAACTGGCCGGTTTTGAGCGCGAGTACTCGCGTGTGCTCAGGCACGTGCTCGCGAGCAGCTGCAAGGTCCCGGAGCAGGGAGGGAGGGGAGGGAGGGGAAATGCGCGCTCACGTTTGAATAGGGCCGCAGCGTACCTATTGAATTCGCGCCGACTGTGTAACGTTTAAAGTACTACGATCAGCTCTTAACAGTCACTTCGCTGGTTAAGAATCATGTGAATTCGCCGTTGTGTAACCCCAACCATGCTTTCGCAGTTCAACCCCAATTGGGAGGAATTGTATGTTTACTGAAAAAGATGGTGTTGCAAAATGTTTACTATGTCACAAAACGCTGAATTCTTTTACGAAATTTAATTTGCAGCGACATTATATGTCGTACCACGCGAAAGACTACGGACGTGGGAAAAGTGATTGACTAGATCGTGCACAGGAAGTTATTAAACTTAAAAGGAAGCTATCCGAAGAAGATCTGGACGACGAAGAAAAATCAACTGAGGCAGCTCTCAGAGTGGGTTACAAAATTGCTTTGCTTTTAGCAAAATCCCTGCGCCCCTCAACTGATGGCGATTTAATAAAGTTTGGAATGTAGGAGACGAGATGCTGCCAGAAGTAAAGCTGTGAGGACCGGGCGTGAGTCGTGCTTCGGTAGCTCAGATGGTGCCGGCATGGTAGCTCAGCGTGTTCGGTCAGAGGGTTAACAGCCCTCTGTAATAAAAAAAGACTGAGCTAATCGATCAACAACGAACTTAAACAGATGTCTTACGACGTCCGCCCCGAACAGATGCAACGAACAATAGTGAACAAAAATGAGATTAAAAAAAAAAATAAAGATGGTAGAGCACTTGCCCGCGGAAGGCAAAGGTCCCGAGTTCGAGTCTCGGTCGGGCACACAGTTTTAATCGGCCAGGAAGTTTCATATCAGCGCACACTCCGCTGCAGAGTGAAAATCTCATTCTGGAAACATCCCCCAGGCTGTGGCTAAGCCATGTCTCCGCAGTATCCTTTCTTTCAGGAGTGCTAGTTCTGCAAGGTCGTAGGAGAGCTTCTGTAAAGTTTGGAATGTAGGAGACGAGATACTGGCAGAAGTAAAGCTGTGAGGACCGGGCGTGAGTCGTACTTCGGTAGCTCAGATGGTAGAGCACTTGCCCGCGAAAGGCAAAGGTCCCGAGTTCGAGTCTCGGTCGGGCACACAGTTTTAATCTGCCAGGAAGTTTAATAAACGAATGTTTGGTAGTTACAGCGGAACATTTGTGTCCATCTCAAGTTGAACAGTTTCGGATTGTGCCATTATCTAACATGACCATTATGCGTCGCATACAGGACATGGCAGACGACGTCCAGAGCCAGCTTGCTAATATCTGTAAAGATTTTATGGCGTATTCTCTAGCTCTGGACGAAAGTGTTCATATCACTGGAACAGCGCAGCTTGCCATATTTATTAGAGGTGTTAATAGAGATCTTCAGGTGAGGGAGGAGCTCCTCGATGTAGTAGCCATGAAGAACACTACAACCAGAGGTGATATTTCAAGTAGTGTTGAAGAAAGTGTTGAAAATATAGGATTGTCGTGGAATTCATTAGTTTCAGTGTCTACAGATGGTAGAGGCATACAGTAAGCTAATAAAATTATGTGGCACGTGTACATTCTCCTTTATTGTTTCATTTGTCGCAGTAATAATTCGTGAGTGATATCCCTGCAGGTGGCCGCGGATTTACATTGACTGGCGGCAGCTGTTGTGTGCCTCACATGACTCTCCCCACTCACCGCTCTGGTCCGGTAGTGGGGGTAGCGTGCTCGCGCTGCTCCGTGCTCGCGCCTTGCTGCTCACAGCTTGCTCCGCGAGCACGTATGTTGTGAAGCCCTGCCCTAAGCGATGCGATTCAGTCACGTTTTTGAGGTGCAATCATGTACGACCGTAGGGCACATCTTGCACCTATACATGGGAGATGGGAGCATGACTGGAGTAAAGTTTCGGCACATATCGGAGCGAGCCTAACTCTCATACACATCTTCCCCCCCCCCCCCCCCCCCATATCTTGTGAACACCTTCCTAGTAGAGCATAGAATCAGTAGTATAGTCTCCATGTTCCCGGCACTGGGCCGTGCTAAGACTAGTTTTACAATCGTCCTGTCCCACCAAAGACCTTACAGGGCATCACAGAGGTCACTGTGTAGGAACGGTACAGCATCCCACAGGAATATTTGGACAGTTTGTTAATGAGTGAGCCTAACTGCTTTCAGAAGTGTTTCCAGTTACGAGTAGCGCCAGTTGGTCCATGAACAATGTGTTATTCAAGATGACAGAGAGAATAAACTGTAGTGTTTCCAGGCGAATATTTTGCTATGTTTTGTTTTTGTTTCTTCGTTTGTGCTTTACATGTGAAAATGTGTTTAGCTTCTTTATTTTTGTTTTCTTATGACTGTACTAGATAGAACAAAATCTGTTTTGTTTCCTGTTATGTCCAATATTAATAATAAAGCAATACACAACATTTATTTTGACCACTACATATTTACTCAACGAAATATACTAAAATACAAAGCACGTTCTTTAGGAAACACTATTAATGCACTACAAGCAACATGACGGACAATTTTGAAACATTTTTAAACGTTCACTTCAGTCAGCGTACTATCAAATCAGATACATAATTTTCAAATGTGATGTACTTAAGAACGATATTCCACATTAAGAATCACAGTTACGAGGTACCATTTATTAAAGGTTTCAGCTACGTGCAACCCCGGGAGCCCGAACGATGTTTGGGCCACGTAATAACATTAGAGCTGCAAATTTATTTTTCGCTGTGAAACTGCGCAGCAAGAGTTTATACGCCGTCAAAATGTAGTAAGAGTCGCTGGTGTATTTACTAACCCGATTTGTAGAACAAAGCGACATCAATTCGTTCCACGTTCCCTGCGAAAAGTTCAATTTTCGGAGTAATTACGCACTGTCAAATCCTGCGCTCTCAATCGAAGCAATTAACGGGGTCAAAAGAAGCCAGTCATTGTTCACCGTCCAATTGCCATTCAGGGCCGCCCACATGTTCTGTACAATACTTACCATTCAATCAGAGAGTTTTACGTTCGCTTCTCGAGTGATACAGACGAGAATGTTGATGAAGCGGAGAACTTTATTCAGTGACAGGCGATAAACAATCCAACATAGTGTCTAAATAAAAAAGATGAGATGCTTCTGGTAACTCTAACCCACTAAATAATAATCTAAATTTATTCTACATAGATGCTATAGGGCGTTTCAAAGAAATTCACCTGGTTTCATAGGACTCTATCTTTTACGTGTATGAAGACAGAAACTTAGAGAAAAATTTTCACTTCCAGATTTAGAGAAAATGTTTACCGCGTCGCCAGTTGAAAGTTGCCAGTTCATCTGATGGGTGGTAAGTGTCTTGCTGGCATTAGCAATTTGCTTGCTCGCTGGACATAATGGAGTCATGACTTTTCCTTCAGTTTCTAGGAGATATCGAATATTTCGTTTTTCAACAGGACGTAAAGCCAAAGAAATGGTATCTGCTTGTAATAGTATTTAGTAACAATTGTTTGCCTCAACAATGTATCGATCGCAATGGGAGTACGGATCTTGCATTACACCGTCCACCTCGAATATGGCTTGGCATAACCAGCTCCAAGATAATGAGACTCCGAATTCTCACAGTTTTTCTGTAACTTCGCTACAGCATCTCCTCCAAGCGCTTGGTATGCATAAACATACTGCATGTACTGTGTAAGTGGAGTGGGAAAAAACGTTCCAAATGTACATGAGGTCTTATTTCAGAGTTCATCCTGGCGCCATAGATTACAGTAGCCTTAGTTGGATTTGGCGTAAATCTTCAAGTCCAGCTTTCTCAAGTACTGCATTTTTTAGGTGTCACTTTTCTTGCCGGGGTGCAATATGTACGTTCTGAAACCTGTGAAGAAGAATAGATTAATAGGATGTGTTTATGAGAAAATAGAAGTAAGGACAAGAAGAAGCAGCAACTAATCTTCAGGAACGTAAAAATCGTGCCTAGTATTGAACGTATTAAAAAGAGTCTGAAATCTGCAAATAAATTCGTGAAACTAACTGCAAAAAAATGGTTCAAATTGCTCTGAACACTGTGGAACTTAACATCGGTGGTCATCAGTCCCCTAGAACTTAGAAATACTTAAACCTAACTAACCTAAGGACATCACATACATCCATGCCCGAGGCAGGATTCGAACCTGCGACCGTAGCAGTCGCGCGGCTGCGAACTGAAGCGCCTAGAACCGCTCGGCCCCAGCGGCCGGCGAAACAAACTGCAATTGGCGTAAAGTAAGAAAGGTTGTATGGGATTTATTCCAAGCTCTGTACAGATTCACTGTCCTGTGGCAAATCCGAGAAACATCAGGTGGCCTTTACTTCCTGCCAACGTAAGCTAACCGCCGTTCCTCTACGCTTATAAATTCGGATGGTCCGTTGGAGAATATACGGAAGTTAAATTTCACAGAAAATTTCTATCTTCATCCAGGTAGAAACAGTCTTTTGGAATCGCATGTACCTTTTTTGAAACACACAGTACCTGCTTCACAAAGGAGCTTATTTTGATGTAATATCCTAATATTACGAGTGTCTCGGTGGTACAGCGGTTAAGCCACTGGACTCAAATCTAGTTTCTGAGAATCACATTAGGCGAAAGCCGGGATAGTTTGTTTGAATAATTAGCAGAAAAATCACTTCTGCAGGAGAATTGAGCTTGCTTTTTGCTCTGCCTGACTGTCGACATTGCGTTAATCCCTAATCTGCCTTCTAACTAGAAAATTTGTGATGCGGATCCAAATAACTGGAATAATGCTATCCAGCTAGTTAATAGATGAGGCATATGTATGAGCATCAATATCGCAATATCGCCTGACTGGGTTTAATGTTTAACACCAAATTTCTTAGCAACTCATTTCCTTTCTTCCACATCTTCATCAAGAGTGTGCTGTGGAGACTTCCAAGATGACAACAGCCCTGTTCACAGCGCAACAGGCGTGTGTTCCTATTATGACCAACACTGGGCACCGTACAGAACTTCACTGACCCGCTAAATCAGCCGAGGACAATCCAGTAGATTATCTGGTACAGGTTGTGACATGTAACAGTCATCGTCCCCAAACTCTGGTAGACCTACTGAATCTAATCTTCAATGAATTGTTTCAGATGGTTATGGGATACCACTAGAAGGTTGTGGACATTCTTCTTCGACGAATTGTGGACACTGTCAACAGCAGAATTGGTGTTACATGGTGTTAGCGTTATGGTTTCTGGCGATGACCAATTTTTTTTTGTTCGGTGTGCTTATTTTTAACCACGTTTCAAGTATCAACTTGTCACGAAACCATACAACCGTAAACTGGGAAGTTCCACTGGCACTCGAACATCTTTATTCCCAAATACTCTGAAGAGCCAAAGAAACTGGTACACCTACCTAATATCGTGTAGGGCCCCAGCGAGTACGTAGAAGTGCCGCAACACGACATGGCATGGACCCGACTAATGTCTGAAGTAGAACTGGAGGGAATTGACAGCATGAATTCTGCAGGGCTGTCCACAAACCCGTAAGAGTACGAGTGGATGGAGAGCTGATCTAAACAGCACGTTGCAAGGCATCCCAGATATGCTCAATAATGTTCATGTCTGGAGAGTTTGGTGGCCAGCAGAAGTGCTTAAACTCAGCAGAGTGTTCCTGGAGCCACTCTGTAGTAATGCTGGACGTGCGGAGTGTCGCATTGTCCTGCTGGAATTGCCCAAGTCCGTCGGAATGCACAATGGACAAGAATGGCTGCAGGTGATCAGACAGGAAGCTTACGTATTTGCCACCTGTCACAGTCGTATCTAGATGTATCATGGTTCCCATATCACTCCAACGGCACCCGCCCTACCCCAATACAGAGACTCCACCAGCTTCAACAGTCTCCTGCTGACTTGAAGGGTCCATGGACTGATGAGGTTGCCTCCATACGCATACACGTCCATCCGCTCGATACAATTTGAAACGGTACTCGTCCGATCAGTCACCAACAGTCCACCGTCGGTGTGGACGCTCGAAGGCGAGGTGTAAAGCTTTGTGCCGCGCAGTCAAGGTGAAACATACCCTTGGAAAAATTTATGAATTACTGTGCTGGTGAACCTCTTACGTTATTTGATTTTCAAACAGCTGAACGTACTCGGACATTTCTCTCTTTACTTATTCTGATCATCACTAAACTGACACACAATATTTTTAGCGCAACGCAGTCTGACTTTCAATAATCCCTACCAAAAAATTACCGTGATTAAAAATAACCTATACCTTTCATGAATCACTTACCTCACAAAAATCTTCGTTACTCGAACTACTGCAATACAGCGAGCGCCCAATACTGCCAGCTAAATAAAAGATTCTAACTACTAAAGGCACTAACTACTGATAGGCATAGTTAGCAAATGAAAGATTTTGATATATATATATATACAGGGTGATTCAAAAAGAATACCACAACTTTAGGAATTTAAAACTCTGCAACGACAAAAGGCAGAGCTAAGCACTATCTGTCGGCGAATAAAGGGAGCTATAAAGTTTCATTTAGTTGTACATTTGTTCGCTTGAGGCGCTGTTGACTAGGCGTCAGCGTCAGTTGATGCTAAGATGGCGACCGCTCAACAGAAAGCTTTTTGTGTTACTGAGTATGGCAGAAGTGAATCGACGACAGTTGTTCAGCGTGCATTTCGAACGAAGTATGGTGTTAAATCTCCTGATAGGTGGTGTATTAAACGTTGGTATAAACATTTTACAGAGAATGGGTGTTTGTGCAAAGGGAAAAGTTCTGGACGGCCGAGAACGAGTGATGAAAATGTGGCACGCATCCAGCAAGTATTTGTTCGCAGCCCAGGAAAATCGACTCGCAGAGCTAGCAGAGAGCTGCAAATTCCACAATCAACTGTATGGAGAGTCCTACGAAAAAGGTTAGTTATGATACCTTATCCGTAACTACCTGAACGTCAACTACCCGAGGCGATGGATCGGCCGCCAGGCAGCCCGTGACAGAGCACTTCATCACTGGCCTGCAAGAAGCCCTGATCTTACCCCCTGCGATTTTTTCTTATGTGGATATGTTAAGGATATGGTGTTTCGGCCACCTCTCCCAGCCACCATTGATGATTTGAAACGAGAAATAACAGCAGCTATCCAAACTGTTACCCCTGATATGCTACAGAGAGTGTGGAACGAGTTGGAGTATCGGGTTGATATTGCTCGAGTGTCTGGAGGAGGCCATATTGAACATCTCTGAACTTGTCTTTGAGTGAAAAAAAACCTTTTTAAATACTCTTTGTAATGATGTATAACAGAAGGTTATATTATGTTTCTTTCATTAAATACACATTTTTAAAGTTGTGGTATTCTTTTTGAATCACCCTAATATATATATATATATATATATATATCAGTTCATGACATCTAGTCTCACAAATTTCGTTTTTCTGACGGACACACGTCCAGATCGTCCGCTTTCAATATTCTGCCATCTCTCTCCCCACATCCACCACTGCTGGCGGCTCACCTCCAACTGCGCAACGCTACGCGCTGTTCACATCCAACTGCTCAACACTACAATAGCAAATATTCCAACAATGCAAATCAGCTAGAGACTGTACATAACACAGCCAGTGATTTTTATACAGAGCGCTACGTGACGTTACCAACATAAACACCTAAACAGCCTACTTACAAAGGGTGGGCTTTCAGCTCCGAAAACCCATAGCGATGATGTTTCGTTGAATGGTTCGCATGATGAGACTTGTTGATGGCCCAGCTTTGAAATCTGCAGCAATTTGCGGAAGGGTTGCACTTGTGTCACGTTGAACGGTTCTCTTCAGTCGTCGTTGGTCCCGTTGTTGCAGGATCTTTTCCCGGCCACAGCGATGTCGGAGATTTGATGGTTTACTAGATTCCTGATATTTACGGTACACTCTTGAAATGGTCGTACGGGAAAATCCCCACTTCATCGCTACCTCGGAAATGTTACGTCCCATCGCTCGTGCTCTGACTATAACACCACGTCCAAACTCACTTCAGTCTTGATAACCTGCCATTTTAGCAGCAGTAACCGATCTAACAACTGCGCCAGACAATTATCTTATACAGGCGTTGCTGACCGCCGCACCGTATTCTGCCTGTCTACATAGCTCTGTATTTGAATACGGACGCCTATACCAGTTTCTTTGGCGCTCTCAATATGTGAACTTGCTTAACACATTGTGGATGGAGACTGAGTAGGATTCGAGCATTGGCACTTATGCAGATAGCGTCCGAGTCTTGCTCGTGCTGTGCGTAAAAATTCGTACCTAACGTTGGGCCTCCTGAGATCTGTTTGTGGCGGGACGGTCCCTGTGGCCAGCAGTTCTAGACGCTTCAGTCCGGAATCGCACTGCTGCTACGGTCGCAGATTCGAATCCTGCCTAGGGCATGGATGTGTGTGATGTCCTCAGGTTAGTTAGGTTTAAGTAGTTCTAAGTCTACGGGACCGATGACCTCAGATGTTAAGTCCCACAGTGCTCAGAGCCATTTGAATCATTTTTGTTTCTGGACATACAGACTACACAAGGAAGAGCAGACGTTGGTTCTAGATGCACACGTCTCACAAAAATGAGTGTACTTACGCTGAAGGTCTTTGCTGTACTTGTATCTTCCACAACTTTGGAGATGCAATATGAACTGGTATGTTGTTACAGTATGCTGTTCAAAGGCACCAACGTCTACTGGTAAGCTATTTCAAGGCAATTTATTAACACGTCGTGCTTATGTGTCTCTTAATGTCGCATTAACGACACAATCTTTCAAGAGAACAATAATAGTTGACACTAAAGACGAAAAATAGGTATTTCACCGTAGCGTATGGGATAAGGATGTGGATTATAAAATCGAAGAAAGTAGGCTCGCATCCTATTGTATGCTATTTTCTTTTGTCTTAGCGTTTTCAACACTTTCTGGGACTTTGCCATAAATGAAAATGAAATGAAATGATCGTATGGCATTGTTGGCCGGGAGGCCCCTTGCGGGGAAGTTCGGCCGCCGTATTGCAAGTCCTTTTTAGTTGACGCCACTTCGGCGACTTGCACGTCAATGATGATGATGAACACACAACACCCAATCATCACGAGGTAGAGAAAATCCCTGACCCCGTCGGGAATCGAACCCGGGACCCCGTGCGCAGGTAGCGAGAACGGTACCGCAAGACCACGAGCTGCGGACTTTGCCATAAATATATTCTGCAAAATTCGACGTTATATACATTTCCATCTGATCAGAAAACGAAGGATAAAAAATATTTGTCGTTCACATTTATTGCATTCAGATTCAGAAAACAGTCATTTTCGCAAAATGCGTTAAAGCAACATTCCAGCTGAGCCAGCCTGGATGAGTGAGGTCAGTCTCGAATGTGAAATTTCTTCAGCAGGAGTGGTAATACTTAAGCTACAGCAGAGTAATGATGACGTCATTGTAAAGATGTGAAAATACGTACGACCAGGAAATGTAGACTTCTTTCATCAGGAATGCATTCTACGGCCAGTGGCAAGGGTAAGCTTATGGAAATCACGTCGCTAGAAAGTGTGCTTCGTTCCAAAAGGGAACACCACGAGACCTAATCGCCTTACGGAGCTCTAGATTTCCTAGAACTGCTGAGCCACAAGTGTTGGATAATGGAGAGGAACCGCAGACTGCCTCAGGAGTATCGCCTCTGCTATAGGACCCTAATTGGCTGTTGCGGACGCGTTGGCTTCGACCTGGGCGTAAATTTCCAGGGACCTGGCGGCGCCTCCCATCCTCTGAACCTGCACTCTGAGAGAACCGTTCTGCCTTCCCCCGTAGGAGGAATCGTCGGTACGTCATTATGCTGATTCTGAAGGATTACTTTTAGCATCTGGTACTGGTTATTCCGCATCAAATAGTTTCAGGGGAACAGCGTATTGTAGAGGGTTCCGTAAGTTTTTTTCGTTTCATGAAAAAGTAAATTCATATCAATATGATACCATTTTATGAGACATGACGGTGGACTCTTACTGAAACCATGTGATTACTATACAAGGACACGCACTGTCATACATTTCGTATTATAAGTCTATTTTCTATTACAAAATTGCAAATCTAATCCCAAAGAAAGCAGGTGTTGCAGATGCGAAAATTACCGAAATATCGGTTTAATAAGTCGCGGCTGTAAAATACTAACGCAAATTATTTACAGACGAATGGAAAAACTGGTAGAAGCCGAAGATCAATTTGGATTCCGTAGAAATATTGGAACACGTGAGGCAATACTGACCCTACGACTTATCTTAGAAGCTAGATTAAGGAAAGGCAAACCTACGTTTCTAGCATTTGTAGACTTAGAGAAAGCTATTGACAATGTTGACTGGAATACTCTCTTTCAAGATCTGAAGGTGGCAGGGGTAAAATACAGGGAACGAAAGGCTATTTACAATTTGTGCAGATACCAGATGGCAGTTATAAGAGTCGAAGGACACGAAAGGGAAGCAGTGGTTGGGAAGGGAGTGAGACAGGGTTGTAGCCTCTCCCCGATCTTATTCAATCTGTATATTGAGCAAGAAGTGAAGGAGAATAAATAAAAACTTTGAGATTCGCCGATGACACTGTAATTCTGTCAGAGACAGCAAAGGACTTCGAAGAGCAGTTGAACGTAATGGATAGTGTCTTTAAAGGAGGATATAAGATGAACATCAACAAAAGCAAAACAAGGGTAATGGAATGTAGTCTAATTAAGTCGGGTGATGCTGAGGGAATTATATTAGGAAATGAGACACTTAAAGTAGTAAAGTAGTTTTGCTATTTGGGGAGCAAAATAACTGATGATGGTCGAAGTAGAGAGGATATAAAATGTAGACTGGCAATGGCAAGGAAAGCGTTTCTGAAGAAGAGACATTTGTTAAAATCGAGTATAGATTTAAGTGTCAGGAAGTCGTTTCTGAGAGTATTTGTATGGAGTGTAGCCATATATGGAAGTGAAACATGGACGAAAAACCGTTTGGACATGAAGAGAATAGAAGCTTTTGAAACGTGGTGCTACAGAAGAATCTTGCTGAGTAGATGGGTAGTTCACATAACTAATGAGGAGGTATTGAATAGGATTGGGGAGAAGAGAAAATTTGTGGCACAAATTGACTAGAAGAAGGGATCGGTTGGTAGGACATGTTCTGAGGCATCAAGGGATCACCAATTTAGTATTGGAGGGCAGCGTGGAGGGTAAAAATCGTAGAGGGAGACCAAGAGATGAATACACTTAGCAGATTCAGAAGGATGTAGGCTGCAGTAGGTACTGGGAGATGAAGAAGCTTGCACAGGATAGAGTAGCATGGAGAGCTGCATCAAACCAGTCTCAGGACTGAAGAACACAACAACAACAACATGCAGCGAACATCTGAACCTTCCTGGCAAATTGAAATTGTGCGCCGGACCGAGACTCGAACTCGGGACTTTTGCCTTTCGCGTGCAAGTGCTCTACCACTGAGCTACTCAAGCACGACTCACGCCCCGTCCTCACAGCTGTATTTCTGCCAGTACCTCGTCTCATACCTTCCAAACTTTACAGAAGCTCTCCTGCGAACCTTGCAGAACTGGCACTCCTGAAAGAAAGGATATTGCGGTGACATGGCTTAGCCACAGCCTGGAGCTGCTTGGGTAGCTTAGATGGTAGAGCACTTGCCCGCGAAAGACAAATGTCCCGAGTTCGAGTCTCGGTCCGGCACACGGTTTTAATCTGCCAGGAAGTTTCATATCAGTGCACACTCCGCTGCAGAGTGAAAATCTCATTCTAGCGAACATCTTATTCATGTCTTCTGTATGTATTCCTGTTATTCATGATCTCTTGACATTGAATTCTTGGTGAATCATTATAGTTATTACACAAGGTAGCCATATCTTAATTTACATGTCCAGGATTTCTGAATACAGAGCCATTTTCTAGGTTTACTGTTAGAATAATCTTAGTCGTATCTTCCATCATATATGAAAAATGAATCTATAGCCACCAAAGAAAATAATCGTTAATTCGAATTTAATTGAGATCTTATAATACACTAAAATAGTTAGTGGTGATACCAAGCACTGCAGTGGTTGAGCACCAGACTCTCTATCCAAAGGTCTGGGGTTCGATTCCCAGGAGGTTCCAGGACATTTACCTGCCACTTATCACTAAACTTTCAGTTATGACAATATTTGTTTAGAAATCAGACAAAGACAATGGCATACCTCTTCCGATAGGATCATGTTTAGTGAAGCATTGTGACGTTTCAACCATCCTTTGGGTTGATGACGCCTTGAAAGCCTGCCACTCCTTTTGAATTTAAATTTTCTTTTTCATGTAATATTACGAACCAGGCTTCTGGCCAGAAATACACCCCCAGACACTAAATATGACCATTATTAACGAGATTTGATTGTAACGATGAGGTTACGTAGGTGGTGAAGCACAGAAAAGCGGCATCACTCAGAAGTAACAAAACGAAATTTAGATTAGAACACAGATTCCAAACATTGATTCATGTTGTACTAAGTTGTGACTTGCACGCTCAGCTTGTTTGTCTCTTGTGACCTGTACCCCTTATTAATAACCTGTAAACCAATTAGCTGGGGGAGAACTGCGTTATGTGGCTTACCTGTGGTGCTGTAAAGTTATTACGTATAGGCAACTGCAAGAGCTGTGTGTTTATGCTGCGATATGCCTGAATTAAATGCAAAAAAAGTGAATGGGGCACGTTTTTATGAATCGTATCGTGAGTAACCACATTCAGGAATTTGGAACAAGTGGTGGCACTAGTCAACATAGTAAGATGCACGAGGCAATAAATTTGTGAAAGATAAATGTATGAAAAATTTAACATAATATTAAAAAAAGGTAAGACAGATGAAGTTATCCTTCGTGGACGCTGACACGGTATCAGTCTAATCTTTTCAGCATCTGCTGTGACCACACGAAACTGCTTTCATCCGGCCATAACTGTGGGTTCTTTGATTTCTCTAGGAGAAGGCTCACCAAACTAGAACACATGAAATATAAATTGACTTTACAACATACGAGGCCTGTTCAGAAAGTAAGCTCCGATTGATTGCCAAATTGAAACCACAGTGAACATCAGAAATGTTTTACTTGTAACAATTAGCTACACCTTTCAGCTACTTCTCTACGTAGTCGCCGTTCTGACTTAGACTTTTGTTATAGCGTTGTACCAACTTTTCAATAGCCTCATCATAGAAGGCAGCCGCCAGTGCTTTCCGCCAATTCTTCACGCTGGCCTACACCTCGTTGTCTGTGTCAAAATGTTGTCTTCAAAGACAGCGGTTCATGTGACCAGAGATGAAACTCAGGGGGAGACAATTGCGGACTGTATTGTGGGTAATCTCACATTTCCATTTGAAAACGATGCAGGAGCATCTTCATTGCCCCTGCAGAATGCGGCTGAGAACTGTCTTGAAGAAGAAACAGCACGACAGTTATGTAATGTTAGCTGCATAGCTTCAGGCGAAATTTCTCACCAGGCCCTCGTACTTGGCGGCAGACACTATTTTCTAGACATCTTTACGCACTCACTGCGAGCTCAGAAATGAGAAGAGCGACGTGATGCTAACTGTGGTTATACTAGAGACACTACCCAACACATCTGTGCAAAGCTTTATCGGATTTTCATAGTCGTTTCCATTTCGCGACCGATCGGAGCTTACTTTCTGAACGCCCCTCGTATTTATTACATAAATGAGTAAAACATTTATTTAACTTTGTCACAGTTCTTTGCCACAGTATTACTTGATAATTTGCAACTGCCATTGACTATGAATGCATCACTTGATGCACTAAGTGACAGATTGTTCTCTCGAGGTACACTGTCTGACATTTACAGTAGCACAATTTCATCTCAAGCTTTAACAACTCGTTGGTCCTACGCTATGATGTTGACTCTTTCAGACGAGGTCAGAACTGGGACTGAGCTCTTGCGTGGCCGACACTACTCACACCTCAGTGTGAGGACGTTGCTGTGTTGAGAGAGAGGCATGTCTTCTGGAGCCCCACTCATTCGTTTTTGCGGACTGGAGCGACCCCCCACCCCATCCCCAATGTCTGTGGTATCGATTGTCATTGCTGGCTTTCGTGGGGCCCCGCGATCTCCGGGGAATGCAACAGCATCCTCACCGGACATCGTACACTCCTGGAAATTGAAATAAGAACACCGTGAATTCATTGTCCCAGGAAGGGGAAACTTTATTGACACATTCCTGGGGTCAGATACATCACATGATCACACTGACAGAACCACAGGCACATAGACACAGGCAACAGAGCATGCACAATGTCGGCACTAGTACAGTGTAAATCCACCTTTCGCAGCAATGCAGGCTGCTATTCTCCCATGGAGACGATCGTAGAGATGCTGGATGTAGTCCTGTGGAACGGCTTGCCATGCCATTTCCACCTGGCGCCTCAGTTGGACCAGCGTTCGTGCTGGACGTGCAGACCGCGTGAGACGACGCTTCATCCAGTCCCAAACATGCTCAATTGGGGACAGATCCGGAAATCTTGCTGACCAGGGTAGTTGACTTACACCTTCTAGAGCACGTTGGGTGGCACGGGATACATGCGGACGTGCATTGTCCTGTTGGAACAGCAAGTTCCCTTGCCGGTCTAGGAATGGTAGAACGATGGGTTCGATGACGGTTTGGATGTACCGTGCACTATTCAGTGTCCCCTCGACGATCACCAGTGGTGTACGGCCAGTGTAGGAGATCGCTCCCCACACCATGATGCCGGGTGTTGGCCCTGTGTGCCTCGGTCGTATGCAGTCCTGATTGTGGCGCTCACCTGCACGGCGCCAAACACGCGTACGACCATCATTGGCACCAAGGCAGAAGCGACTCTCATCGCTGAAGACGACACGTCTCCATTCGTCCCTCCATTCACGCCTGTCGCGACACCACTGGAGGCGGGCTGCACGATGTTGGGGCGTGAGCGGAAGACGGCCTAACGGTGTGCGGGACCGTAGCCCAGCTTCATGGAGACGGTTGCGAATGGTCCTCGCCGATACCCCAGGAGCAACAGTGTCCCTAATTTGCTGGGAAGTGGCGGTGCGGTCCCCTACGGCACTGCGTAGGATCCTACGGTCTTGGCGTGCATCCGTGCGTCGCTGCGGTCCGGTCCCAGGTCGACGGGCACGTGCACCTTCCGCCGACCACTGGCGACAACATCGATGTACTGTGGAGACCTCACGCCCCACGTGTTGAGCAATTCGGCGGTACGTCCACCCGGCCTCCCGCATGCCCACTATACGCCCTCGCTCAAAGTCCGTCAACTGCACATACGGTTCACGTCCACGCTGTCGCGGCATGCTACCAGTGTTAAAGACTGCGATGGAGCTCCGTATGCCACGGCAAACTGGCTGACACTGACGGCGGCGGTGCACAAATGCTGCGCAGCTAGCGCCATTCGACGGCCAACACCGCGGTTCCTGGTGTGTCCGCTGTGCCGTGCGTGTGATCATTGCTTGTACAGCCCTCTCGCAGTGTCCGGAGCAAGTATGGTGGGTCTGACACACCGGTGTCAATGTGTTCTTTTTTCCATTTCCAGGAGTGGAGCTCAAAATAATGTTACAAGCTTATGAAACGTGAACTTAGGAGAGAAAATTTATAAGTCTCTTGAATCCATGGATGGTTATACTAGAAACAGACACTAACCACCAGATGTTCTGATGAGATCGAAAGACTGATTGAAGGAATAATGTTTTACACAGAAAGAATGCAAAACGTAACACGAAAGGGAACAAACTTATGGATAGCTATAAAGCACCCATTACTTCCGACAATGTAAACCCAGCTCGAATACACGTCCTGGCTGCAATTTCCGGAATCCTGGAAGTTGTCGGCTGAATGTATCCATTTAGAAATCACAAGATAAACGTGAAAACTACGTCCTCTTAGCACGAGAAGAAACAGCAAAGTGAATCGCAACTGAAACAGTGTGCTTTGTCTGGCTGTGCTAAGCTTTCAAGCGGAGTATACCTTCAAGAGCTCTTATTCGCCAGTACCAGTCAAAGCTTACATATTCTAAGTTATTAAATATTCTCATTTTGTGACAAGAGAAGCGATATGTTTTACTTGCTGAAAACTTTGTAAAGCCAAGATCGCATAAATATTTCTTTACTTAAAACAACCGGTTTCGACGGACTTTGCTGTCATCTTTAGCTCTTAAAAATTCTTTTCGTTATGAAATATGTTCATTTTAAGTCAAATGATAAAGAACAGGGATCGTCATAACTGAAATATTTAAAAAAAATGCACTTTGTGAAAATGGCCGTATCGATTCACAGGGTCTTCATTTCAACTGAAAATATTGAAATAAAAAAAACAGTTATAATTTCAATTAGCTTGTCTTGGATGTCCAACGATACCACACTCGAGCCGCCATCCCGTGCGTGGGTGGCGGAGGGTAACTTTGAAATCTTCATTGGGAGTCCCCGTTTTTCATTGCAGATTACGATGCTACGGAAAAATCTACATACGTTTTGTCTGAAGAATGTTCTTCGTTTCACCACAAATGGCGCTGTAATCGGAGGAATAGAAGTGGGTACAAAATGGTAATTTACAACGTGCTGTTCATGATAAACATTGAGAAATGAACCTTAGACGGCGTATAAGGAGTTGTACCTTATACTTCGTAATGCGTTATTGTGACGTAACGATCATCTGTGTGGGGTACATATATGGATATGGCCAGTTGCACAAGGTTTTTAGTTTCTTAGTTATACCTCACAATTCCTTACAAAGATACACCTCGCTAGAAGTTGGAGTCGGTCAGCGTTGGATCGTCTCTAAGCTGACAAGTGTTTTAATCTTTACTTTTTATGTGACATTGATGGTGTAATGTTCAATAGATTGGAGGTTAAACAAAGAGTTTCTCGCCACACAGTACTCACAATGAGCTGATAAGATTAAGACTAAATGTATTCTCATTTGTCTCATTCTAGCTAAAGATGCGGATATCCAACAACGCGCGACCACGGAGCTTCGAGCGGTTCCACAAGAGTCACTTCCCGACAGTTTTCAGCAGATTTACATTCACTGTCAGAAGCGTGTCGCAGCTAAGGTTGATTACTTTGACGGCCACTGAAGGCATTTTGTTTGTAACTGTTCTGCGACCATTCACCGATTTTTTCAGACGCACCTTGGATTACATTTGCATAAACCTGCGTTTCATTTCGCCGAATAAAACTGCTCATAGACCATTTACGTAGACATTACATAACGACAATCTTTGTGAAACCATCATCAGAGCCCGAACATTAAATTATTGAGGACGTTTGAAACAGTGTATTAGTAATGAATCAGAGATGTAGTTCCAGTGGTGCCATTTCTTGTTGATACACCAAGCCCAGAAAATGGACGTCTGTTGAGAATCGAAATGTGAAAAGAAGTGTCAGTGTGCCTACTATAGTATCCGTTTCTAGCGACTTCCTGGGCTGGACGTAAAACTCTAATGTGCCTCAGTAGCAGCAGTAGTAGTAGTAGTAATGGTAATAATAATAATTGTTAATATAATTATTATTCTCATTTTTGTTGTTGTTTTCTTCCGCCTTGACGTTTCCACAGTTTGAGTGTTTTTCAACAGAGGCATAGCCCTTTTATTTACGAAGCATCCTCAGTGGTTATTCTCTAAATATAATATACATAAAACGTTTTTACACGTTACTGTTCATCGATAAAAAACGGTTTTTCTTTATAAAACTGGTGTGCAATTCATTCCACTTTCTTAAATGCTCGAAAGTCCAATGTTTTTCTCTGGTTGTTAGCTGAGGTTGAAGTCGAAAAACCTTGGCTGCACGTTCACCTTATTTCTACATTTTCATGTGTGTGTGTGTGTGTGTGTGTGTGTGTGTGTGTGTGTGTAAGAATGTGTACAAAGAAATATTTGCGTCATAGGTTTGTCAGTAATCACAACATATACAAGAAAACAATCAACGAACAGAAACATTTTGCCGAGTGAAGAAGAGATGAAGTTACAGTAATATTTCTATAAAGACAAGTTTTGTGAAGCTGTACAAAAGTTAAATGCAGAAAACGGAAAGGTAAATGTGCAACCAAATATTTTCGTCTTCGACCCCTCTAACAATAAGGGAAACTTACGAAGAAAAACTGAAATCTAAAAATAGCAAAATGTAGAAACATATTATGTATACCACGTACACAGAATGAACACCGAAGAAGATTGTAAACAGAGCGAAATGCTTGTGATGAAAAACATTCTGTACTGCAATAACCTTAAGACAGAGGACTATACTAATAATAAAAACTAAGATGGAACAACTGCTGTGGAAGTTCGAGTCCTCCCTCGGGCATAGATGTGTGTGTTGTCCTTAGCGTTAAGTTAGTTTAAATTAGTTTAAGTAGTGTGTAACTCTAGGGATCGATGACCTCAGCAGTTTGGTCCCTTAGGAGTTCACACACATTTGAAGGTTTTGAACTGCTACGGAATATGGCCATACAGTCAAACATTCTACTCTCTCCTCTTATATCTCGTCTAATTTTAAATGCATGATTTGCAATGAGGCAAAATGATCGGTCTCTGGGAAATGTGTTTCTTTAAACACGGCAGTGCGACAGTAACGCGTGTGTGAAGCCAGCGTATAGATGAAGCAACAAGTGGATACTAGACGGCGCAATGTGGTCACACAATAGGACGGTCGTCTCCTTGTCCACACGCTCACAAAAGACGGTACGCCCTCCACGGGACTGGCTCGAGACAGGAGCAGTGCAACTGGGGACGCCCTGAAAGTGCTGACCGATAAACGCAAGGCATGTCGCACACATGTCGTCACGTCAGCTGGCTATGACGTGAGACTATAAACTGCTTACGCTTCAACGAACACGTCAGCGCTGTTACAACCTTCCTGAGTGGAAAAAATAACTATTTTTGGAAAATTCGCACATCAGCACCAAACATGAAGGTGTAAGACGCTGTGATGATCACCGCAATCTGGCAAACTGCGTCGTTGACAGTCATAGAGGACACAAGTGAAATGAAAATTTTTTCGGTTTCAATGGGTACAACAGTAGCGTGGGAATACTTCTGGAGTGAGAGTAATATACTGTGCGTGTCGCTAATATCAAACTGAGACTGTTACGTGGCCTCGTACAGCTCTGTTTGTCTATATTTTTACACTTGTATTAGACACTAACAGCAACGGTAAATATCTGTTGCTTTTACGAATGCAACTGAAACACGCCAAAGGACAAAAAGTCACTTTTCATAACTATCATCAAGATCTTACTATGGTTATCATACGAGTAACAGGAAAGTATCGAGACACAATGTACGGAAGAGTTAGCACTGTAGAGCTAATTTATGTGCCTGTGTGGTCCATATGCAGCATGCGTCAATGTAATCTACACACGTCAATTTAATGTAATGTGCACACACTATGAGCTGTAATAGAACATTTATTTTCCTTCTTCAATATTACATTTATGGAAATGGAGATATTTAAGTCCAATTTGAAAGGCGAACGTACTTTCTTCTTTTGATGGTGAAAATGGTAGCCTTCTGCATCAATGCATTTCTGAGTGCGAGTTACCATTATAAATGTCGTGTGACTAGGGCCTCTCGTCGGGTAGACCTTTCGCTGGGTGCAAGTCTTTCGATTGGACGCCACTTCGGCGACTTGCGCGTCGATGGGGATGAAATGATGATGATTAGGACAACACAACAGCCAGTCCCTGAGCGGAGAAAATCTCCGACCCAAGCCGGGAATCGAACCCGGGCCCTTAGGATTGACATTCTGTCGCGCTGACCGGGGGGCGGACCGAGTCACAATTGATTCTGTGCATCACACCAAAGCGTCCAATGGCATTTCTGCATACACCGCTTCAATGTCCAGGTCACGTGGTTTACGTTTGTACACCTTATCTTTTACTGTGCCCCATAAGAAGAAATCGAGCAGCGTTGGATCTGGAGAGCGTGGAGGAAACTCGATTTGACACCTGCATCCTAGCCACTGGCCTGGCAAATTTTGTTGCAGATCATAGTTCCTATGATACCGTACAATGCACGAATGGAAAGGTGTATGGAATCAACAAGCATTATTAAGTTCTTTTCTCCAATAACATCACCTTCCAAGCAGAAAGGCCCAACGAGTCCTCCTTTAGACAAACCACACCACACATTTACACAAGGCCTTTCAACTGCAGTGTGAGGATTATCTTCAGCCCAGTACACACAAATAAAGCTCGAATTGGGCTTCATCCGACCAGATTATCCTATCCACAAATACTCGTTCACCTTTCAATATCTCCTGAATCCATATACAAAATTCTAGCATTCGATCTGGATCATCATCATTAAATGTTGCACCAGCCTTGTGATGCACGCACGAAACATTCATTTCTTCAGAATACGTAGCACACTGCTACCACTAACATTAAACTCACGTGTCCCTTACCTGGAAGATTTTTGAGGTGAACGCTGAAACAGTTCCAAGACTGCAGGCGAGGATTAATCACATGATCGACCTTTATCTACATCGTGGACTGTTGCATTGACTTCGAATTTACCTCGTCGACGTACCGAGCGAGGTGGCGCAGTGGTTAGCACACTGGACTCGCATTCGGGAGGACGACGGTTCAATCCCGTCTCCAGCCATCCTGATTTAGGTTTTCCGTGATTTCCCTAAATCGTTTCAGGCAAATGCCGGGATGGTTCCTTTGAAAGAGCACGGCCGATTTCCTTCCCAATCCTTCCCTAACCCGAGCTTGCGCTCCGTCTCTAATGACCTCGTTGTCGACGGGACGTTAAACACTAACCACCACCACCACCACCTCGTAGACGTGCATTTGTTAACATTGAAGATAGTTCTGTAACATAATCACCTCTCCACTATCTTTGAACCGTAGCAACATCCCCAAACGTCCAGTCTCACTTAATCACCTATTTCCGCGCTTCAAAGCTCAAACGTACGTGCGCTGTTGAAGTTACTTCCTTGCCACTAAGTGGCTTGAGTGGCGAGAGCGACTATTTTGCTGCCACCTGTTGAAAAAAATATAACATTACTTTCTCCCAGAAACTGTAGCTTGTAGAACAGGAAATATATTTTCTATGATAGTTCTATGAGTGTACGCATTTTTCTGACTCCTCTGTATTTTCAAAGTCAGTACTACGTAAACTAGACACGTGAAAGCGCGATGTCGATCAGTATGTCTACTGTGTGTCCATTTTGGAAAACATTCACTTGCAGATGAAATTTTTATATGGCAGTGTAAGTCATCGTTTACGGATTGTTAAGACATTCAAGCTAGTACGCTTATTATAAAGTAGTTACTGTAGGAAACTACTACTAGTACTTGTGGCTTGAAAAATGATTGTTTACGATTAATCTTTCTTTCCCTACCGATGAGCAAACATTTCAAAAATGTCCCAGAAACAAAAACGTAAGAATTTAGTACCTACAAATATTGCAAAACAATCGTTACCATTTTGCATGTCACACTTCCAAATTCGATAGTTTTCGGGCTGGAGAGCCATATGGCCGTGTCGCAAAAGTCTAATTTGGTAAAACAGAGCTTTGAGAATATGGTAAAAATCATTATGAAGCATAAAAAATAGTGGTGACTGTCCCTTATTTTACTACTGAAACAAACAAGAATACCGCCCATGCGTTTCTGTCTTCAAAATCTCAAGCCATTTCATTGCAGATATCGACTGCCAATAAAATGACCTACTAATCTCGTATTCAATCTTCACTATACTTTTGATCGGGAACTGATCATTCTAGCGGTATAATTACCATCAAAATGTGCACTGCGCTTACGGGCAGACCTAATATCGTACCACCGCCGGGTGACTTTCATTATAGTATGTGTTGACGACAGATGTCGTTGTACACATCCCAATGCTCAATCGATAGTTGTTACAACCTTGTGGATACTAAATGCGAGCTTTCGACTTACTTACTAAGAGCTACCAACAACATTCGTTACATTGAGGACGTGTTGGAGTCCCAGATGCTGTCCGTTAGCCATGCGGTACACCTGCCGAACTGACGACAGTGGCGGGTGACCCACGTGATTGTACGGCTGGGCACGTGATAGACCTGCGTGCCCGAATCACACTGCCAAAAGTTGTGTGTCTGCGCGAACCAGTTCCCAAACGGATACTCAAGAAGAGATGGTGCTCTTCGTCTGGTAATGAGAGTAAAATAATTTTTACGCCGTCGTGAAGTCTGTAATGTAATCATAAACTTGGCGCACATACGCAAAAGTTTCTCCACAGCGTCTTACATCAACAGATGTCAGCATTGTATATGTTTAGAAAATGGCCGACATTGATGTACGTGCAAGATGGCGTTCTGTGGTTACATTCCTTACTGGAGGAGATGAAACGCCCAGCCGCATTGAAGAAGGGCTGAGGAAGGATTATGGAGATGCTACGGTGGACTACAGCACTGTTAGACCATGGGCTCTTCGCTACAGAGAAGCTGAAGGGCAAACACGGTTGGCTGATGCAACGCAGAACAGAGCGACCGGACAGTGGCTGCAGTCTTCACTTAACATCCAGGGTATCGACCAAATCATATGTAACCACCGCAGGTAACAGGGGGTGAAATTTATCACCGGTTATCGATCGGTAAAGGCAATGTGATGACCTATATTGAAAAACTGGACTACTCCAACATCGAGGGCATCACTTTGAGATGGGGAACCGGCCAGGGTGGCCAAGCGGTTCTAGGCGCTACAGTCTGGAACCGTGCGACCGCTACGGTCACAGGTTCGAATCCTGCCTCGGGCATGGATGTGTGTGATGTCCTTAGGTTAGTTAGGTTTAAGTAGTTCTAAGTTCTATGGGACTGATGACCTCAGAAGTTAAGTCCTATAGTTCTCAAAGTCATTTGATTTTGAGATGGGGAGAACTTGAAACATTCAGTGCGCCAGTGACTGAGGAATCAGGACCATACTTTTTACCACACAGGTGAAGTAAAACCTGTGAAAATATGGTGATTATATTTGAAGGTGACAATTTAATTGTGAATGTTGTAACTTTCATCCTGTGTATATGGCATTTACTTTTCTTCACACAAAATCCCACGATGTGAACCTAAATATTGGATACGTACAATGGTAACAACTTCCAAAAATAATGGGATTCCTTCCTTTGTAAATTTCTAGTCTTTCCCCTGCGGCTTTGCCCTCCTCTGGATTCGACACATGTATACAACACATCTACTCCTCTCCCTCTCTATGTTCACTACTTCGTCCCTCTGTCTGTCCATCCTCCCACCTCTATCTATTTCCTCCTATCCCTCACTTTGTCCATTTTCTCCACTCCCTCTCACTGACAATATCTTCCTCCCCACTCCACCTCCCCCTACCCCCAGCACTGACTAACACCTCCTGTCATCATGTCCCTTGACATGCTCATCTACACGTGCAGCCCCTGCAGTACAGTTCAATGAAGCAAGCCAATACTACTTCCACTATACGCTTGGCATGCAGGGC
Organism: Schistocerca nitens; assembly: GCF_023898315.1. Classification (NCBI taxonomy): domain Eukaryota; kingdom Metazoa; phylum Arthropoda; class Insecta; order Orthoptera; family Acrididae; genus Schistocerca; species Schistocerca nitens. The sequence continues at coordinate 591,567,591 of NC_064619.1, forward strand.
ATGCTACACATCAGGGGCTTGAAAACCATTTATTGACCTTGACAAGCAGGATGCCACGTAGGGCAGCCTACATATTAGGGTCTGGAAAAAGCGTTTCATGATGTGTGGGAAGCCGTGGAAAGCAGGCTGAATTGGCGGACTGATACTATTCCTACATAACATGCCCACTGGGCAAGGCAGCCTATACACCAGGGATTAAAAAAAAAACTTTTTTTTCATTTATCTCTTGTCCGATTGCAGCTAGGAGATTATACCACACAGTGCTGACATTCCTGAGGCCTACTCTTTCTGTGCCAAATTTGGTTGCGACCAATCCAGTGTTTTATGTATGTAACAGCTGAGAAATTAAGGAAAAAACCTAACAAAAACTCGGAAAAATTCTCAGCAGCTAACAAAAACTATTATTGTAGAATGTTCGTGTCATCTTGTTAGGCTATACCCAATATAGGGAAATACACAGGTGAGGAGAAGTGTATTACCAGAGGAAAGACCTAAACCAATGTTTCATCGCCCTTTAACTCTTTCAGTACATGTCCATTTATGTGACAGGCCAGTGAGACTGTGTCCTCACTACGATGCCCATTGTATCACGAACCAGTGAATACTAGCCCATCACTATGACACAAAATGAACTTTTTAAGCTGTTGCAAGATGTTCTGTCCTAGGAGATCTCAGATGTAACCTCACACTTTTTTAGTGTACATATGATTAAAATGCTTTAAATGCAAATGAGTAAATTTGCCATTGAACTCAGTGCTTTTTCAGTATTGCTCTTCGATTATAAATGTACCACAAAGAAAAGGATCTGTCCAGAAGTGTATTGCACTTCTCTGGCGATCAAGCACAAAAGTGCATGTTTTGTTGCTGTCAACTCCTCTTCATGTGATTATGGCGAATGAAGCAAGGGACGCACCCTGTGGAATATACACTATGTGTGAGTCGCAAGTCAGCGATAAAGGAAGTGACGGTGAATGACGTAAAGGTGCGCGCAAAGTACTGATAAAAGAGACATTTGGGATAGGCTGTCGAGCTTGTGAGAAAGACACGAGTATTACAAGTAAAATAATGAACCAAGTATAGGTGTGAGGTTCTTAAAATTTGCAACATGATAGATCAAAGTTGTGCAGTTGGTACTAGTTCTGTGTATTAAAAATTGGCGCCGAAATAAGAATTTACAAGTTAAAACGACTGTGGGTTTCTTCTTTAATTTCATAGTCATCCCACAAAAGTCGCCATGAAATGAGCGACAACATCAATCAGGGCTATCCACCATATTCCACGTAAAACAGAATACATTATGGACATGCTCTGGAAATCATCTCTTAACACATTTTTAATTCAAAGACTATGGGATTCAGTGTTCAGGAATAACTACTGCACGTCGCGGATTCTCTCACTATTTCCTTTTGCAGTCAGAGTAGGTCAAAGAAAAATAAAATTGTTGCTGGGGTAAAAAAGTAGAAAAGAATATGTACAGAGCTTAAACATTAAAGATTGTTCTTATGCTGCAGAGTAAACGTTCAGTAGAGATGCAGTTCATTAACTATACATAAATTGCAGTAACAGTTAAACATCACAGAACTGCGGTCGTAGCTTGTGTATTTTTTTCATTACTTTACTTGTCCCGTAATATTTGTATCTTTCTTGCACCCTCAACATTCAGTGGGAAATTGTAATTTTATCAACATGTAGTTTGTATACACACTGATGTCATCCGTCGTCGCTCCCTTCGCTGCTACATTTCACTATGAGACGAAACACCCTTTATGTTGTGTACATAGTTCATGTAGTCAGCGCGTACACAACTTTCCCACTAGAGCGCGCCCCGCTAAACAAAAAGGGCAGGCGTAGCACTCGTCCGTCTCTGCAATACGAGATGGCGCTGCCTTAGAGACGGACCAAATTCTGCTTCCGCTGATCCGCATATTAATATGTAACGCAGCCAATGAGATTCCTGCTAACGTAGAACCTTTTCTCCTAGTGGATCACACTCGTGCAGTGATACCTGAACGCGTGAGGTATTATAACGAGTGTACAGACTGCCGATTAGTCAGTCTGCATTTGTCTGCATTAGTCTGTACCAATCTATAGTCAAGTTTCAGTCTGAGCCTAATAAGATTACCATATTCCTGTACATTGCCATGAAGATAAATGAATAGACACTTTGTCAAATGTCAGAGATATGTGAGAATAAGATTAACGTACCAAGAGCAAAGGAACTTCAAACTGTAAACAACATCCAGAATCAAGTTACGTAATGTCTATGCTTTTTATTATTTTAATAAATGTGTGTGAAAATGAACCAAGTTCTGTTTAAAGTTGGTCACCGTCAATCTGCTACTCTAAGCATGCAAGTGGCATATCTATCATCTGACCTAAGGGCAGAAGATAAACACGCCACGATAAGACCACGAGACATATTGCTGACACACGCCTACTTTGTTAGAGCGACAAGTCAAATAATCTGATGGTGTGTGTACCGAAGGTCTTACAGTACGCACACCACACTTTTTAAGCAGTTCAGTATTACAAACCTGTACTGACTAAAGAAATATATAAAGATATCATTACTTAAAATACCGACGGTGGTGATGAAGCGATTAGCACAGTTGACTTGCATTCGGGAGGAGGAAGGTTCAAAGCCCCGTCGGGTCATCCAGACTTAGGTTTCCCGTGATTTCCCTAAACCACTCCAGGCAGATACCGACACCGTTCCTTTCAACGGGAAAAACAGCCGATTTCCTTCCCTAATCTGATACTGTGCTCCGCCTCCAATGACCTCGCTGTCGAAGGGATGTTAAACTCCAATCTTCCTTCCTTTCACTGAAATTATTAATTGCGTCCACATTTCTGTTAATGTTTCTTTTGTGTATAGATTTCCTCTTGATAATCAAATGACGTCATGAAATTGTACCTACAATAGATCGTACTGACATATTTATTTCATTTTGTTTCATATACCAGTAACAATGCGAAGAATAGTGAACCACTCATTCACCACTTAATATGGGTAAGCATCTTTGTCTCTGATGAGAACTTTTGGATGTTCCTTTTCAGAACGGAGATGTAACTTGTACTCACCTATTTTACGTAAAATTAGTCCTGTATTTTACGTAAAAAGCAATAATGTACAATAATTTATAAGTTAAAACGTAACAATGAATAGAAATACAAACTTGTAACTTAGTCCAAAAGAAAGACGGGGAATATGTCCTCAGTTTCGTCGCTTCCAGCCTCGGTGTCATGCGTCCGTTCGCTGATGCATTATTTACCAGTACACCGTAGCTCGCTCGCACGGACGATGCCGTACCCCGTGAGGCCAGGTCGCGTGGCTACCCCCGTTGCTGAATAGGGCACTCTTCTACAGTAATCGTGAGGGCATTCTGCGCCCTACACTACGTTGTTAAAGAGATTAAACTTGGGTTACATGTTAGAAATTCTGCACCAGGTTTAGCATCACACGTGTAAAATACACTCCTGGAAATTGAATTAAGAACACCGTGAATTCATTGTCCCAGGAAGGGGAAACTTTATTGACACATTCCTGGGGTCAGATACATCACATGATCACACTGACAGAACCACCGGCACATAGACACAGGCAACAGAGCATGCACAATGTCGGCACTAGTACACTGTATATCCACCTTTCGCAGCAATGCAGGCTGCTATTCTCCCATGGAGACGATCGTAGAGATGCTGGATGTAGTCCTGTGGAACGGCTTGCCATGCCATTTCCACCTGGCGCCTCAGTTGGACCAGCGTTCGTGCTGGACGTGCAGACCGCGTGAGACGACGCTTCATCCAGTCCCAAACATGCTCAATGGGGGACAGATCCGGAGATCTTGCTGGCCAGGGTAGTTGACTTACACCTTCTAGAGCACGTTGGGTGGCACGGGATACATGCGGACGTGCATTGTCCTGTTGGAACAGCAAGTTCCCTTGCCGGTCTAGGAATGGTAGAACCATGGGTTCGATGACGGTTTGGATGTGCCGTGCACTATTCAGTGTCCCCTCGACGATCACCAGTGGTGTACGGCCAGTGTAGGAGATCGCTCCCCACACCATGATGCCGGGTGTTGGCCCTGTGTGCCTCGGTCGTATGCAGTCCTGATTGTGGCGCTCACCTGCACGGCGCCAAACACGCATACGACCATCATTGGCACCAAGGCAGAAGCGACTCTCATCGCTGAAGACGACACGTCTCCATTCGTCCCTCCATTCGCGCCTGTCGCGACACCACTGGAGGCGGGCTGCACGATGTTGGGGCGTGAGCGGAAGACGGCCTAACGGTGTGCGGGACCGTAGCCCAGCTTCATGGAGACGGTTGCGAATGGTCCTCGCCGATACCCCAGGAGCAACAGTGTCCCTAATTTGCTGGGAAGTGGCGGTGCGGTCCCCTACGGCACTGCGTAGGATCCTACGGTCTTGGCGTGCATCCGTGCGTCGCTGCGGTCCGGTCCCAGGTCGACGGGCACGTGCACCTTCCGCCGACCACTGGCGACAACATCGATGTACTGTGGAGACCTCACGCCCCACGTGTTGAGCAATTCGGCGGTACGTCCACCCGGCCTCCCGCATGCCCACTATACGCCCTCGCTCAAAGTCCGTCAACTGCACATACGGTTCACGTCCACGCTGTCGCGGCATGCTACCAGTGTTAAAGACTGCGATGGAGCTCCGTATGCCACGGCAAACTGGCTGACACTGACGGCGGCGGTGCACAAATGCTGCGCAGCTAGCGCCATTCGACGGCCAACACCGCGGTTCCTGGTGTGTCCGCTGTGCCGTGCGTGTGATCATTGCTTGTACAGCCCTCTCGCAGTGTCCGGAGCAAGTATGGTGGGTCTGACACACCGGTGTCAATGTGTTCTTTTTTCCATTTGCAGGAGTGTACTTCCATATGAGATCAGTATATTTTGTTAGAACGAAAGGAACTATTTCTTGCCAAATTAGTAAAGCTGAAATGCATTGAAATAAATGTATGTTCCACATCTCTTCCTAAACCGCTGGACAGATTTCAGCAAAACTTGGCACACACATCACTTATTATGTGGGAAGAATCGCTGTAGGGGGTAAGAACCAACGTTATTCATCCACTACTTGAGAATGAGAGAACTTACTGACTTGCAACAAACTTTGCACGTAATTTCAAATCTTTACGAAACTTTTTCTCGCTGAAAACCCCTGCAAAACGACGAAAGGAAAAAAGTTTATCCCTTACTACATTTTCGCTGTTCATGCAGTAGAACTTCAGCGTCATGCGTAATGTTTTACTTTATTACTTATTTACTGCTAATTGAATTCCCAATACATTTTGTAGACACTATCTGATGTGTTGGTGAATGTGCCAACACCTTGTAGACAGAGGAGGCCGAAATGCACGCTATCTAACGCAGACGGGCGTGAATTTCTGGAACAGGATAAGTAGTGAATTCTAATAAGAAAAGTACGTAGCTCCTTTGGTACTTATCTTTTAATCCATCCTTTGTATACATCGTTCTTGATGAGACATCTGGAGATTGTGGCGATACAAGTGAGACTCTTTTGATACAAGCTATATAAGGCTAATGGCGCCTTGCTAGGTCGTAGACATTAACTTAGCTGAAGGCTATTCTAACTGTCTCTCGGCAAATGAGAGCAAAGGCGTCGTCCGTATAGTCGCTAGTAACGTCGTCGTACAACTGGGCGAGTTCTCGTACGTCTCTCGAGACCTGCCGTGTGATGGCGCTAGGTCTACGATCACACAGTGGCGACACGCGGGTTCGACATGTACTAATGGACCGCGGCCGATTTAAGCTACCACCTAGCAAGTGTGGTGTCTGGCAGTGACACCACACTATCCACATGTACTCTGTATGTACTTGCAAAATTACGTGATTGTACGACACACAGTTCAGGAGACATGTCATAATCGTTGAGTTGCGTGAAAAAGTAGATTATCTTAAAAGCGGAGCATTTGCAGTTGTTTTGTACACAAGAATTCGATTCCTTAGGGAATTACGGACGGGTCGTTACCAGTTGATTCAGATTCAGTGACTGGCTCGCACGTGGCTGCTACAACAGGAATCCACCCCAGGAGCCCCCACGGTCTCTTGATAATTACGTAGTTTGGAACTTAAACAGTGGCAACACTACTGTGGAGAAACTATGGAGTGGAATCTACTGTTGTCGCTGATAGCACACGTTGTTCACATACTTACCTTAACTCCGAGCAAATGGACTCGCCCGTCCCACGTCACCGGCGTGCGCACAATCGAAGAAAACACAGTAACTTGTGAGACAGTGGTCTAACGTAACGGTGTCGCTATGTTTTCGAAACAGGAAAAACTGAGTTGGGTCATGATTGAATGTGTCAGAAGTCGTAGAGCACGACAGTGTCATCAAGGTCTTCAAGAGGCGTGCTGGGAATTGGCATTGCCGTACAGAACAGTGGCACGTTTGGTAAAAGCCTTCAACGAAGATCGGCAAATTGCGGCAGACATGCATCGGGCAGGTCGTCCTGGCGTCTCTGAAGAAGAAATGCGTGCTGTTGCCGCGTTAGTGGACAATAATCGACGCCATACGGTTCGTGAGCTCGCCCAAGAATCTGGATTAGCGCATACGACTGTGCTTCGCAGGCTGAGGGAACGCATGGGCGTGCGCAAAATTGCATCACGATGTGTTCCGCATGAATTGACGGAAATGCAGAAATGGATGCATTACGACGCTGCTCAGACGCACTTGGAGAGCTATGAGCGCGAAGGAGAGGCTGGCTTTCTTACGCCGTATCGTAACACTGGATGAGACATGCGCCACGTCGTATTAGCCAAAACTGAAACGCCAATCCAACGAATGGCGTCATTATCGGTCGCCGCTAAAGTCAAAGTGCGTCAGAGCCCCAGTATGGTGAAAGTTATGGTGATTCTCGTGTACGACTGTGATTTTTGGAGCACCACCTGCGACCAGCTTTGCGAAAGAAGCAGCGACACTTTCTGCGCAACTCGCCCATCATTTTGCACGACAGTGCGCGGGCGCATACAGCGCAAGCTGTGACTACTTTGTAGGGTCGATGGGACTGAGAAGTACTGCCATCCACCATACTCCCAGGACTTAAGTCGTTGTGACTTTGATTTGATTCGCAAGATGAAGGAACCACTTCGTGGCATGCTTCAGAACTGTTCCAGAGATTCGACAGGCAGTAGGCAGCTCCATTCACACCATCAACAAAACAGGCTCTGCTACAGGTATACTACGCCTTCCACATCGCTGGCAACTGGTTCTACACAACGCTGGTGACTACTGTGAAGGACAGTAACAGCTGAAAACATGTAACTCTTTTGTATCGGTTGTGAGTAAATGGTTGCCACTATTTAAGTTCCAACCCTTCTACATACGTCTATATCTACGAACATACATACTCCGCAACCCACCGTAGTGCATGGTGGAGGGCATACTGTATCACTTTCCTGTTCCACACTCAGATAGAGCAAGAGAAAAACGACTATCTATATGCCTCCGTATGAGCCCTAATTTCTTGTGTCTTATCTTCGTGGTCCCTAAGCAAAATGTATGCTGGCGGCAGTAGGGTCGATTTGCGGTGAGCTTCAATTGCAGGTTCTCCAAATTTTCTAAACAAAGTTCGCCAAAAGGAACGTCCCCTTCGCTCCAGTGATTCCCATCTGAGTTCCCGAACCATGGCTGTAACACTCGCGTGTTGTTCAAACTCCAGTAGGAAATCTAGCAGCCCGCCTCTAAATTGCTTCGATGTCTTCGTTTAATCCGACCTGATGCAGAACCCAAAAAGTCGAGCAGTACTATATTTTCGCTTTTCATGCAGACTTTTAGTTTATCACGTCTTCACTGTTAACTTTATTCGTAACACATTTTGCAGACAATATTCCGATGTGCCACTGAATGTACCAACAAAATTATATCGTTGTACGACATAGTTGAAGAGGTATGACGTCATAAACGCAGAGATGCGTGGAAAACTGACGCATCATGCATGACGTTTAAATGTATTACTTCTTTACTACTAACTGTGGTTGCAACATGTTGAATCCTGCCAAGTCGTCGAATATGGGGTATCCAGGAAACCTGATTTCTCGGATCGCTAGACAACAGTTCAAGCAAATCGTATTAATGAGTTTTATTACGAAATGATCAATGACAGTACTTAACTTGGACAATAAGACAGAAGTGTCGCAAGTTAAGGGCGGCCTACGAAATAAACGAGTTGCTTCAGTATAGACAATGCTATATAGCACTAGCGAAATGACTAGTCTCGATCGTCCGCAGCTCGTGGTCGTGCGGTAACGTTCTCGCTTCCCACGCCCGCGTTCCCGGGTTCGATTCCCGGCGGGGTCAGGGATTTTCTCTGCCTCGTGATGACTGGGTGTTGTGTGATGTCCTTAAGTTAGTTAGGTTTAAGTAGTTCTAAGTTCTAGGGGACTGATGACCATAGATGTTAAGTCCCATAGTGATCAGAGCCCTTTTTTTTTTACTAGTCTTGAAGCTGCTGCAGTACTCGCTTATGTCCTCTTTGAATAGAGGCCGCTGCTGTCGCGTTGTCGTTCTGGAGAGGGCTCGGTCAGCGTGTAATTGGCTGACGTCTTCTTCACAGCCCTCTCTATTCTCTCGTTCCCGACTGGCGTGGGCGCTTGACTTTACGCCGTAACACAACACACTTCACAGAAAGCATACATGTATGTTGCTGGGTGTACCTATACAAAATTATCATTGTACGACACACAGTTTAGGAAATATGTCGTCAAATACTGAGATGCGTGAAAAATTGTCGCTTCATGCATCACGCATCACGTTTTGATTTATTACTTCGTTTCTATTAACGCTATTCGCAATACATTTCGCACTGGAAGTACCTGAAAAATTATATCGTTGTATGACATATAGTTAAGGAGATGCGACGGCATTAAAAATGAGATATGTGAAAATGAAGCTGCAGGGTGAAATTCGCAAGAGATACAGGTGGAATATGTGTGCAAATACGAGTGAAATATGTTAAATATATGAAAAATACGTATGACGTGTGTATACACGGGCAAAGTCACGGGTAAAAAGCTCAGTCTCTACCACTGATACGACTTCAGTCAAATTTTAGTACATATAGCATATGAATTACAATATGGAAAGAAACACAGGGGTGGTGAAAAACAATGCGAAGGAGATGGATAGGGCAAGGGGAAGGAGGGGATGGATGGAGAGAGGAGGAGGATGTGATGGAGCTGGAAGGGGCTGGTGGAGATGGAAGAGAGGGAGGAAACAAATGGACGGAGGGGTGAGGAGCAGATGAACAGAGAGAGGAGGAGGGAGGAAAAAGACAGAGAGAGGGGAAGGAGAAAATGGATGGTGAGATGGGGAGGAGGAGACAGGGGGATGATGGAACGGAATTAGAGGGGGGAGGGAAACGTGGGAAAGGGGAAGCAAGAGATGGACAGAGAAAGGATTATATGGGCAGAGAGACAATGAACAGTGGGAGAAGAAGAAGATGATGGAAAGAGAGAGGAAATGGACAGGGTGAGTGTGAAGAGGAGATGGATTAAAAGAGAGGAGGGAGGAGAAGATGTAATTAGGGGGGGGGAGGTGGATGGAATAAATGGACAGAGAGGAGAGGAGCAGATAGACGGAGCATGAGGAGAGGAGTAGATGGGCTCAGCGAGATGTAGGAGTAAATACACAGAACGAGAGGGGCAGGTATAGAGGGAAAAAAAAAATGGTTCAAATGGCTCTGAGCACTATGCGACTTAACTTCGGAGGTCATCAGTCGTCTAGAACTTAGAACTAATTAAACCTAACTAACCTAAGCACATCACACACATCCATGCCCGAGGCAGGATTCGAACCTGCGACCGTAGCGGTCGCTCGGCTCCAGACTGTAGCGCCTAGAACCACACGGCCACTCCGGCCGGCAGAGGGAAAAAGACAGAGGGAAGGAGGAGGTAGACGAATAGAAGACTGGGATAAATACACATGCGGGCAACAGCAGGTACTCAGGTTCGTTTTCTATTTCCTTGGCTTTATCCCGTATCACCACAGGGTCGGCGTTTTACGATGGCTGGATCCCATTTACAGCTAAAAAAATGCATCCATTGGAATTTCTTAGATCATTACGGGTAGTGGAAAACAAACGACTGTAGTAGTTGATGTGTGTGTGAGACTGGTAACATACCAACAGATTTTCAGAAAAATATCATCCATACCATTCTGGAGATAACAAAGACAAATAAGCACGAGAGCTAAAGCAGAATGAGCTTAACTGCTCATGTATCCAAGTTAGTGACAATAACGCACAGAAGAATGGAGAAGAATATTGAAGATCTGTTACATGACGATCAGTTTGACGTTAGGAAGGAGGAAGGCTCGACAGAGGCAGTCTTGACGTTGAGCTTGACAATGGAAGCAAAACTGAAGAAAAATCGAGACACTTTCATACGATTTTTCAACAACGTAAGATGTTACTACATGATTGGAATTTTGAGAAAAATTGTGGGGAGCTACAAGGAAAGAAGGGTAATATACGATATGTACAAGAGCCAAGAGAGCCCATTAAAATTGGAAGACCAAGAATGAAGTGCTCGAACTAAAAGCGGGGTATGACAGGCTTTTAGTCTTTCCTCTCTTCTGTTTAATCTATACATAGAAGAAGCAAAGATGGAAATAAAAGAAGGTTTCAAAAGTGGGGTTAAAATTCAGGTGAAAAGATTCGCTGATGACATTGCTATCCGAAGTGACTACGATGAACAGTCTATTGAATGGAATGAACAGACTATTGTGTACAGAGAAACAATGCGAAGTAGCAGAAATGAGAATAGCGAAAAACTTAACATCAAATTTGGCGATCATAAAGTAGACGATGTTAAGGAGTTGTACGACCTTGGGAGCAAAATAACCCATGACGGACAAAACAAGGAGGAAAGGAGGACATAAATAGTAGACTAGCACACCAAAGAGGGCATTTCCGACCAAAATAAATCTACTAGTATCAAACATTAGCCTTGATTTTACGGAGAAATTTCTGAGAATGTGCGTGCAGAAAAGAGCACTGAATGGTAGCGAATCATGGACTGTAGGAAAGCGGGAGCAGAAGAAAATCGAAGCGTATGAGAGGTGGTGCTACAGAATAAAATTGATAATTAGATTGACTGATAAGGTAAGGAATGAGGAGGTACTCCTCAGGGTCGGCGAAGAACGGCTCGTATGGAAGAAGGGGCAGGATGATGGAACATGTGTTAGGACATCAGAGAATAACTTCCATGGTTCTAGAGGGAACTGTGGACGTTAAACACTGTAGAGGAAGACAGAAATTGTTGTCCATCCAACAAATAAATTTCGAAGTAGGGTGCATCTGCCACCCTGAGATGATGAAGTTTGGCAGAGGTGAGGAATTCGTAACTGGTCACGTCATTTAGAAAGAAAGAAAGAAAAAAGCTACGTTTCTGAAAATCACCTTCAGAAAAAATTCCTAACTTTTGAATTTGTTTTAAATGTTAGCAAATCCATCTTTTCAGAAATGGTTTCCTTGCTATTGTTACCAGCAGTAGAAGTACGAAACTGGAATTTTGTTGCAATAATGAAACGTCTGTTGTTTGAAATTGATAAACGATATTTTATTCAAAATAATCTCTGTTGCTATTTAAACATTTCTGCCACACCTTCTGCAGGCTATGAATATCACGCGAAAAAATCAGTTCTTCTTTTGAAGCCAACCAGTCAGAGAGACATTTTTGTTCATTTTCATATACGAACTGTAGCGCTGTTCAGCGAGAGCGTGCCGCAGGGATGCAAGTAGATGATAATCGGGCGGAGACAAGTCTGAAGAATAAGCCGCGTGTCAAGGTATTTCGCTACTGAACGCCTCGATCGTTGCCCTGTCCCGTTTTGCTGTGTATGACTGGGCATTATCATGGAGCATTATGACTTTGTGTTACCTATCTCCATATTCCGGTCGTTTTTCACGTAATGCTCGATTTAAATCGACCTTTTGCCGTTGGTGGCGATCAGCGTTAACGGTTTCACAAAGTTTCAACACCTCATAGTAGATGACACTCTTCTGATCCCTACAACACAGAGCATTTTTTCCTTCCCAAAGCGATTTGGTCTTGCAGTGGATGTCGATGGTTTGGCTGGATTCACCCATGTCTTACGACGCTTAGGATCGTCAAAATATATCCAATTTTCGTCACCTGTTTCTATTCGATGGAGAAACGATTTCCTTTTGTATCCGACGAGCAGAATTTCACATGTGCTCTTTCGATTTGCTTGCTGTCTTTCATTCAGTTCATGTGCAACCCATTTTCCCTCTTTCTGCACCTTTCCCATAGGTTTCACGCAAAGAGCAACGGCTCTTTGCGTCACATCCAATAACGCCTGCAATTCATTGTCTTCGAACTTTTTCGGTGGTTTCCCGCGCTCGTCATTTTTCACGTCAAAATCATCACTTTTGAATTTTTTTGAACCACCTGAAACACTGGTAGCGGTCAGAGCACATTCGTCGAAAGCTTCGACAAGCGTTCGATGAGATTCTGCAACAGTTTTCTTCAAATGATAACAGAAAACCAATGCTGTCTGGAAATCGTAGTTCGTAGGCCCAAAACTCGACATGTTTACCGGTTTGTAACAGATACCGATGTATGGAACTTCGGTTACTGTGTGTTGACATTCGTCGCCAGCCGTTACAGGAAGAAGATGGCGCTGCAGAAGCGGTCTCACGGGCCCTACACTGACGGCTAGCACCTTCTATAGGGAAATTCCGGTTTCATACTTCTACGTCTGGTAATCTACATTTTATGTTCTTTAGGCTTCGACAGTCATCAGTTTTTCTGCTGCCAAAATTACACAGTGCATCTCTTACGTTTTATGGCTCCTGTCCTAATCTAATTATCACAGCACCGCCTACTTTAATTCGACGATATCCCATTAAAATTTCCTTACTTTATTGATGTTCATCGTATATCCCACTATAAACACCGTTCAACTGGTATTCCATGCCCTTTGCTGCCTCTGACAGAATTACAGAGTCGGCAAAGCTCCTTCTCCCTGAACACTGATACCTTCTCCAAATTTTTCTTTTGTTTTGTTTTCTGCTTGCTAGGTGTACAGATTGAATACCATGGGGAATACACTGCGGCCCTCTCTCGTTTCCTTCTCAATTACTGCTTACCTTTCGTGCCCGTCGACTCTTATAACTTGTTTCTGTAAAAATTTAAAGTAACCTTTCGCTCCCTGTGTTTTACTCATGCCGTTCCTGATTTCAGAGTTTCAAAAGTTTTGTCTGCGTCTACAAACACCGTAAATGTAGGTTTAAAACGAGCTCCACGTCCAAGACTTGAAGTCCCATGGGATGGTGCTCGGGAGTCTTGTCATCTTCTGCCTTGCAACGCCTTGTAGATACAGTATGGAGGTGGTCTGCAGACTGCACTCCAGCCGTTTTGCCGACTTCCCAGGCTACGAAGGCGCGAATCCTCATTCAAATACCAGAATGAGATTTTCACTCTGCAGCGGAGTGTGCGCTGATATGAAACTTCCTGGCAGATTAAAACTGTGTGCCCGACCGAGACTCGAACTCGGGTCGGGCACACAGTTTTAATCTGCCAGGAAGTCTCATTCAAATAGCTTCTCAGCTAGCATCACGAGATTTAATGCACCCAATACCAATCCTCTCACCAATGAGAAATCCTTTACAGTACCTGGAATCGAAACAAAGTTCTCCGCGTTACAAACATCTCCTTTGCCCACCCAGCTACGAGGGCGGACATAAACGTAGGTTCGCCTTTCTTAACCTGCCTTCTAAAATAAGTTGGAGGGTCAGTATTGCCTCACATGTTGCTACATTTCTCCGGAATCCAAACTTATCTTACCAGTTTCTCCATTCTTCCTTAATTAATTCATGTCAGTATTCTGCAACAATGACAATGAATGAAACAGTGACCGGCCGGAGTGGCCGAGCGGTTCTAGGCGCTTCAGTCTGGAACCATGCGACCGCTACGGTCGCAGGTTCAAATCCTGCCTCGGGCATGGATGTGTGTGATGTCCTTAGGTTAGTTAGGTTTAATTAGTTCAAGTTCTAGGCGACTGATGACCTCAGAAGTTAAGTCGCATAGTGCTCAGAGCGATTTGAACCATTTTATGAATGAAACAGTGAATAGTTCGGTAATATTTAAACCAGTGAGCAGCCTTTTTTTTTATTGAAGCTGGAATTGTTTCATTCTTCTTGAAATGGGTCGGTGTCTCGCCTGTCTCATGAATCAACCACATCAGGTAGGATAGTTGCGCCATGGCTGGTTCAACCAAGGATATCAATAGCTCTAAGGGATTCTGGTCTACTACAGGGCCTTGTTTCGATTTACGTCTTTCAATGACCTGTCGGATTATTCTGTCAGTATCAAATCTGCCACCTCATCTATTTCTTCTCATTCCATAATACTGCTTCGAAAACATATTCCTTCTAAGATATAGCTCCTCTATATATTTCTTTCAGGTTTCAACTGTCCCTTCTTCTCGTAGTAATTGCTTCCAACTGAGCAATTGATATTCATACTGCTACTTCTGTTACACCAAAAGTCTCTTTAATTATGCTACGGCGGTATCTTTCTTTCCCCTAGTTCTACATCGATCTACAGCCACACATTTGTCCAAAAGTGCTACGTAGCTTTAATGTTTGCTCTTTTGACTACATGCAGAGTCGCCTGTGTTATGACTTTATTATTGTGCTAAAACATTACGTTGGTTAAATTATTGTTCCAAACATAATGCTGTATGTCAGTTTCAAACATGAACGTACATTGAAGAGCCAAAGATACTGGCACGCCTGCCTAATATCGTGTAGGACCTCTGCGAGCACGCAGAAGTGCCGCAACACGACGTGGCATGGACTCCACTAATGTCTAAATTGGTGCTACAGCGAACTGACACCATAAATCCTGCAGGGTTGTCCATAAATCCTTAAGCGTACGAGGGGGTGGAGATCTCTTCTGAACAGCACGTTGCAAGGCATCCCACATATGCACAATAATGTTCATATCTGGGGAGTCTGGTGGCCATCTGAAGTCTTTAAGCTCAGAAGAGTGTTTCTGAAGCCACTCTCTAGCAATTCTGGACGTATGGGGTGTCACATTGTCCTGCTGGAATTTCCCAAGTCCGTCGGAATGCACAATGGATATAAATGGATGCAGTTGATCAGACAGGATGCTTACGTACGAGTCACCTGTCTGAGTCGTATATAGACGAGTCGGGGGTCCCATATCACACCAACTGCACACGTCCCACACCATTACATAGCCTCCAACAGCTTGAACAATCCCCTCCAGACGTGCAGGGTTCATGGATTGAGGTGGTTCTCTCTGTAAACGTACACGTCCATCCACTCGATACAATCTGAAACTAGTCCGACCAGGCAACATGTTTCCAGTCACCAGGAGTTAAATGTCGGCGTTGAAGAGCCCAGCGAGGCTTAAAGCTTTGTGTCTTGCAGTCATCAAAGATACACGATTTGGCCTTCGGCTCCGAAAGGCCATATCGATGATGTTTCGTTGAATGGTTCCCACACGGACACTTGTACGAGGGCAGTTCAATAAGTAATGCAACACATTTTTTTTCTCGGCCAATTTTGGTTGAAAAAACCGGAAATTTCTTATGGAATATTTTCAAACATTCCCGCTTCGTCTCGTATAGTTTCATTGACTTCCGACAGGTGGCAGCGCTGTACGGAGCTGTTAAAATGGCGTCTGTAACGGATGTGCGTTGCAAACAACGGGCAGTGATCGAGTTTCTTTTGGCGGAAAACCAGGGCATCTCAGATATTCATAGGCGCTTGCAGAATGTCTACGGTGATCTGGCAGTGGACAAAAGCACGGTGAGTCGTTGGGCAAAGCATGTGTCATCATCGCCGCAAGGTCAAGCAAGACTGTCTGATCTCCCGTGTGCGGGCCGGCCGTGCACAGCTGTGACTCCTGCAATGGCGGAGCGTGCGAACACACTCGTTCGAGATGATCGACGGACCACCATCAAACAACTCAGTGCTCAACTTGACATATCTGTTGGTAGTGCTGTCACAATTGTTCACCAGTTGGGATATTCAAAGGTTTGTTCCCGCTGGGTCCCTCGTTGTCTAACCGAACACCATAAAGAGCAAAGGAGAACCATCTGTGCGGAATTGCTTGCTCGTCATGTGGCTGAGGGTGACAATTTCTTGTCAAAGATTGTTACAGGCGATGAAACATGGATTCATCACTTCGAACCTGAAACAAAACGGCAATCAATGGAGTGGCGCCACACCCACTCCCCTACCAAGAAAAAGTTTAAAGCCATACCCTCAGCCGGTAAAGTCATGGTTACAGTCTTCTGGGACGCTGAAGGGGTTATTCTGTTCGATGGCCTTCCCCATGGTCAAACGATCAACTCAGAAGTGTATTGTGCTACTCTTCAGAAATTGAAGAAACGACTTCAGCGTGTTCGTAGGCACAAAAATCAGAACGAACTTCTCCTTCTTCATGACAACGCAAGACCTCACACAAGTCTTCGCACCAGAGAGGAGCTCACAAAACTTCAGTGGACTGTTCTTCCTCATGCAACCTACAGCCCCGATCTCGCACCGTCGGATTTCCATATGTTTGGCCCAATGAAGGACGCAATCCGTGGGAGGCACTACGCGGATGATGAAGAAGTTATTGATGCAGTACGACGTTGGCTCCGACATCGACCAGTGGAATGGTACCGTGCAGGCATACAGGCCCTCATTTCAAGGTAGCGTAAGGCCGTAGCATTGAATGGAGATTACGTTGAAAAATAGTGTTGTGTAGCTAAAAGATTGGGGAATAACCTGGTGTATTTCAATGCTGAATAAAACAACCCCTGTTTCAGAAAAAAAATGTGTTGCATTACTTATTGAACTGCCCTCGTAGATGGCTCAGCGTTGAAATCTGCAGCAATTTGCGGAAGGGTTACACTTCTATCACGTTGAACGATTCTCTTCAGTCGTCGTTGGTCCCGTTCTTGGAGGATCTTTTTATGGCCGCAATGACGTCGGAGATCTGATGTTATGTCGGATTCCTGATATTCATGGTACACTCGTGAAATGGTCACTCGGCAAAGTTCCCACTTCTTCCCGACCTCGGAGATGATGTTTCCCATCGCTCGTGCGCCGCTATAACAACAAATTCAGATTCACTTAAATCTTGATAACCTGGCATTATAACAGCAGTAACCGACCTAACAACTACGCCAGACACTTGTTCTCTTATGAGTATATAGGCGTTGCCCATCGGAGCGCTCTATGCTGCCTGTTTACATATCTCTGTATTTGGATACGCATGCCTATACTACTTTCTTTGGCACTTCAGTGAATAATCCAGTCGGTCAACTGTGTCTACCTCGTATTACTGATCCTATGAAGTCGTTTAATTCTTAGTACTATAGTGCCAATTAGATTCTCGGTCGTCGGTGCTCCGGCGAACATCCTCTGCCTCCTGTTACTGGGTTCGGTCAACGATTTTAATAGATACGAAACAGAATTCCAACCGCTTTATTTAAACGGTAAACTGTTCCTCTGAATCATGCTGGTTGTTCTTCATACTTTGGAGTATTCAGAGCCCACCTCTGACCTCTATGGCGTCTGGAGCTCCTCACTCTAGAAAAGTACAATTCACATTGATACCAGTACTTCGCTGGCGATTCACTTTCGCCATAGAGGTACGCTATCGGTTCACTGCTTCGTCAGTCAAGTAATGTCACTCCCCTTCGCCAGATGTCATTCGCACATTTTTTCCAACTCGAATAACCCTCTTTAAACAACATTACATCACTGATAGTAGTGATGTAGTCTTCGTTACGTAGGGGAAGAAAGCAAGTCCTATTGTCAGATTCTTTAAAGAATGAAATGATTCAGAATCATTGAATACGTAGCTGCTACAGGAGGTCTTTCGCCAACTGTAGACATGGCCTGCGCACCGCTCCGTATCACCAGCTCGCTTCGTGAGCGCCGCCATTTCCAGTCGTCATGTTTGCAGTCAGCATGTGGCTGAGGTATCCCGACTCTTCCCAGAGCGAGAATATTACGAGGGATACCTCGTAAAAAGTTGTTGTTGTGTTCGTCAGTTAGAAGACTGGTTTGATGCAGGTCTCTAAGCTAGTCTATCCTGTGAAAGCATTTTCATCCCTGCATAACTACCGCAACCTACATCCATTCGAACAAGTTTATTT
The DNA here is from genome assembly GCF_023898315.1 of Schistocerca nitens. Lineage (NCBI taxonomy): Eukaryota > Metazoa > Arthropoda > Insecta > Orthoptera > Acrididae > Schistocerca > Schistocerca nitens. The sequence goes on from NC_064619.1 coordinate 591,585,789, forward strand.
GTATTCAAGCTTTGATCTTGCTGTATAATTTTAATCTCCTTTCTCAAATATCCCTCCACTACCAAACTGACGATTCTTGATGCCTCATAGTATGTCCTCTAATCCGAGCTGTTGCTTTAGTCAAGTTCTGCTACTAGATTCTTTTTTTTCTGCAGTTCGATTCAGTATCTCATTATTTATTCTATCTATACTTCCAGTCTTCAACATTCTTCTGTAAGACCACGTTTCAAAATCTCCTCGTCTCTTCTTGCCTGAACTGTTTACTGGATGTGTTTCAGTTGCTGATAAGGGTATACTCCAAAACCCGTCGAAAAGATTACCATACATTTAAATCTGTATTTGATCTTACCAAACTTCTCTTTTCCTGAAATGCTTTTCTTGCTATTGCCAGTAACTTATTTCGTGCCTTCTTTACTTCTGTCATCATCATCTTGCCGCCCAAATAGCAAAACTCGTCTGCTGCTTTGAGTGCCTCATTTCATAGGACGCCTAATTTGTTTCGAGCACATCGCGTTATCCGTGTTTTATTCTTGTTGATGTTCATCTTACGAGTATAACCGCTTTTGAAGACACTGTCCATTCCAAAAGCTCCTGGCAATGAAAACTTCGTGTCGGACGGGGACTCGAACCTGTAACCTTCTTCTTTCGTAGGCAAGTGCTCCGCCGAATATCTTTCTTCTCATCGGCTTCTTCTGCCTTGCTAGACTTTTCATTTTTTTCCATATAGAAGTACATCCGTCATTCCACATGGATAGGTTGATCACCAGTGTCGATGGGAGTTCTTCCCGACTTGTTTTGAGCTTATTATAATTAAAGGAATCGTCTCTTAAAACGAAACAGACCAACACTTACATATCTTAATAAGTTGAATTCTTGAATTATCATAGAACTCCTGTTGCTGTTTGACCTTCCGGTGGGGGCATGGCAGCACGGAGTGCTGACACGTTGATGTAAATGTGATAAGTGGTAGTGAGGGTGTTTGAATCATCTAGGGACATACAATACCTGCATGCGGCTATACTGTCAACACAATCCATGCGCCAGATGTTTTTTTTTCTTCCTCGTAACAGTCACCAGTCAAGGTCGAACGCGAGTACTCTACTTTGGCAGCACTCCGTGCTGCATGCTCCCGCTCATGTACGTAAATTTGCCCTTCGAATATTGGTGAGGGGTTATTGTTTTGTGAGAAGCTTTGGCTCTCACTGTTTTTTATTGTTGTACAACATTTTTACCTTGAAATATTTAATAGAAGTATGTATGTAGATCAGGGCTTCACAACATACGTGCTGGCGGAGCAAGCTGTGAGCAGCAAGGCGCGAGCACGGAGCAGCGCGAGCACGCTACCCCCAATATCGGACCAGAGCGGAGAGTGGGGAGAGTCACGTGGGGCACACAACAGCTGCCGCCAGTCAATGTAAATCCGCGGCCACCTGCAGGGATATCACTCACAAATTATTACTGCGACAAATGAAACAAATGAAGGAGAATGTACACGTGCCACATAATTTTATTAGCTTAGTGTATGCCTCTACATTCGCATTAATTTGTGAACTGTTACACAATAAAAGGTGTCACTGAAGTGTGGGATTCTCAGTTATCTTGTACTTTTTGCCCTTTACAATTGCGTCTATGTTCGGAGTAATTGTTCTTGTGCATTTTAGGCGCAGCGTGCAGTTTAAATTTCGATCAGACAACGCGTTTCTCAGGCGCGTCTTGTTACATTTCATTGCAGAGAACAGTTGTTCACAAACATACGTGGAACCGAACATTGATATTATTGTAGCCGCCAGTTTGTGCAAACGAGGAAATCTATCCTGAGGGAAGTGTCTGTAGAATTCCAAAATGTTTTTCTCGTTCTGAAATTTGTCTCTGTATTCTCTGTCCCACTGCAGGTCAATAATTTCTTGCTGCAGCTCAGGACGAATCTCTTAAATATTCGCTGAATATGGACAGAACAGATCAAAATCACTGTCTAGTGCTGTCAGATCTTGAAAGCGCTGATCAACTAAACTATGTGAATAACGTTCACAATCTTTGTGAACATCTTGCATGGATGATAATTTAGGAAAATGAGCTAGGTTTCCTGTTTACAGCTGACTCACCCAACGTGTCAATTTCATTTTAAAATCTCGTATTCGATCTATGAAATGAGTAATTAGCAGATCTTTACCTTGTAGTAAAATGTTCAAAGCATTCAGATGGCTAGTTAAATCTGCAAAGAACGCGAGATCACATTCAAACGTGCGCGCGCATTTCCCCTCCCTCCCCTCCCAGCGACCTTGCACCTGCTCGCGAGCACATGCGTGAGCAGACGCGAGTACTCGCGCTCAAAACCGGCCAGTTGTTAAGCCCTGATGTAGATCAACGTTTTTCATGCAATCAACATACAATATGATGGGTTAGCTAATTAACCTATCCATATACTGTTACATTCATATCAGCAGTATAATTCAAATACGTATATTTACTACCTACCTGTCTCATGATGATTGCACCTACTATTTATATTTATCTATCTATGTCTATTAGTCTTCACCGTCGTATGTTGTATCTAGGGCAAAACGTGGCACTTCCGATGAAGAGATCAGACGATTTATTGAGCAGTTGGACGCTCACGAGAAGAGGCGGTTCAACACGGGACACAGAATAGTGAAGAAGACACAGGCGGCTCAGATAATGAGGACGAAAAAGAGTCGTCGAAGTACATGAGCATGACAGTGGTTCAGAGGTTTCTGAAGAGGAAGCAGATGAATTGGAGATTGATGATACTGGTTAGGATTTCTTTTTTTTGCATCGGAAAAGACAAGAAAACTATTTGGTATAGCAAACACCCAGTGTAAGCTGCTTCAAGACTACCAGCGAAGAATATCATAAAAATTTTTCCCAGCCCAAAGTGGATTGATGCATTTTTCAGATTTATAGGCCTTGAAATTATTGATACAATTGTAGACAGTACCGACGCTTTTACTGCGAACAAAAGGGACGAAGTAAAATACTCCAGAGATCGGGACTGTAAGGACACTACACGGTATGAGATTATGGGTATTTTTGGTCTTTTATTCCTAGTTGGATTGAAGCGTGGGAATCGTGGGAACTGCAGAGAGCAATGGAAAGATGATGAGATAGGTATGATGATCACAAGGGCGACATGCAGTTACAAGCGCTCGCTGTTCCTATTTCGATCAATGGGGTTTGATTATCTGTGTACGATAGTGGAGAGGAAAAAGACTGACAGGCTCGTAGCCGTCCGCAATATTTACGACAGGTTTTTGGCCAACTGTAGGAATAATTACATTTATGGTGAATTCACAACAACTGATGGGATGCTGTTCGCATTTAGAGGTAAATGTGGTTTTGTCCAAAATATGCTTAGAAATCCGACCAAATTTGGACAGAAATTTTGTGCAATATGTGACAGTAAAACTTGTTATACATCAAATTTCCAGACGTGTTGTAGAAAGCAGAGGCCAGACTCTACTGACGTATCAAAAAATCCTACGATGTAGTTCAAAGACTTTCTCAAGAAACTCAACGTTCCAACAGGAACATTACAATGGACAGCTACTACACTAGTGTGCCATTAGCTGATATACTTCTTGAAAAAGGACTGAATGTCACTGGTACCCTCGAAGCCAACAAAAGAGAAATCCCTCCTGAATTTATCTCAAAATAACTGGAGATCTGTTCATGTCTTCATGGATTTCAAGTATGATAAAACACTTGTTTCAGTCCGGACCAAGCGAAGGAAATGTGTACTCCTATCGACTATGCATGACCGCAGAGTCACCGATGAAATGACGGGTAAACCACTAATCAACACCGATTATAATTCCTCCAAGGGAGGTGTCGATACAGTCGATAAAATGTGCGTTGCTTACTCAGCAGCATGGCAAACAAGGAGATGGCCTTTAAGAATTATTTCAGTTTTTTCGGACCTGGCTCGCACGAATTCACAAGTGGCGTTTCTCGAAAATAACCTCGAATCCACGATACGCCGTCGCCACTTTCTCAGTGAATAAGCACTTGAACTTTTAGAGGCTCATTTGAAAATAAGGGCACGGATGTGCACACTTCCGAAAGATATCCGACTGTTTCTTGTAAAATACCGCGAGCCACACCAACCAATTGCAGTCCCACACGCTGCAAAAAGAAATGGACCATGTCATCTATGTGGAGGAAAACAGTGCGATCGTACAACTATCTTATGTAATTATTGTAAACAATTTGTTTGTAAGAAACACTCACGACATATTGCAACATGTAAATCTTGTGATACGTTTGAAAATCCTGCATTCAAGTGTTTTCTATTTATCTCGGTTATTAAGAGAGAAACTTACGAAACTACAAATTATGTTCAGTTACTGTACTCTTGTTCAATGTTGTTTATTCTGATTATGTTCTCATTGTAAGTAGCTACCTACTATTTTGCCTGTAAAATTCTGCTTATATTTTATTAAAGGTTTTTATTTGTAGTCTTGTGAAGTTGACTGTATTCAAAAGGAGTAGATTTTTTCTTTCAAAAGGTTGTGTCACCACCGATAGAGAAATATATTTTCGCTTTAGTTTCTTGCGTTTGATATTTTATAGTGTATTGAGTTTAGATTTCTAGTTTACATTTACAACAATACATCATATTGAAAGGCTGTAATGTGCTCAAGAACCAAATATATAATTCAGTTCGATATCGCGATTTGTTTCTAATGATTTTACCTACCTTTACATAGAAAACACGGCTGCTAGCTGATCGGAAAAGCCGATTTTCTGGAGACAGCAGTCGGTGCTGCAGGCCGCTCGTGCGAGTTTCACAGGCGCGCCCACGGGAAGGTTACGTCAGTGGACTCTCCCACTGACTAGACGTATATTGTAATGGAGCGAATTATAACACGGAACGTTAAGATCGCCCATTCACTGCTGAAATTTGTGGACCCTGGATAGGGGACCTGGGTGTGGGGAAGCGGATAGCGAAGCGGCGGGTTTGGTCATGACTTAGGGTGTGTATACTGTAATGCGGATTAAGTTATGAAAAGTAGGTTCAAAATGGTTCAAATGGCTCTGAGCACTATGGGACTCAACTGCTGAGGTCATTAGTCCCCTAGAACTTAGAACTAGTTAAACCTAACTAACCTAAGGACATCACAAACATCCATGCCCGAGGCAGGATTCGAACCTGCGACCGTAGCGGTCTTGCGGTTCCAGACTGCAGCGCCTTTAACCGCACGGCCACTTCGGCCGGCTATGAAAAGTAGGTTTTTATCTAGTTTGCAGGGCATCGTTGGATACCATTCTTCCAGGTGGGTCTTGAAGCATTCAAGATTGGGACGTGCTTGTTATAGGACAACAGTACACGAAGAGCCTAGCCTGCCGCGTGTAGCTGTAATGTTTGGCAGGTGGGAAAAACTCCAGTCTGGTTATAATAGACGTAATGTCGTAATTATGTTAGACTCCGCCCTAGCAGTAAGAGCCAGTTTCTTTCACATCCAGTTACAAATGATGTTTTTGTCTCGACACAAGGATCGATGTTCAATAGTACTTCACAAGCGTAGGCACTTTATTCGTGTCAGCCTCATAGCACGTGGCCTCTGCAAAGGTAGGAATTATTCGATGCAAGAACCCTGGAGAAACTGAATTCTAGGATCTTGGTTGTTAGGAGGTACGGAGTAAGAGCGATAAATTAAGTGCTGTACGTGAATGAGGTTTAGCTTCATAGCTCTGTCTCGCCCAATTGACTCAGGGCTTCATAGTAGATGTCAAAATATTCTGGTACAAAATTAACAGCGACGCCTGGAAGCAGTGGCAGATAGACTTCCTGGCGGAAAGATGTATAGTTAGTAAGGCTGTCGTAATTATTACTGATGATTTTGCACGCCCTTATTAGGACAATCGCAGTGTAGCTGAGTCCTGGATGTTAACTCGCAAGTCTCCGTAACTTTCTGGGTGTGGCTATGACATTGAAAGGTAATGTGAACACATTGTATTGCCAGGTGCACCACATGAGACCAGGACTTACAGTCCGATATCGTTAGCTGCAGCTACTCCTCTCGAGTGTATGGTGACGTCGCGTAAGACTGTAATGCTTGGCTAAGAAGACTTGGCGGCCAAGACAACATACTTTTTGCCGATATCGTTAGCTGCAGCTACTCCTCTCGAGTGTATGGTGACGTCGCGTAAGACTGTAATGCTTGGCTAAGAAGACTTGGCGGCCAAGACAACATACTTTTTGCCTAAGTAAGATGACTTCTACACTCATGCTCATCAATTAAAGATAATGATGATACATGGTGAAACAACGCTCTAGTGGCGGGTTGGGGGTTTAAATCGCCTCAGGGTATGACCACGCGCTGCATTTGACCTGCGGTCGTTCCACGGTGACGCTGGCAGCAGTCCACATACGCAGAGGGTTGTTGGTGCATGTCAGAGTACGGTGCAGCGAGTAAGTGTGCAGACATTTTCGGTCGTGCTAATGGTGACTGTGTTGAAAATGGCTCAAAGAATACATATTGATGACGCTATGAGGAGTAGATTCTACTAGAGCGACTGGAGGCTGGTCAAACACAGCAGATTGTAGGACGGGCCCTCCGTGTGCCCGTGTGCCACAAAGTGTGATCTCAAGATCATGGCAACGATTCCAGCAGACAGGAAACGTGTCCACGCGCTACAGTACGGGACGTCCACAGTGTACAACACCACAGGAAGACCGATATCTCACCATCAATGCATGCAGACGGCCACGGAGTACTGCAGGTAGCCTTGCTCGGGACCAAATCCCAGCCACTGGAAAAGTTGTCTCCAGACACACAGTCTACAGACGACTGAACCGACTGAACAGCCATGGTTTATTCGCCCGGAGACTTGCAATGTGCATTCCACTGGCCCCTGGTTACAGGAGAGCCTGTAAAGCCTGTTGTCAAGAACACAGTACATGCTCGTTGCAACAGTGGTCCCAGGTTATGTTCACGGACGAGTCCAGGTATAGTCTGAACAGTGATTCTCACCGTGTTTTCATCTGGCGTGAACCAGGAACTAGATACCAACCCCTTAATGTTCTTGAAAGCGACCTGTATGGAGGTCGTGGTTTGATGGTGTGGGGTGAGATTATGATTGGTGCACGTACACCCCTGCATGTCTTTGACAGAGGAACTGTAACAGGTCAGGGGTATCGGGACGTCATTTTTCACCAGTGTGTCCGCGTTTCCAAGGGTGCGTGGGTCCCACCTTTCTCCTTATGGATGATAACGCACGGCCCCACTGAGCTGACATCGTGGAGGAGTACCTTGAAACAGAAGATATCAGGCGAATAGAGTGGCCTGCCTGTTCTCCAGACCTAAACCCCACCGAGCCCGTCTGGGATGCTCTCGATCAACGTATCGCTGCACATCTTGAAATCCCTAGGACACTTCAGGAGCTCCGAAAGGCACTGGTGCAAGAATGGGAGACTATACCGCAGCAGCAGCTCGAACACCTGATCCAGAGTATGCCAACCCGTTGTGCGGCCTGTGTACATGTGAATGGTGATTATATCCCATATTGATGTCGGGCTACATGCGCAGGAAACAGTGGCGTTTTGTAGCACATTTGTTTCGGGACGGTTTTCTCAACTTATCACCAATACCTTGGACTTACAGATCCTATCGTGTGTATTCTCTACGTGCCTATGCCATTAGTGCCAGTTTTGTGCAGTGCCACGTTATTTGCTACCACATTCTGCAATTATCCGTAATTTATGAGCATGAGTGCATATTTTGCACCTTAATACGCCTGTACTGCTGGGCAAACAATAAAGAACATCCCCAGATGTTTCCGGATGTGTACTCATTGCACTCAGCTGTGTTGTAGCTCGTGCGGAAGCTGACGCACAGGTAAGACTGCAGATTCATGTACGTTTCTACATCTACATCTACATGATTACTCTGCAATTCACATTTAAGTGCTTGGCAGAGGGTTCATCGAACCACAATCATACTATCTCTCTACCATTCCACTCCCGAACAGCGCCCGGGAAAAACAAACACCATATCTTTCTGTTCGAGCTCTGATTTCTCTTATTTTATTTTGATGATCATTAATACCTATGTAGGTTGGGCTCAACAAAAGATTTTCGCATTCGGAAGAGAAAGTTGGTGACTGAAATTTAGTAAATAGATCTCGCCGCGACGAAAAACGTCTTTGCTTTAATGACTTCCATCCAAACTCGCGTATTATATCTGCCACACTCTGTCCCCTATTACGTGATAATACAAAACGAACTGCCCTTTTTTGCACCCTTTCGATGTTGATGTTTAAGGGTGCCATGCTGTACTGTTGATAGTTATCTAGAATCTGTTGGGACAGCTGTTTGTTTCTGTCATCTTGGAGTGTCAAGGTGACACCATATGCTTAGGCTCGATCGCTGTTCTGAGTCCGTGTATATTGATGCCAGATAGAGTGTGGTGAAGATGTGGTAGCCAGTATCCCATAATGACCGCTAACAAATTATCAGACAAAAAGCGCCCCTGACGAATTCGTCTATGGAAAGTGACTGGTTCCGACAGCGATTCATTTATTTCTAATCTCGAGGAAATTACACTTGTAAATGAGATCAGACAAGTTGGAGTGAAAACCGAGGGCTGACATTGTGTGCAATAGTTAACCATATGGTTATACGCTCTAGAAAAATAAAACGTGATGGCGAGATGCCTATAATGTGTTAGAACAGTCCTTCTTAATCGCCGTGTCGCGGCACATCGGTGTGTCACGAATGGATGTCAGATGTGTTGCGAGCTTTTTGCGTTCCCACGTAAGAGTAATTCACGCCTTATGTTTATATTAAAATGTCCTTTTTCAGGAGTCTTACATAACAAATTTGTCAAACTTTTATTTCACATTCGTTCCACAGTTAAAAGTTTTGTTTAATTACTTTCTGTGTTTGCTTCTTTGCATCTGGGAAAAAAATCACACTGTAGGGGTGTGGCGAAAGAATCCGTGTGCCCGAAAGGGTATAAAAGGGTTGAGAAACGCGGGACTAGAATATTCATCATTGATCTGCACTCAAAGGCGTTGTGTTGGTGCGATCCCAGGACACGCGATAAAAGTTTTCAGTCTGCTGTTAAGAGCACGCGCCAGCAATTTGGAATCAACTTTAACAACGTAATCGGCCGTAGAGCTTTTATGATCACTCCCTTCGTTGTTTTGGGATTGAGTTCTGTGATTCCCTGAGTTATATCCGCGGTATGGTCACACCATGAAGCAATTCGCTAACGACTTCTGTTAGGAGAGACCGAAGAGATGCCAATACCGCACGTAAAAGTATCGGTAATCCACAGATTTGCACCGTGGTTTCGTTTTTAACGTTGAGTGCAGTTCCTCTGTTGTGAATGTTGCGGTTAAGGTTTTACCTTTTGCGTTGGTGATTTTTGTGAACTGGTGATCTGTTCCTAGCCATGCCTCGACATGTGTGAGGCGTGCAATTTCTTTAGAATAGAAAGTAGTGTAGCGGTCGGTAATGAAAGCTTTTACATCAGCATGTCTAGAGTATTGGGTGCCCATGTCATTGCGTATCGTGGTGATTAAGTGGGTTAGGTCCACCTCGACTCTTGACTGGCGTGGTGTGTGGATGATGGGCTATACATACGGTTAGCACAGTCCTGGGATGAACTCTGAAGCCCGCGGAAGTCTGCCGTACTACAATAATGCTCTTTGCTTTAATACATTTGACTGCGGCTATGTTTTGGACAGAACATAAGGTTTCAGAATATTGTTGCCGCAGCGCCAGAAAATTATTTAATAATTTTATTCGTCTTATACCGTCTGGTGCGATTAACTGATTAGCTTGTTAAGCCGTTTCTCAGTTTCGCTTTAGTGTGTCTAGTCAACTAAAGCGTGCCTGACTCTAATTTTAGTCGCGCAGCCAAGGCTGGGTTTTCAAGTCTTTATGCACTAGAAGGCTACAATTGATGTGATGCTGTAGCCTACGGCTCCTGAACACTCCATGGCGCACGTGTTGTGCCGATATATGGAAATCAGTATAATCTGCAAAACTGATGGGCCGCACCTCACAGTCAACGATGCATGGCAGGTGTTCTCTTTGTGCTTAGAATCTGTCATGGTGGCTGGCTGAAGACGACGTGGCATATGTGTAGGTGGCTGTTTTCATTTTCAATAGCTGCTAAACACCTTCAAAGGCCATTTCCACTGCTAATGTATAATTTTGCTCCAAATTGTTGTAATCTGGTTTTTGATCATTTGTGGCGGTCTTTCGCCACACTGTCTTAACAGGCCGGTACGTTCTTAGCTCGCTACAGCCAACTGCTAAGGCAGCGAGTTTGTCCCATGTATCTTTTTTCTTTTTTTGTGGTAGTAGGTAGCTGTTAAATAAATTAGCTGTTTCTTAACTACGTCTTGATTGTGTTCTTTGTGCGCGCCCACCATGCATTATTTCACTGTTTCGTAGTCAGTCTCGTTACTTAGGTAGGGAAACATTGCTACAATTTCACAAAATTGAAATCTCCATCCAGAAATACCGCTGCTTCTAAAGATTCTTAGATATGCGTTTGGAGCAAAAAGAAGATAATCGATAAGCCATGCTGAACGCAGGCTGGGCACCGTTTACTGTATCACGATCCAAGGGTGTACACATCCAGCGGCGGTGGTGGCCAGCAGCAAACTGCTGAAGCACGAGTCAGGTCCCGCCCTCACCGCTTTACTTCCGCCAGTACCTCACATCCTACCATCCAAACGTCACTTGGCGACAGCAGACTAGTTCCTATTGCTAGAAGTGAAATCCCCCATCAAAGGACACCACCATGGGATCCTAACTGCTGTCAAAGAATCTTGCACATGTACCCATAACTTTTTCAGATGAATTAGTTCCCTTTGAAGCCACCTAAGATTTTGTCATTTAGTGGCATATGCACAGTAGCTACAGTACATATGTAGCCATCCTTAATGTCTCGTGTAGATGGTGCCCTATAGTGGCTGTAGCTTGGACAACTTCATATGTTTCGAATCTTGGCATTTAGCCGAGCATATGTAGAAGCCACTTTTATATGCAGTGCACGATTGTCTTTTGTTTTCAAATTGTGACTGAATTTGTCTCTATAAGGCATGTTTTGCCCATCTATTAGGTACAGAAAACTGTCCTGTTTGAATTTATACACTTTATTTTGCCATAACAATTAAACTAATGTATTTATTTTCATAATTATTCTTGTGGTTCCCTTTGAAACCAATGCGCCTGTAAGGGGAACGTGAGTTGCTGTGACAGGTTTTTGTATTTCCAGTTTCATAAGATGTATCCTCGCAAAATAAAGGAAGGGATTTCTTTTGATGCCGATTCATATTGATGGCGGCAGTGAAGATGGAGACGATGTGTTAGCTGTAGACAGTGATCTCGATTTTCGAACGATAAAATCGTTGTGGTCTTGCATTATTTAAGACAGTAAGACCAAACACACTAAGCAATAAAATGTAAAACGGTTGTTCCCGTTGAAGAAAACGCAACAGAAGCAAAGGACACATCAATACACGTCACCAAAAGGCACTGTAGCACAAAAAAGGGACATCACAGACGTATCCAGAACGAGATTCGCAGATGAGCTTCTGTAAATTCTGGAAGGTAGGTGTGGTGTCACCGCCAGACACCACATTTGCTAGGTGGTAGCCTTTAAATCGGCCGCGGTCCGTTAGTATACGTCGGACCCGCGTGTCGCCACTGTCAGTGATTGCAGACCGAGCGCCACCACACGGCAGGTCTAGAGAGACTTCCGAGCACTCGCCCCAGTTGTACAGCCGACTTTGCTAGCGATGCTACACTGACAAACTACGCTCTCATTTGGCGAGACGATAGTTAGCATAGCCTTCAGCTACGTCATTTGCTACGACCTAGCAAGGCGCCATTACCAGTTTATATTAAGATGGAAATGATGTACAGTCAAGAGAGATGTTCACCAATTGTGGATTAAAGTTAAGTATTACAGCAACTGCGTCCGTTTTTCTAAGTTCTCATTTCCTTGTAATGTTCCAGACCTCACGCCAGTCTGCGTGTAATTAAACGCGTGCATTTCGGCCTCCTCTAGCAACACGGTGTTGGCTCTTCTGCCAACACAGCAGTAGGAGACGAGATACTGGCAGAAGTACAGATGTGAGGCCAGGTCATGAGTCGTACATGGGTAGCTCAGTGGCAGAGCACTTGCCCGCGAAAGGCAAAGGCCCTGAGTTCGAGTCTTGGTCCGACAAAAAGTTTTAATCTGCCAGGAAGTTTCATCACAGACGTAGATGAAAGTGTACTGTCTGGGAAGTAGCCTTATGAGTAAATGCAGAGGCTAACTAGATTTTACGCTACCAGCAAAAGTACCGACATTACGTGCTGTGTGTCTCCATTTGAAATCATCCCGTATGTATTCACTTAATGTATGTATCAATTGTTTTTCACATTGTTCTGTCTTACTGTATGTCTATTAATCCACAAAAAAGCAAGGAAATTCAAAGGATTTAATTTTTAATGTTTGAAAGAGTTAAGGACCTTTTAGAATCCGCCTATCAGGGAATCTTCGAGCCATGGAAAAGCCACTGGCAAAAGTATGTCGACGCTTAAGGGCTGTACTTCTAAGAATTTTGAGGCACTGTAGCAATAACTCACACACATATACTTTTCAAAAACCGTTACTGATACTTTTTATACGGAATAGAGATGTTGTGGCTAAGGGACGTTGTACAAATTTAGGATGCATGTGTCATCGAATGCAATGGCGGTCTAATTCTGTGCGTTTCCTGCGATGGCAACGAGCAGTTGAGTGGGTGCAGGGCCGAGAGAAGCAGCGAAGCGACGGACAGGAAGGAAGCTGGGGGACAGCGACAGCCGCACGGCCTGCAGACGGGCCGGCGCGATGACAAGTAGCGCGCGGGCAGGCAGGCAGGTGGTTTTTCGGCCTGTAAATCCGCGCGGCGCGCCTGACAGCGGCAGCGCTCGCCCCCGCTTTGTTTCGCGGCGACATCCATCAGGGCGCCAGCCGCAGGCGCAGGCGCGCTGCTAGGAGGCGCCGGTACAATAATTAACAGCTGGCAACCGCAGGTGAGGCGCCATTCGCGTCTGCTGGCTGAATATATGCGCCACAACAGGAACTGCCGCGGCCATCCATTACGTGTATAGGCTGAAGAAAGGCGAGTGACGAACCCTGCACGAAATTACGCAAAGCACTAGGGAAAACACAGCCGAAATTAGAATTTTTTAAAATGAGCATTTGCAAAAACTATGTTTGCCTCAATACCCATGTACATGAATTTGAGTGTATGTTTGTATGTGTAACATCTCCTGCCGGGCCCTGGACGGAAGTGGTCCAAATTTGACACACAGGACTCCCTGCCCTAAGGGATGAACATAAGGTCGTTTATAAATGCTCTCTAACATTTACAGAGGTACAGACATGTGTGCTTTTAATCCCCTGCCATATAGGCTGTCCTGGATGTCAGTTGTGTTGTGTAGGACTAGCATCGTCCTGCCTTATCGACCTGCTTTGCAGGGCAGCCTACATAGCAAGGTTAAGGAATGGCTTTCCAGCCCTCAAAGTGTAGGCTGCCCAGCATAACAAATGTGTTGCGTTGAAGTACTTTTGGCCCGCTTAACTCACTGATTTAACTGGCAGTCTACATATCATAGGAAATAAAGGGTTTCCTAGCCCCTGACTTACAGGCTGTGCAATATGAGATCTGTAATGTGGGACTAGTACATGCATGCTTTACTTATTTATTTTGCTCTGGTTACATGAGTGGATGGGTTGTGAGAGGGAATGTTGAGATGGATAGAGAAAGACATGGAGAGAGAGGAGATGAGGAGGTGATAGACTGAGAGTGAAGGGCAGGAGGAGTCGAGCTGGGAGAGAGGGGGCAGGAAGGGATGTACAGAAAGGGAAGGGAAGGAGGAGATGGAAAGAGAGAGAGGGGGAAGAGGAGATGGACAGAAAGAGGTGAGAGAAGAGGAGATTGGATGACAGGTCGGAGAGGGAGATGGACAGCTAGAGAGACAAGGAAGTGATCAGCAGACAGTGGGGAGAAGCAGGTGGACCAAACATTGTATGCATTATATGTGATAAACATGTACACAGGCAAAAAGTCTGTGGAAATGGCTAGTACCCTTACTAAAATATCCTCTTATAACACTGTCAATGAGATACATAACCTCATCAGAAAGTACGTTAGGAATCTTCTTAACCCTTTTACTACCACTGAGATGCACACTGGTCAGCCAGAACATTATGACCACCTATCTAATAGCTGTATGTCCACATTTGGCTCAGATAACAATAGCGAAATGTATAGCCATGGAAGGTGTTGGTAGGTTGCTGGAGGGAGTTGGCACCACATCTGCACACACAAGTCACCCAATTCCTATAAATTCCAGATGCGTTCAAACGGGTTCAGATCTGGCTAGATGGGGCGCCAGGACATCAGTTTCAACTCACCACTGTGTTCCTCGAACCACTCCATCAAACTCCTCGGCTTGTGACATGGCACATTATCTTGTTGAAAAATGTCACTGCCCTTGGGTTGGTTCAAATGGCTCTGAGCACTATGGGACTTAACATCTCAGGTCATCAGTCCCCTAGAACTAAGAACTACTTAAACCTAACTAAACTAAGGACATCATAAATATCCACACCCGAGGCAGGATTCGAACCTGCGACTGTAGCGGTCACGTGGTTCCAGACTGAAGCGCCAAGAACCGCTCGGCCACTCCGTTGCCATTGGGAAATGTCATTATCACGAAGGGGTTTACTTGGTATTCCTTGGCTGTCATGGTGCCTTGTAAGAATTCCACTTGAGCTGTGGATGTCCACATGAATGCCCCCCAGAGCATAATCGAGCCGCCACCAGCTTGTCTCCGTCCCAAAGCACTAGTGCCAAGGAGCTGTTCTCCTGGAAGATGACGTATTCGCGCCATGCAACTCTCTGCCACTGTAGCGACGTCCAGTGCCCATGGTCACGTGCCTATTTCAGTCATAGTTGTCGATGTGGTTGTGTTAACATTGACACGTACATGGGTCGTTGGCTGTGGAGACCCACTTTTGGAAGTGTTCAGTGGGCTTAGTGTTCAGAAGCACTTTTACTCTGCCTAGTATTAAAGTCTGATGTTAGTTCCGACACAGTCTTCCGCCTGTCCTGTTTTACCAACGTGCCCAGCCTATGACGTCCAACATCTGTAATAAGGGCTGCTCGTCCAACTGCTCGACATCTGGACGTCGTTTCACATTGGTTTCGACACGTGATGAAGACACTTACCACAGCACTCCTTGAACATCTTACAAGTCGTGTAGTTCCCAAAATGCTCGTGCTGAGCCTCCGGGCCATCACAATCTGCCCTCGGTCAGACTCAGTCAGATCGCGCACATTCCCCATTCTACACACGGACAGCGTGCTCACTGATAATACAAGCACTGTGCATGTGTCTGACTAGCACTCATTCCTCGCCAGATGACGCTGCCATCGCCTGGAAGGGTTTACATCGATGGTAGTGGTAGGTCGGTGGTCATAATTTTCTGTCTGATCAGAGAATGTTTTCCATAATAACTTACCAGAGGAGCAGTGGGAACTTGCAGCTCTACGTCTATGTGTCAGTGACCCCCTGATAGGCTGAACCCTGCTAATGGCTTGCAGAAATCTCGTAACTGGAGGTTGGCCTGTAGGTGGTTCTGTCTTCAAATTTCGGTGTTAAACCTCTGCTCCATATTGTCACATCGAATTATTATCGCGTGAAGGTGGGCAACCCAATGAAAGTATTTGGGAAGTGGGCGGCTGTCACGTCATCCTAGACAATCTATATCAGAGAACTGCACGTACGTACTGACGTGTGCCGCCCCCAAAACAGTGCCCTTATTTAGCTTCTGTAATGTGAATTTCAAACTTGGAGAGAAGATCTACCCACTGCTGTAGGTCTGTTTCATGACTGTCTTGTAGTTATTGTACAGTCATCTTGTTAAACCTTGGAGACCTTCAAAATAACAACGTATATCCAACCGCTACCAGTGTTGAGAAACGAAAGAGTTTCAAATGTTTTTTCACGTTATTATATCTCCCTACGACATCAGTTAATGTAACAGAACGTTAATGGGTATCACTCCGAAAAAAATGGAGGGAAAGCGTTGCAAGAGCAGACTGGTCGCTTTGGCGCGAAAGGATAACTGTTTAGAACACCATTATTCTCTCCTATTACGGTACAGAAGTCTGAAATTTGGCTGAACGGTGTGTACAACCAACCTCAATAACGATGGATAACGTGGCGCTATGTGGCGCCACCCTAAGGCTTGGCGACGATTCAAACAGCAAATCATCGATATATGCGGGAAAAATGGGCCGGAGCTCACATGTTCCACATGAACAGTTCAGTGTCAGTTGATGATGTACAGGTCGATATGTAGAATATATGAGACTGACCATACAACATCAAACTGTCGGAAAAACATCTTCCACACAATTCACAAGACAGCAAGAGCTGAAAAGTGCGAGAAATATCGCATAGTCAGCTGCATCCATTTTGCATAGAGAATGGAAGAGAAAATTGAGGAACTATTAGATGACGATCAGTTTGACTTTACAGAAGGTAAACGCAACAGAGAGGAAGTTCTGACGTTGCGGTTGATAACGGAAGCAAGACTGAAGAAAAATCAAGATACGTTCATAGGATTTGTCGACCTGGAAAAAAGCGTTCGACAATTTTAAGTGCTGCAGAATGTTCGAAATCCAAAGAAAGTTAGGAGTAAGCTATAGGGAAAGACAGGTAATATACAATATGTACTGCAACTCAGGAGGAATGCTAAGTGTGGAAGACCAAGAACGAAGTGCACACATTAAAAAGGGCGTAATACAGGGATGCAGCCTTTTCCCCCTGCTGTTCAATCTACGCGTCGGAGAAGCATTGACGTAAATAAAAAGAAGGTTCAAGATTGGGATTAAAATTGTAGGTGAGATGGTGACACTGTTAAGATTCACTGATAACCCTGCTGTCCTCAGTGAAAGAGAAGAAGAATTACAGGATGTGTGAAATGAGTTCAGAAAATGGATAGCGACAGACACTACGATTGATGATCACAGGGTAGATAAAGTCAACGAATTCTGTTGTATGACAGACAGAGCAAGGCGGACACCGGCAAAAAAGGTATCCCTGGCCAAGCGAAGGTCTTAATCTGAGGACGATATCTCCAAGAATGTTCATTTGGAACACAGAATTGTATGGAAGTGAGACATGGACGGTGGAAGAACCTGAGGAGAAGAGAATCGAAGCATTTGAGATGTGCAACAGAAGAATGTTGAAAATTAGGTGGACATCTGTTAAGACATGGGAGACTAAGTTCCACAGTAACAGATGGAGCTCTAGAGGGTAAAAGCTATAGAGAAAGACAGAGATTGGGATATATCCAGCAATTAATTAAGGACGTTGGTTGCAAGTGCTACTCTGATATGAAAAGGTTGGCACATTTCACTCCTTCTTTCGACGTCTCTGCGGTGGAGGTCAGAACCGCGACTCCCGCCACTAAAACCAAGCGCTTTTCCTGTGGGTGGACAAGGAAAACATTTCATGTACACCGCCACTCAAAATCGAGTGGAAAAGACCTCAGGTGAAATCACCACTTTCCTTCAGCTGTTGATTCCCACTCCTTTTGCCGTCAAAATGGACAGTTCGCAGTGCAGTGAGCAACAGGACGACATTCACGGGTAGCATCCAACTTCCCTGCCCCTCTCCCCTCCAAGCAATTTAGCCCTTCTCTAAGGACATCGTGATCCTTCAACCCCACTGAATGTGATCGCATGAGTTTGGAGGGTAGCGCGACCTCAATGTTTGCTCTGGTGTAAAGGGTGCTACCATAATGGAGGGTTCAAAAGCAGTTGACGAAATGTGATCGTGATTCGAAGCAGCAAAACGTGCATTAATGAGCGCTTTAAAAATGTACCTGCACAGAAACATATCGTAATGGTGCAACTTTCTGAATCAATCTCATGTAAGGTACTAAAATCTGCTACCTTACAATGCGGTTCCACGCAACTCCAGCAGGCTACAGTGCAACTGTATCCCTTGCTAGAGGGCATACAGAATTGGGAAAGGGTTAGGGGTTTGCCTGCCTGCATGCTCCCAGGACTCTCGTTAGAAGCAATTGACCGACAAAGATGCGTGGGTGGCACTGAGGGAGTTGCCGAACTGGGTGGTCTTGGAGGAACCTTTCGCTGTTTTATTCACGCATGCGTAAATGTGAAACGGGATGACTGAAAAAGTGTAAGCACCCTTTAATGGTTCGGATCACGTTAAAATTTCGTCGAATGGTTTTGGACCGTTGCTAGTGGTTCCATCCATTATACAAGATGAAAAATTGCGGTCGCACTGCACTCGAGAAGGGTCAGATCACGTTCTGTAGTGTTGCAGTCCACGCTGTCCTTGGAGAAGGGTTGAATGGTCCGAGTGTCACGGGTCGAAAGTTGTTAAGAACGTCATCCTGCTGGTCATCACACTACGAACTGTCCTTTTCGACTGCGTAACGTGCGGGAATCAACGCCCGAAGGAAGGGGTGGTCCCATTGAAGCCATTTATACCACCCCCTGAGGCCTTTTCGTCGATTCTGAGCCGAGTTTGTCTTATCCTCGGCATCCCATTAAAAAGCGTTTTGTTTCAACGTAGGGCGTTGTCGTTCTTAGCTCCGTCACAGAGGCGTCAAAAGAAGGGGAGAATTGCGAGTAAGATAAGAGGGGGTGCGACGACCTTACCATCGCATGGCATTGGGCAGAATTGCAGTGAAATTTGGTGCCTATGTGATATAATCTATCCCCTTGGATTTCACATGAACTTTTGAACTCTGGCCCTTTTTTCCGCACGTGGCTACACTTTTCTTTGCGACGCTTTTTTGCTGTTACATAAGAAGATTGTAGGCGTCTTTGACCCAAATTTCGGAGCTCTACTGGCAACGGGCGACAATTATTGGGTTTCGATAATGTAGTCCCCGAAGTGTGTTACCTTGTGTCCTTCCAAACTGTTGTCAGTCATGGCACTGAACTGGAGTCTGTCGGTTTCATTGAGTCAGACGGTTCGACGAGGATTATCGTGTTTGGACGTGGATCAGTTTGTTCGTGAATCTACGAACAGTCTTTGCAAACAGATCTTAACCGATAGAGCCCATAGACCAATGAGACGCCTTTTCAGTGACAATAGATTTAAGAAGCGACAGAAATTTTAGCTGTCAATGAGGGCAGACACATCTCAATTTATTTGCGAGCGAACATTGCGAAGGGGACAGCATTCAGTAGGCATTTGGAATCGATCACCTGGCAAAAAGCCACTACGCCCAGCAATTTATAAGGGGGCACGACTTCAGTAAGACAATATAGAAACCCCAGCTGACTGGAGGCTGTAATATGGTTCAACGGATCGCGATTTTATCTGTTTTCAAATGTGTTCAACGAGCGTCCAATGAATTTATCTCGCTGAGAGAGGAGCATGTAGTTTAGACCGTTGATGTTTCTGTGACGGGTTGGGGACTTTTCCACACAATGCCTCATTCGAGTTACCATGAACATTGACTATGGTATATCTATATAAGTAGTGTCTTTTCTTTAGGACAGTCCGAAAGGACAGACGCCACTCACATATAGATACATATGCACCGTGAACGCTAATACACTACTGGCGACTAAAATTGCTACACCAAGATGAAATGCAGATGGTAAACAGGTATTCATTGGACAAATATATTATACTAGAACTGACGCGATTACATTTTCAGGCAATTTGAGTGCATAAATCCTGAGAAATCACTATCCAGAAGAACCACCTCTGGCCGTAATAATGGCCTTGATACGCCTGGGCATTGAGTCAAACAGAGCTTGGATGGCGTGTACAGGTACAGCTGCCCATGCAACTTCAACACGATACCACAGTTCATCAAGAGTAGAGACTGACATATTGTGACGAGCCAGTTGCTCGGCCACCACTGAAAAGACGTTTTCAGTTGGTGAGAGATCTGGAGAATGTGCTGGTCGGGGCAGCAGTCGAACATTTTCTGTAGCCAGAAAGGCCCGTACAGGGTCTGCAACATGCGGTCAAACATTATCCTGCTGAAATGTAGGGTTTCGCAGGGATCGAATGAAGAGTAGAGCCACAGGTCGTAACACATCTGAAATGTAACGTCCACTGTTCAAACAGCCGTCAAAGCTAATAAGAGGTGACTGAGACGTGTAGCTAATGGCACCCCATACCATCACGCCGGGTGATACGCCAGTATGGCGATGACGAATACGCGCTTCCAATGTGCATTCACCGCGATGTCACCAAACACGGATGT
Source organism: Schistocerca nitens (assembly GCF_023898315.1). Classification (NCBI taxonomy): domain Eukaryota; kingdom Metazoa; phylum Arthropoda; class Insecta; order Orthoptera; family Acrididae; genus Schistocerca; species Schistocerca nitens. The sequence continues at coordinate 591,606,080 of NC_064619.1, forward strand.
GATCATCATGATGCTGTAAACAGAACCTGGATTCATCCGAAAAATGACGTTTTGCCATTTGTGCACCCAGGTTCGTCGTTGAGTACACCATCGCATGCGCTCCTGTCTGTGATGCAGCGTCAAGGGTAACCGCAGCCATGGTCTCCGAGCTGACAGTCCATGCTGCTGCAAACGCCGCCGAACTGCTCGTGCAGATGCTTGTTTTCTTGCAAACGTCCCCAGCTGTTGACTCAGGGATCGAGACGTGACAACACGATCCGTTACAGCCATGCCGATAAGATGCCTGTCATCTGGACTGCTAGTGATACGAGGCCGTTGGGATCCAGCACGGCGTTCCGTATTACCCTCCTGAACCCACCGATTCCATATTCTGCTAACAGTCATTGGATCTCGACCAACGCGGGTAGCAATGTCGCGATACGATAAACCGGAATCGCGGTAGGCTATAATCCGACCTTTATCTAAGTCGGAAACATGATGGTACGCATTTCTCCTCCTTACACGAGGCATCACAACAATGTTTCACCAGGAAACGCCGGTCAGCTGCTGTTTGTGTATGAAAAATCGGTTAAAAACTTTCCTAATGTTAGCACGTTGTAGGTATCACCACCGGCACCAACATTGTGTGAATGCTCTGAAAGCTATTGATTTGCATATCACAGCATCTTCTTCCCGTCGGTCAAATTTCGCGTCTGTAGCACGTCATCTTCGTAGTGTAGCATTTTTTAATGGCCAGTAGTGTACTATCATTCAGTGCAGAGCACTGTTTGCCCGACCTCGTGCGGAACTTCACGCGATGCGACGAGCAGACAAGAGGTAATACGGCTAGAGGACGCTAATCTTCTGGTAGTGTGCGGCTAATAGACTGCGCTCAAAGGCATAGACGGTTAACACATCTGCCTCGAAAGCGAGAGACCCAGGTTAGAATCCCAGCCTTGGTACAATTTTTCATTTGTCGCCAGTGAATTCTTTCACTGACCGAATGCGACAGAGATCGCAGTTTCTCCTTTCTGAACATTAACTAGGGTGTTTATTTCAGCATTATAGTTGATAGTGTATTGTCCTCTTGTTTACATTTTCGTAATGAGTATACTATCGCTAATTCCAGGGTAACAGCAGCCGTGTCCACAACTTGCATGCTTACTTTGCTGGTGTGAGGAACACTGAGGTACCATATCTCCTTGGACAGGCTAATTAAACTACCTGTTCTTAATTTTCCAGAAAATGCCTGGCATTGTGGGCGAACTTCATCAATCAAAATCCACGCTGTTCGGTACGTCTTTGCGGCCTAATCACCAATGACTGGCTTTAGATTGATGTGGCATACCTGAACAAATCTTTTGATTCCTCCTCCTCATCTGTTGAGGGCATTACGATATTATATTGATATCTCCTCAGGATAACTGAGGTCCGGAGTAGGAGGGCGTGCTGCAAGGTAATGACTCCCAATTGTTTATTCTGTTCTCAATATCCGTTGTTGTATTACATGTTACGCATATTATTCAGTCGACTTTCCTGCTTCGGTGACGCAACGTGCAATCCTCTGCCGCTAGAGGACTCCGGGTTGTTTTGTGTAACGTTGCGCTGTGTAACGTAACTGTTATGAGCCAAAGTCGTAACCGTTATGTTCGAGGAGCCTAAAGTTTTTTTTACTAATGAGTGGAAGTCTGTCAAAGCACTATCGCCGTAGCAATCTGGACATCCAAGCAAATATTTAGTTGACGCAAGTCCACTTTAAATAAATATATTGTACTCAACTTGTGGATGGAGAAATGCTATACTGTAGTCAATTTGTGGCAGCCGTGGCTAGCTATAAACAGAGACCCGACACGGGTGTGCGTCTACGTACGCTGAATTTTTCGGCACCAACAAGCGACTGGATGTACTCGTAATCTTTAACGAGAAGACTGGTGCCTAGGTGGCCAACGCTTATAATACCATCCTCGCGGTCTTCATTGGTCGGAGGCATAGAGGTTCCTCATTGTCGATGTTCAGAGCGCCGCTTACTGGATTTGCAGGAATCTTCAAGGTATCGGGTACTACAGTATCGATAAGCTATGATACTATGTCGGTGCCAGTGAAACAGTTTGCTGTAAACGAGTTTCTAATCACGGAAAACGTGCATCAGAGAAATTCATCAGATAACACAGACAGAGTTCTCGGGTAAGTGTGGCGTATCACAAGACCGTCTACAGTTCATCGTTGCAGAGCTGAAGTGCAGAAATCTGGGTGCACTGTGGGTGCGTCGAATGATCACTCTGACATGAAACAGGAGATTGGATATCTGTCAACTCTTTAGTGTTTGCAACGTGAGGATGATGGATTCCTTTAGAACATTGTGACAGATAATGAGAGCTGGGTTCACCATTTTGTCAAGAGCGTCAGTGGAGTTCCGCCACAAAGCATAACCGACGGCAACAATGTTCAAGACCATGCCATCAGCAGAGAAACTCATGCTCACAGTGTTCTGGGATATTCAGGATGTGATAAATTTGGAATTAATGCCTAAAGGCACCACAGTAAAATCTGCAATGTATTGCGAGACCCTCAGAACACCAAAGAGTTCGTTCACATATGAAGTACCATCTACTTCAGCATGACAATGCCACACCACACACGAGCGCTACGATTTATGCAACAGTCTGACGTCTCCGTCCAGACCCTACTTGGTCACATCCGATTTTCATTCGTTTCCGAATCGGGGGGTAGGACGTCAAACGGGCCGACATGGGGCAATAGAGGCACCAGAGGACATTTTAATTCCCACTGTCTCTAGTTTTCAAAGAAATTCGTAAAACTTTGTCAGCATGACCAGGAAGGATTCAGGATTCACTCTCATAGCAGGGAAAGTTATAAAACATAACAAAAAAAATTTTTATATGTCAAAATGCATCATTTTTCACTTACTATTGGCTGCATTTTTTTGCTATAGGTACACTTTTCGTCATTAGTTAGAGAAAGATTCTTACTTACGGTTGTATGAAACCCCAGAATCCATTGAATTTATGAGCTGTTACATTTTAAACTTCATGTTTAGGAAAACTCAAATTTTACAGTTACTTATTTCAGTTTTTACCAAAGATTTTAATAAATTTTGGAAATTCGAGAGTTTCATACCCCTGTAAGTATCGTTTGTATTATGTGCAAAATTCATCTAAGATTCTCTCTTACTTAGGAAGAAAAGTGTACCTATAGCAACAAATGCAGCCAATAGAAAGTGAAAAAAATGATGAAATTTCACATGTAACAAATTATTTTGTTATGTTTTTTTAACTTCCTCGGCTATGAGTATGAATACTGAATCCTTCCTGGTCACGCTGACAAAGTTTTGTAAATATATTTGTAAAAGTATAGACAGTGGAAATTAAGATATCCTGTGGTGCCTTTCCTGCTCCAAGTCGGCCCGTTTGACTTCCTACCTGCCTTCAAGAACACCTTCAAGGGCTTCACTTTCATAATGATGAAGTGGTGCAAGCAGAGGTGGGGTTGTGGCTCTATCAACGAAATCATACGTTCTACATTGACGGTATCAATGAACTGGTCTCTCCTTGGGAGAAATGTGTTCCTCGCCAGGGTGACTATGTTGAGAAATAAATATGTCGACAGGAAGAATAAAGATATAGAATGTTAATACCGATTGTTTTATTTAAAAAGCTTAAGTGTTTTCACACTGAAAATTCGGAGACATCACTTCTGAGCACGCCCTCGTACTTTCGTTCCCCTCAGTGTGGTTCCATCTGTTCCTCGCTGATGTACTCTCTCCACACATCAGGTACGCGTAAGACTACACATCACAATCACTTCGCCGCGCGGGATTAGCTGAGCGGTTTGAGGCGCTGCAGTCGTGGACTGTGCGGCTGGTCCCGGCGTAGGTTCGAGTCCCCCCTTGGGCATGGGTGTGTGTGTTTGTCCTTAGGATAATTTAGGTTAAGTAGTGTGTAAGCTTAGGGACTGATGACCTTAGCAGTTAAGTCCCGTCCGCAGCTCGTGGTCGTGCGGTAGCGTTCTCGCTTTCCACGCCCGGGTTCCCGGGTTCGATTCCCGGCGGGGTCAGGGATTTTCTCTGCCTCGTGATGACTGGGTGTTGTGGGATGTCCTTAGGTTAGTTAGGTTTAAGTAGTTCTAAGTTCTAGGGGACTGATGACCATAGATGTTAAGTCCCATAGTGTTCAGAGCCTTTTGAACCATTTTTTGAGTTAAGTCCCATAAAATTTCACACACATTTGAACATCACAATCACTTCCTTCAGGACTCTGCCAAAACTCACTTTTCTCCTGTATACATTCATTCCATAAATACCACAGGTCTTACAGCTACGTCTCTACCGTTTCATGTCCTTCCAGAACCAATGATATCTCATAACGAACTGGTTCAGACATACGGTAATACTTTTACGACGAACCAAACAGAGCCTCTGCAGACGTGATTTCCTCCTGTACAATTGACAGCTGTCGTATCCCACTAGTAAGACGCGAAACCCATTTGAATTACTCGCTGACCTCAAATTAACCTGTCCTAACTACTAAAGAGAGAAAGCTCGTAATATGTAAGCCCAACACGGAATTCCTTTACGAGAACAAATGTCACAAAAATAAAACACAAAAAATGTGAACTACGCCTACGTTATCAAACGTCATATGGCATCCTACGCCTTTTCGCGTCCTTTTGTCCTTCCCTACATAAAATTTTTACTATGTCGTGAAGAAGATATTGAACAATTCACTGTTCACGTTAAAAAAATTTACAACTATTTAAAAATTCCTCTATGGGGAGATATATTTATAGAATACATACCACACGCATTTACGAATACTCTTGGCGTCGCAGAACATTGCTTAGTTCTCAAAAGGTACAAATGTTTCGCATGAAGAGCAAACGAAATGGTTTACATTCTCGGTACGTATCCCAGTTGCAGTCTGTCTGTAAGGTTCATACCAGCGTGAAAAGCGCGATTGAGTTACGGATTCGTAGTAGGACTGAAGAAACCATTACTCGTAACAATTCAGAGTAACTGACTTTGTCATGACATGCAAGGATTTAGGAGGGAGAAACACAGGAGGCTTCACACTGACCTGATACCATGTATTTCACTTACTTATTTGAATCTACCTGTGGAAGAGAGTGTTACAATTTACAGAGTTCAATAACGTACCAAACTCAGTGAGAACTTAATCGTAAGTCTTTGTCTTGAAGCAATGACTGCTACCATAGATGGCGTTTTGCACAAAAGCAAGAAAGTAAATTTTGTTGATCAGTAGCTTCAAAATGTTCAAATGTGTGTGAAATCTTATGAGACTTAACTGCTAAGGTCATCAGTCCGTAAGCTTACACACTACTTAACCTAAATTATCCTAAGGACAAACACACAAACCCATGCCCGAGGGAGGATTCGAACCTCCGCCGGGATCAGCCGCACAGTCCATGACTGCAGCCCCTTAGACCGCTCGGCGATCAGTAGCTCCACAAGATGTATCTGTGAAGTGATGCGCAGCACTGGAAACAAAAAATGAGCATTACTTTTAAAATATATCTTGCGTGTACCTCATTAGCACAGAAAATCGACAATTTATTTTCTGTTCAATTTCTAAATACTATCATTTGTTTCCATATACTGGGTGCTCCTCCCAAGAATCTTCTTGGCGCATTTTCTCTGGTATTCCGGAAAATATTTGCTACTTAGTTTTTGAAATTTATAGCTTGAGTCAGCGGAAAGGAATACTGATCATCACGCCTTTCACGAGACGTACAATGTCAACGGAAAACGCCGGTTTGTTTTCTGTAAAAAACAGAATGGTTTTTAAACCAGTATTCTCCGTTCTCATTCAACAGAGCGGTTCCAAATTAGTCTATTGAATTATTTACTTTATCAAAATGTATTAACAAGGATAGTAAAAAATGAAGAAGAATCAGTACTTGAGCAGCGGCTGAGCGCTGATGCATGGTACTAGCAATCAGCGCAGGCCAGCATGGTGCTGTCACGGTCGCGATACTGGTTATCCTTCGTGTTTTGCTGTCCCTGTTAATACTTATCGACAAAACCAACACGGTATCGACTAATCTGGGACCGCTGTGTCGAATGGGTACGTGTAACTCCGCTTCAAAAACTATTTTGTTTGTAACAGGACACAAACCGACTGTTTTCGCCGACACTGTGCGCCGCATGAAAGACGTGTTGTCAGTATTCTTTTGGGCTGATGGTAGCTACACATCGCAAAAAATAATCAGAGAATATGTGGCTGGCTACTCTTAGGATGGACACCATTGTATAACAAAAGAATCGTGATAAGTAGAGTAGTTATAAAATTGAATTTGTTCGATAGTACAGTCTGCAAAAGCTCTGATTACATTAACGTTGTTCGTCTAAATGAAATTGGTCACCCTTTCTGTATGAAAAAAATATTGCATTGTAGACGTTTTCTCATAGATTGAACCAGTGTATCAGCTTAGCTTAACTAAAGCATCTCGAGGTCCAACTGAAGTTCGATTTTCTAACCAACATACAGTTCCAGTCTGTCAGCGAGTTTCATTGCTGCTGGTGAGAGGAAATGTTACTCTGCAAAGCAAGATATTCTCCATTAGTACACGAGCCCAAAGACATTGAATATTGAATGAAGCCAGACGGAAATGAAACTATCACTGAAAATGGGCGATGACAATACAGATGTAATGAATGATTAAATACCTCAGTTCGTTAGATTTCCCGCAAAATTGAGCAATATTAATTCTCTCAGGCGGGAAATTCTCATAACGAGTCTGGAGTGTAAAACGGCTGTAACATTGGCATGTGTAACATTATGCCAGAGTCCACATTTGCATATACGAATCGATTGATTTAGTTGTAAACGAACGATTACCTTAGAATGAATGTGCCGAGTAACAGCAAATCGGCTCCTGCACATTTGATATCAGATGAAAATCATGATATCAATAAACCAGTTTCATAATAGACTGTAACTGCTGTTGATAACATCTTAGGAAACATACAATTGCCGTTACCTGTAACTCGTTACCGACTATATCAAGAAATACTATTTAGAAGGTCATTTTAGAACGTTGAAATTTCCGAAGTCTGTTAGGAATCATGCAGCAATACTGAATAAAAGATAAGTGTCTTATTTAAAATTCTGGGTAATTTATTTCCGCGGACGGCCTGGCTATTAATGGAAAGTCGATACAGAATCCCGAGCAAAACTCTTCCTGAAAATCGCCATCTTCCCATCCTCGACGAGGTGGAGCGCATTTAATTTCTGTGGATTGCATCTCTGTAATTGCTTACGGCTGCTATCCGCAGTAGTTGCTTCTCCAAGTAGATGGCCGCCATTCCAGCGAACGTCATCAGCGCCTGAATATCTACATTAACTGTCTTGCAGGAATTGTAGTTAAAATCATTAACAGAATATTCCGTGCGTGTTATTAATTACAGAGTATTTCTGAATGGGATGACTCAATCGATAAACGTCATGGTCGCTGACATTTAAAATAAAATAAATGGCCAGGTACGAGCAGGACTCGAGCCCTATGGGTTTCGCACAAACTTAGTTATGTATACATACAGTTCATCCATTCCAATTCCAAGACTTTCGAGACAGCTTTAATTTCAGGCCCAAACTCGGTTAACAAATGCAAAAGAAATATTTTTTTCGTGTTAAATAACTAGGGGAGAGTCGGTTTAAACAGGGTACTTAATAAACATATGTGTACCAATCTGTTGAGTTTTTAATGACGAATTGTCCAATTTGTCTACTTACAATAGGGCATGAAAAACATACATTTAAAAAAGATTCCTCATTACAGAAAATAATTTTTTACCCTTGTGTCAACTACCCCTTTTAATCAGACTCGTTGGATAAAACAGGGTACTACATTATAAAGAAAATTAAAAAAATATAACAACTCCACTTACAAACCCTGACAATCACTTCATGTACAAAAATCAAATTTATATGGTTCATCATCAACGTCATCATTAATGCCGGCGCACTGTTCACGAGCACATTCACTACACTTATAACACTTCAACCTGCCTTCTTCAGACTTGGAATTGGAGAAAAGTTCATTACAATAAATGCAAGCTATATAATTGTCTTCTCCTTCCTCTTCTGACGATGTGCTATACTCCCGTACTTTTCCAACTTTCTTTGCTTTCTTCTGTCCAACATTTCGGACTTCAGTAGGCCTAGAACTGTTAGAATGTGGCCGCATTTCGAGTTTCGTTCTGGGAGTCTTCCCCTTTTTCATAGAAGACTTTAATTCTTCTTTATAAGGTGACCTTGTAATAACAGCTGGCTTTCCTCTTCTTCTATCAGATTTTCGTTCCTTTCTTTTAGCTATCGGCACTGCTTTTATGTCTTTCGGAGAGATGTGGAAAGCGGAAGTTGAAGGCTTAGACCTATCCGACTGGGAAGACCCTGGTGGGCTTGGAAAAGATGTTTCTCTGTTTAACGACTCTGAAGTAGGTTCCGAAGGCGGGACATCACCTTTCTCCAACGGTGAGTCAGTGTCTGTTGTTTCAGCAGGCTGATACATCCAAACAGGGAAAATATATGTATCCAGTGGGAAGATTCCAGTTTTACGGAATGCATTTACAGCAGTCTCAATAGATGCAGCTTTCACGAATGCTGTCGTATACAGCCCTGCAAGTTGACTGATGGTTATCACTCGTCCAGGACGACACTGAAGCCACTTGCGAACCTCTTTACAGTAATAATTACTCAGTGGGTCCATGAATGCAGCATCCAGGGGCTGCATTCGGTGGATGCAGTGTGGAGGAAAGCATAAGAGATGACCATAGTATTCTCTAGCCATATCAATAAGTTCAATACTCTTTGTGTGTGTTGAGTGACCATCCAAGAGCAGAAGAACGGGTTTCTGTGCAGTTGGTTTAGAAAATTCAACAAATCGTTGAAACCACTTCAGGAAAATTTTTTTCTGCATCCATCCGCTAGGGGTGATACTCCGCAGTAGATCATGGCCGAGCATTATCCAGCAGCTCAGGGTTGGCTCTTTGTCTAGGGAACACAAACATTGTGGGCATATAAATTCCAGAAGCGCTCATACAGGCTACAGCAGTCACTAAGATGCGTCTCTCTCCGCAGAAACCAAACCGCCAGCTTGACGTTTTCCCCTCAAGGCAATCACCTTTGACTGCTTATTGGGGCTGCTGCTATTCCTGTCTCATCCACATTATAGACTCTATCGGCAGTGAAGTTGTACCTATAACAAAGTTCTAACAGCAAACCAAAGAACTGCTTCACCACTGCACAGTTAAAGCCCATTGCTCTGACAAGAGATGTTGGCTCGGCAGAGTGCAGGCTTATTTCTGGATTCCTCTTTAAAAAGGAGTAGAAACAGCATTTACGTGCCATATTCTTAGTCTTGCTGAAGTTATGCGGCAAGTAATTTTTCTCTACCTGTTCGAAAGCAAGACTTCGCACCTCATCGATGGTCAATTCAAACAATCTGCTTTCCATTTACAGGATATATTCAGCCAGTTCATTTTCCTGGTCGTGATTAAATACAGATTTGTAGCAGCCTAGACCTAAAACAACAACAACAATAATAATAATACTAAGTGCAATAGTTTAACTAATTTCTTCTAAAATAGTAAATAGGCCTACCTTTGAAACTTCCTGGCAGATTAAAACTGTGTGCCCGACCGAGACCCGAACTCGGGACCTTTGCCTTTCGCGGGCAAGTGCTCTACCAACTGAGCTACCGAAGCACGACTCACGCCCGGTACTCACAGCTTTACTTCTGCCAGTACCTCGTTTCCTACCTTCCAAACTTTACAGAAGCTCTCCTGCGAACCTTGCAGAACTAGCACTCCTGAAAGAAAGGAGTACCGGGCGTGAGTCGTGCTTCGGTAGCTCAGTTGGTAGAGCACTTGCCCGCGAAAGGCAAAGGTCCCGAGTTCGGGTCTCGGTCGGGCACACAGTTTTAATCTGCCAGGAAGTGTCATATCAGCGCACACTCCGCTGCAGAGTGAAAATCTCATTCTGGAAACATCCCCCAGGCTGTGGCTAAGCCATGTCTCCGCATTATCCTTTCTTTCAGGAGTGCTAGTTCTGCAAGGTTCGCAGGAGAGCTTCTGTAAAGTTTGGAAGGTAGGAGACGAGGTACTGGCAGAAGTAAAGCTGTGAGTAGCGCGCGTGAGTCGTGCTTCGGTAGCTCAGTTGGTAGAGCACTTGCTCGCGAAAGGCAAAGGTCCCGAGTTCGGGTCTCGGTCGGGCACACAGTTTTAATCTGCCAGGAAGTTTCATATCAGCGCACACTCCGCTGCAGAGTGAAAATCTCATTCTAGGCCTACCTTTGTTTGTAGCATCCTCTAAACACATTCCACTCCTGGCCTTCTTTACACGTGCTTCTAGAGTGCTCTGAGGAACCCGAAGGACTTTGATGCTTTCAAATAGCCCATTGTTTCGGCCCAAACAGCCGCTACAGCTTCTTTCATATTCTCTTGACTCCATGACTGTCTGTCAGTTTGAGAGATTGCAGGGCACTCTCACTTCTGATTCGGTATAGGGAATACGATCTATGGCGATTTGACTTCATACATTGTGATGAAATGGTGTGCAGCAGTTTATGGTCTTGTTTGCATGCTCAATGGAAATAAATACGGTAAGCTTTACCTGGGTTCAAAGGAACAGGGTGCCGACTTAAACAACAGCAGTAAAACCACAGCATTGGTGGGGCGAAAAGCGAGTTTTTTCTGGAGAAGAAATATGGTTCGAAAGAACAGGGTGCTGAGAAATAGATATTATAGCCCTACGTCGCAGCAGCGAATACTTTCCAGACGGGCCGTGCCGTGCTCGCATTGTGCAGAAACACATTAAGCTTTGGCGCCAGACGTCCACATGTACGGCCTAGCGCCGAAAACTCGCCGACAGCGCATTTTAGGCCTTGTTAGCGAGCAAGCCGCCAAAAGAAATGTAAACGGCCTGCAAATGTCCGTGGGACATGAAAACTGGCGCCCAGATGTGCAGTCTCTGTTTCAAAATATCTTTTGTCAATGCGAGTTTATGGCCGTTCCTTGCAAAATTTGAAATGGACGCAATGGGAGAGATAAGAAGCTGTTTCTGGAGGGCTGTGCTTCCACCCTGTATTGTGTTAGCAAAAGACAAGGCAAACATGTGGGAAAGAGGTCGCAGAGCTGAATATTTTTCCGTTTTCTGCCAATTAACTTTAAGTCTCTGATTGGTCAAATCGGTTTGCAGTGCAAAGACCATTCACCGAGCTTAGAATACCAGGCTCCAGCTCGTGATTGGCTTGTGCGAAATTGGGGGAAGTCAAAAAAGAGAAACGTGCGTTTGGAAGCGAGCTGAGGAGGCAACACAGAGAAAGGGAGCTCGTCACTCTTCTACAAGTCTCTTGTACTGACGCTTCTCTAGTAAAGAACTGCAGGTCTCTACCTAAACGGTGAGACTTGCGTCCTTTGCTAGGGTGCGACTTAGAGCCTGTGCCAGTCACCTTCTGAACCGTCAGAGGTACTGCGTATATCGTCATGGTCACAACGAGTGATGCGTGGGTGTACTTATTTGTCTTGCGTCGGCAGTCTAAACATTTGACGTATTTCGACATGCACAGTCGTGGCATAGAGTCAAATTGGTTTGGCAGACCAGCAAACACATCCACCTGCAGACTGGAATCTGTCTGGGTTTCAGAGGCTCTTAGGGAAGTACCTGCGTTCTGAATTAACCAAACGCAAGACCGCGTACTTGCATTTTTCGGGAACGCGCATTTAATAACAGATTGCCGCTGTCCATGACTTCCGTCGCCGAACGCATTGTAGTGTGCCGCCTTGACCAGTAGGATGGTAAAGTATTCGCTGCTGCGACGTAGGGCTACAATATCTATTTTTCAGCACCCTGTTCTTTCGTACCATATTTTTCCTTTTTTTTTTTTTGTATGGTAGAATATAGATGCTTGGTAGTGGCGTAGTTTGATGCCATAACCTGGATTCACCTGTATGAAGTGAGATAGAGCGAGTAGTGTTCTGGTTAGTGCCATGTGTCGATCCCCAGCAGATCACTTTCTCCACCATAGATCCCGTCTTAGTAAGGCTTTTGTTAAATAAATATTTTTTGTATGATGTTTCTTTAATAATTTTGTTATCTTGTCTTGTTTAAGATCAATAAATCGATTGTGAATTAAACTAAAACTTCTCCCTGAGTTCTAATTAACAGTTCCTTCACGTTTTTATGGCAGTCTAGAACAGAAACATAAGGAGTAGCTTTTTCATTTGGTGTCCACTGGGTGGATCTTTTACTTCATTAACCGTAATCTTCTTTCAAGTTTTTCTTTTATAAGCGCCATAATTGTGGCATAATTAAAGTTTGATCCTGTGAATAATAATAATAATAATAATAATAATAATAATAATAATAATACACTCCTGGAAATTGAAATAAGAACACCGTGAATTCATTGTCCCAGGAAGGGGAAACTTTATTGACACATTCCTGGGGTCAGATACATCACATGATCACACTGACAGAACCACAGGCACATAGACACAGGCAACAGAGCATGCACAATGTCGGCACTAGTACAGTGTATATCCACCTTTCGCAGCAATGCAGGCTGCTATTCTCCCATGGAGACGATCGTAGAGATGCTGGATGTAGTCCTGTGGAACGGCTTGCCATGCCATTTCCACCTGGCGCCTCAGTTGGACCAGCGTTCGTGTTGGACGTGCAGACCGCGTGAGACGACGCTTCATCCAGTCCCAAACATGCTCAATGGGGGACAGATCCGGAGATCTTGCTGGCCAGGGTAGTTGACTTACACATTCTAGAGCACGTTGGGTGGCACGCGATACATGCGGACGTGCATTGTCCTGTTGGAACAGCAAGTTCCCTTGCCGGTCTAGGAATGGTAGAACGATGGGTTCGATGACTGGATGTACCGTGCACTATTCAGTGTCCCCTCGACGATCACCAGTGGTGTACGGCCAGTGTAGGAGATCGCTCCCCACACCATGATGCCGGGTGTTGGCCCTGTGTGCCTCGGTCGTATGCAGTCCTGATTGTGGCGCTCACCTGCACGGCGCCAAACACGCATACGACCATCATTGGCACCAAGGCAGAAGCGACTCTCATCGCTGAAGACGACACGTCTCCATTCGTCCCTCCATTCACGCCTGTCGCGACACCACTGGAGGCGGGCTGCACGATGTTGGGGCGTGAGCGGAAGACGGCCTAACAGTGTGCGGGACCGTAGCCCAGCTTCATGGAGACGGTTGCGAATGGTCCTCGCCGATACCCCAGGAGCAACAGTGTCCCTAATTTGCTGGGAAGTGGCGGTGCGGTCCCCTACGGCACTGCGTAGGATCCTACGGTCTTGGCGTGCATCCGTGCGTCGCTGCGGTCCGGTCCCAGGTCGACGGGCACGTGCACCTTCCGCCGACCACTGGCGACAACATCGATGTACTGTGGAGACCTCACGCCCCACGTGTTGAGCAATTCGGCGGTACGTCCACCCGGCCTCCCGCATGCCCACTATACGCCCTCGCTCAAAGTCCGTCAACTGCACATACGGTTCACGTCCACGCTGTCGCGGCATGCTACCAGTGTTAAAGACTGCGATGGAGCTCCGTATGCCACGGCAAACTGGCTGACACTGACGGCGGCGGTGCACAAATGCTGCGCAGCTAGCGCCATTCGACGGCCAACACCGCGGTTCCTGGTGTGTCCGCTGTGCCGTGCGTGTGATCATTGCTTGTACAGCCCTCTCGCAGTGTCCGGAGCAAGTATGGTGGGTCTGACATACCGGTGTCAATGTGTTCTTTTTTCCATTTCCAGGAGTGTAGTAATAATAATAATAAATCCCGTGGAGGCCCGGGAAAAGAATAGGCCTCCGGTATGTTCTGCCAGTCATAAAAGGCGACGAAAAGAACAAACCACTAATAGGGCTAACCGCCCTTTTAGTGTGATTAGTTGGTTCAGGACAGAACTAAAGAAGCCTCGGACAAGCGTCGTTATGGTCGGGGACGACGCTTGAACCCTATGCCCGTACACAATGGTAACGACACTGCTAGCCAACTGGAAAATGATTTAAATCCAAACAGAGGTGTTTTGCAGGATATGCTTCCTGCAACCACCCTAGAAGGAAAACAAAGACAGAGGATGAGATGGTCAGATGAAGTTAACCGACACCTCATGTTCTGTTATTACCAAGCAAGAAACCTAGGAACCAACACAACCGGATACAGATCACAAGTATACACAACATTTAGTACCAGATACCCAGAATTAAAATTTTTAACAGAACAACGACTAGCTGATCAGATCCGTGTAATAATAAAAAATAACAGGATACCCCAGTCAGAATTAGAAAACATCAAACAACAAGTACAACAAATACTGGAACAAAATAATGTGCAATGAGAAGGAGAAGAAAATACAGTAATGGACTCAAACATCCCAGAGCAAACAAACAAACGACAACACGCATCAATTAAACAATCAGAGGAAAACGAAATCTTAAGACAGCCACCAGAACTAGCACAAATAGAACAAGAAGTGACACACATGTTAGATGTAGAAGAAAACTTTCAGCTGACATATATAGAAAACAAAGACACAAATACAGACATCAGACCATTCTTGCATAGACCGCCAAATAACCCACATGTCGAAACAACAATAAAAACTATCAACACAATCATACACAACAAAATAAATGAAAACACAACTATGGAAGTGTTACAACTACTGGTTTATATAGGAGCACTCACTACACTAAATATACACACTAGGCAGAGATCAGAACCAACCAACACACAGAAGAAACCTACAAAACCAGCATGGCAACACAGGCTACAGATCAGAATAGAAAAACTGAGAAAAGCCATTGGACAGCTAACACAATTTATAAGAAATGAAATGCGAGAAAAAAAAAACGAAAAAGGTTAGGTTAAATCTCACAACAAGAAGCGATAGAGCAAATAGATGAAAAGAAGCAGCAATTACAAGCATTGGGCAAACGACTTAGAAGATACAAAAAAAGTGAAAATAGAAGGAAACAAAACCAAACATTCAACACAAACCGAAAGAAATTTTACCAGACAATAGATAACACACACATTAAAATAGACAATCCACCAAACATAACAGACATGGAACACTTCTGGAGCAACATATGGTCAAACCCGGTACAACATAACAGGCATGCACGGTGGATACAAGCAGAAACAGACACATACAAGATGATACCACAAATGCCTGAAGTGATAATTTTGCAACATGAAGTCACCCAAGCAATTAAATCTACTCACAATTGGAAAGCCCCTAGAAAAGATAAAATAGCAAATTTCTGGCTAAAGAAGTTCACCTCAACACATTCACATCTAACTAAATTATTTAACAGTTACATTGCAGACCCATACACATTCCCTGATACACTTACACATGGAATAACTTATCTGAAACCTAAACATCAAGCAGACACACCAAACCCAGCTAAATATCGCCCCATAACATGCCTATCAACAATATACAAAATATTAACTTCAGTCGTTAGAGAGAAATTAATGACACATACAACACAGAACAAAATTGTAAATGAAGGACAAAAAGTTGTTGCAAAGGAGCATGAGGATGTAAGGAGCAAGTGATAATAGATGCAGAGGTGACATATCAAGCTAAAACTAAACAAAGGTCGCTACACTACGCATACATTGATTACCTAAAAGCTTTTGATAGTGTACCCCACTCATGCTTACTACAAATATTGGAAATATACAAAGTAGATCCTAAATTGATACAGTTCCTAAACATAGTAATGAAAAATTGGAAAACCACACTTAATATCCAAACAAATTCAAATAATATCACATCACAGCCAATACAGATTAAGCGTGGAGACTCATTAAGGCCTTTCTGGTTGTGCCTTGCTCTGAACCCACTATCCAACATGCTAAATAATACAAATTATGGATACAATATTACTGGAACATACCCACACAAAATCACACATTTGCTATACATGGATGATCTAAAACTACTGGCAGCAACAAATCAATAACTCAACCAATTACTAAAGATAACAGAAGTATTCAGCAATGATATAAATATGGCTTTTGGAACAGACAAATGTAAGAAAAATAGCATTGTCAAGGGAAAACACACTAAACAAGAAGATTACATATTGGATAACCACAGTGACTGCATAGAAGCGATGGAAAAAACAGATGCCTATAAATATCTAGGATACAGACAAAAAACAGGAATAGATAATACAAATATTAAAGAAGAACTAAAAGAAAAATATAGGCAAAGACTAACAAAAATACTGAAAACAGAATTGACAGGAAGAAACAAGACAAAAGCTATAAATACTTATGCTATACCAATATTGACCTACTCATTTGGACTAGTGAAATGGAGTAACACAGACCTAGAAGCACTCAATACACTGACACGATCACAATGCCACAAATATAGAATACATCACATACATTCAGCAACAAAAAGATTCACATTAAGCAGAAAGGAAGGAGGAAGGGGATTTATCGATATAAAAAACCTACATTACGGACAGGTAGACAATTTAAGAAAATTCTTTCTAGAACGAGCAGAAACTAGCAAAATACACAAAGCAATCACTCATATAAATACATCGGCTACACCACTGCAATTTCATAACCACTTATACAACCCTTTAGATCACATAACATCAAAAAATACGAAGAAAGTAAATTGGAAAAAGAAAACACTAGATGGCAAGCACCCATATCATCTAACAAAGCCACACATCGATCAAGACACATCCAACACATGGCTAAGAAAAGGCAATATATACAGTGAGACGGAAGGATTCATGATTGCAATACAGGATCAAACAATAAACACCAGATATTACAGCAAGCATATTATTAAAGATCCCAATACCATAACAGAAAAATGCAGACTTTGCAAACAACAAATAGAAACAGTAGATCTCATCACAAGTGGATGTACAATACTAGCAAATACAGAATGCCCCAGAAGACATGACAATGTAGCAAAAATAATACAACAGCTTGCCTTAGAAAATAAACTTATAAAACAACACGTTCCCACATGCAAGTATGCACCACAAAAAGTACTGGAGAATGATGAATACAAATTATACTGGAACAGTACCATTATAACAGATAAAACAACACCACATAACAAACCTGACATCATACTCACCAATAAAAAGAAGAAATTAACACAACTAATCGAAATATCCATACCCAATACAAGAAATATACAAAAGAAAACAGGAGAAAAAATTGAAAAATACATCCAACTGGCTGAGGAAGTCAAGGACATGTGGCATCAGGATAAAGTTGACATTATACCAATTATACTATCAACTACAGGAGTCATACCACACAATATCCATCAGTACATCAATGCAATACAGCTACATCCAAACTTATATATACAACTACAGAAATCCGTCATTATTGATACATGTTCAATTACCCGAAAGTTCCTAAATGCAATATAATATATACCGTACAGTTAAAAGGAAGTCATGCTTGATCAAGGTCCGCGTCACTTTCCATTTTTGACCAGACATAACGTCTGAGAAAAGAAAGAAATAATAATAATAACAATAAATTTTCTAACTGAACAAACTAAACAATGTGAGATTTTTAAATCAGTTCGATAAAATAGGGTACTACCCTGTTTTATCAAAGTTAATGGCACCCTGTCATATCCGACAACGCCTGTTAAGAACAAGTTGATTTCAAGAGCCCTTGAGCGGTACATACACTCAACGATGTGTAGTGCAGACAACGTTTAACTTATACTTACTTTACAGTCTAAAAATGGTGTCTTGCAAATATAAACGCAAAATTTTCAGTCGAATATTACAACACTGTAAAAATATATTTCTCCGCCAAGAGAACTCATGGCTGCTTTCAACGGACTGCAAGTACTTTTAGAATGAACGACATCGAGTGGGAAATATGTTACTGTATTTACTGGGAGATGGCAGCACATATCAGACGTGAAAAGTACGATACCTTGTTTCATCAGACTACCCTGTTTTATCAGACTCTCCCCTAGAGATTATTAAGTTTCTGATCCTTTTTTCTTTACTTGTGTTTTGAAAACTTTCTTCTTGCCATATATCATAATTTTATGTCAAGGGGAAGTACCCTAAAGGTTTTAATGAACACGTTAGCGGCTGTCAAAATATGTGACAAAATGGCTATATCCTTTGATTGTGTTAACATAGAAGCTGAAGTTCATTATAAAGTAAGGGACTGAAGATCTTAGTATATGACATAAATTTCAACTCAATGTAAATACCCATTCATGAGAAAAATTCATCTTAACACGCGGACAGCCAGCCAGCATGATAACAAATGACCAGTTTTTTTCGTGTGATATAACTAAAAATTAATAATTTACCTATTTTCCCATTTGGTTGTACTACGAAAACTTGCTTCTTGGTAAATTTCATGATTATAGGTCAACGGTAAGTATCCTTTTGGTTTTGATGACTGGCGATCTTGCTAGCCAAGTTAGGGGCTCAATTCGAAGCGTGACTGATCACTGAAGATAATTCTACTCCAGCCAATGAAATTCCAGCCGAAGAAGTGTCTGGAGACGCTGCGAAGAGTAGTGGGATACCGACATGACTGTCGCTAGCCATATAGCCCATCAACGAGGAAGATGGTCAGGATGCCATTTCATTTCACAGCAGGAACAACACTTTGGTTGCCATCCGCGGCAACTCCACAGCACAGCGGTTGTTGTTGTTGTTGTGGTCTTCAGTCCTGAGACTGGTTTGATGCAGCTCTCCATGCTACTCTATCCTGTGCAAGCCTCTTCATCCCCCAGTACCTACTGCAACCTACATCCTTCTGAATCTGCTTAGTGTATTCATCTCTTGGTCTCCCTCTACGATTTTTACCATCCACGCTGCCCTCCAGTACTAAATTGGTGATCCCTTGATGCCTCAGAACATGTCCTACCAACCGATCCCTTCTTCTGGTCAAGTTGTGCCACAAACTTCTCTTCTCCCCAATCCTATTCAATACTTCCTCATTAGTTATGTGGTCTACCCATCTAATCTTCACCATTCTTCTATAGCACCACATTTCGAAAGCTTCTATTCTCTTCTTGTCCAAACTATTTATCGTCCATGTTTCAATTCCATACATGGCTACACTCCATACAAATACTTTCAGAAATGACTTCCTGATACTTAAATCTATACTCGATGTTAACAAATTTCTCTTCTTCAGAAACACTTTCCTTGCCATTGCCAGTCTACATTTTATATCCTCTCTACTTCGACCATCATCAGTTATTTTGCTCCCCAAATAGAAAAACTCCTTTACTACTTTAAGTGTTTCATTTCCTAATCTAATTCCCTCAGCATCACCCGACTTAATTCGACTACATTCCATTATCCTCGTTTTGCTTTTGTTGATGTTCATCTTATATCCTCCTTTCAAGACACTGTCCATTCCATTCAACTGCTCTTCCAAGTCATTTGCTGTCTCTGACATAATCACAATGTCATCGGCGAACCTTCTGTTATTTTTATTTCTTCTCCATGGATTTTAATACCTACTCCGAATTTTTCTTTTGTTTCCTTTACTGCTTGCTCAATATATAGATTGAATAACATCGGGGAGAGGCTACAACACTGTCTTACTCCCTTCCCAACCACAGCCTCCCTTTCATGTCCCTCGACTCTTATAACTGCCATCTGGTTTCTGTACAAATTGTAAATAGCCTGCCGGTCCCAGTATTTTACCCCTGCCACCTTTAGAGTTTGAAAGAGAGTATTCCAGTCAACATTGTCAAAAGCTTTCTCTAAGTCTACAAATGCTAGAAACGTAGGTTTGCCTTTCCTTATTCTTTCTTCTAAGATAAGTCGTAAGGTCAGTATTGCCTCACGTGTTCCACTATTTCTACGGAATCCAAACTGATCTTCCCCGAGGTCGGCTTCTACTAGTTTTTCCATTCGTCTGTAAAGAATTCGAGTTAGTATTTTGCAGCTGTGGCTTATTAAACTGATTGTTCGGTAATTTTCACATCTGTCAACACCTGCTTTCTTTGGGATTGGAATTATTATATTCTTCTTGAAGTCTGAGGGTATTTCGCCTGTTTCATACATCTTGCTCACCAGATGGTAGCAAAAACAGCGGTACGTCGACGATATTCTACGCACCGTTTTGTTGTCCTTGATGGCAAGCCATCCTGGGCATACGTTACAGCAGGATGATGCTCTCCCACATGAGATGAGTATTTCTGCTGCTTGTCTCCGTTCCCGCTTAACCCTGCTTTGGTCAGCATGGTCGCCAGATCTTTCTCCAGTTGAGAACGTTTGGAACATTATGGACAGGGCCCTCCAACCATCTCTGGATTTTGACTATCTGGTTCGACTACTGGACTGCATTTGGCACGATATCCTTTAGGAGGGCATCCAACAACTCCATGAATTAAGGCCAAGCCGAATGACTGCACAAGGGCCAGAGGCGGACCAACATGTTATCGATTTGCCCAATTTGTGGAGCTCTTCCTCTTGAATAAATCATCCAGTTTTTCTGAAATTGTAATCAATTTTTCGCCTATACATGTACGTCACATCTACTGATTTACGTCCCGTTCCGCTAACTGTTTCATATTGCGTGGTTTTTTTTTCTTAGAGTATTTCTAAGTACCCAGTTACAAAGGTTTCTTTTCATAAGGAAGATCTCCAAATTTCAGCCACATGTGAAAAACTCGTGAAGGTGCCCAGTACGGAAGCGGAAGATTGGCAGTGAAATGTGTATAGAACTGCTGTCACCACAGGCGTATCAAAAATGGTTTAAATGGCTGTGAGCACTATGGGACTTAACATCTGAGGTCGTGAGTCCCCTAGACTTAGAACTACTTAAACCTAACTTACGTAAGGACATAACACACATCGATGCCCAAGGCACGATTCGAACCTGCGGCCGTAGCAGCAGAGCGGTTCTGGGCTGAAGCGCCTAGAACCGATCGGCCACAGCGGCCGGCACAGGCGTATCAAGACACAGAGTTAACAGTGAGAAAGCTTCTTACACGTGAGCGCTGTATTTTATGGCCAGTAGCTCACGCGAAAAGGAGTCTCTCAATGAGCCCACGTCTACTCGTAATCACCTATTTAGTCCAAATTTATGGAATATGCAGTGCTTCGCCGGAAATGACGATAACAGAAGTGGGTGCTCCAGATGCCAAGCATTCAGAAAAAAAAATAGTTTTGTCGCTAGTCGGCCAAGGCACGCGCCGTTGTTTTCTGGTAGCGGCTGGCGCGACGTAAATAGTACAGAATGGTAATCCAAGGGTCATCGGATCGAGACCCAATGCGGAAACTTTTTTACTTTTCAACTTTTACGTGACACTCCAAATAAATCGAAATAGTGCTCGATATATTGTACGAGGTGTAGGGAAGCAGCCTACTCATGCCGTAGTAAATTCAAATCAGTCTGTCCATTGTGTGCCAGCCAGTCTGCTGTAACTAGCTCTGACGTCATAAATGTTGCGCAATACTTTAAAAATCAAGCAAATAAGCTAAAACTTTTCTAGCATGTCAGGAGTAATACTAAATTAATGTGTGTTGAATATCAGTTCGATAACTTCAGCCATTTTCGAAATTTGGACGTTTTTCTGAAAAAATCATTGGCGCAACAGAAAAGAGCTAGAGACTTCAAAATTTATATTTAGATTCATCTTTCATAATAATTTAATAAAAACAGTACTTTGGATTTCACAAATTAAGATTGTAGTGGAAATTCATGATTTTCTAGTTTTCGTTTCAAATCTTAAGGAAGCAAGATAGATTAAGTAGGCTAATAAATAAGGCTAGGATGTTTAGATTTAAATAGGTTGGAGATCCGCTATGACTATGAAGATGTGAAAAGTTTCTTTTGAATACCTATAAAATTATAGCGATAGCGGATCTCAAAAGGGCCAGTTCAGAGCTCATCTACTGCGTGCAATGTAATTTAATAAATTCTCTCGCCCAAAATATTTAAGTTAGCCACGTCAAAATTTCATTATCAATACTTACCTGCGTGCTGAATGCACATTTAAATTAAGAGCTTCTTCGGCCATCAGCAAGAGAAGCTATAATTTATTATGTAACTTGAAGTGGTGCGTTACTAGCCCAGCGGCTAGTCGGGAGAGCCGATTTGATCAGGCGTTCCCTTAGCCGTCCGCACCGCGGCTTTATATATAAGAACGCTGCGCGAGGAGCAAGGCCCCGGTTCTCTCCAGACGCTGAATAACACGCCATCTGTGTCGGGAGTCGCGTCGCATCGGTATCACTGCTACAAACAGCCTCGGGTGCCATATTAAGTTACTAGAGATACGTGGAACCATGAAATCATTTCAAGTGAAGTGTTAATTCTGGGATGATTTTCATTATCTATCTTCAGTTTGCATATTGTCGCATTTTCACGTGCCGTCGCGGGACAGACATTCTACCAATTATTTAGCGTGGCGTTTGATGAAATATTCTCATCAAATTATGGCGAGCATTCATTTCAACATTTAATTCGGGCATTTATAGTTGCATTAGCGCATTAGACTCTGAACTGCTCTGATAGTTAGGTTGTAGGGATACTTGTGTTTTTTTTATCTGTGACTTTGAGAATATACTCAACTATTTTGGAAAATCGTTTTTGATTAGAAATCCCGTACAATCTCCTAATTCCTCAGGGCTATAAGCTGCAGCTATAATTGTATTCTCAGATGAAGTGGGCACTAGGAACTCTAATTACAGGCTTCACGTTTTGTTAAATCACTTTCTCGGTGCTAAAAAGTAAATCGAGAGCCAGTGTTGAGAACGGCGAAAGACAGCATTAACAACATTCTAAAAGCCAGAAACTGATTCAACATTCAAACATTTATACAGCAACAACAATATTTACCATTAACCGCCGCCCCACAGAGGGGTGTCCAGTAAGTAATGCAACACGAACAGGTTGCTTTTATTAAAATACGACACATTATTCCCTACACTTTATAGTAGAAAACCTTATTTTTCAACATAATCTCCGTTCAATGCGACAGCGTTACTTGATCTTCAAAAATGGTTCAAATGGCTCTGAGCACTATGTGACTTAACATCTGAGGTCATCAGTCCCCTAGAACTTAGAACTACTTAAACCTAACTAACCGAAGGATTCGAACCTGCGACTGTAGCGACCAAACTGTAGCGCGTAGAACGCTCGTCCACAGCGACCGGCTTTGATCTTGCTGGGATGCCCTCTACGGCCGCGAGGTACCACTCTTGGTCAACGTTGGAGACAACGCCTTGCTGCATCAGTAACCTCCCCAACACCCAGGCACTGCTTTGTTGCGGAGTGAATCCTTTATTGAGCAATGGCTTGATTGGCTAACTCCAATGCCCATTAACTCGGAAACGGCGCAAAGCTTCGAATTTTCTGTTAACAGTTACTTCTCAGCTCCACATACCACGCAGCAGCCTTACAAGGTTTTCACACTGTTTCGGACCATTCGGTATACAGGGTGGAGAAAAATTATGTCTCGAAATTTTAACCTTGGATAGCTCATGCTAGCAGGAACCAATATTACTGACGCTGTGTTAGTCGACAACGTAGTATTTTTAAACTACGGAAACTTGGCGCCACCCGCTCCGACTGTCCATGGGATTGCCCCGCTGCCGTTCATCAGTTGACGGGCATCACTATGGTTTTTGTTTCACACATACAAACGTCCCTCGCCCCGATCTTCAGCAGGCAAAGCATTCGTGGAAATGCGATGTACACAGCATCCAGCAACAGGGAAATCCCGCGGCCAATCGGAGTTTAAAAATGGTGCATTGTCGACCTGCGCAACATTAGTAATTCTGGTTCCTACTGCCATCAGCTATCCAGGATTAAAATTTCGTGACACAATTTTCCTCCACCCTGTATAAATGACCTATTGGAGTGCAACGTCGGAAGTTCCAAGAGACTTTACGCGGATGACTTTCTTATATACATGGCGGGGCAAATACAGGGTGTTTCAAAAATGACCGGTATATTTGAAACGGCAATAAAAAACTAAACGAGCAGCGATAGAAATACACCGTTTGTTGCAATATGCTTGGGACAACAGTACATTTTCAGGCAGACAAACTTTCGAAATTACAGTAGTTACAATTTTCAACAACAGATGGCGCTGCAAGTGATGTGAAAGATATAGAAGACAACGCAGTCTGTGGGTGCGCCATTCTGTACGTCGTCTTTCTGCTGTAAGCGTGTGCTGTTCACAACGTGCAAGTGTGCTGTAGACAACATGGTTTATTCCTTAGAACAGAGGATTTTTCTGGTGTTGGAATTCCACCGCCTAGAACACAGTGTTGTTGCAACAAGACGAAGTTTTCAACGGAGGTTTAATGTAACCAAAGGACCGAAAAGCGATACAATAAAGGATCTGTTTGAAAAATTTCAACGGACTGGGAACGTGACGGATGAACGTGCTGGAAAGGTAGGGCGACCGCGTACGGCAACCACAGAGGGCAACGCGCAGCTAGTGCAGCAGATGATCCAACAGTGGCCTCGGCTTTCCGTTCGCCGTGTTGCAGCTGCGGTCCAAATGACGCAAACGTCCACGTATCGTCTCATGCGCCAGAGTTTACACCTCTATCCATACAAAATTCAAACGCGGCAACCCCTCAGCGCCGCTACCATTGCTGCACGAGAGACATTCGCTAACGATATAGTGCACAGGATTGATGACGGCGATATGCATGTGGGCAGCATTTGGTTTACTGACGAAGCTTATTTTTACCTGGCCGGGTTCGTCAATAAACAGAACTGGCGCATATGGGGAACCGAAAAGCCCCATGTTGCAGTCCCATCGTCCTTGCATCCTCAAAAAGTACTGGTCTGGGCCGCCATTTCTTCCAAAGGAATCATTGGCCCATTTTTCAGATCCGAAACGATTACTGCATCACGCTATCTGGACATTCTTCGTGAATTTGTGGCGGTTCAAACTGCCTTAGACGACACTGCGAACACCTCGTGTCTTATGCAAGATGGTGCCCGGCCACATCGCACGGCCGACGTCTTTAATTTCCTGAATGAATATTTCGATGATCGTGTGATTGCTTTGGGCTATCCGAAACATACAGGAGGCGGCGTGGATTGGCCTCCCTATTCGCCAGACATGAACCCCTGCGACTTCTTTCTGTGGGGACACTTGAAAGACCAGGTGTACCGCCAGAATCCAGAAACAATTGACCAGTTGAAGCAGTACATCTCATCTGCATGTGAAGCCATTCCGCCAGACACGTTGTCAAAGGTTTCGGGTAATTTCATTCAGAGACTACGCCAAATTATTGCTACGCATGGTGGATATGTGGAAACTATCGTACTATAGAGTTTCCCAGACCGCAGCGCCATCTGTTGTTGAAAATTGTAACTACTGTAATTTCGAAAGTTTGTCTGCCTGAAAATGTACTGTTGTCCCAAGCATATTGCAACAAACGGTGTATTTCTATCGCTGCTCGTTTAGTTTTTATTGCCGTTTCAAATATACCGGTCATTTTTGAAACACCCTGTAAATGTGCCGCGCAGGATTAGCCGAGCGGTCAAAGGCGCTGCAGTCACGGACTGTGCGGCTAGTCCCGGTTTAGGTTCGAGTCCTCCCTCGGGCATGGGTGTGTCTGTTTGTCCTTAGGATAATTTAGGTTAAGTAGTGTGTAAGCTTAGGGACTGATGACCTTAGCAGTTAAGTCCCATCAGATTTGACACACATTTGATTTTTGAACAAATAAATGTGACTCGGACGAGAGGACACGATTAGACGCGAATGTGTGCTTACAACCACACTCCGTGACCTACAGTTACTTCCAACTGACCATACAACAGGCCGAACTTTGGACACGTTTTCACGACTTCACGCCTGACGGAGTTGTTAGCAGAGGTCAGTTTGCTTGCGCTCCTAGACGGCCACCCAAGTGACCTGGCCTGTCAATGTGCGATAACTTTGTGTGGGAGCCCTCTTGTCTAAGGTGTATCGCAACAACCGTCTTCAAGAACGGCGGCAGAACATTTTGAATGAGACTGCTGCAATTCCAACAGTCCAGCTTTGATCCGCCTTCAGCAACTTGCTGATCAGAGCCCAAAAGTGGCCAGAGATTAATAGTGGTCACATTCAACATCTGCTATCATCACGTTAGTACTGTATTTCCTTTCCTGTGCTGCGTTCCTTTGTACTCCGGAACCCTGTTCTCTGGGACACTTTTATTCGTCCCACCCCGTACAAAGAAGTCGCAACGCTAGAAAATTTTATAGAAACGCAGAAGGAGCAGTAGAGGATTAAGGCTTGATATATGAATTTGCAGTTGACAATCAGCATAAGCAAACTTATTTCGCATAAATGACTAGAAAACCCATTATTGTATGATTAGACAACTGCAGAATAATTACTGGGAGCAGACACTTCCATTAAATATCTCGGGGTAGGTGGACGGAGCTGATTAAATCAGAACGACCACATAAAACGAGTCACACGTAAAGTGGATACCAGACTGAGATTCATCGAAAGAGTCCTCAGGAAGTGTAGTCGACCTACAAAGTATATCGCTTACAAAAACCTCGTTCGACAGTATTGTGCTTCATTATTGCTGAACAGTCTGGAATCCGTACCAGATGCGATTAAGGGAGAAAACAGAGATAATGGAAAAACGAGCATCACTTTTCGTTACAGGTTCATTCAGTAAGCGCGAAAACCGCACGGATTTGCTCATTCAGCGGCAGGCGCTACAAGAGGGGCATACTGCATTACGGCGTACTTGTCTGTTTAACTTACGAGGGCATACTTTCCTATGGCAGCCAACCATTGTATTGCTTCCTCACACGTGTATCTCGCGAGCAGACCAGAAAATTAAATTGTTAGAGATTCCAACTCACACGGTAGATTACCAACAACCGCTCGTCCCGCAGTAGAGCAAGGTGGGAGTAAACGACCGCGGTACACATAGCACCATCCACTACGCAACAGAATGTGGCTCGTGGAATGTAGATACAAAAATATACACAAGAAATAAAATTTTCACTCGTGTGCTTGGTAATTTTCACAATGTTCTCATATTTATGCTCACATTGCTAACTGAAGTGCCGGTTTGGAATGTCGAGTACTGTAGAGGCGATACCATGTCGTATCGAAATGCAAGGGGATAGATAGTAATGTTACTACTCGACTGTTACAGTGTTGTGAACAATGAAGCCAACCTCGTTTCCCGGTGTGTGGCTTTAAATCGTCCAGCGGTCTGAACGTCAAACTGCGGCCCGCAGGCCACACTCGGCTCAGATCGAGTATTCGTGCCTCCCCGCTGTTCTCAGCCGTATTTTACAACAATATGCACAGAGCAAGTAACAGCCGAATCTAAAAACGTCAACTAACGTCCAGAGCTTCATAACAGTGCAGTTTTCGTTTTCAGTAAAAAACAAAAATACTTACAGAGACAGTAACAGTTTCACTTGTGCTTAATTGTTTGGTGAATTCGGCCATGAGCCAAGTTGTCCGCTTACCTAATGGTCGGAGGGGTAAGTACGAGGGCAGTTCAATAGGTAATGCAACACATTTTTTTCTGAAACAGGGGTTGTTTTATTCAGCATTGAAATACACCAGGTTATTCCCCAATCTTTTAGCTACACAACACTATTTTTCAACGTAATCTCCATTCAATGCTACGGCCTTACGCCACCTTGAAATGAGGGCCTGTATGCCTGCACGGTACCATTCCACTGGTCGATGTCGGAGCCAACGTCGTACTGCATCAATAACTTCTTCATCATCCGCGTAGTGCCTCCCACGGATTGCGTCCTTCATTGGGCCAAACATATGGAAATCCGACGGTGCGAGATCGGGGCTGTAGGGTGCATGAGGAAGAACAGTCCACTGAAGTTTTGTGAACTCCTCTCGGGTGCGAAGACTTGTGCGAGGTCTTGCGTTGTCATGAAGAAGGAGAAGTTCGTTCAGATTTCTGTGCCTACGAACACGCTGAAGTCGTTTCTTCAATTTCTGAAGAGTAGCGCAATACACTTCAGAGTTGATCGTTTGACCATGGGGAAGGACATCGAACAGAATAACCCCTTCAGCGTCCCAGGAGACTGTAACCATGACTTTACCGGCTGAGGGTATGGCTTTAAACTTTTTCTTGGTAGGGGAGTGAGTGCGGCGCCACTCCATTGATTGCCGTTTTGTTTCAGGTTCGAAGTGATGAACCCATGTTTCATCGCCTGTAACAATCTTTGACAAGAAATTGTCACCCTCAGCCACATGACGAGCAAGCAATTCCGCACAGATGGTTCTCCTTTGCTCTTTATGGTGTTCGGTTAGACAACGAGGGACCCAGCGGGAACAAACCTTTGAATATCCCAACTGGTGAACAATTGTGACAGCACTACCAACAGAGATGTCAAGTTGAGCACTGAGTTGTTTGATGGTGATCCGTCGATCATCTCGAACGAGTGTGTTCGCACGCTCCACCATTGCAGGAGTCACAGCTGTGCACGGCCGGCCGGCACGCGGGAGATCAGTCTTGCTTGACCTTGCGGCGATGATGACACACGCTTTGCCCAACGACTCACCGTGCTTTTGTCCACTGCCAGATCACCGTAGACATTCTGCAAGCGCCTATGAATATCTGAGATGCCCTGGTTTTCCGCCAAAAGAAACTCGATCACTGCCCGTTGTTTGCAACGCACATCCGTTACAGACGCCATTTTAACAGCTCCGTACAGCGCTGCCACCTGTCGGAAGTCAATGAAACTATACGAGACGAAGCGGGAATGTTTGAAAATATTCCACAAGAAATTTCCGGTTTTTTCAACCAAAATTGGCCGAGAAAGAAAAATGTGTTGCATTACTTATTGAACTGCCCTCGTAGAATGGTCACTGAAGGTTGGAGGATGTCGGGGGAGGACTTTGTTTGCCATTCTAGCACTGATAACTCACGAGCGCGAGCCGCAAATAAAGATCAGCTGCTATGGTATAAATTTTATCACGCAAGTAACATGGACTCGTGAACGTGCATTACGAATGCCGTGATCCTAAATTAAGGCTTTTGTAATGCAGAACAATGAGTAAAAGAAAAATGACATTCAAAACAATTACTAAACTTTTCGGATCGTGTCTCATATAAGTACAAGTACTGCTTTAAATCGAAAAATCATCGGCTCACACTGACTGCAACAGCAATGCGTCAGGCAATTACAGCGTCACATCACTGACTCGCTGAGGGTGACAGCAATCTGAAACAGGGAAGAGTAGACACGAAGTGCTCCGAATTGTGCCGGCTTTTAACGATCGGTACTATGGAGCCGCCGGCCAACTTACCGCGACATTTGTACAGCTAGTGTATTGGGTGCTTGTAACATACTAATTTAGGGCAGAAAAGTCAGCGTCACCGTAGCGTCATCTATCATTCTCACTGCAGATCTAGATTTCAGCTGACACTGGAGCAGTCATCAGTGCATTATAACCAATCTTATAGACTCAACGTAATTATGACGACACATATTCCAGTCTAAATTAGGCCTTTACAGGCATTAGGGGCTGCTGTGCGTACATGCTTAGGTGAGATTGGAATGTTTGTCGTTATAATTACGTTGAATCTACGAAACTACTATGATGCGCTGATGACAACTGCACTGTCAATCGAAATCTACATCTATAATAAATAAGACAGATGACGACACGACCGATGCTGACATTCTTTCTGTCCTGGATTCATGGTTGTAGGGTACAATCGAACATGATACTCCTTTATCTAGGTTACCGATTAATAATAAGATGGGTACATATATAGCACACAGGTGTCGTTCCACACTGTAATTGTTGGCTCTCGATCAAAAATGTTTGATCCAGGAGCAGATATGGACTCAGATCAGAATTTGGTAATGATGAAGAGCAGGCTCAGGTTTAGGGACTAGTGAGGAAAAATCAATAAGCAAAGAAGTGGGATACGGGAGTACTAAGGAATGAAGAGATACGCTTGAAGTTTTGTAAGGCTATCGATACTGCGATAAGGAATAGCTCAGTAGGCAGTTCAGTTGAAGAGCACTCGGCATCTCTAAAACGGCCATCAGAGAAGTGGGAAAGAAAACCATCAGTACAAAGAAGTTAAATGTGAAGAAACCATGGATAACAGAAGAAATACTTCAATTGATCTGCCAATCAAGTAAGTAAAAATATTTTTAACGAAATTCAGGATTACATAAATGTAAGTCACTTAGTAACGAAATAAATAGGAAGTGCAGGGAAGCTAATGCGAAATGGCTACACGATCACGAGAAGAAAGAGAAAAAAATGAGTGTCTGAATGATTGACCCAGCATACATAAAAGTCAAAGCAAACTTCGATAAAATTAAAAACAAGGGCGGTAACATTAAGAGTGCAGTGGGAATTCCACTGTTAACTGCAGAGGGCATGGAGGATAGGTGGAAGGAGTACGTTGAGGGTTTCTATGAGAGGGAGGACTTCTATGAGGCCGTTATAGAAGAAGAAACAGGAGTCGATAGGGAAGAGAGAGGAGACCAAGTATTAGAATCAGAATTTACAGGAGTTTTGGAAGGCTTGAAATCAAACAAGGCAGAAGGGATAGATAACATGCCATCGAAATTTTTAAAATCATTGGGGGAACTGGCACCAAAACAATTATTCGCGTTGGTGCTAGAATGTATGAGACTGGCAGTACACCATGAGACTTTCCGAGAAAACATCATCCATAAAATTCCGAAGACAGCAAGAACCGACAAGTCCGGGAACAATCGCAGTCAGCTTAACAGCTCATGCATCCAAGTTGCTGACGAGAATAATATAGAGAAGAATAGAAAAGAAAATTGAGGATGTGCTAGATGACGATCAGTTTGGTTTTAGAAAAGATAAAGGCACCAAAGAAGCAATTCTGACGTTGTGGTTGATAATGGAAACAAGAGTAAAGAGAAATCAAGACACGTTCGTAGGATTGTCGACCGGGAAAAAACGTTCGACAAAGGAAAATGGTGCAAGATGTTCGAAATTTTGAGCAAAATATAGGTAAGCTGTAGGGAGACACGGGTAATATGTACAAGTACCAAGGAGGAATAATAAATGTGGACCAAGAACGAAGCGCTCGGATGAAAAACAGTATAAGACAGGGATGTAGTCTCTCGCCCCTATTGTTCAATCTGTACATCGAAGAAGCAGTGAAGGATATAAGAGAAGGGTTCAGGAGAAGAATTAAAATTCAACGTGAAAAGATATCAGTGATATCATTCGCTGATGACATTGCTATCCTGAATGAAAGTAAAGAAGGATTATAGGATCTGCTGGATGGGATAAACAGTCTCAGAATATGGACTGAGGGTAAATCGAAAAATGACGAAAGTACTGAGAAGTATGAGAAATGGAAAACGGGAGAAACTTAACATCATTATTGGTGATCGTGAAGTAGATGAAGTTAAGGAATTCTGCTACTTAGACAGTAAAATAACCAATGACGGACGGAGCAAGGAGGACTCAAAAAGCGGACTAGCCCTGTCAAAAAGGGAATTCCTGGCTGAGAGAAGTTTACTAGCGTCAAACATCGATCTTAATCTGAGGAAGAAATTTCTGAAAATGTACGATTGTACCTTTGGAGCACATCTTTGTATTTGGCATGACTGTGAGGAAACTGGAACACAAGAGAATAGAAACATTTGAGGTGAGGTTCTACAGAACAACGTTGAAAGTTAGGTGGACTGATAAGGTAAGGAATGAGGAGGTCCTCCGCAGAATGGAAGATGGAAAGGAGAAGGGACTGGGCCATACATCTTTTAAGACGTCACAGAATTACTTCCATGTACTAGAGGGAGCAGTAAAGGGTAAAAACTGTAAAGACAGAGATTGGAATACATCCAGCAGATTATTGAGGACATTGGTTGTAGGTGCTACTCTAAGATGAAAAGTTTGTAAGAAACCAGTGAAAAGACTGATGACTCAAAAGACTGATGACTCAAAAGACTGATGACTCAAAAGACTGATGACTCAAAAGACTGATGACTCAAAAGACTGATGACTCAAAAGACTGATGACTCAAAAGACAGATGACTCAAAAAAAATTAAATCAATACCAATCACATTTTTGTATATTTTTCGGAAGCACCGATGTCGGTATAGGTGGGGGAGTAAAAAAACCGCTTTTCTGTTGCACGTCGAATGTCTCAGCACGGTAGCATGATTTGTGATATTTTGGGGAACCGTAATTAACTCAGACCGCTGGGTACATTAAGGAAGAATGTGCGCAGTGCATTTCGGCTTTAATTAATCACTGTCGGAGTGGGGATGAGTTATTACTTGGGAAGAAGTCGATCTGGCCAAGGGCAGTCGGAACTTCTTTTGCGTTCGCTGTGGTCAGATTCACTGAGGAAGCTCGAGTATGGTGCAGGTAACATATAAAAGTCGCCTGCAGTTACTAAACTGAAACAGCATTTGGACAAACACCAGTGCATTGACTTGTTTCCGTCTTGCTATTTAAAAGTGTGTGTTCAGCGTCCAATGTTGTTACTGAGTGCGAGTGGATTTCTGTGTTCTTTGGAACTGTTTCTGATGTGGCTTGTATAGGGTAAAATGACGCCAGAACTTCAACTTCCAGTTTCTTCTTTTGATATTGAACATCGTGAATCGACAAGAGAGAGTCCACCTTAGCACATTTACGTCGATGAAATTATCAGGTTGCAGCGGAGAGTGTGCTATGAGCGTCTTTCATGACAGAGAAAATGTATGTGGATTGCGGGCATTCGGACTTCTAACGTATGGTATGTCGCAGCGTCGTGAACGAAGGGCTATGATTATTGTTCGACTCAAGGTTTGGTTCGAAATTTTCGTCAGTCACGAAGAATTCTATAATTTTTACGTGGTAACTGAAGGAACCGCACTGGGCCGGGAAGGCGGTGTTGTAACTGCAACCAAGACGGTCGCGGGGTAGCACTGACGGAAGGCGCGGCGGGATCCGCGGAGAGTCCCGCGAACAACAACACAACGGAAAAGGACAGACACGACCAACGTAGGACAGAACGAATACGACAAGACCGAACAACAGAGTCACAAGGCAACAAACTCGTACACGAACCAGGAAGAAAGCAGTCTAGCGCAAGCGGGGTGTAAACCGACGTAAGCGAGATTATACTGACTGGATGAGCTTTATTGTCAATTTGAAACCTGTATACAGGCAGGCCTGCAGCAGCATAATACGCCGCTCTTTGGCCGCAGAGAAACACAAAGATAC
The DNA here is from genome assembly GCF_023898315.1 of Schistocerca nitens. NCBI lineage: Eukaryota > Metazoa > Arthropoda > Insecta > Orthoptera > Acrididae > Schistocerca > Schistocerca nitens. The sequence goes on from NC_064619.1 coordinate 591,639,305, forward strand.
AATGAAGACAATTAGAGAAAAAAGATGGTGGACATATAAACGGAGACGAACACTTTTTAAAATACAAGGTGCCGTTCACTGGCGTAGAGTCCAAGATAAAATTGTTCAGACACTTGGACACAGACAGAAACGAAAATTGTCACACGTAAACGTAGATGCACAAAACGAATAACACTGAACCACTTAAGCACAAAACGACGGCACACACAGAACACGAGGCGTTGATCTCCGGCGCGCGAAAGTTCACTAACCGTGTACGAGTCCGGGGACCTGCCAAGGGAGGAGGAGGGGGGGTGGGAGAAGGAGAGGGGAGAGCAGATGCCATGCGCAGGGGAGACAGGGGGAAGGGAGGAAGGGGAAGCCTGGGGGAGAGGGGTGGAGGGAGGGGACGGGGGAAAAGGAAAAGGAAGGGAGGGAGGGTGCCTAAAGGAAAGGACACAGGAAGTGGCGGGGGGAGATCAAAGTTGATAGGAGGGGTAGATGGAGGGGAGGAGGACATCATCAGGGAGGGGGACCTGGCGGAAGCCACCTTGGGAGGGGTAAGGAGGGTGGAGAGATGGAGACCGGGTGGGTCGTGGGAATACAGGTGCGGCAGCGGGTGGGGTTGGGAGAGGATGGGTGAGACAAGCGGATGAAAAAAAATGGTTCAAATGGCTCTGAGCACTATGGGACTCAACTGCTGTGGTCATAAGTCCCCTAGAACTTAGAACTACTTAAACCTAAGTAACCTAAGGACAGCACACAACACCCAGCCATCACGAGGCAGAGAAAATCCCTCACCCCGCCGGGAATCGAACCCGGGAACCCGGGCGAAGCGGATGAGGAGGTTCGAGTTTGCGGGAGGTGTAAAGGATCCGTATCCTTTCAAGGAAAATGAGGAGGTGGGGGAAGGGGATGAGATCATACAGGATCCGCGTGGGGGAGGGGAGACGGATGCGATAGGCGAGGCAGAGAGCATGGCGTTCAAGTATTTGGTGGGATTTATAAAAGGTAGGGGAGGGGGCGGAGATCCAGGCTGGATGGACGTAACAAAGGATAGGGCGGATGAGGGATTTATAGGTGTGGAGGATGGTAGAGGGGTCCAGACCCCACGTACGGCCGGAAAGGAGCTTGAGGAGACGGAGTCGGGAGCGTGCCTTGGCTTGGAGTGTCCGGAGATGCGGAGTCCAGGAGAGGCGACGGTCGAGGGTGACGCCAAGGTACTGGATGAGCGAGTGGCCGACGCTTAAGTACGCTCTCGGGGGCGCCGCTATTGGCCGCTGGGACCACGTGTTCTACTGTGGTGCCCCCACACTAGAAGCTGGCCAGGAGGCGCGCGCCACCACAGCTTATGGTGCAGCAACCTCTATGGGTCTTCGACGTCCATGACGTCTGGCGCGGATTCAAATCCCGCGGTGCGCAGTACCAGAGGCGGTAAACTGATGAACTGTTAGATAACGTGACGTAACATATTACCTACTAGGTGGAAACGAATGAAATTGCGGGAGAATGTTGCCAGAGGTCCCCTCAGCCGCGTACCGAATGCTGAACTCCACATGGAGTGAGGTCAACACGGCTATAGCTCCAAATGGGGTTGGACCCACAACGCGAAGCAGTAGAAGGAACGGGATAAGACAGTGTGTGTCAATCAGTGAGCAAAAAAAAATGGCTCAAATGGCTCTGAGCACTATGGGACTTAACATCTGTGGTCATCAGTCCCCTAGAACTACTTAAACCTAACTAACCTAAGGACAGCACAAACATCCATGCCCAAGGCAGGATTCAAACCTGCGACCGTAGCAGTCGCGCGGTTCCGGACTGAGCGCCTAGAACCGCTAGACCACCGCGGCCGGCTAATCAGTGAGCAGCTGTGGTGGTGTACTTCATTACAACATGGCCCGGAACCCACATTAAGATGACTTAACAGGGGGAAGAATTACCGGGCAGCTTTAAGAAGGACGATGTGCGATAAATGTAGCACAGGAGTTTGGTATTCCTCTCAGCATCGTTTAACGTGCATGGGGAGCGTTCCGAAGCCCAGGTACTGCTTTCCGAAGGTGAGGGGGTGGTCGACACAGGCGACTATAGCAGCGGATGACCACTACGTTCTGGAGCAGTCAAGAAGGGAGTCACCTCAGTTAGCAGTTGCAATTGCAACCACATTTAGCAGGACTGCAAGGCGCGCAATAATCTCTCCAGAGTGGCATGGCGACTGCGTGAGGCTGGTCCCTCTTCGCGACGATCGGTACTTTGTCTGCCGTTGGTACCCGACATCTGCGGCCTGTCTGCGATGGCCTCAAGAGCATAATGAGCGGATGAAGAAGGTGTGGGCTTGCGTGCTGTTCTCGGATGAGAGTAGATTCTGTCTGAGTATCGTTTCTGGACGTAACCTCATAAGGCGGCAGGTGGGAACAAGTAAGGTACCCAGTAACAGTGTCGAAAATTCGCTTCGGTGGTCCAGGTATTATGGTGTTGGAGAGTGTAATGTTGCATGGGGGTCCCACCCATGTTTGAACATGGAAACCTCTCCGATCAACGTTATTGTGGAACTATTGTTCTTCCTCATGTGTGTCTTTTCAAGGGTTCTATCGGCTCTGACTTCAGTTTTATCGAGTTCAATGCGCGACTGCAATTGAAGTCGCCCTTGCCGCGAAAGGATATTCGGCGAATGAACTGACTTAACACGCTGTCTGCCGCATGCTTGGTAGAGGATGTTCCACCGCCAGGATAGGAAAGGCCTGGCGCGAAGCATCAGCCATGTGGCTCTCCTATGTCCGGCGGTGGCTTCGTGGCGATGAGCGTGTTAAATCCCATCGAGCACGTGTGGGGTGCGTTTGAGAGAGTATTTCAATACGTTCAAGTGCACCAACTACCAACCAGTGTATGTCAAACGCGCTGAGAGAGGGATGGAACGCCCTGAGAAAGAACTCCTTCCCAACCTTGCGGGCAGCATGATAGCACATTGCACAGCATTTACCGCCGTTCATGGTGATCATACACCCTATTAAGAACTGCGTTCCACCTGTTGGAGTGCCCAGGGGTCGGTCATTAATCGCGGTGATTTTAATGTTGTCTTTGAATAAAACTGACATTTCTGTTCGTCTCATTCCGTATTTATTCGATTTACCTTCTGTACTATACTGTAACTGTTATTTCTACGTATGCTCCAAGTTTCATAGAGCTATGTTACTTGGCAGTAGCACACGATGCGAAGAATTTTCTTTCGTCCTTAAGTTTTGTACACAAGTGTATTAGGAGCGTTCAACAAGTAATGCAACACTTTCCCTTGAAAAGATCCGAAAGTTGTTGTGGGAAAAACTGGAATATTCCCGCTTCAGTCACTATACTTTCATGAAGCTCCGTTTGGTTGTGGCGCTGTACGTAGCTTTCAAAATGGCGTCTGTAACAGAGGTGCATTCCCAGCAGAGAGCTGTCATTGAGTTTCCACTGGTGAAAAACCAGAGCATCGCACATGTTTATAGACACTTGTAGAATGTCTTCGGAGACCCAGCAGTGAACAAAAGCACGGTGAGCCATTCGGTGCACGTCTGTCATCACACCAACAAGGTCGCGCAAACCTGTCCGATTTACCGAGTGCAGGCTGATCGCATAAAAATTCGACTCCTTCAATGTTTGGCCCCAGCGTACTCGTCCCCACAAAAAAGCAAACGAACTTCTCCTTCTCCAATAACAACGCAAGACTCCCAAAACTTCATTGTACTTTTCTCCATTATCCACACTACAGTCTGGATCTCGCGCCTTCCCACTCAGAGCTGCTCGACTCAGTGAAGGATCACTCTGTGAGCAACAGTATGTGAATAATGGGGTAGCTATTCATGCAGCAAGACGTCGGCTGCGACATACACCTGTAGAATGGCAACATGCGGGTACGCAGGCCCCCCCACCCCACTACAGTGGCATAAGACCGTCGCATTGAACGGAGACCATATTGAAAAATTGGGTTTTGTAGCCAAAAGATTGGGGAATAATGTGGTTTACTGGAATTCTCAATAAAACCAACCTGCTTTCAGAATAAAGCCTTGCATTATTTATTGACTGCCCCTCGTTCTTAGCAAGAGCAAGGGATAGATTCTCCATGTTCTGCATGTCTCGTTACAGTGAATCGATACATAATTACTATTTTCTGCAGAGTTGAAATCTTGTGTACTATGTTCACCTAAGGCAATGTACGTATCTCACTTCTGCTATCAATCGAGCAAGGTGGCACAGTGGTAACATACTGGACTTCATCAAAAAGGATCAGGATTCAGACCACAGACCAACCATACAAATTTACATTTTCAAGGAGTTCCCTAAATAACTTATGACAGAGACGGGATGATGTGTTCGCATAGAACATCCAGATTTCCTTCCCCAGCCTTCCTTTGTTCTCCGTACTAGCAATTTATAACCAGACGCTGATACTTCAGCGTATTTCAGACATGTTTAGAAACAGCTGCACCTGCAATATGCCCACGATGAACTGTCAGATAGTATCCGTGTCTAGAGAAACCGACTCTAAAAAATTCAAACGGGTAACATTTTATGCCTCTTAATATATTTTTCGTTGCTGAACAAGTGACAAAATCTGTCAACTTTAGTAGAAGTTTTCAATATCGCGTCACTTTTGAAGGATCCAAAATACTGGATTTGACTTGTTTTTTGTGACAAGGTGTAAAATTAAATGAAGTGAAATTAAATAATCGCTCAACTTTAAATATCTGAGGACAGATGATACAGATTTTCCAAGAGATAATCCTATTGTGATTACTGTGATCGCACTCTCATAAGTGTCGCAGTTATACTGTGGATACTTGTTAAAAGCAGCAAATGTACACAGTATAAATTCGTTGGTACAACCTGGGTTGGATTGTCAGCACAGGATGATAAGTAAGTGCGGCATGTCAAGTTATCATCGTACTCTGTTACACAATGCGCCCTTCGTATCTACTATTCCTACTAGGAGTTATTCAAGAGCAAATTTCGGAGTGAAAAAGCTTTTGTAAATCTATTCAACATTTGCACTGATGAGCCAAAACATTATGACCACCTGTTTAATAGCTTCTTTGTCCGTGTTTGGAACGAAATATACAGGGTGATTCAAAAAGAATACCACAACTTTAAAAATGTGTATTTAATGAAAGAAACATAATATAACCTTCTGTTATACATCATTAAAAAGAGTATTTAAAAAGGTTTTTTTTCACTCAAAAACAAGTTCAGGGATGTTCAATATGGCCCCCTCCAGACACACGAGCAATATCAACCCGATACTCCAACTCGTTCCACACTCTCTGTAGCATATCAGGCGTAACAGTTTGGATAGCTGCTGTTATTTCTCGTTTCAAATCATCAATGGTGGCTGGGAGAGGTGGCCGAAACACCATATCCTTAACATATCCCCATAAGAAAAAATCGCAGGGGGTAAGATCAGGGTTTCTTGGAGGCCAGTGATGAAGTGCTCTGTCATGGGCTGCAGACAGTGCTTGAACCAATTTCAGACGATAAGGTTTCATAACTAACCTTTTTCGTAGGACTCTCCATACAGTTGATTGTGGAATTTGCAGCTCTCTGCTAGCTCTGCGAGTCGATTTTCCTGGGCTGCGAACAAATGCTTGCTGGATGCGTGCTACATTTTCATCACTCGTTCTCGGCCGTCCAGAACTTTTTCCTTTGCACAAACACCCATTCTCTGTAAACTGTTTATACCAACGTTTAATACACCACCTATCAGGAGGTTTAACACCATACTTCGTTCGAAATGCACGCTGAACAACTGTCGTCGATTCACTTCTGCCGTACTCAATAACACAAAAAGCTTTGTGTTGAGCGGTCGCCATCTTAGCATCAACTGACGCTGACGCCTAGTCAACAGCGCCTCAAGCGAACAAATGTACAACTAAATGAAACTTTATAGCTCCCTTAATTCGCCGACAGATAGTGCTTAGCTCTGCCTTTTGTCGTTGCAGAGTTTTAAATTCCTAAAGTTGTGGTATTCTTTTTGAGTCACCCTGTATTACTGATTCTGCGTATCAGGGATCCGACAATTTTTTGATAGATTTGTGGAGGTATGTGGCGTTAGACGTCTACGCAGAGGTCATGTAATTCGCGTAAATAACGGGCCGCTAATTCGAGTACGCGGTGATGGCGCCCAATAGCGACACTAATGGGTGCTATAGTATTTATACCAGGCGAATTTGGTCGCCGAGACATCAACGTGAACTCACTACAATGCTCCTCAAACCCATGTAACGTGATCCTAGTTCAGACACATGGACAACCATGTTGCTGTAAGATGACATCGCCGTCGGGGAAGACATGAACCACGAATGGATGCAGGTGGTTCGCAACTGTCAGCGTGTCTTCGATTACTACCATATGTCCCATGCAAGCGCAGGAGAATGTCTCTCCCGTAGCATAATGCTGCTATCACCAGCCTGCGTCCGTGGCACGCTGCACGTTTCGAGACGCCTTTCATGTCGATGGCGACGTCTGTAAAGACGACCATCGACCAAGTGTAGCAGAAACGTGATTCACCCGAAGAGCCGACACGTTTCCACTGATCGACGGTCGAACCTCGATGGTCCCGTGCCCTCTGCAATCGTAACTGACGATGCCGTCGGGTCAGCATGTGAACACGTAGAGGTGATCTGCTGTGGCGCTCCATGACGAACAATGTGCGATGAACGGTGTGCTCCGGAACATTTAAGCGTGCACCAGCACTGTGCTCTTCCGGCAGAGGTGGGGCAGATCAGCACCTATCCTACTTTACAGAGTACACAAGACACCAAACCCCACGTTCTGTGAAGGGCTCTTTCTTTTTTTTTTTTCATCAGTCTACTGACTGGTTTGATGCGGCCCGCCACGAATTCCTTTCCTGTGCTAACCTCTTTATCTCAGAGTAGCACTTGCAACCTACGTCCTCAATTATTTGCTTGACGTATTCCAATCTCTGTCTTCCTCTACAGTTTTTGCCCTCTACAGCTCCCTCTAGTACCATGGAAGTCATTCCCTCATGTCTTAGCAGATGTCCTATCATCCTGTCCCTTCTCCTTATCAGTGTTTTCCACATATTCCTTTCCTCTCCGATTCTGCGTAGAACCTCCTCATTCCTTACCTTATCAGTCCACCTAATTTTCAACATTCGTCTATAGCACCACATCTCAAATGCTTCGATTCCCTTCTGTTCCGGTTTTCCCACAGTCCATGTTTCACTACCAGACAATGCTGTACTCCAGACGTACATCCTCAGTAATTTCTTCCTCAAATTAAGGCCGGTATTTGATATTAGTAGACTTCTCTTGGCCAGAAATGCCTTTCTTCCCATAGCGAGTCTGCTTTTGATGTCCTCCTTGCTCCGTCCGTCATTGGTTATTTTACTGCCTAGGTAGCAGAATTCCTTAACTTCATTGACTTCGTGACCATCAATCCTGATGTTAAGTTTCTCGCTGTTCTCATTTCTACTACTTCTCATTACCTTCGTCTTTCTCCGATTTACTCTCAAACCATACTGTGAAGAGCTATGGACGTCCAATCATTTAGCGCCTAGTGGTAGTTACACTGAACATTCGACGAACTTCACTGTTTTCGAGGTACTCGTTCAGATTCTGCGTAATAACTATCTGTCCTTTGTCAAAGCCACTTATCTCATTAAATTTCCCCATTTGCAGCGGATATCTTCGCTAGGGTGATTCCCCGTCCGTGTCTGCTCCGCTTACATACCTTTGTTACCGCTTCATCTGCCTGCAGCGCCACCAGAGGCATCCAAAGTCGCGGTGGTCAGTGGTCAGTAGTGTTTTGGCTTCTCAGTGTATATTACTAAGCAACTTAAACGTTATTCAGCTACAGTTTTAAGTTGCAAATCTGACGGTTTCCACGGACACCAAAAGTCTGATTTTCTGTGGGACCTGTTTCATATAATTACTGACCGAACTTAAAATTGTAAAATGCTGTCGTAATCTACTTGTTAAGAGATATAATGCCATGTTAAAGGCTTAACAAGAAGAAACTGTTTATATGTTATGAGGGAAAGGAACTCATGAACAAATTAACCAAACTACTTTCATCCAGTATTTATGAATGAGAGCACTTAGTTCCAACAGACTTGACATACAATTTCAAACATTTGAGAGACCTGTTTGAACTGTGAAAATTTACCTTGAAAATCTTTTCTTAAAGAATTTACTTTATTTACTAGCGATTCATCAAGAACATTAACACTCTTTGTGAGCGTGGAAGTAGTTGCCAAAGAGTAACTGATGGAAACCAATTAAATTTCAGCCTTCGGGCTGATAAACTTCTGCTCCCTTACAACACGGCCGTGGTCACTACCGTTCACAACGACCTCTGAAAAACTACACTGGTGCAAATCTGCAACACTCCAGATTACTTTAAACTAAAATTTTTAACAACTCACACAAACACATTAACTATGCATCGCATAAGAGGGATGGAAATGGTACAAACACTCACACACCAAAAGTGCAATTTGTTTTTAAAAGGGCTCTTACGGTGGAAACTTTATAAAAATGACCAAATAAAACCCATGAAATTCAGACTTACATAAAGTGTACAACATGCTCTACACTACACACATATACCGCCTCGCTAGATGATAGGCAGGATAAAAACATATTTCAGTAATTTGGACTTTACCTTAATTCTATAAATTCGTTAACCGAATCCGACAAACATGAATAAGCAGCTATTAACATACGGCAAACCGACGACCGACAGACAGACAGACACTAACTGCCTAACAAATGCGGACGAGAGACAGACGAGCTAGATGGGGACGAGAGACTGACCAAGTAACAAGCAGAATTTAGCAAGTACATGAAACAACATACCAGCAATCACTTCTAATAAACGGCGATGTCTGGCGAAGACCTGGCGCAGCACCCCCAAAACGCTCTCCCGATCCGTCCGCTGCCAGCCGCTTCAACGGACGCAGGAAGGCGCGCCGATCTCCCGTCTCACGGCGTCGCAGCTCGCGCCGGCGAGACCAACCGATGTCGTGGGTTGACTCCTGTTGCTCTCGTGTCGGCCGCGAAGCTACTACCCCTCGCTATACGGCGCGGTTCACTGGCTGCCACGTGGCGACTTCGCATGCGCCGACGCTCAAGATGGACAAGGCATCTTGTGTCTCAGTGCACGACTGACCAACAGATCGATCCAACCGGCCTTAAGGTCGATCCGAACGACAGACTTCCTGGCACTCCGGACGGCAGACCGACATTGACTAAGCGGACCCACCCCTGCAGAGGAAACATGCCCTCAGGCTACCCGACATCTCTGGCACGGGAAGAGACCGACCTACCGATCGATCCAACCGTCAATGTCCATTGCCTGAACAACTCTAGCAGACTGGCGGTCTAACACTTACTAGCACTCCGGACGACAGACACTAACTGCCGCACAAATGCAAACGAGAGACAGACCAGCAACTGGTGACGCGAGAGTGACCTAGCCTGACTCTGACTGACCAACCGACTAGACTCGCCGAGACTGACAGACTGACTAACTGCCTCCGACCGACTGACTTACTACGGAGTTTTTTTTTCCTTTATTGAATTTCAATTCCCCCCGAAGGGGGCGGGCTGGCAGCAGCTTAGTATGCCGCTCTTCAGCCTACAGACTTTGTTAGAAAGATGAAGAGAATAAATAATAAAAACAGGCGATAAAATCGGAGACTTAAAGAGGAACATGGCGAAAAGAAATCGTGGAACTTAAAGAACAGAGGGATGATGACGCTAAGAAAATACATACGAAGCAGACAGGTAAAACAATAGACAGACAATTAAAAAACACGGCGACAGTCTGGTTTCTGTTCGCAAAAGACATAAAATACACACCCAGCGACAGCATGGTTTCTGTTCGCAACACGAGAAAGGCGAACAACACTGAACAGTCACTGGAACACTGCACTAAAAAGTTGGCAAATGTGACATACCACAGCCGAGAGCAGGTGGGGGGAAATGGGACAGATGATGGGAAAATAAAAAAAGGGGGGGGAGCCGGGAAAGGAGCTGATGGAGGATGAGGACCCATAAGAGGGATGGGGGGCGCTGGGCAGACGCGACAGGGAGTGGGGTAGGCAGAGGAGGGGAATACAATAGGACTCGGGGGGGGGGAGAAGGGAGGTAGGGAGTGGTTTAGTGGGGAGAAAACAGGACGGAAGGGGGGAAGAGGGAGCCCAGGGAAAGGACAGAGGAAAGGAGGGGGAGTGAGGATCAGAGTTGATAGGAGGGATAAATGGAGGGATAGAGGGCATCATCCGGGAGGGGGAGTTGATGGAAGCCACCTTGGGAAAGGAGATGTAGGGTGTAGAGATGGGGGGTAGGGGGGACACAACGGTGAAGATGTGGCAGGGGGCGGAGATGGGAGAGGAGAGGAGCAACCAGGGGCTGAGGGGGTTCAAGACGGCGGGAGGTGTAGAGGATGTGGATGTGTTCGAGGAATAGGAGCAGATGGGGGAAAGGAATGAGATCATAGAGGATCCGCGTGGGGGACGGGAGGCGTATACGGAAGGCGAGGCGGAGTGCATGACGCTCAAGGATCTGGAGGGACTTATAGAATTTCGGGTGGGGGGCAGATATCCAGGCACGACTGGCATAACAGAGGATGGGACGGATTAAGGATTTGTATGTGTGGAGGATGGTAGAGGGGTGCCACCCCCATGTCCGACCAGAGAGGAGTTTGAGGAGTCAGAGGCGGGTGTGGGCTTTGGATTGGATGGAGTGGAGATGAGGGATCCAGGTGAGGTGACGGTCAGTGGTGAGGCCAAGGTAGGTGAGGGTGGGGGTGAGGTGGACAGGACGGGCGCAGACAGTAAGGGAGAAATCCAGGACAAGGTGATTCTGGAGAAGGCGTTGGGACCGTTGGAGGGTAGGAGCGAGGGCGGGCAATGCGGTGTCATCAGCATATTGCAAGAGGTGTACCGGAGGGGTGGGGGGCGGGGGGTTGGGGCATATCTGCCGTGTAAGGGAGGTAGAGGAGAGGGGATTACTACGGACCTCATAGTGCCTCTTAAATGCACATGAACAAGCAACCTGTCCCTTTCACACCAGAGGGAGACACCAAAGCTGCGATTGCCACAGCGGCACCACCGCCAGAAACGGAAGGCGACTGCTTTACACTACGCGCTGCGGCGCGCTCTTCAAAACAGCAAATTTTACCACGGCTCACTATTATCGGTGGCATCCCCGCAAAGCAATGAAATAAAAAAAGTTTATCACTCACCACATTCCCGCTGTTCATGCAGTAAAACATCAGCATCAGGCATGACGTTTTAATTTATTAGTTGTTTACCACTACCTCCCTTTGTAACTCATTTTGCAAGCAGTATCCACACGTAGCACTGACTGTACCTGCAAAATTATGTAAAATTATGTTATTGTTCAACACACAGTTCACTAGACAAAACGTCATAAACAATGATATGCGTGAAAATGTTTGCTACGGTCAAGCCTAAAATAAACGGTTTGAAACTATGCATTATGCAGGTCTTAAATAAATGTGCAGATGTGTTATTACTCTTTTGCTTTACCCGTTTTGGTGTTTACTTTTCCATTAGTCTCTGGCTGAATAATCCGAAACTAATAAAACCAAGAGAATTACGGCTTTGCATCTGTAACCACATAGATTTCACATGCCTAACGTCAAATATTTAACATACACTCGTACGTAAACAGTTGTTTGATGCTTTTCCATACATGGGAGTTCGACTCTTTAAACTATCGGGCGTAGTGTTGGGGTTACCGGTTCGACGTATAAACGGATTTAAAGTGCATTCTGTAAAAATAGTCGTGTAGCATGACACTTGAATGATGACTCACACCGTCATCAGCAATTCATACGATCCGCTTAAGCTTAGTGATTTTTTTTTAAATGTACTCATGACAGATTCTGTATGAATATTCATGAAAAAACTTTATTTTTATCTTTGGATGAAACGTTCTGTGAGTACTGATCTAATGTCTTCCAATGCCTGTGACGTACTAAAACCAGTAATTGAAATATTTTTTTAAATAACTGCGGTTCCTGACTAATTTTCTGTTTTAATGAAGAATCATTTATCATGTGACAAGGATTTAGTGACATAATAACTGACTCACTCATTTCCACAGAAAAATCGTACTTCATTAACTTGTCATTTAAATTGTCAGCAGTTACCAACTATTCTTATTTGGAACTAACTTTGCTACGAATACAAAATCAAATTAATTTACCCCTTTGCTCCCCCTCCCCCCCTCCTCGAGGAAGGAATCTGAATTTACATAAGAGTAAAGTGTAAACATTTATTTAGCTATGACTAGGCCTTTCTTTCTTATCTCCTTTACACCACGAGCACTGAAACACTAAAGCACACAGAAGAGCCATCGTGTTCTGTGGAAAGTAGGATATGGTATTAGCTGATAGAAGAGTTATGTCAGTCTGTAGCTTAATATCTGATAATTTGTTTGACATAACTTCTGGATTCGAGTCTGGACCTAACACTTATTTTATATCTGTTAAGTTCGTTCATTAAGATAGACGATATAAAAACTCTTAGCATCGTATCAGTTGCTTATAATAAGATGTAAGCTGTACTTCATGCAGTCTGCCAGAAATATAACTTCAAGAGCAATTAATACCGACGATAAAGATACAATGATTTACGAAAAGTGAATAATTTAGCAGCCAACCTTGTAGGTGGGGCAACCATAGTTATGGGTATTCATTTTGGGTATTGATAACCGCTTCAACTGCATTTAGTCCTATATTACTGGTTCAATACCGGTTTCGTGGCACTAAAAGCCACATCTTCAGGTGAGCATATGACTAAAGCACTAGAGCGGAAAAGCTCGGAATCGTTTTATCCAACATTCGTTGTTCATTAAAACAAAACACCGCTAAAAGACGGTATGTCAGCGATTAAAAACTGCCAGATTCCAAAACAGATCGCACCATAGTTCCCGTACCATAGTGATCGCTGATGGCTTTTAATGCCACGAAATCGGTTGCGATCGGGTAATAAAGGACTAAATACAGCTGAAGCGATTATTACTACCCAAGAAGAATAATTTAGGCCTTACCTTACCTTACTTTCGGCTCGTGCAACATCAGCGTTGGGTCGCTCCTTTTGTTATTGACAGGCTGCTTCCAGCATATCACTCACACAGGTCGTGAGCCTCCAGGCGAGGCAATTTTTACGTACGGATTAAAATGTCACCTTTGCGTTTCACGTAGCATGAGTATTTTCGCAGTGAGTGACGTGTGTCACGTACATATCCTTTCTGCTCTCGGGCATCGAACGACTCGGAGAGCACTCGAATGTCACGGGTTGATTGTGCTGGGGTCATGAGGTGAACTCTCATCTCTAAACTCAATTAAACTCTGGAGGCCTCATCTCGGGTGCAGTGTGGATGATATTTCGTGACGTATTTCACCATGCAAAACGTACATTGCATAACATAAAGTGCAGCCATGGGAGGCGATAATAATAAAGAGGACAAAAATATCTATTGTTCTGTCTTCAACAGGAATTCCAGGGAACAGAAAAAAGTTTCCAGAAAATCCAGTTTATCGACATGGCTCTGAGACATATGCAAACCGTAATTTCTCCTAACGACAGATGACGATGACGAAGTATTGTAATGGGCTGTGTTACAAAAGATACAATAAGTTTTGAGTAGAAAATATACTGACCAGATAGGCAATATGCTGCCGAACATAGTCCTGTTGTAGTGTAACTCCAGGAATTTTTTGGAGAGCAGACACTGCCTGAAATTTCACGAACTGCTCGATTGAGCTGACCGGCATGAAACACCAAGGCCTCTGAGATCCAATGTTTTACTGTCGGGATTTTATCTCTTGGAAATACCGTTCACCTCCTAAGACATATATGTCTTTTCAAGTACAGTTTAAATTTAAGTGCAGCTCACCGGAAAAGACTTCCATCAGGTTACGATCTATAGTGATGGATTCATTGCAACAATGTTTCGATTCGAGTGGTTAGTATTTTTATGTGTTTCTTTTAGGTTCGTGGCCGGCCGGTGTGGCCGAGCGGTTTTAGGCGCTTGAGTCCGGAACCGTGCGACCGCTACGGTCGCAGGTTCGAATCCTGCCTCGGGCATGGATGTGTGTGATGTCCTTAGGTTAGTTAGGTTTAAGTAGTTCTAAGTTCTAGGGGACTGATGACCTCAGATGTTAAGTCCCATAGTGCTCAGAGCCACTTGAACCATTTAAGGTTCGTAAACATCTGTGCCCATAGAGGGTACCCCAAAACCTTTTGGTCAAAAATATACAGATGGTTAATTATTCTGAGTAACCCCGCCTCTGTAGCTCAGTGATAAGCTGCCAAGTCGAGGACAAGCGTTCGACTCAAAGTATTGCCAGGGATTTTTTCTTAGTAGCAGGACTAGTCTGGTCACGGTGTTGGTCAAGTCTCCAACGATCATCGCGATTTTCATTCCCATCGCGGCGCTTCGAGCTGTGACTGCGTGAACTGGACGGGTGGTTAGATCGGCTCCACTCGCGTCTTTGGCGGCAGTAGTCGAAGCGATCGATATGCTAGTTATTGTACCCAACAGATTTGCACCTGGTGGCCAAAACTGGAACTAATTTCCTTCCTGCGTAAATCGGTTACGCGTTAACGCAGTAGAATGTCTATCAAGTTTCGTTGCCATATGATAATTACAGCCCACACTCGACCTTTGTGAGTAGCTGCATTCTAATTATAACCTCCCGGTACGTACTGCAATGCGAATCTGGCGCTTGGCACAGAGCTGCAGCGAAGTTTGTCACTCGTGGCATCACAGTTCACTGTTGATTTAAATCAGTACCTTACGACACGCCGCACAGATTACTGAAGTTCTCCAAATTCCTATCGTAATTCATATACGTGCGAAACTAATCTGTAAGGATGGTTGAAAAATCTATTGCAACGGTTGACGTTTTTTTTTTTTTTTTTAATTTCTGTCTTTGATTGAAAGATAACAACCTTTATATACAAATTCTAACATTTTTAATGCTCTCACTCCGAATATTTATAATCGTTTAGGTACTTCCACGTTTATTTACATAATACTTACATTAAATCTACAATGAATGCCCAAGCCCGCATCACCATAGTTGACTCGAAAAAAATTCAAAAATGCACACGTCCTAAACGGAAAACTTTCCGGAACACTTTCCTTTCTCCAGTACATTAATTCTCTGCACAAAGATTTTTTTTTTTTTTTAAATTTGTGGTAACTTCCTTTAGGACCGAACTGCTGAGGTCATCCGTCCCTAGGCTTACACACGACTTAACCTACCTTAAACTAACTTACGCTAAGGACAGCACACACACCCATGCCCGAGGGAGGACTCGAACCTCCGACGGAAACAGCCGCGCGGACCGTGGCAAGACGCCCAAGACCGCGTGGCTACTCCGCACCGGTGCGCACAGAGATACTACATCTTACAAAAGTAAGAAAAATCCAAAAATTAAAGTCCGTGACATTTAGAAGCAGGGACAGAAATGAAACGGTAATTCTAACTATGTTCAACTGTAGCTAAATACTAAAAAAGGATATGTATGTTGTTTTTAAGCTTACACATTACGTGTGGTATGGTTTCACATTTGGTAGGGTACAATCGTTTAATTCTTTCTGATCCTGGATCAACTAATAAGTCGCTAAAATAACAACAAAATATACATTTGTGGGTTGGCCCCTAAATTAGAATTTTTCATTTTCGTGATTATGGCTGGTCAGTCAGTCCCAAAAACATTGTAGAAAGCGTAGCAATACGTTTGATGTGGATGAAGTCCAGTTTACATTCGTATCCAAGGATGATTCCAGATTCACTTGTCGAATACTGCATTTGATCCTGCAGCGTGGCGTGAGGGTAAGCTGATTCTCGTGCTTGGGCTAATTTTGATGCTGAGTTTCTCGCTTTTCCCATATCTGCTACTTCTCATTACTTTCTTCATCAGTTTTGTCCGAACCCTTACTCTGTATTTATCAGACTGTTCATTCCATTCAACAGATCAGAAGTTCTACTTCGCCTGTAGTGAGGATAGCTATGCCATGAGCAAATCTTATCATCCTCTTCGATGTATAGATTGTACAATAGGGGCGAAGGATTGCATCACTGTCTAAAAACCCTTTTTAACCAAAGCTCATCGTTCTTGGGCTTCCATTCTTAATCTTCCCACTTGGCTCTTGGATATATTGTATACTACCCATCTTCCCCTATAGCGTACATCTATTTTTCGCAATATTTAAAACCTCTTGTACCATTTTAAATTGTTGAACCATTTTTCTGAGTCGACGAATTCTATGAGCGTGTCTTGGTTTATCTTCAACGTGGCTTCCATTATCAAGCATAAGGCGAGCACTGTCTGTCAGGTTCCTTTACCTCTCCTAAATTCAAACTGATTGTCATTTGACAGCGCCTCAGTTTTTTCCAATCTTCTGTATATTGTTCTCTTCAGCAGTTTGAATGCGTAAGCCTTTAAACTGATTTTGTCGTAGTTTTCGCACTTATGTGCCCTTGCTATCTTCGAAATTGTGCGGATGATATTTTTCCAAACGTCTGCTTGTAAGTCTCATAGATTCTGCCCACCGATATGAATAGTCGTTGTTGTTTTTTTTTTGCCACTTCCCCCAGTGATTTTAGAAATTCCGAAGGAATGTTATCTATACCTTCCGGGTTATTTGATCTAACAGAGCTAAAAACTTGTTAAGCCTTTCGTGTCCCCTTGTTGACAAATTGGTTGTTGGCTTCTGTCTCGGGGTCATCGGCCGACATTTGTCTGGTAATCTTTTGGACGTTTCGTCAGCAAGAGTGGCTGGCATTGCCAAAGTTGGTGGTGGTGGACTGGAGTCGAACTCACGGCCGCAGATTATATGTACCGGGCGCGCCATCGTCCGAGGGCTTTACCGTGGTCATTACCACTGCGGTTCTCCGCTTACTACCTGCGGTGGTCGTTCTCTGCAGCTGGGGAATCCAGGATCAGTTCATGTTGAGGCTTTTTTCTTACTTGTCGAAGCCATCGTCATGTTTTTTGTATTTCTATAGCTTCCGCGAACAAGCGAGTATAATAGCACTTTACAGCAAGAACTTTCATGTCGGTAAATTTTACTACATGATCAGTCCCATACCGAGCATGTTCCACCACGACCGATTTCTCTACCTGTCCCAACCTGCAATGCCCCTTATGTCCGGTCATGCTGAAGCTGACACCGAATATACAGAATACTATGTACATGTAGAAAAGTCTATGTCGAAATGACTGGACGATCAATCAACGTTGGTTTCCTGTCGAATCTGATGAGAACAACCCTATCATTGTACTATTCACAGGAGCTCACTCTCTGTCCTAACTTCACATTCATAACGAATTTCCACTCTCAGGTTTTCTAGATTTTCTACAGTGTTGTAAGTTCTGACACACCATACTCCCACCCTTAGCATGTTATCGCGTCGTTGATTATTTAATCTTTTCCCATGGTCACCTCCCTCTTGGCAGGCCCCTCCCGGATATCCGAAAGGGGTGTAATCCAGAATCTTTTTCCAATGGAGAACTCATCCTGACGCTTTTCAATTACAGGCCACATGTCCTGCACATTATGTGTCTTTAACGCAGCGGTTTCCATTCCATTAAACACGCTCTTACCGTTGATCATTGCTGGCCTTGAACCTCTGGCAGTTCCTCCATATTTGAAAAGGTCGTTGGTAGATAGATCAGAAGTGCGAGGTGTTACCCCAGAAGCACGGCTGCCTCGGCGACTGGCAATGTAACTGGACACTGTGTAGTTCCTTCCTTTCGGTATAGTCATTACCTCACATCTTGCCATATTAAAAGACATTTGCCATTTATTACACCAAGCGCAAATTCTGTCCAAATTTTTCTGCGTCTTCTTAAAATCAAAAATGGTTCAAATGGTTCTGAGCACTATGGGACTTAACATCTGAGGTCATCCGTCCCCTAGACTTAAACATAACTAACCTAAGGACATCACACACATCCATGCCCGAGGCAGGATTCAAACCTGCGACCATAGCGGTCGCGCGGCTCCAGACTGTAGCTCCTAGAACCGCTCGACCACCCCGGCCGGCCTTCTTAAGATCGACCGACGGCAACCGTGTCCTATAAACAAGAACGTAGTTTGCCATCTACCATATAGTGCTGATGATCATATACCAAATTTAAACGAACGCATAATCTTCCAGGCGGGCGATCTTTTACAGAAGCTCGAAATTTAGCACGGACATCAATGCTGGATGCTTATAATAGATTCCACAACGAAACTTTGTCTCGAAACCTGGCAGAAAATCCAAAGAGATTCTGGTTACATGTGAAGCATGCTATTGGCAAGACACAGTCGATGTCTTCCCACCACGATAGCAACGGGCATATCTAAGACAGTACTGCTAAAGCAGAGTTGCTAAACAGTCTTCCAACACTCCGCCAAAGAAGACGAAACAGATATTCAAGAATTCGAATGAACAACGGCTGCCACCTTGAGTGACTTAGAAGTAGGTATCCTCTGAGAAGTGAAGCAACTTAAACCACTTAATGAAAGCAAGTATTCAGTCCAGATTGTATAACAGTTAGGCTCCTTTCAGAGTGATAGCTCTATATTTAACAATAATATACAAACGCTCGCTGAACGAAAGACCCGTACTCAAAGACTGGTGAGGTGCACAGGTCAGAGAAATATTCAATAAAGGTAGTGGGAGTAATTCGCTAAATTACAGGCCCATATCGTTAACGCCGATAAGCAGCAGGACTTTGGAACATGTACACCTTGAAGAGAACGGTTTATTGACACATAGTCAACTCGGATTAAACAAAAAAAAAAGATTCCGTATTTCTAGATTTACAGAAGTCTTTGGACACTGTATTACAGAAGCGGCTTTTAGTGAAATCACGTGTTTATGGAATATAGTCTCAATTGTGTAAATGGATTCGTAATTTCCTTACAGAGGGGTCACAGTTCGTAGTAACTGAGAAAAAAGTCATCGAGTAAAACAGAAGTTATTTCTGGTATTCCCCAAGGTAGTGTTACACGCCCTTTGCTGTTCCGTATCTATATAAACGATTTAGGAGACAATCTGAGCAACCGTCAAAGGTTGTTTGCAGATGATGCTTTCGTTTATTGTCTAGTAAAGTCATCAGAAGATCAAAACAAATTGCCAAACTATTTAGAAAAGATATCTGTACGGATCGAAAATTGGCAATTGACCCTAAATAACGAAAAGTGTGAGGTCATCCACATCAGTGCTAAAAGGAATCCGTTAAACTTCGGTTACTCGATAAATAAGTAAAAATCTAAAGACTTTAAATTAGATTTAATGCGTAAGAATTGCAATCACGAACAACTTAAACTGAAAAGAACCCATAGAAAATGTTGTGGGGAAGGCAAGAAAAGACTACGTTTTATCAGCAGAACACTTACAAAATGTAACAGTTCTACTAAGGAGACTGCCTACACTACGATTGTCCGTCCTCTTTTGGAGTACTGCTGCGCGGTCTGGGATCCTTATCAGATAGGATTAAAGGAGCGCATTGAGAAATTTCAAAGAAGACCAGCACGTTCTGTATCATCCCGAAATAGGGAGAGAGTATCGCGAAAATGATACAGAATTTGGGGTGGACATCATTAAAACAAAGGCGTTTTTCATTGCGGCGGAGTCTTCTGACGATATTTCAATCACTAAACGGTCTCCTCCGAATGCGAAAATATTTTGCTGACGCCGACATACGCAGGGAGGAACGATCATCATAATAAAATAAGGGAAATCAGAACCCGCACGTGTTCGTTTTTTCCGCGCGCTGTTCGAGACTGGAATAATAGAAAATTATTGAGAAGTAAGTTCGATGAATCCTCTGCCATGCACTTAAGTCTGATTTGCATAGTATCCATGTAGAAGTAAAAGTAGATTGTTTTTGTATACTGAAAACATTAGAGGCCCACCAACGCTTCCGTGAGGCATACCCTACTCAAGTTTCGCTTTTTTTTAAAAGAATATTCGCTGTTCATTGGAAGGTAATAGATTCTATTAGTCACATATTCATCAAGTCAAATTTCTGTATGTAGAGATCTTACCTTCGTTCCTTGGTTTGGTAGTAGCACAGTCTGGCAGTGGGTCGAACGCCTTTCGGAAATGTTGCAGGACGGAATCACCTATTCACTTGCATGTATTGTTTCCGATTTGTTGTGGACGGAGAAAGCAAACTGTGCCACATGCAAGTGGCTTCAACCGAATTCGCGCCAGTTGAGAGAGATTTGTTTTCTATCAGGAACGTCTTAATGTTTTATTTTAGAATATGCTCTGGGAAGTTCCAGAAGGTAGCTTCAGGTAATTATTTGTACGTAAGTGCATTTTAACTTTTTGTAAACAGGAGTGACCTTATCTGTTTTTAGTCACGCCCGGTTATTCCTCTATTCAAGAGATTCTCGATAAATACGAGCTACTCCGATAACTGGTGTCTGTTTTTAATAAATGCTGTGCTCCACAAACATCTGGAACGCCAGCGATAAATATCAAGTATATAGGAAAGTTTCAACGCCTGTGTATGTGGAGAAAAATATTTTCTCGGAAGAGTACGCGGTGAAGAGAAGCCCGAAACACTCTCCTCGGTTCAAGCACCGCAACTTGGTGCGCCTCGGTGAGTTCCAGTACCAGCATATGTAGGGGAAACAGGGTCACATTCACGCTGATCCCTTTTCAGAATTTTTAATATTTTTTTGGGTAAATTTATCACGGTTAAAGTCGTTTCGTATTATAACATGGTTTTTAAAGTATAACTTGACATATATACTTCTGACTGCACACTACGTTTAAGAGTAGAAATTAAACCATTTTACTGGCAGCAAACACATTTTTCGGAGAACTTGCACGTATCAGCATAATATAACATACACAAAAGTTTGAACGTTAATTTAAGGTCTCTTCATCATCACTGTTTGAGATAAAACTCATGAACACACAAAATAACGTGTTTCGTGTGGCGCAGTCGTCTTGAGCCCACCTTTTACATCTAAGACACTAGACCCATTCTTGGTTTCTTTTTGATTGGTTGTATGGTTACAAGCAGTAAATACAAAGGCAGTTTTCATCCTCTTCATCTGATTGCTACAGTTTACAAGAGGGAGGAAGAAGATTCGTTGTGAAGGGAGTGCTTGCTAACAGACGTTTTGGAAGAACTGCCGTGTGAGAGGAGTTCGGGAAGAAGGAGGATATACAAGATGATAACCGACTTAAAGGTAAGCGAAAATTACACGGATCTGAACAGGATGGCAGAAGACAGAAGAACATGGAGAGGTACCAAGTTAAAACCTGCCTTAGGGCAGAACATTAATAAAGTCAGAAGTAGGTCTAGCCACATTTTCCCTCGTTCTTGCTTTTAGCAATTTCTTGCCCTTATCAGTCCTCGCTCTCACACAATTAATTCTTTCTGCTTCAGATTCATTAGGTTCAAATAGCTTCCTTAGCAAATTCGACCCTTTATTCTCGTGTGCCTTCATTTCTTTTTTGGATTGCGTTTCCAACTGCTATATTCTTTAAATTTACTTGACTAGGGTATAAGTTAGAATGGCAATGCAAAACAGTGCGTAAACGCGCCACAACAAACTGCGTAAACGTGTCGCATCGCCATATTTGGATTAGTTTTGAAACAACTGTAGTAACTGTCAGGCTTACAAATTGTAGAGACGTACCTTGCGAAACTAGAATATCTCCTGTATACGAACACATTTCTATTGTCAGATTTAAATATGCTCCATAGGAGCTTCGGTAACAGAGTGACAGAATTTACTCACCGTGCACAAAAACACAAATAAGTCCTTTGTCCCAAGGAGTTCACTCAGCTGGTGCCGTAAAGTTTGTGAGAGCCCTCAGTAAATGGCACTACTAATCGTCCATTGTCGACAGCACTCTAGGAAGAATGGTTCCCGAGAAAAGTGCTCTGCGTAAACGTGCCGGGTGCGTAAATGTGCCCCGTTCCACTAAGCCACAACAAGTTTACCATTTATGTGTGACGTAGATATGACGACGATGTTTCTACATATATGTATGTACCCCGCAAACCAGTCCACTTATTCTGTTCTGATCGCGATGTCTACGCCGGACGAACTTGTGTCTGGAAGCCTCTGGATGAACTGGATGTTCCTCAATTTTTTAATCTTCACCGTTTCACGATTTATACGTTGTCGGAAGAGGTACGTTGCTTGACTCTCTTCGGAAGGTGCATCCTCGGAATTTTAACAAAAACCAAAGCAACGACGCAGAAAGCTTTTCTACAGCATCTGCAGTTGGCATTCAACGAGCATCTGCGCCACGCAATACCCTTTTCGGCCCCCGGCTGGTTTAGAGATTTTTTCCGTTCGTGGCTTAGGTGTTGTGCTGTCAGTCATAATTCACATTCCACTGCTGAGAAGGTTGTATGGGCACGTCCCCAAATCCATTTAATTACAAAAAAGACTATCCGTGAGGTAACGTGCTTCCCTTCTTTGAATCACATCCGTTATACCTGGTAAGTGCTCCATTCAGACTGACGAGCAACAATCACGAAGTTCGCTGTGAGTAGAATGTACACCAACGAAGAGCCGGTACAAATGCTATTTATCCATGGAGAATGTAAGATGGCAGAAACGTAACAGCAATTAAGTTTTTAATGAACATTATGAGTATTCATAGTACAGTTTCCGTAGTACGTTTAAACGATATGTCGTGTATGGTAAAGGCAGCCCTTGATTGTAGTCACACAAATCTTAAAATGAATTCGGTTGACGTAATGAGCTGCGTGTAATTTCCTCGTGTTCTCATTTGTTTACTAAGAACTCCAGCAAGTGTACAAGTTTTGTTACCCCCCTTTCCGGCACTGTGCGCTAGTACGGGAGTGTAAAATTCAGTTTTGCGTTACGTTTTGCCGAACGAGGTGGCGAAGTGGTTAGCACCCTGGACTCGCATTCGGAAGGACGACGGTTCAAATCCGCGTCCGGTCATCCTGATTTAGTTTTCCCGTGATTTCCCTAAATCGCTTGAGGCAATTTCCGGAATGGTTCCTTTGAAAGGGCACGACCGACTTTTTTCCCCATCCTTCCCTAATCCTCGCTGTTTGGTCCCCTCCCCAGAATCAACCAACCTCAGCGTTTTTGATAATATCATGTTTTTGGAAATGGTATACCTTGCTACGCTCTTGAACAAGCCTGCAGGAGAGCAAGTGGATTACAGGATAGTGTAGCACTTCAGACAGATGAACTTCTGTTTGTATCCTCGTAAAGAACGGGGTTTCAAGGTAGGCACTCATTCTGTTTAATGCCCCCTGGAAGCTAAAAAAACGTTTGATTCATACATTTCTTTCAATTTAAATTTTGATCAGAATGTTTTTAGAATGGTCAACATAAATTATACACCTTGTATAAAGCAGCAACTACAAACCATAAGTACTCGTCGTCCTGATCAAGGTTCCCTGCAATAGTAGCCAAACAGTACGTTTATCACACGTGTTGCGGTCAACGATGCTGGGCTTGACCTTTCGTACAGTTTTCGGTGCAGTTCCAAAGACTTCGAACGAGTTACAAAAAACTAACATCTCTGCAAGTCACTCCACACAGTTACTAACCTGAATGCTCCTTAGGGCAAGTAGTCTCAGTTTAAGGTCAGTGCTGCAAGAAACTCCTTCTGGGAAGACAACGTTGATAAAATCAGAGTTTTTGTTTCCAGGACCCTGAAAGATGGATTCAGATCCAAAGAACTTTAAACTTCCATCAAAAATTTGATCTTAATTAAAGCTTACGAAAAACTTCTCGGAGTTGGACTTCTTGCTCCCTGTAGTTCCGGAAGGCTTCCTGAGGCCACTGGCTGACGAGATGGAGGCCATCGCTCAGATACATTTTAGGAAGTAACACATCTTTATTCTCTACGGTCCACTGCAGCATCACTGTAACCTCCTTCCAATTGATCAGCATAATTTTTTGAATGATATCTAGAAGCCTCCAGCTGTCATTTTCTTTATTTCCAGTATGATTGTACAACTTCGGCCTTATGCCATTTTCAAGTATTCTATGGATCATTTTTTGGTAACAGATTATGTCATATACGTCGTTGCGACTATGACATCATGTTATGCTCATAAATTAGTTCTAGATGTTCACCTCGACCTAATTTGTGAACACAACATGATATCATAGGAGCTGCGATTAGCTCGAGGTGAACACCTATAACTACACTCCTGGAAATGGAAAAAAGAACACATTGACACCGGTGTGTCAGACCCACCATACTTGCTCCGGACACTGCGAGAGGGCTGTACAAGCAATGATCACACGCACGGCACAGCGGACACACCAGGAATGGCCGTCGAATGGCGCTAGCTGCGCAGCATTTGTGCACCGCCGTCGTCAGTGTCAGCTAGTTTGCCGTAGCATACGGAGCTCCATCGCAGTCTTTAACACTGGTAGCATGCCGCGACAGCGTGGGCGTGAACCGTAAGTGCAGTTGACGGACTTTGAGCGAGGGCGTATAGTGGGCATGCGGGAGGCCGGGTGGACGTACCGCCGAATTGCTCAACACGTGGGGCGTGAGGTCTCCACAGTACATCGATGTTGTCGCCAGTGGTCGGCGGAAGGTGCACGTGCCCGTCGACCTGGGACCGGACCGCAGCGACGCACGGATGCACGCCAAGACCGTAGGATCCTACGCAGTGCCGTAGGGGACCGCACCGCCACTTCCCAGCAAATTAGGGACACTGTTGCTCCTGGGGTATCGGCGAGGACCATTCGCAACCGTCTCCATGAAGCTGGGCTACGGTCCCGCACACCGTTAGGCCGTCTTCCGCTCACGCCCCAACATCGTGCAGCCCGCCTCCAGTGGTGTCGCGACAGGCGTGAATGGAGGGACGAATGGAGACGTGTCGTCTTCAGCGATAAGAGTCGCTTCTGCCTTGGTGCCAATGATGGTCGTATGCGTGTTTGGCGCCGTGCAGGTGAGCGCCACAATCAGGACTGCATACGACCGAGGCACACAGGGCCAACACCCGGCATCATGGTGTGGGGAGCGATCTCCTACACTGGCCGTACACCACTGGTGATCGTCGAGGGGACACTGAATAGTGCACGGTACATCCAAACCGTCATCGAACCCATCGTTCTACCATTCCTAGACCGGCAAGGGAACTTGCTGTTCCAACAGGACAATGCACGTCCGCATGTATCCCGTGCCACCCAACGTACTCTAGAAGGTGTAAGTCAACTACCCTGGCCAGCAAGATCTCCGGATCTGTCCCCCATTGAGCATGTTTGTGACTGGATGAAGCGTCGTCTCACGCGGTCTGCACGTCCAGCACGAACGCTGGTCCAACTGAGGCGCCAGGTGGAAATGGCATGGCAAGCCGTTCCACAGGACTACATCCAGCATCTGTACGATCGTCTCCATGGGAGAATAGCAGCCTGCATTGCTGCGAAAGGTGGATATACACTGTACTAGTGCCGACATTGTGCATGCTCTGTTGCCTGTGTCTATGTGCCTGTGGTTCTGTCAGTGTGATCATGTGATGTATCTGACCCCAGGAATGTGTCAATAAAGTTTCCCCTTCCTGGGACAATGAATTCACGGTGTTCTTATTTCAATTTCCAGGAGTGTAATTTATGAGCATAACACGATGTCATAGGAGCAACGACGTATATGACATAATCTAATACCAAAAAATCATCCATAAAACACTTGAAAATGACCTAAGGCCGAAACTGTACAATCGTAGAGGAAATAAAGAAAATAACAGCTGAAGGCTTCAAGAAATCATTGAAAAATTCATCACAGTGTCGAAAATTATATCATCAGCATAAATTAGATGTATAGTATCTGGAGCTCCTCTACCACATTAACAACTCAGTTAATAGGAAATGTTGTCTTCCACATGTCACTATGTTACACGATTTCCGAGAAGAGGTCTTTCGCAGTCTATATTACTTTGAGAACGCAGAGTGTGGAGCTTACGTAGAAGAGTAAGCGATGGCTGTTAACTTCATTGAGCCGCGGGTCTTCTGACAGATTTGAAGAGATGCGCCACGACTTCCTCTCCTCAGGCAACCTCTCTATTTCAGAGAAACTCTGACGTCCAACCTCCTCAATTATTCCCGCGTAGAATTGTGCCTTACATTATAGTTCTGTACCTCAGTCAGTAAAAATGGAAACCTTATAGGACCGCTTTGTTGTCTGTCCGTCTGTTCGATTTTCAAAAACCGTTTCTTCACGAATGGGTAGAAGTATCAATTTGAAACTTATGTCACATACTGCGGTTTATGTTCCCTTGGCGTGTGTAAGACATTGAGGCTTCTAAATCAACACAGTCAAAAGATACGGCAACTTGCAAACTCACTTATCAAAACGTATAGGATACTTCCCATTGACGTATAATCTTGAAGTTTGGCAAGAAACAAGTAAAAGTAAGCAGTAAAAGTAAAGAAAAAAATCCTGAAATTGGTAATATGTAATAATACCACACAGAAACTATTTCTTATGTCGTTGCTTCTCCTACGTCAAACCTGAAGTTAAAACAGACAGTAGTTCTGCATTCAGTCTGGCTGTTGCAATGGTAAAAGTCAAACATCAGGCAAAGAATGATCTTATTGATTATACGACGCGTTTCGGAATTTATCCATTATCAGACACCCAAGAGCCATTACAGCACGTAGATATAGTGTTTCAAGCTATATGTCAAACATTCGCGGACTGTTTGACATACAACTTGAAACGCCGTATCTACGTGCAGTAAATGCTTCTGGATATCTGATGATGGTTAAATTCCGAAACGCTTTATACGACCAATGAAGTCATTCCTTGCCTGATGTTTGACTTTTACCATCGCGGCCCAATCAGCCTGAATGGAGAACTACTGATAATTCATATTATTGAAATTATAACATTCTCGAAACTCATGGAATCACTGGGACTGATATCTTGCTAGTATGAATGTCGATAACAGGCAAAAATGGTCGAGATTCAAGATTTCCGGAATGGGTGAACTGTCTATACACGTAATTAAGTATGTACGGGAACCTCAGTGCGTGGGTCCTAATCGCACCTGGCCAATTTTTGTTATGAAGGACGCAGTTTTTTCTCAGCAGCTGTACTTTACACCTGCACGATATGGAGAAGGTACACGTTTGGAATTTGGTCATGTTTCTTTGTCGCACCGCGCTGTGCCTCCTTCGCAAAGGTGTCGGCAACTTCATTTCCTCTTATGCCACAGAGCCCTTTCACTCCAAGCACAAAGTTTTTGCCACCACGAAAAAAGATACTGTCTCATCAAAGATATACGGACACCTATTAGTAGACATTAATATGCAGTCTGTCCACCCTTAGACTTCATGACGGCTTGAATTGTGCTGGGGACCTTTTCAGTACGGTGGCAGCTTGTCTGTGGATGAAGGGATTCCCATTTTTCCTAAAGAACAGAGAAGGTAGCGATTTTGGACGCTAGTGTCTGGAGTGAAGTTGACGTTCTGTCTTATCCAACAGGTGCTCCATTGGACTCACGCGGTACTTAGCCTAGGGTAGTTAATTTCAGGAATGTTACTGTCCACAAGCCGTTGCCTCAAAAAAAGTGTCAAATGTTTGTGAAATCTTATGGCACTTAACTGCTAAGGTCATCAGTCCCTAAGTTTACACGCTACTTAACCTAAATTATCGTACGGACAAACACACACACCAATGCCCGAGGGAGGACTCGAACCTCCCCCGGGACCAGCCGCACAGTCCATAACTGCAGCGCCTTAGTATTGTCTCACTGATGATGTTTTATGAGAGCATGCATTGACATGCTACTACAAACAGTCTTCGCCTTCACGCAGTTCAAGTACTGTAAAGTGTTGAAAACTGTGTTCATATCTGGCTGGATTTACCCTTTCCTTAACAGCAGTAAGTGGACCACAGCGCAGCCACGAAAACCACCTCTATACTGTCACACCGCCCATGCCGTACTTTGCTGCTGACATGACAGATGATGGCGTATCCCAGGCATTCGCGGAACTAAAAACATTCCGTCGTATTGTTATAGGGTAGAGGGTGATTCACCACTCCATATGACTCGTTCTAGTCAACTCCGATGGTGTTCACAGCACCTTAATAAGCGCTTACTACTTACAAGGGAACCTCCCCATCGCACCCCCCTCAGATTTAGTTATAAATTGACACAGTGGATAGGCCTTGAAAAACTGAACACAGATCAATCGAGAAAACAGGAAGAAGTTGTGTGTAACTATGAAAAAATAAGCAAATTACACAAACTGAGTAGTCCAAGTGTAAGATATGCAACATCAAGGACTGTGTAAGCTGAGGAGCGCCGTGGTCCCGTGGTTAGAGTGAGCAACTGCGGAACGAGAGGTCCTTGGTTCGAGTCCTCCCTCGAGTGAAATTTTTACTTAGTTTATTTTCGCAAAGTTACGATCTGACCGTTCATTCATTGACGTATCTGTTCACTGTAATAAGTTTAGTGTCTGTGTTTTGCGAGCGCACCGCAAAACCGTGCGATTAGTAGACGAAAGGACGTGCCTCTCCAATAGGAACCGAAAACATTTGATCGCAAATTCATAGGTCAACCGATTCCTCCACAGGAAAACACGTCTGAAATATTCTATACGACACTGGTGACGGCATGTGCTTCACATTACAGGAATATGTTGTCGACCCACCTAACTTGCACACTTGGCGAATGGGTAAAAAGTTTCTTCTACCTTGCCCGATTTAGGTTTTCTTGTGGATGTGATAATCACTCCCAAAAAAGTGATGAAGACATAAGAGTTTGTCTCATAAACTGCAACAAATGAATGCAAGTTTCACAGTCGCACAGTTTTCCCTGTGCTCTGTCAAAACATACGTTTTTAACGTTTTCAAGTTTTTCCGTGTGTACACCGTCAAATCCTGCATGTGTCCAAGCAAATCTGAACATGTCCTGGAATTTTGGAGAGCGAAGTTGATCATGTCTGAGTGCATGAACTTTGATAATTGTCTGAAAATAAAAAATTAAAACTTTTCACTCGAGGGAGGATTGAACCAGGGACCTTCTGTTCTGTAGCTGCTCGCGGTAACCACGGAACCACGGTGCTCATCATTGCACATGTACCTTGATGTGGCTTATCTTGGATACGGACCTCTCAGTTTCTATATTTTGCTTATTTTTTTCATAGTTCCATACAACTTCTTCCTGTTTTCTCGATTGATCTGTGTTCAGTTTTTCATGGCCTATCCCTGTGCCAGCTTATAACTAAATCTGAGGGGGTGCGATGGGGAGGTTCCCTTGTTAGAACAGAAGGGTGTGGCTTATGAGCAGCTGCCTGACCATACTACCCCATTCCCTTTGACTCCGTATGAAGTCATTGCTGGCTTGCTGGTAGCACTTCTCACTTCGCTGATTTCTTGTGATTTTCTACGACCACCCCTGGCAATGCTCGGTGGTCTCTGTCATTCAGTCTGCCTGCTCTTGGTTGGGCTGTGGGAGCTGTGGTAGTTCCTTCGCCTTTGCATCTCACAATCATATCAGGAACGTCAGACTTGGCTACGTTTAGAAATGCATCTGAGAGATTTTTTATTGAGGTGATAGCGAATAACTAGTCCACGTTTGAAGTCACTGAGCCGGCCGCTGTGGCCGAGCGGATCTGGGCGCTTAAGTCCGGAACCGCGCTGCTGCTACGGTCGCAGGTTCTAATCTTGCCTCGGGCATGGATGTGTGCGATGTCCTTAGCTTAGTTAGGTTTAATTATTTCTAAGTCTAGGGGACTGATGACCGAAGATGTTAGGTCCCATAGTGCTCAGAGCCATTTGAACCATTTTGAAGTCAATGAGCTCCCCTGACCGACTCAATCTGCTGTTACTACTTCTTTATTCACAGTAGTCGCTGCCTATTTTTGGAGTGGTGGTTCCGCTTCACATTACATCTAGTGGTTAATTCAGCATTACATCAGCGTGTCCGGACAATTTTGGACAGCTAGTGTGCGTGTAAAATCTGATCGTAGTTTTAGTCGCATTGTTCACTGCCTAGTTCCCAAACGCGTCAGGAACTTCAGTTTCTCTTCCGCCACAGTGGCTCTTCGACCAGACTTTATACAGTACTGGCCATTAAAATTGCTACACCAAGAAGAAATGCAGCTGACAAATGGGTATTCCTTGGACAAATATATTATACTAGAACTGACATGTGATAACATTTTCACGCAGTTTGCGTGCATAGATCCTGAGAAATCAGTACCCAGAACAACCACCTCTGGCCGTAGTACGCCCTTGATACGCCTGGGCATTGAGTCAAACAGCTTGGATTGCGTGTACAGGAACAGCTCTCCATGCAGCTTCAACACGATACCACAGTTCGTCAAGAATAGTGACTGGCTTATTGTGGCGTGCCCCAGTTGCTCGGCCACCTTTGACCAGACGTTTTCAATTGGTGAGAGATCTGGAGAATGTGCTGGCCAGGGCAGCAGTCGAAAATTTTCTGTATCCAGAAAGGCCCGTACAGGACTTGCAACAAGCAGATGTGCATTAAGAGATGTAGTGTTTCGTGCATTATCCTGCTGAAATGTAGGGTTTCGCAGGGATCGAATGAAGGGCAGAGCCACGGGTCGTAACATATCTGAAATGTAACGTCCACTGTTCAGAGTGCCGTCAATCCGAAGAAGAAGAGGTGACCGAGACGTGTAACCAGTGGCATCCTATACCATCACGCCGGGTGATACGCCAGTATGGCGATGACGAATACACGCTTTCAATGTGCATTCACCGCGATGTCGCCAAACACGGATGCGACCATCATGATGCTGTAAACAGAACCTGGATTGATCCGAAAAAATGACGTTTTGCCATTCGTGCACCCAGGTTCGTCGTTGAGTACACCATCACAGGCGCTGCTGTCTGTGATGCAACGTCAAGGGTAACCGCAGCCATGGTCTCCGAGCTGATAGTCCATGCTGCTGCAAACGTCGTCGAACTGTTCGTGCAGATGGTTGTTTTCTTGCAAACGTCCCCATCTGTTGGCTCAGGGATCTAGACGTGGCTGCACGATCTGTTACAGCCATGCGGATAAGATGGCTGTCATCTCGACTGCTAGTGATACGAGGTCGTTGGGATCCAGCACGGTGTTCCGTATTACCCTCCTGAACCCACCGATTCCATATTCTGCTAACAGTCATTGGATCTCGACCAACGCTAATAGCAATGTCGCGATACTCTAAACCGCAATCGCGATAGGCTAGATCCGACCTCTATCAAAGTCGGAAACTTGATGGTACGCACTTCTCCTCCTTACACGAGGCATCACAACAACGTATCATCAGGTAACGCCGGCCAACTGCTGTTTGTGTATGAGAAATCGGTTGGAAACTTTCCTCATGTCAGCACATTGTGTGAATGCTCTGCAAATGATTTGCATCTCACAGCATCTTCTTCCTGTCGGTTAAATTTCGCGTCTGTAGCACGTCATGTTCGTGGTGTAGCAATTTTAATCGCCAGTAGTGTAGGTCTTTTCACCGCGAAAAAGTATAATCTGCCACTTGTTCTAGTGTTACGGACGGTGTTGTTGACTACATGGTTTCTTTGGAAGGAAGTTGTGTTAAACTTTTTGACACTGGTGCAGTTTGTATCCCTGAGAGGTGGGAGGCGAGTGCGTGTATCGTGTGCCGCCGGCAGTTACTCTCGCTTCCCCCCCAACGGCGATACCCTCTCCGCGCGCACTTGTGATGAACGCGGCTGCGCCTCCGCCTTCCCGCACTTAACAATATGGGCGTGGGCCGCGCGCCGAACAAATGATGGCGTCAGCGCGCCGCCCGGCCCGACGCCACTCCCTGCATCTCCAAGGCACACACGGCCTGCGGGGGCGGACTGGCGTGGTCGTCGCCGTTAAGTAAGCAGCCCGATGTGACCTCTCCCACTCCTGGCTGTCGCAGCAATCGAGGGCTGAAGGTGAAGTTGCAGCAGCAGCTGTACTTGCACTCCGCCCTGTATCTTCTGTTCGGGTGTAATGACTGTGTTACGTCTCACATAGTGTTAAATCAGAGTCAGGATCGCCAACTGTTAAAAAGAATTTCACTTACCCGTTCTACCAAGCCATACCAGTAATGAGAACATTTTTGTGGTAAACAATAAACCAAATTTTTTTTCTGTTGAATACACACAGCATCTGAACAAAAGTATCTTGACACCTGTTTATGGTCGTTAATCTGAGGTGTGTTAAACTTTCTCCTTTATGATCGCTTCAATTTCTTTGAGGATACTTTCAGTAGGATTTCCGAATGTCTGTGTGTGGTATCAACGTTCGATACCGCACTTGTTTTACCGAGCTTTCGGGAGGACGACGGTTCAATCCCGCGTCCGGCCATCCTGATTTAGGTTTTTCGTGATTTGCCTAAATCGCTCCAGGCAAATGCCGGGATGGTTGCTTCGAAAGAGCATGGCCGACTTCCTTCTCCCTCCTTCCCTAATGCGATGAGACCGATGACCTCGCTGTTTGATCTCTTCCCTCAAACAACCCAACCCCAACCCCACATTCGTTAGTGGTTGCAGATATCGACCGCGGCCCGTAATAGATATCGCTGGACCCGCGAGCAGCGACTAGCGCCGCGCCGCGGCTTGTGACAAGTATCTAGCGAGCTCTCGTCCACTCTTACTCGGGACGTCAACTAGGAATGTAGCATAGCCTTCAACTGACAGGAAGCAACCTCTAAAAAGGCGCTTAGTCAAGTATAGCATAAGTAATGCCTCTCTAGATATGTTTGTAATTATATGTATGCAGCATATGAAGAAGCCTGTAATACAAGTGCAATATATATTACTTTCTACCCACGACTACTAACTATTTCAGTTGTTGCAGATACCGACTATGCAGCCAGCTCCTTACCGACTTCACTGCCAAACCTGCAATATATGTTTCTATTTAGTACTGGCCACCTGTCATCAAAACAATTCTTTTTCTTTTTTAATAATGTGGGGCCACAGTCATAATATATTTCTTTAAAGTCAGTACCGCCGTTAGACTGTTTTCTAATTGCAGTGTTACATTTACACGATCATGATTTCGGCTTCAAAGTGAAATTATCAAGTGTTTAAAGTGTTATACAGTGCCTACGAGGGCATACTGTCGTATTTAAAACAAACTATTAGACACATCGTCTAAGGGTCGATATTTCTGGTAAAACCTACTGCTTTGTTTTATCACTGAGTATACCATCTTGACTAAATGACAGTGTATTTTAAATACGACAGTATGCCATCTTAGGCACTCTATAACACTTAAAACACTTGATAATGGCACTTTGAAACCGAAATCACGATCGTGTAAATGTAACACTGCAAATAAAAAGCAGTCTAACGGCGGTACTGACTTTAAAGAAAAAAGTGTCATCATAACAACTGACGACGAGAATCATAACACTGTGGACTAATGACAGCCCATTCTTTCTCAACAGCCGAAACATGGACGCTCGGATATGGAAGTCGACGTTCTAACTCATACTAAAGGGACTTCAGGGAGGCCAGTCAATTTCAGTATACTTTTGTCTACGAACTATTGCCTATATAACATTGTCAATTGACATGTCGATACAATCATCGTGTCTCCGTTCACCTCCCCTGCACGCAGTATACGATGCTGTAAAATGTGTTCGTACGTTTCCGCATTAGGTTTTTTTATTTTTATTTTTATTTTTATTTTTATTTTTATTTCTTGAAGCGCAGTAGACGGACCACACATGGAACTACAGGAAACACTACCTTACTCTAACACCACCTCCAACATATTTCAATGTCGGTACTACGCATAAGGGCAGGTATTAACGTTCTCCAATCATTCGACAAAACTCAAACGATTCCATCGGAATGTAGAGGGTATAGCGTGATTCAGCACTCCAAAACACTCGTTTTCGAGTGGAAACGGTCTCGTGGCGTAGCTCTTTACACAGCGTCGCTTAGCATTCCTTACAAAATGCGTGGTTTATGGAGACTAGCTCCTCCATTGTACCTGCATTCATTTTAACTCGCTACTGCTGGTAGCACTCTGGAAATCGTGAATGATTCCAGCCTCTGATTTCATAAGTTTTATTTCACAACTACCCCACCATTCAGCTTATGGTTGTCCCTTCGCGTTTCAACTGACAGCCACGTCGCCAACAGTCGACTTGGGGAGTTTTAAGAAGGCTGGAACGTTCCTGACGTAACTGTTACTCAGGTGACATCCAGTGACTAGTTCACGTTCAAAGATACTGAGGTGTCTTGACCGATCCGTTCTGTTGTTACTCTAGTCACAATACAGTACTCCCTGCCTCCTTTTGTACTGGCGTGTCCGCCAATTGGGATATCTACTAAATACTAAATGTCTTTTTCCGAAGCTGATTCACAGAGGAAGACTGCACTGTAGGTCCTCCTCTAGATTGTCGCACAGATGACAGAATGGTAGATATTGAAATAGATGACAGAGGGATAGAAAAACAATTAGAATCGCTCAAAAGAGGAAAGGACGCTGGATCTGATGGGATACCAGTTCGATTTTACACAGAGTACGCGAAGGAACTTGCCCCCATCTTGCAGCGGGGTACCGTAAGTCTCTAGAAGAGCGTAGCGATCCAAAAGATTGGAAAAGGGCACAGGTCATCCCTGTTTTCAAGAAGGGACGTCAAACAGATGTGCAGAACTATAGACCTATATCTCTAACGTCGATCAGTTGTAGAATTTTGGAACACGTATTATGTTCGAGTATAATGACTTTTCTGAAGGCTAGAAATCTACTCTGTAGGAATCAGCTTGGGTTTCGTAAAATGCGACCATGTGAATCCCAGCTCGCGCTATTCGTCCACGACACTCAGAGCGCC
Organism: Schistocerca nitens; assembly: GCF_023898315.1. Classification (NCBI taxonomy): domain Eukaryota; kingdom Metazoa; phylum Arthropoda; class Insecta; order Orthoptera; family Acrididae; genus Schistocerca; species Schistocerca nitens. Next base: position 591,674,113 of record NC_064619.1, read on the forward strand.
GTAGACACGGGTTCCCAGGTAGACGCCGTGTTTCTTGACTTCCGCACGGCGTTCGATACAGTTCCCCACAGTCGTTTTATGAACAAAGTAAGAGCATATGGACTATCAGTCCAGTTGTGTGATTGGATTGAAGAGTTCCTAGATAACAGAACGCAGCATGTCATTCTCAATGGAGAGAAGTCTTCCGAAGTAAGAGTGATTTCAGATGTGCCGCAGGGGAGTGTCGTAGGACCGTTGCTATTCACAATATACATAAATGACCTTGTGGATAACATCGGAAGTTCACTGAGGCTTTTTGCGGTTGGTGCTGTATTATATCGAGAGGTTGTAACGCTGGAAAATTGTATTGAAATGCAGGAGGATCTGCAACGAATTGACGCATGGTGCAGGGAATGGCAACTGAATCTCAATGTAGACAAGTGTAATGTGCTGCGAATACATAGAAAGAAAGATCCTTTATCATTTACCTATAATACAGGGTGATTCAAAAAGAATACCACAACTTTAGGAATTTAAAACTCTGCAACGACAAAAGGCAGAGCTAAGCACTATCTGTCGGCGAATTAAGGGAGCTATAAAGTTTCATTTAGTTGTACATTTGTTCGCTTGAGGCGCTGTTGACTAGGCATCCCGAACGCTGAGGTCGCTGAGTTGACTGCTGGCTCTGACCTCCAGACTGACGAGCTCATGGCTGTCAGCTCTGTTAATGACGCAGGTTTTCTGGTACAAAACCGAGCGGCATCACTTTTCAGACTACACCTACAGAAATCTCAGGGAAATCAAGTGTTGCTCGAGTTGCTATAACGTAAAAGTCGGCGTTGAATTACTGAAGGTCAGCCCGTGACAGAGCACTTCATCACTGGCCTCCAAGAAGCCCTGATCTTACCCCCTGCGATTTTTTCTTATGGGGGTATGATAAGGATATGGTGTTTCGGCCACCTCTCCCAGCCACCATTGATGATTTGAAACGAGAAATAACAGCAGCTATCCAAACTGTTACGCCTGATATGCTACAGACAGTGTGGAACGAGTTGGAGCATCGGGTTGATATTGCTCGTGTGTCTGGAGGGGGCCATATTGAACATCTCTGAACTTGTTTTTGAGTGAAAAAAAAAACCCTTTTAAATACTCTTTGTAATGTATAACAGAAGGTTATATTATGTTTCTTTCATTAAATACACATTTTTAAAGTTGTGGTATTCTTTTTGAATCACCCTGTATAGCAGGTCAGCAACTGGGAGCAGTTAATTCCATAAATTATCTGGGAGTAGGCATTAGGAGTGATTTAAAATGGAAAGACCATATAAAATTAATCGTCGGTAAAGCAGATGCCAGACTGAGATTCATTGGAAGAATCCAAAGGAAATCCAGTTCGAAAACAAAGGAAGCATGTTACATTAAACTTGTTTTTCCCACTGTTTGAATACTGCTCACCGGTATGGGATCCGTACCAGATAGGATTAATAGAAGAGATAGAGAAGATCCAACGGAGAGCAGCGCCCTTTGTTACAGGATCATTTAGTAATCGCGGAAGCGTTACGGAGGTGATAGATAAACTCCAGTGGAAGACTCTGCAAGAGAGACGCTCAGTAGCTCGGTACGGGCTTTTGTTGAAGTTTCAAGAACATACCTTCACCGCCGGAGGGTGTGGCCGAGCGGTTATAGGCGCTTCAGAGTGGAACCGCGCGACCGCTACGGTCTCAGGTTCGAATCCTGCCTCGGGCATGGCTGTATGTGATGTCCTTAGGTTAGTAAAGTTTAAGCAGTTCTAAGTTTTAGGGGACTGATGACCTCAGATGTTAAGACCCATAGTGCTCTGAGCCATTTGAACCATACCTTCACCGAGGAGTCTAGCAGTATATTGCTCCTTCCTACGTATATCTCTCGAAGAGACCACGAGGATAAAATCAGAGAGATTAGAGCCCACACAGAGGCATACCGACAATCTTTCTTTCCACGAACAATTGGAGACTGGAATAGAAGGGAGAACCGATAGAGGTACTCAAGGTACCCTCTACCACACACCGTCAGGTGTGTTGTGGAGTATGGATGTAGATGTAGATCGAGTAGCCAATTTCTCATTGCATAGATGTATCAGATAGTGTGTATGTTGTTCCATTAACTAGTCAACGCTAGTCCAATATTCCACAGTCAGAATGTTTCCACCCATTTTCTTTCTCATATCTTCTTTCGAAATTTAAACTTTTCAGGGATATACGCTGTTCTACAAAATATCTAGAGAAACCGGCGGATGTCCGTAACTTGCTGCCGCAGTATTTCGACGCACTTATCTTACCACCTGTACGTACTGTATATACTGATAACAGTATCCTGAGCTTCCCTATTTAAAACCACGATGGCGGTTATGTGATATATCCAGTTGTCGCTCCTACCGAAGCGCTCTCCGTCGTGGAAATTCGCCTCGTCGATGTCAAACCGATCGCCCTCACACGGTAAAATTGCAGAACGGCACCGACTAAGTAGAGCATGAAGTTTTTCTGTGACAGGTTTCCATGTGAAATCGAACCGGAAACCGCCATCCCTATTGATGAGAACCTCTGACTGTTCTATTTCTACTAATTAATTCAATATGGAGGTCCAAAAGATTCATATATGGGCCACAATTTTTGTTGCGCTGCTGCATTGCATGTCATCGAATGGCTGGCAGAAATACAACTGCGACAGCAGATTTATCGGATTGTAGGAGGCTAGTGTGCCGTTGGCGAACAATGCGTTCCTGAACAATGTGGCGCTTATTTTCTCTGTGTATGATTGCCCCAAACTCACATGCCTTGCGCAATCTAAAGTCTCATTGACCGATCCCAGAAGCGCCGAGATTTTTGTGAGAGGATGAAAGGTCTCTTTAATCTTACGTTTTCGAAGCACTCTGCCTGTTATCGCGGAAACATTTCTAATGTACACTGATGTGGAACATGTGACGGCATACCTCCTAACATCGTGTCGAACTTCTTTTCACACGGCGTGGCAAAGACTTAACAAGTCATTGCATGTCCACTGCAGAAATATTGAGCCATGCTGCCTCCAAAGGCGTTCATCATCGCGAAAGTGAAGCCGTTTCAGCATTTTGTGCACGAACTGATATCTTGATTATGTCCTATAAGTATTCAACAGTCTTCATGTACAGCGACCTGGGTGGCGAAATAATTCGTTCGAGGCCGGCCGTTGTGACAGAGCGGTTTAGGCGCTTCAGTCCGGAACGGCGCGACCGGTACTGTCGCAGGTTCGAATCCTGCCTCGGGCATGGATGTGTCTGATGTCTTTAGGTTAGTTAAGTTTAAGTAGTTCTAAGTTCTAGGGGACTGATGGCCTCAGATGTTAAGTCTCATAGTGCTCATAGGCATTTGAACCATTCGCTCGAATCATCCAATCGTAAACAGCTGTGGCTCGGTGACATGGCGCTTTGTCAGCCATAAAAACTCCATCGTGGTTGGGACGTGAAGTTCGTGAATGGCTGCAAATGGTCTCAAAGTGGCCGAAAATCACCATTTCCAGTCAGTGACCCAGTCTGTTGCACGTAAACACAGCCCACGCCATTATGGAGCCACCAGCAGCTTGTTCAGAACTTGTATCCATGGCTTCGTTTGGTCTGCGCCACACTCATACCGTACCATCAGGTCTTACCAACAGAAATTTGGACTCATACGACCAGGCCACGGTTTTCCAGACGTCTTGGGTCCAACTGTACGTCTAACATTGATTTCTGCTGTTGTTTTTCGCAGTGTTACTTATCTGTTGCCACGGATAATTCTAGACAAACGCCGCTGTTCTCGGTCGTTCACTGAAGACCGTCGGCCACTGCATTGTCCGTGGTTAGAGATACCGTCTGAAATTTCTTATTCTCGGCACACGCTTGACAGAGTGAATCTCCGAATACTGAACTGCCTAACGATTTCCGAAATGGAATGTCCCATGCGTCTAGCTGCAACTACCATTCCGCGTTGAAAGTCTGTTATTTATGTCATGCGGCCATAATCACAACTAAAGCTTTCCATATGAATCACCTGAGTGGAAATGAAAGTTCCACCAGTGCACTGTCCCTTTATACGTTGTGTATGCGACACCTTCGCCAGCCATAGATGTCTCCTCAGTGAATGGCAGGTATGCTGTCGCCTTTAAGATTTCCTTTGATTCATTGTTCTACAATTTATATCGTGGCAGCAAGTTACTGAGATCTGGCAGTTCACCCCGAACTTTATTCAGCATCTGTTACTCCTACTCGGTTACGGCGTCTGCGGGATTGCCGGTAGCCTATTCATGGAAAGCATATTGATCTCCTGTCAGAACCTCTTCGTCCATTCTCCTCCTCCCTACGAATCTTCTTCCCAAATTTGTAGTATCATCTTGCCTTGTCTGCTCCCCTGGCAACTCTGTATCGTTTTCCCGTACCTTTTCCTGTCGTTGGTCTCTGGCGTATATGGTTGCGTTTCCCTGCTTCTGCAGTTTTCGTTTCCTTCCACACGCTTTGCTATTTCACTGCCAGTCGTCGTAGTGTTCCACAATCTATCATTTGCTCAATAGAACGGAGAAATAGCCAAAGTTGTAAATTTCACTTTTATTTTCATCATGACTTGTTTCGGGTTGAGACCAATTTAGAAATCATCCTACAAGACGTAAAACCAAAATTATAATCATGTACAATACAGCTGTTACCAAATTACTAAGCGCACGTCAAGGATACGGAACGTATCTTTTAATGATATACGTATCAGATAGTCAAAATGGTATTTCCCAAAATGTAGGAACTATGTCACAATAACAGACATATTCATACAAGAAAGTGCGAATGAGCATTTGCAGAGCATACAGATAACTTGCAGTCAAATTCTCCCTGTGCCATAAGGAAACTTCGGGATGGGGCGCCCTATGAGGATGTAGGAAATATCTTTTGTATTTATTGCAATATTCTCCAGCCATCAAAAATACAACAATTAATACAATAAAAGTACATGTCAAAAATAAAATTAATACCTTTAAAACCTTTACCAGAAACAGTTAAATACTTAAAGTCATTGTACAGTAATGCACAGCAGCGCCACATACGGCGCGTTTGATAAACTTGTATCCCTTGTTGGTACGTAATCATTATACGTGAAACACAACATTTGCATTAAAATTAAACAAATAATAAGACCTTAAAAAGTCTTCATTACTTTCAACTCTTTTCAAGCCCAAAAATTTTACTACAGCAAACCTTACAGAAGAAGTGAAGATAAAACAACTTTTTTGACATTTCTTAGTAAGAAGAGACATTAATCTGTGACGTTGTCCTTGCACAAAGTACCAAAGATTAGGGCCCCTAAGGGCACTGGAATCACACGCATCCATTTAATCAAACAACATGAAAGGGGTACCAGATACGCAACGCTTGTGAAAGGTTGTAGCCATATGGTATCGGCCATCTCGGGGTAAGGCATAGCATAACCACACCTATAAGCATATGGGGATGGAGTGTGGTTGGAAGAGGTAGAGGGAGGGGAGGAGGGAGAGATAGGGACGTGGAGGTGGAGGTCTGGGAAAAGGGTGGGACTCAAGTGGGACAACATGGCAGGAATGTAAATAATTTATAATCAGTAGTAGTAAAAAATATTTATTAAAACTGACCAGAAAGAATACTTGCCATTTTTAAAATCGATTAAATAATAACTACCATCGGCTAACGGATTCAACAGAGAAACCATTTATATATCGCTCAAGTGTAATCCTGCAGATAATATATATTAATGAAAAAGAAGCCAAACAATGTTTAAAATGATTTAGTGATGAAGACTTCATGATCAGCTAATAAAACTAGACTCAAAATTGCCACACACATATGCGGCGTAAAGACACAACAGAAACTTTATTATTCAACCACCACCAACCAACAAGCACCACAGACAGTAGCGCATACTGAAATCAAAAGTTGTACTACTCAGTATATCAGCGAAGTGGCAGTGGCAGTGGCAGTGCGGTTCTAGGCGCTGCAGTCTGGAACCGCGAGACCGCGGGCATGGATGTGTGTGATGTCCTTAGGTTAATTAGGTTTAACTAGTTCTAAGTTCTAGGGGACTAATGACCCCAGAAGTTGAGTCCCATAGTGCTCAGAGCCATTTGAACCATTTTGAACACATTCATTATGGGGAGCATATGACACACCATTGGTAATTGCTAGAACCGAACCACAGTCGGTAAAATATGCAACGTATTGTTAGAAAAGGGGGTGAGGGAAAATGGAAGAGGCAAGTACGGGAGGCAACACACAAAGGCTGGAAGGAAGGATTGGACGAGTTGCGGGCTGTAGGCAGTTGGATGAAAAGGCAGAGAACTGAATGCGGTACATGACAGTCAAATCGGACAACAAAATGTCACTACGAGAATACTAGAAAAGGAGATGTGGGGGACGGGAGGAGAGAGGAAGTGGGGGAGAGGCGAGAAGAAACTGGTTATACAGGAGCTTATCATCGAGGGTTTGGCGGAAGCGGAAAAGAGGTGGGTGGAAGGGGAAGAAGTATGAATTGTGCTGAATTTTAGAACAGGACAAATAACCACCTAAACCGAAAATCGACTTGGTCGTTCAAAACTTTATACGACTCCTTTATTTTGCTCTTAAAAGTCTCAAGTTTCTCAAAAATATCCAACTGCATACCCTTCGATGCGTAATACAAAATCTTCTCTATGTTATCTATATTACCAACCCGATAACCCTCATTTCTTAAATGCTGACCAAACGTGTCCCTATTACAAGGACCCCCGTTTTCTTTAAAACGGGTGAGAATACTTCTTCTCGTTTGTACAATACGAAATGATTCACAGGATCCGCGCTGAAATTTAAATACACCTGATCAATAATATTCCCCATCCCCCGATTCTCTCACCGATTGCTTTCTTCTTTTCCTACGCATTATGTTCCGTCGTCCTTCCGCCATTCTACCGCTACTCATCCTGATCACATGTCTACATCTAAATCTGTATGACTATTCTGCAATTCACACTGAAGTGGCTGGCACGGGATTCATCGAACCCCTATTACTCTGCTTTTCTACCGTTCCACACTCGAAGAGTGCGCAGGAAAAACGAACACTTAAATCTCTCCGTAGAGGCTCTGATTTCTCTCACTTTATTACAATGATCATTTCTCACTATGTAAGTGAATGTCAATAAAATATTGTGCTGTGTGTAGGGGGCTATATTATATTGGTATATCACCTCAGATTGAGACACTTAGCTGTTTTTTCGCGGGCAGAGATGTTTAAGAGCTTAAATGAATTAATTGTTCCAACTGTGGCACTAAATACATTAAACAGACAGGTCGAAAGAGCACACGGTGAAGACAAGGAAATACATGACAAATAAATCTTCCTTCGCAATTCACATAACAACTGAATTCCGTCACATAGCCGATATCGCGTCTAGTCTTCGTTCTCCTATTTTTTAGGAAAAAAAGGGGCCACTTATGGACATGGGCGTCCTTAGAAATTTCTACTAGGGGCAAGATTATAAACCTGGAATTATTGATATAAGTCAATTAGTAGGATTTGATGATGTCGTTCTTCAAGAACAAAATATCAGATTCCATGTAAAAAAAACATTGTATCCATAAGTAGTTACGACTGTTCACTCCTATTGTTTTGAAGGTAGATTAATTTGACTCCTAATAACATGTTCCATCGTGATATTCAAAATATATTTATGTGCATTCTCAATATCATTAAAGAAAAAACCTTTGTATTTGAGATTATTATCCTAAATGATTCAGTCCATTGTAACTTACAGGCTAGGAAATAAAGCTAGAAAATAATCTTAAAAATAAGTTATTTATGTGTCTGTAATTCTAGATTGATACTGGAATTTAAAAATCTGAAATAGGACAAACATTGATGTGAGAAATTCAACAAATATAACTAACAAAACATGTCTCTGAGCAATACTTCTCAAAGTGGAGATATAGGAAATAAACTTAACGAAAAACGTTTGATGCCATTTATAAGAGTGTCTACATACAAATTTTCACAGATAACCATGTTAATGATGTCCAGCATTATTTCCGTGTGCTCCCTCCTTTTTGTTATCTGAACTGAGATAACTGAAGCTTGTAGGAACATGTTTTGGAAGTTGCGTTTTTTGTTTGTGTATTATTTTGTCCAAACTATCGATCGCTGCGCCTTAGGTCGGCTATTGGAGAAATGAATACATAGTCTAGTTTACATTAACAGCCCATAGATGTCAGTTGTCTTCTGATTTGCTTGGTAACAGTCATATGTTTAAAATGGCTAGTCCACAGCAGAAATCATTTTGTGTTCACGAGTTTGCGAAGTGCAATTCCGTGATTACAGTGCAAAGACGTTTCAGGCTGAAGAGCCAAACTGGTCCTCCGAATGGGTGGAACATTCGCAGATGGTATCGACAATTTCTAGGTACAGGATGTGTGTGTAAAGGAAACAGTCCTGGCCGCCCTCGTGTTCCCGAAGAAAGCGTTGCACGAATTCAAACTGCTTTCCAACGTAGCCCTTCAAAATCAATTCGTCGTGCCGGTCGGGAGTTACAACTGCCTACAACAACAGTTTGGCGTGTTTTGAGACGTCGGTTGGTTATGAAGCCGTACAAGTTACAGCTGTTGCAAACTCTGCGCCCTGTTGAGAAACGCAAACGTGTGCATTTTGTAACGAGATTCTTGATGCTATTAACAATGATAACACTTTCGCACAACGCATCGTGTTCAGTGATTAAGCGACTTTCGTTAGTGGTCAGGTAAACAAACACAATGTTCGAATCTGGGGTCTAAATGGTTCAAATGGCTCTGAGCACTATGGGACTTAACATCTTAGGTCATCAGTCATTTAGAACTTAGTACTACTTAAACCTAACTAACCCAAGGACACCACACACATCCATGCCCGAGGCAGGATTCGAACCTGCGACCGTAGCAGTCCCGCGGTTCCGGACTGCAGCGCCTAGAACCGCACGGCCACAATCTGGGGTCTACATGCAGCCACTGAACATGTACGAGATTCGCCCAAAGTCAATGTGTTTTGTGCGATATCCTGATTATCTGTTTATGACCCATTCTTCTTTGATGGAAACACGGTTAACAGTCAGCAGTATCTCGCTATGTTACAAAACTGGTTGTTTTCGAAGCTGCACGAAGGCAACTTCATTTCTCAACAAGACGGGGAACCCCCTCACTGTAGTCGCCAAGTGCGTGAATAACTGAATGAAACAGTACCGAACCGATGGATTGGTCGTCAAGGAGTTGGCGACTTAGCATGTCTCAGCTGGGCTCCACGATCACCGGATTTGACACCCTCTCACTTCCCGTTCCCACATAACGTGGAAGAGTTGAAGAAACGGATCCGTACTGCCATAACATCAGTGCCGAAGGAAATGCTTGCCCGAGAATGGGAGGACTTTGAGTGTCGATGAGATATTGTTCGTGTCACTGATGGAGAACATATTGAACATCTGTAATCTGAACTTGAGAGGCTCGTAAATATGTGTGTTAAGTTTCATATTCGTATGTCATAAAGTTTAGTAAGTATGTGCATTCGAAATATGTATATTCTTTCTGAAACACCCTGTATTACACAGCAAAGCTTCAAGGGAGCGGAATTTTTAACTCTGTGACTGCAGGCAGTGCTTTGTTAGGCGCCGTAAAGATAGAGAAGGTGCCATATGTGGAGAGGATATCTTTGTTACCTTAACATTTCGCTCCTAAGCAGTGGTGTTCAGGTTCACATATCAAGCATAGATGAAAAGACGTGCAGTATAAAATAGCAACATATTTCAGGGCATATTAAACTTCCGCTGACGTATAAAAATGTCGTGTCGTAAAGCCGTCAGGGGTATTGTTAGTCTCCAGACAAAAGGTAACTATTCGTACTGTTGGGATTAACTTATGCAACACTGCGAGCGGATGTCAGACTGGCCCTCTCCCGCAGACCGAAAAGAGCGGTACGAGCAAACGGCAGGCAAAACGTTACAAAATTTCACATCATTCTTCACAACTAGGCAGCGCCGATACAGCATCCGCACCAAGGAAACGGCACAAATTCCTGTGACGAGGGTAACAACCTCATTCACCCTATTAATATGGTGATCGCTAAGGTCAAAATATTCCCTTGGCACTCAGCTGCGCAACATCTATTTATCGTTTCATAGTCATTTGTAGAAATGCGTTGGAAATCTGAGTGAATTTGCTTCAGATTATGGGACAACTGTCCCCTTCACCCCCCAGCGGACGACTATGGTCATGGACATATTCTAGGAAATTTAAATTTAAGTAACTTTCAGAATAAGTTCGCCGTCCAACATCGTGGCCTCAGGAACACCCCTTTATTCAACGCCGTTGGTTCAGTATTAACTTTCCTATTACGTATAAGACAGTTTTTATGTAGGTAAATTGTTCAATTGGGTCTGCATTGGAACCTTACAAGACGCACCTGTGGAAGCTACATACGGGCTGCCCAGTTATCTATACGCTCGCTTTCCCCGGTCAGTTCTGTTAGAAAGTATACACGCAAGGCGGCACTCTTCGCCATGTTTTAGAGAGTGTATGGCATTTTGGTAACCAGTCTTTACTATTAGTTTTTCTTGCATGCATTGTACCTTTCAGGGATTAAACATTCTTTATTAATTCAAGCTTCTTGCTTTTGCTAATGATGTAACAGCGTTAAAATGACGTTTATATGTTGGTATTGTTATACGTCGCTCTTTCTCCGCTGGTTCACCGCTAAGTGTAATGTGGCTATAAGATGACCTTTTGCAGTAAATCTATTCACAGACAGAAACACGTGTAATTTACCGTGCTGTAACTAGCTTAGAAATCTTCATCAATTTTAGATTTATTTTCTGTTTAGAGGAGGGTCACTGCTTGCCACGACGCAGTTCGTGTTGGTTACGTTAGATGACAGTGAGAGTGTTTCACGGAGCCAGTTGGAGGGGGATAGATTCAGATAACGAATGAAAAGCGAAAAAAGACGCAATGTACATTAGATATTCTGGGTGGTTTACTTGTACTTATGCTGTGTTATGTACGGTTACTTTAAACTGCACCACCGAAATTTCCATATCTTTTACACATTTTTGAAGTAGCTCAGGTTCTACGCAGTATAGCGTATCACGGGTGTTACTAAGAATTGTATTTTTGTTTGTAGGGCAGATATCACATCGCACCAGAGGGCAGTGAACCAAAGAGACCGCAGTGTGTTTGAAGGCAGCGCGCCGCAATTATACGGAGAGTGTTAAAATTACGACTCACAGAACATGAGACTCTGTGGGTCTGATGTTTACTCTGTACGTGAGGGGGGAGAAAAAAGGACACAGATGAGTTTTGCGATGGTGACGATTGGACTTCGAGCAAAGTGGACATATTAGGAGAGGGATTAAATCTTGTAGCGTCAAGGTTGAACTGTACTGGCGAAATCCTGTACCGTTAGGAATGTTACGAGTTATTAGCTCTGATTATATTGTCAGTGTTAGCGCTATTATATGTTAATAGTTTCAGAATATAGATCGACAGTTACCAAAGACACGTCGCGTCGATTTTCAGTTAATGGAGCCCATGTACTTTTTAGCGTGTCGATCGATGATAATAGACAGCCTGCACCACACGGTCCTGTTCTAATTTGCCGAACGGTTATTTTTGTCCGTTTTTCAGTTCCATATAAAACCCTATTTTATTGGACGACTATATTCATCGTTGCACACGGATGATTCTTTGAGGTATGTGAACATAAGAAACAATTTCAAAGATAATTCCAGATAAGCCGCTGCGTCATCGAAACAGAGCTGGCACGTGACCCCGACAAGCAGATAAGCAGTGGAAACATTCTGAATAGCTTAAGTGAAGACGGGTTTAATAATTTTACATTAAGAGGTACATACGTGTGCCTACCTAAGACGCTACTGATAGACAGTATTCATAAGGTTTATGCAGTTTCGTGTTTCATCTGATTCTTGAATTTTCTAATAGGATTAAAATTTTTTGACTTATCTTCAATATTAATACGCCACTTGCTAATTGTCAGCTATGAACAACATTTGAGACTAACAACTAATTAAATACACAAATTCTCAGAAATACACTCCTGGAAATTGAAATAAGAACACCGTGAATTCATTGTCCCAGGAAGGGGAAACTTTATTGACACATTCCTGGGGTCAGATACATCACATGATCACACTGACAGAACCACAGGCACATAGACACAGGCAACAGAGCATGCATAATGTCGGCGCTAGTACAGTGTATATCCACCTTTCGCAGCAATGCAGGCTGCTATTCTCCCATGGAGACGATCGTAGAGATGCTGGATGTAGTCCTGTGGAACGGCTTGCCATGCCATTTCCACCTGGCGCCTCAGCTGGACCAGCGTTCGTGCTGGACGTGCAGACCGCGTGAGACGACGCTTCATCCAGTCCCAAACATGCTCAATGGGGGACAGATCCGGAGATCTTGCTGGCCAGGGTAGTTGACTTACACCTTCTAGAGCACGTTGGGTGGCACGGGATACATGCGGACGTGCATTGTCCTGTTGGAACAGCAAGTTCCCTTGCCGGTCTAGGAATGGTAGAACGATGGGTTCGATGACGGTTTGGATGTACCGTGCACTATTCAGTGTCCCCTCGACGATCACCAGTGGTGTACGGCCAGTGTAGGAGATCGCTCCCCACACCATGATGCCGGGTGTTGGCCTTGTGTGCCTCGGTCGTATGCAGTCCTGATTGTGGCGCTCACCTGCACGGCGCCAAACACGCATACGACCATCATTGGCACCAAGGCAGAAGCGACTCTCATCGCTGAAGACGACACGTCTCCATTCGTCCCTCCATTCACGCCTGTCGCGACACCACTGGAGGCGGGCTGCACGATGTTGGGGCGTGAGCGGAAGACGGCCTAACGGTGTGCGGGACCGTAGCCCAGCTTCATGGAGACGGTTGCGAATGGTCCTCGCCGATACCCCAGGAGCAACAGTGTCCCTAATTTGCTGGGAAGTGGCGGTGCGGTCCCCTACGGCACTGCGTAGGATCCTACGGTCTTGGCGTGCATCCGTGCGTCGCTGAGGTCCCGTCCCATGTCGACGGGCACGTGCACCTTCCGCCGACCACTGGCGACAACATCGATGTACTGTGGAGACCTCACGCCCCACGTGTTGAGCAATTCGGCGGTACGTCCACCAGGCCTCCCGCATGCCCACTATACGCCCTCGCTCAAAGTCTGTCAACTGCACATACGGTTCACGTCCACGCTGTCGCGGCATGCTACCAGTGTTAAAGACTGCGATGGAGCTCCGTATGCCACGGCAAATTGGCTGACACTGACGGCGGCGGTGCACAAATGCTGCGCAGCTAGCGCCATTCGACGGCCAACACCGCGGTTCCTGGTGTGTCCGCTGTGCCGTGCGTGTGATCATTGCTTGTACAGCCCTCTCGCAGTGTCCGGAGCAAGTATGGTGGGTCTGACACACCGGTGTCAATGTGTTCTTTTTTCCATTTCCAGGAGTGTAGTTTGTTGGCCCTCAGCTGTCGCGTAAAGGAAGATAGTTATAGTTTAATGGGAGTATACATATAGTTTAATGGGAATATGTATATATCAGAACGGTCTGTCTCCATGTTACAAGGGAAATAAAACTGACTGGTACTCTCAGCTCTTATGCAAGTAGTAATATTTCTCACGGTAACGTACCTGCTTTATGTGCTGCAGGACATTGTCTTCTGACTTTGTCTGATTTTCCCTGATATCACGAGCGGTATATGTTTTACTGGGCTGTACTCCCTTTCTCCCGACTGAATGCTTCCGAAGTACTGTAAAAGGAATTGTGTGGTTATTTGAAAATGTTAGTCATTAGTGAATACATAAAGTTTCAACGCGATACCTATGCACGTGTCACAGGTGAGACAGAATCAATGTTTTCCATGTCTGAAAACGTCCACCCCTGGTGGCTGAGTGGTCCGCGTGACGGAATGTCATACTTAACGGCCCGGGTTCGATTCCTGGCAGGGTGGGAAATTTTCTCCGCTCAGGGACTCAGTGTTGTGTTGTCCTTATCATCATCATTTCATCCCCATCGACACCCAATTCGCAGAAGTGGCGTCAGCTGGAAAGACTTGCACCAAGAGAACGATCTACCCGACGGGAGGCCCTAACCCCACAGCATTTCCATTTCCATGTCTGAAAATATACTATGTCAATAGGGACGAAACGTTGAATATCTTTGTGCATAGACCACGAGTAATAAGCCTAGAAGTTTAGAAAAAAGAAACTGATAGTTCTCTCTTACCGCGTTAGTGGCGTGCTGTTGGAGACTGTGATTTCGCTGAAGAACGTGGGGAAAATATTACAAAGCAATATGAAATAAAGTATAAGGGGAGATCAGAAAGTTTCCGTTGGGAGGCCACATTAACCCCTTGCCTATACGTCGCTGATTATATATTCACGTCAGAGGCGAGAGAGGTTGTATATACACTACTGGCCATTAAAATTGCTACACCACGAAGATGACGTGCTACAGACGCGAAATTTAACCGACAGGAAGAAGATGCTGTGATATGCAAATGATTAGCATTTCAGAGTATTCATACAAGGTTGGCGCCGGTGGCGACACCTACAACGTACTGAAATGAGGAAAGTTTCCAACCGATTTCTCATACACAAACAGCAGTTGACCGGCGTTACCTGGTTCAATATGGTTCAAATGGCTCTGAGCACTATGGGACTCAACTTCTGAGGTCATTAGTCCCCTAGAACTTAGAACTAGTTAAAACTAACCAACCTAAGGACATCGCACACATCCATGCCCGAGGCAGGTTTCGAACCTGCGACCGTAGCGGTCTCGCGGTTCCAGACTGCAGTGCCCAGAACCGCACGGCCACTTCGGCCGGCCGTTACCTGGTGAAACGTTGTGGTGATGCCACGCGTAAGGAGGCGAAATGCGTACCATCACGTTTCCGACTTTTATAAAGGTCGGATTGTAGCCTATCGCGATTGCGGTTTATCGTATTGCGACATTGCTGCTCGCGTTGGTCGAGATCCAATGACTGTTAGCAGAATATGGAGTCGGTGGGTTCAGGAGGGTAATACGGAACGCCGTGCTGGATCCCAACGGCATCGTATCACTAGCAGTCCAGATGACAGGCATCTTATCTGCATGGCTGTAACGGATCGTGCAGCCACGTCTCGATCCCTGAGTTAACAGATGGGGCCGTTTGCAAGACAACAACCATCTACACGAACAGTTCGACGACGTTTGCAGCAGCATGGACTATCATCTCGGACACCATGGCTGCGGTTACCCTTGACTCCGCATCACAGATAGGAGCGCCTGCCATGTTGTACTCAACGACGAACCTGGTTGCACGAATGGCAAAGCGTGATTTTTTCGGATGAATCCAGGTTCTGTTTACCGCATCATGATGGTCGCATCCGTGTTTGGTGACATCGCGGTGAACGCACATAGGAAGCGTGTATTCGTCATCGCCGTACTGGCGTTATCACCCGGCATGATGGTATGGGGTGCCATTGGTTACACGTCTCGATCACCTCTTGTTCACATTGACGGCACTTTGTGCAGTGGACGTCACATTTCAGATGTGTTACGCTCGTGGCTCTACCCTTCATTCGATCCCCGTGAAAACCTACATTTCAGTAGGATAATGCACGACCGCATGTTGCAGGTCCTGTACGGGCCTTTCTGGATACAGAAAATGTTCGACTGCTGCTCTGACCAGCACATTCTCAAGATCTCTCACCAATTGAAAACGTCTGGTCAATGGCGGGCGAGCAACTGGCTCGTCGCAATACGCCAGTCACTACTCTTGATGAACTGTGGTATCGTGTTGAAGCTGCATGGGCAGTTGTAGCTGTACACGCCATCCAAGGTCTGTTTGACTCAATGCCCAGGCGTATAAAGGCCTTTATTACGCCCAGAGGTGGTTGTTCTGGGTACTGATTTCTCAGGATCTATGCACCAAACTTGCGTGAAAATGTAATCACATGTCAGTTCTAGTATAATATATTTGTCCAATGAATACCCGTTTATCATCTGCATTTCTTCTTGGTGTAGCAATTTTACTGGCCAGTAGTGTACGTTGCAGCAACGTCATCAAACGGAGACTTTTGGTCGGCCCCTACAAACAGAAGACTTACATTTGTTCAGTCTGGGTAAGTGCAATGTATCTGGAAGTAGATTCAGAGACGGGCTGCTAGGATTGTAACAGTTCAATACTCTCTGTATCATTGAGCAATAGTGTGTTCAGGTAACTTACATGGGAATCTTTGGAGATAGTCACGCCACGCGATGGATTTAGACAGTCGGTATTCAAAGAGGGTCGTATAACGATTATTCTGAGTATGTTGCATGTTTCGCTTAAGTGTCCTGAGAATATGATACGAGAGGTTAGGGAGTGCATGTAGGCATCATTCGTTTTCCTTGACCCCATTCGAAAATGGATTTCGATAGGGAGTGACTAATACTGGTACGAGGTACCCACCGCCAGATACAGTAAGGTACCTTCTGGAGCATCTAGCAGATGTGGGCGAAATCGTGGAAGACCAGTGCCTCCAAGTTCACGGAGACAGGTGCTGAAGGCAGATGCCCAGGTAAACGAACGTCAAGATTATGTTCCATTACGAGAACAAATTGTTCGTGTTGAATTATTTCAACTGTAAATTATCGAGATCACTGTAAGTCGTAATTGAAATTAATGCTGGAAGAATGTATTGCTTGGATTGTTTACTGTGTCACTAATCAGCTTAATGGGAATGGAAGTAACAGCGGTAAAACTGTCACCGTAAATGGAACACTCATCCTGGAATAACAACTCTCGTTTAGTAATCTACAATAAAACAGCACAGTGAACAACACTTGTACCCTTTAATGTTTGAAGAAAACGAAATTTTGAGAAGATAGAGCTATAAAATAACAATATCGTACAGTGTCGTTACGTTATTGATTAACTGGGTACATAGCTGACTGAGAGCGATCTGCCGCAGAGGTTGTCGTCAGTTGTATTAAAATAACCTTTCGTTATCGATTCTGAACTAATTTAGTTTCGGCTATGTAGCTCATTCATTTCAAGTGAGTCTGAAATACATATAAGGTATAAAATAGTTAAAACAAACACAAAACGATCAGTAGTACTTTGTCGAACAGCTAAAGAAAAATATTGGTTGGTAATACACAGTATAACGTGTCATACAGACATATCTGGGTTACAGTCTGTTGTGCTCACCAAGATTAGCGCCTAACATAAAATGTAGCAAGGAATGAACCCCCTACGACAGAAGAGTAGTGGTTGTATTCCGGTGTCGTGTTAACACGCTTATACCTACACAGGTCGAAGGGCGGTTGACACTACAGCAGATATAATGTGAAAAATACGATATAGAACAAGTGACAATCAATTATTAAAAGTAACCGTACATATAATATCATACCTGCCAACTCTCTCGATTTAGGTGGGAGACTCCCGATTTTCCGCTGTTTCTCCCGCCTCCTGATATTCCATTATTTCTCTCGATTTTTAGCTAATTATCATCAAACCTAAGGCATTTGTTTTTAAAACTAATTATTTCTGTTTGTTTGATCAATGGTCGGAAGTCCTTCTCTTATTATAGGAATTATGCATCTATGTTGTTGTTTAATCTTTTTCCCGCTTGTTTTGTAAAATATGTCTACTCGTACTGCTCAGTGTTGTGTTCGTTTTGGACTTGTGTTTGTACGTTGTCATTGTGTTTAGGTGAAGCTCCTTGTTATTGAACGTTTTTATAATCGGTATAAATTCTTAGAGTTGATAGTTATGAGCGTTCTTTTCTTACCTGATTCACGGAACGTTTTTTTTTTTCTACACTACTTTACGGCAATCATATTTATTTAACACTGATTACCTTGACAAAGCTACACATAAGGTATAATTAATCAACGTTTTGGGTACTAATGTTTTCATGTGTGCTTTCATGGCCGTTATATAGCTTTTTGACATCATAGGGAAAGACATCAGTTGTCTCGGGATTGTACTGAAAATGAGCTGCGGTTTTTAATCATTCGCTCCTCCTGATTTTTAAAATTGAGCTTTAGATATTTTTCTTGTTGAAAGTCGGCAGGTATGATATTATAAAAATGAATGCACGTACGAATGTTCAACATATTCTCCTAAACCATTGGAGCGATTTCAACCAAACTTCGTACACATTTATTTTACTGTATGGAAAGAATCGGTAAGTGGACAATAACCGCCGCTCTATTAAAAGGGTGGAGATGAAGAAGGAATGTAGCTCACGATGCGTAAATACACGCATTTTATTCATCCAGTGTTTGAGAATGATAGCACTTTGTGACTTCCAAAGAACTTTACACATAGTTTCAAACGTTTACGAAACATCATCACAATATGATGAAGGGATAGAAGCTACTTGCTTACTTCATTTTCGCTGTTTACGTATTAAAACTGCTGCATCAGGCATGATGTTGTAACTCTTTACTTCTTTACTTCCATCTGTATTCCCGACACACTTTGCAGACAATATTCACTGAATGTGACTACAAAATTATATCATAGTATGGTACATCGTTCAGGAGTTATGATATCATAAATATTATGCTACGTGAAAACGAAACTGCCGTGAATAAAAAACTCCTCCTAAGTCCCTGGATCGATTTTAACCAAACTTGGTGCAGAAATCACTTACCATCTGGCGAGAAATACTGTGGGGTAAGAACCAGGAAACTCCTTTTGGGGTTTTGGTAATAATGTGGAGAGAGAACGCTGGGAGAAACAGATGGACAGACAGAGCTTGGAAAGAAGGCTGTGGACACATATACGTTGGGGGAAGAGATGAAAAGTGTAAGGGGCGAATGTGAATGTGAAGAGGAAGAGCCGGACAGAGAAAGGGGATAGGAGGAGATGGATTGAGGATGAAAAGAGGAGAAGATGGACAGAAAGAGGCGGAAGGAGGAGATGAAATGGGACATGGGAGAGAAGGAGACGGACAGTGAGACAGGGACGAGTAAATGGACAGACAGAGAGGAAAAGGAGATGGGCAGCGAGGGGGGGGGGGATGAGGGGTTGGACAGAGAGAGGGTAGGAGGTGATGTAGGTGATGTACATAGGGACATAGGTGGAAGTAGCAGATGAACACAGGAGGGAGAAGCAGATGCTGAGAGAGAGGGGGAGTAGCAGATGGATTGAGAGGGGGCAGGGGGAGACGGACATAGAGAAGAGGAAGAAGGGGAGAGGGCGAAATTCTTGGGTACTGAGGGAGGCGGGAAGAGGAGATATACCAACAGAACTGGAAAAACAGATAGTTGGGCAATGGGGAGTGCTCACCCAGTATACCATATAAATATTCATCTTAGTTTAATGAAACTGCAGGGCAGTGAAACAACAATTACTAACTTGGAGTTTGATGACTATCTAAACTAACAGACGTTCACTCATGGATAACTGCCGTTTGACAGTCTGTCCGTTCAGGCTCTGTGAAACTTAAATGCTGTAACACTCAGTGTTTACTGTTGGATAATCTCTCGCTGATAGCTTATAACTGAAACTCTGACGCTTGTAGACACCTGAAACTGTGACAGCTAATTGAGTGAAACCTTCCTGCCACATATATTCGCAAACAATGGAAGGGTATCCATTTGCGAACTACGCTTCACGACAAAAGTAAAGGACCACTTTTTCAAACCCCGTTATTTACATCTACAGAAGTTCAAAATTAGCTGGAAAGTACCTAAAAACTCACCCTGTAATGGCAGATGCTATTTTCCTTGACTTCCGGAAGGCGTTCGATACAGTTCCGCACTGTCGCCTGATAAATAAAGTAAGAGCCTACGGAATATCAGACCAGCTGTGTGGCTGGATTGAAGAGTTTTTAGCAAACACAACACAGCATGTTGTTATCAATGGAGAGACGTCTACAGACGTTAAAGTAACCTCTGGCGTGCCACAGGGGAGTGTTATGGGACCATTGCTTTTCACAATATATATAAATGACCTAGTAGATAGTGTCGGAAGTTCCATGCGGCTTTTCACGGATGATGCTGTAGTATAAAGAGAAGTTGCAGCATTAGAAAATTGTAGCGAAATGCAGGAAGATCTGCAGCGGATAGGCACTTGGTGCAGGGAGTGGCAACTGACCCTTAACATAGACAAATGTAATGTATTGCGAATACATAGAAAGAAGGATCCTTTATTGTATGATTATATGATAGCGGAACAAACACTGGTAGCAGTTACATCTGTAAAATATCTGGGAGTATGAGTGCGGAACCATTTGAAGTGGAATGATCATATAAAATTAATTGTTGGTAAGGTGGGTACAAGCTTGAGATGTAGTCCATCAACAAAGGAGGTGGCTTACAAAACACTCATTTCGACCTATACTTGAGTATTGCTCATCAGTGTGGGATCCGTACCAGATCGGGTTGACGGAGGAGATAGAGAAGATCCAAAGAAGAGCGGCGCGTTTCGTCACAGGGTTATTTGGTAACCGTGATAGCGTTACGGAGATGTTTAATAAACTCAAGTGGCAGACTCTGCAAGAGAGGCGCTCTGTATCGCGGTGTAGCTTGCTCGCCAGGTTTCGAGAGGGTGCGTTTCTGGATGAAGTATCGAATATGTTGCTTCCCCCTACTTATACCTCCCGAGGAGATCACGAATGTAAAATTAGAGAGATTCGAGCGCGCACTGAGGCTTTCAGACAGTCGTTCTTACCGCGAACCATACGCGACTGGAACAGAAAAGGGAGGTAATGACAGTGGCACGTAAAGTGCCCTCCGCCAAACACCGTTGGCTGGCTTGCGGGGTATAAATGTAGATGTAGATGTAGAAAAGCATGATGCTCTGCAACATTCCTCTCGGTCTCGGAGATGCTTCAAACAACAACCAAAAAAAACCAGAACTCAGAAGTTCATATGCGGTATTTGTTAATGACGTCATATTGGTACCATATTTTATCACAATTCTGCTCAACGTCACCGTGGACCTTTCCCACCATGAAAGGTCGTCACACCTATCCTTTCCCTCGTCTCACTACTTCTGTTGACGCCTCTGCAAAGCAGATCATAAGAGCGACGCCCAGCATCGAAACCACGGAGCTTTCTAGTGGTTGGCCGAAAAAATCAGTTAGGACACATCGCTGCTCCGTACCGACGCTAAAAGTACTCAGGAAGTGTAGTGAAGGGTGTGAATTAAACAACTCCTTTTCTTGGGGGGAGGGAGTTGATTTTCATCCATTTCGCAGTAAAAACGACGGTTTACATTGCAATGTGCAACAGAACAACGTTTTTGACTCTGCTGACACACCCCAGACTGTTCAACCATTTTCTAAGAGCTCGGTGGTGCTGCAGCCCAATTGAATGTGAACTTATCCCTTTCGACACCCATCAACTAAGTAACGGTACAATGTTGCATTATCGCCTGCTAGCTGCATGACTTTGGGGAATGTCGAAAGGGTTGCCTATCCCGCCAGAGCCTAGTCAGTAGTAAATGCATGTCTGTAGGGCCCAACAAAGTGATGCAGGTGGTAACGAGGTTGTTGACGGACTGATGAGTCTTAGAGGAAATCTTTGCCGTTGTATTCACACGCATGTCAGTGTCATGAATCCTCGTGCACACGCCGCAGGATGGTAAGAAAAAGAAGGGATGAAAAAGCATAGGGACACTGTTCTGCTTAGGATCACATTCAGATTTCTTCGAATAGTTTTGAACAGTCCTTAATGATTCCACCCTGAGTAACAGAGCAGAAACAGCGGTCACACTACGCTCTAACGGGATGAGACCACGTTCAGCGGGACTGCAGCCCCACGATGTCCTTAGAGAAGGATTGAATCATCTGGAGGGTGACAGCGGTGTGAAAGCTTGTTGAGAACGTTGTCTTGTAGCACAATGCAATGTAACCTGTCGTCTTTGACCGCAAAGTGTGTGAATATTACGGTTCCAAGGAATGCAATGGATTCATTCACTCTCTTATAACACCTCGTGAGGCGTTTTCTGAACAGCGGTGTAGCCGAAGCATTTTCTTCTGCTGCACATAAAAAACCGCGTGATGGGAGAACATGAGGGGGTTCGAAACAAGTAGCCCTTTCAACCTTGTTGAGTAGTGTTTTTGTCGATAGCAGCAATTAGTGCCTCTGATTTGCACCCTCTGTGATGGCGGACATAACTATTAGTGGATGGAGCAGCTTCTTTGTCAGTCTTGTGGCAGAAACATCGGTAGGTTTGCATCATGAACGCCATCTACATGGCGGCTGATCATAAGTATGGAGCCACACTGGAAAACGCATGGCTAGTGCGACCCTCTGTGGTTGCGGCCGTGTGCCGTGCGTGGCAGTTAACAAGGTACATTCTAAACATCGGTCAGTCAACAGAAAAATACGAGACTGCACTTAGATTTGTCCTCTATTCGTTATAGCGTACCAGGTAATACTGTGGTGTCACCGCCAGACACCACACTTGCTAGGTGATAGCCTTTAAATCGGCCGCGATCCGTTAGTATACGTCGGACCCGCGTGTCGCCACTATCAGTGATTGCAGACCGAGCGCCGCAACACGGCAGGTCTAGAGAGACTTCCTAGCACTCGCCCAGTTGTACAACCGACTTTGCTAGCGATGGTTCACTGACAAAATACGCTCTCTTTTGCCGAAACGATAGTTAGCCTTCAGCTACGTCATTTGCTACGACCTGGCAAGGCGCCATTATCAGTTAGTATTGATACTATGAATCATGTACCGTCAAGAGCGACGTTCACCATTAATGGATTAAAGTTAAGTATTCCACCAGCTACGTCCGTTTTTTCTAAATTCTGATTTCCTTGTCCTGTTCCAGACCTCACGCCAGCCTGCGTGGGCTAAAACGCGTGCCTTTCGGCTTCCTCTAGTAACACGGTGTTGGCTCTCCTGCCAACCACAACAAGTACAGTTATAGAGACAAACATATAGTTACATTTAATTACTGTGATCCTTCATTTCTTCAGAATGTTCTGTCACTGGTGCCTCTCGTAAAGAGGAACATTCGAAACAGTTGATGGGCTTTTTATATAATTCTTATCAATGTATTATGTAAACAAAAATGTTCACAAAAAAGGTATCATAGTTCACTAGTATAGTAATAACATCTAATTATGGCAATAGCAGTCGTCTGTGTTATTATAAATGCAGAAATTACCTCCTTGTGAACCCTTCACTCGGAATAAAAGACAATTCTACTATCCACCTTGGCTGTATTACGATCACAGTAACACATTTCACAAGATGAGCTGTTGTCAAGTACTTACCTCTGTCCCTGTAACACTACCAAACTCTTGCAACTCGCACTTCGCCGAAAGCACCTGATGGTGTGACACAGATGACTGTGGTGATAAACCACCAAGGTGGAAAAATGCGCTACTTTAGTAAATTTGTGACTGTGGCACACATTATGCAAAAAAACAAATAAAGAAAACATACTGAAACGTACTGTAATGTTATTTGTAGGAAGTGTAGAGCATATGTTGCCACTCGTGTTTATTCAGACTATTTGATCACGAAGTATCCATGTAGGTAATCAAGTATGCTCTTATAGTTGCAAGTCGTATGTTATGTCACTGCCGTTCAGGAAACAGCTAAAATGATGTTAATTTACAGGGTGTTTCAAAAATGACCGGTATATTTGAAACGGCAATAAAAACTAAACGAACAGCGATAGAAATACACCGTTTGTTGCAATATGCTTGGGACAACAGTACATTTTCAGGCGGACAAACTTTCGAAATTACAGTAGTTACAATTTTCAACAACAGATGGCGCTGCAAGTGATGTGAAAGATATAGACGACAACGCAGTCTGTGGGTGCGCCATTCTGTACGTCGTCTTTCTGCTGTAAGCGTGTGCTGTTCACAACGTGCAAGTGTGCTGTGGACAACATGGTTTATTCCTTAGAACAGAGGATTTTTCTGGTGTTGGAATTCCACCGCCTAGAACACAGTGTTGTTGCAACAAGACGAAGTTTTCAACGGAGGTTTAATGTAACCAAAGGACCGAAAAGCGATACAATAAAGGATCTGTTTGAAAAATTTCACCGGACCGGGAACGTGACGGATGAACGTGCTGGAAAGGTAGGGCGACCGCGTACGGCAACCACAGAGGGCAACGCGCAGCTAGTGCAGCAGGTGATCCAACAGCGGCCTCGGGTTTCCGTTCGCCGTGTTGCAGCTGCGGTCCAAATGACGCCAACGTCCACGTATCGTCTCATGCGCCAGAGTTTACACCTCTATCCATACAAAATTCAAACGCGGCAACCCCTCAGCGCCGCTACCATTGCTGCACGAGAGACATTCGCTAACGATATAGTGCACAGGATTGATGACGGCGATATGCATGTGGGCAGCATTTGGTTTACTGACGAAGCTTATTTTTACCTGGACGGCTTCGTCAATAAACAGAACTGGCGCATATGGGGAACCGAAAAGCCCCATGTTGCAGTCCCATCGTCCCTGCATCCTCAAAAAGTACTGGTCTGGGCCGCCATTTCTTCCAAAGGAATCATTGGCCCATTTTTCAGATCCGAAACGATTACTGCATCACGCTATCTGGACATTCTTCGTGAATTTGTGGCGGTACAAACTGCCTTAGACGACACTGCGGACACCTCGTGGTTTATGCAAGATGGTGCCCGGCCACATCGCACGGCCGACGTCTTTAATTTCCTGAATGAATATTTCGATGATCGTGTGATTGCTTTGGGCTATCCGAAACATACAAGAGGCGGGGTGGATTGGCCTCCCTATTCGCCAGACATGAACCCCTGTGACTTCTTTCTGTGGGGACACTTGAAAGACCAGGTGTACCGCTAGAATCCAGAAACAATTGAACAGCTGAAGCAGTACATCTCATCTGCATGTGAAGCCATTCCGCCAGACACGTTGTCAAAGGTTTCGGGTAATTTCATTCAGAGACTACGCCATATTATTGCTACGCATGGTGGATATGTGGAAAATATCGTACTATAGAGTTTCCCAGACCGCAGCGCCATCTGTTGTTGGCAATTGTAACTACTGTAATTTCGAAAGTTTGTCTGCCTGAAAATGTACTGTCGTCCCAAGCATATTGCAACAAACGGTGTATTTCTATCGCTGCTCGTTTAGTTTGTATTGCCGTTTCAAATATACCGGTCATTTTTGAAACACCCTGTAAGAGTACAGTAACGAAGAAAAATTTTTAACTGTATGTCAATTACTTTTTAATTGTACGTGTCTTTAATTTTACTGAATGTTAGACCAACATACTAAACTGTAACAATGTATGAATGACAAACGTTTAGATTGTAACACACCTGCATCTGACGGATTCCACTATGTAAGCTCTCTTTTTCATTCTAGAGAAACCCTTCAGAAAAGCGTTACTGGAAGGGTGACTGTGAGAAGAATAAAAGAATGTATCATATCAAGGAAGTGTAGTTTGTGTAGATGTAGGACAGGAGACAGACTGCTTTGAACAGAAAAAAAATGGCTGAAGTAGAGGGTGTGATGATGACAAAAATGGTAGCACGTATAGGAATCAGAAATATAAATGCAAAGTTGGCTGCAGATGATTTAATGGTGCAGTAAGATGGAGAAGCAGAGGTACAAGGAAGGCTAAGCGTACGGGTGGAAGTGGTGGGACAATATTGGTTGAAATATAGTGCAAAAAGTGTAAAATTAAGGCGACAACGAGGAATAAGAGGAGAGTAGCAACGAATATAAGTTTCAGAGGGCAAGTACTAAAGAAAGCTGGAAGTCTGAAGTACCTTGAGAGCGTAATAAAAGACGGAGAAATGATAATGAGATTAGAGAAAGGAGAAGAGAAGCCCACGGTTTCCTGTGGAGACTGAGAAACATGATCTGCAAGAAGGATGTACCACGAGAAATTATTAAGTGTTACACCGAGTGTATTGCGATGCAATAATCAGTTGTGGAAATGAAAAGAAGAATGAAGAAAAGGGAGGTTAACAGGATACAGGCTTGCAAGATGAAATTTCAAAGAAGCAGAATATGACTTACTAGATTGGATAGAGTAAAGAATGAGACTGTGAGAGAAATAGTAAAATAGAATTCCTTGGAAGAGATAGTAGAAACAGCGAGATTAAGACGGTATGGGCATGTTAAAAGGAAGGGATTGAAAGGATACCCAGACAGGCGCCTGAAATCATAACAGAAGACAAGAGTCGTAGAACAAGATCATTGTGAAACCATGTGTAATGAAGAGAGGAGATGACTGGGAGAGAGTGGTGAGAGAGAGAACAAGAGAGACAGAGAGAGAGAGAGAGAGAGAGAGAGAGAGTGAAGTTGTTGGAGAAGAGGAAGCTTATGTTTCAAACAGACATAGCGAGGGGATGTAAACTGTGGAAGATTTAGATGACAATAATTAACTAAGCCAGCCGGTGTGGCCGATCGGTTCTGGGCGCTTCAGTCTGGAACTGCGCGACTGCTACGGTCGCAGGTCCGTATCCTGCCTCGGGCATGGATGTGTGTGATGTGCTTAGTTGGGTTTAAGTAGTTCTAAGTTCTAGGAGATTGATGACTTGAGATGTTAAGTCCCATAGTGCTCAGAGTCATTTGAACCATTTGAATTAACTAAACAAAAAGTAATTTCTGGTATTTTAACTAGGTTACACCTGGCAAGTACACTGACAGAAAAAATAGCAACACCAAGAAAGAGTTGTGTAACATAAACGTAAGTTAGTAGGTGTGTTTATTAAACTGAAAGATAACGTCTACCCAAATTTCAAGCCAGTCACATAACAGCGGCGCTAGTACCGCCACTATGACGGTCGTAATCAAGTTTACTTTAAATACATGCTGTAACGGTCGTGAGCGTTGGTTACCTTTAGGATTGGATGTGGTGAATTGATGTTAGTCAATAATGCTTTTGAGGCGACAAAAACGCCATTATCACCGCCTCACTGAGTTTGGACTATGTCGTGGAATAAGGCCATGCGAAACTGGATGTTCCTTCTGCGATAGTCTAGAAAGACTTTGCAGGAATGTAGCCACAGTACATGACTGGTGACGGGGTGGTCACGGGAAAGTACGGTCGCAAGGAGACAGGGCTCCTATCGGCCGCGTAGCACTACCCAGAGGGAAGACCACCGTGTTCGGCGTATAGCTCTGACGCATCGTATTGCATCTACAGCAGCACTTTGAGCAGCACTTTGCACCACAGTGACACAGCAAACTATTACAGGTCGGTTACTTCAATGACGGCTGCGAGCCAGACGCCCTATAGCGTCCATTCTACTGACCCAAAACCACCACTATTTGCTACTTGACTGGTGTCAAGCTAGAGTTTATAGGAGGGCACGTTGGAGGTCCGTTGTTTTTGATGACGAAAGCTGGTGCTATCTTGGTGCCAGTGATGGTCGTGCGTTGCTTAGGAGGCCAGTTGAAGGTCTGCAACCAACTTGTCCGCGTGCTAGACACTCTGAACCTACACCTGGAGTTACGGTCTGGGGTACTATTTCGTATGACAATGGGAGCACTCCTGCGGTTATCCCGAGCGCCCTGACTGCAAAGTTGTACGTCAGTCCGGTGATTCGAGCGGTTGTGCTGCCATTCATGACCAGCGTTCCAGGGCGTCTTTTCCTGTAGGATAATGCTGTTGTAACGCAACATGCCCATCAGAGCGTCGACGTGTGCCTTGGCCTGCTCGATCACTAGATCTGTGTTCAATCGAGCACATATGGGACGTCATCGGGCGACAGCTCCAGCATCATCCATAAATAGCACTAACCGTCGCTGTATTGACGAGCCAAGTGCAAGAGGCATGGAACTCCGCCCAAAAACTGACATCCTGCACTTGTACAACAAAATACATTCATCTTGCACGCTTGCCTTTAACGTTCTGGTGGTAAATAAAAATGTCATGTGACTAGTTCAAATGTGTGTGAATTTCTAAGGGACCAAACTGCTTAGGACATCGTTCCGTAGACTTACACACTACTTAAACTAACTTATGCTAAGAACAACACGCACACCAATGCCTGAGGGAGAACTCGAACCTCCGGTGAGAGGCGTGTGACTAGGGCCTCCCGTCGGGTAGACCGTTCGCTGGGTGCAAGTCTTTCGATTTGACGCCACTTCGGCGACTTGTTCGTCGATGGGGATGAAATCATGATGATTAGGACAACACCCAGTCCCTGAGCGGAGAAAATCTACAACCCAGCCGGCAATCGAACCCGGGCCCTTAGGATAGACATTCTGTCGCGCTGACCACTCAGCTACCGGCGCGGACATTCTGGCGGTTACACGGGTCGTTAATGTACCAGCATTTCACATCTGCAATGGGGTATCTAGCGCTTACGTTAACCTAAGTTCTGGCAGACTTAATCACTTAAACTACACTCCTGGAAATTGAAATAAGAACACCGTGAATTCATTGTCCCAGGAAGGGGAAACTTTATTGACACATTCCTGGGGTCAGATACATCACATGATCACACTGACAGAACCACAGGCACATAGACACAGGCAACAGAGCATGCACAATGTCGGCACTAGTACAGTGTATATCCACCTTTCGCAGCAATGCAGGCTGCTATTCTCCCATGGAGACGATCGTAGACATGCTGGATGTAGTCCTGTGGAACGGCTTGCCATGCCATTTCCACCTGGCGCCTCAGTTGGACCAGCGTTCGTGCTGGACGTGCAGACCGCGTGAGACGACGCTTCATCCAGTCCCAAACATGCTCAATGGGGGACAGATCCGGAGATCTTGCTGGCCAGGGTAGTTGACTTACACCTTCTAGAGCACGTTGGGTGGCACGGGATACATGCGGACGTGCATTGTCCTGTTGGAACAGCAAGTTCCCTTGCCGGTCTAGGAATGGTAGAACGATGGGTTCGATGACGGTTTGGATGTACCGTGCACTATTCAGTGTCCCCTCGACGATCACCAGTGGTGTACGGCCAGTGTAGGAGATCGCTCCCCACACCATGATGCCGGGTGTTGGCCCTGTGTGCCTCGGTCGTATGCAGGCCTGATTGTGGCGCTCACCTGCACGGCGCCAAACACGCATACGACCATCATTGGCACCAAGGCAGAAGCGACGCTCATCGCTGAAGACGACACGTCTCCATTCGTCCCTCCATTCACGCCTGTCGCGACACCACTGGAGGCGGGCTGCACGATGTTGGGGCGTGAGCGGAAGACGGCCTAACGGTGTGCGGGACCGTAGCCCAGCTTCATGGAGACGGTTGCGAATGGTCCTCGCCGATACCCCAGGAGCAACAGTGTCCCTAATTTGCTGGGAAGTGGCGGTGCGGTCCCCTACGGCACTGCGTAGGATCCTACGGTCTTGGCGTGCATCCGTGCGTCGCTGCGGTCCGGTCCCAGGTCGACGGGCACGTGCACCTTCCGCCGACCACTGGCGACAACATCGATGTACTGTGGAGACCTCACGCCCCACGTGTTGAGCAATTCGGCGGTACGTCCACCCGGCCTCCCGCATGCCCACTATACGCCCTCGTTCAAAGTCCGTCAACTGCACATACGGTTCACGTCCACGCTGTCGCGGCATGCTACCAGTGTTAAAGACTGCGATGGAGCTCCGTATGCCACGGCAAACTGGCTGACACTGACGGCGGCGGTGAACAAATGCTGCGCAGCTAGCGCCATTCGACGGCCAACACTGCGGTTCCTGGTGTGTCCGCTGTGCCGTGCGTGTGATCATTGCTTGTACAGCCCTCTCGCAGTGTCCGGAGCAAGTATGGTGGGTCTGACACACCGGTGTCAATGTGTTCTTTTTTCCATTTCCAGGAGTGTATTTCCTAGACAAATGTATTTTCTACAGTTTATTACTCTACAACAACTATTTTTTGGTGCTGTGATTTTTGTTTGCGTCAGCGTACATCAGTCTCATTTTCAAACTGTTCAAATGGTTCAAATGGCTCTATGCACTATGGGACTTAACTTCTGAGGTCATCAGTCCCCTGGAACTTAGATCTACTTAAACATAACTAACCTAAGGACATCACACACATCCATGCCCGAGGCAGGATTCGAACCTGCGACAGTAGCAGCAGCGCAGTTCCGGACTGAAGCGCCTAGTACCGCTTGGCCAAAAAATGGTTCAAATGGCTCTGAGCACTATGGGATTTAACATCTGAGGTCATCACTCCCCTAGAACTTGGAACTACTTAAACCTAACTAACCTAAGGACATTACACACATCCATGCCCGAGGCAGGATTCGAACCTGCGACCGTAGCAGGCGCGCGGTTCCGGACTGAAGCGCCTAGAACCTCTCGGCCATCGCGGCCCGCTTGGCCAAAGCGGCCGGCTTCAAACGGTTCCTCAGTGGAATTTTACAGTAGTGGAGAATGCAGAATAAGACATTATTTCAGTAAAACTAACAAGCTAAAAGGTCTGTGCTGTCATTCAGAAATTTTTTTAGGACTGCTGACCTCGTTACAGGTAATATACATTAATGTTCCAAAAAAAAAAAAAAAAAAAATAACATTGTGAACGACTAGAAATAGGATTTTCATATTCACAGGACTTTTAGATTAGTATCTTCTGCAGAAATGATTAACATTTTACCCACTTCGGCCTGCGGGTTCAAGTTTAACATCGACATCGCGGCACGACAACGCCGACCGGTAAAATGTGTCGGCGGTTCTCGTTGTCGCTATAAACCGAAGGTGTAACTTTATCAGAGGTACAGGATGCCTCACAAACGAATGCGTGAACCGTACCGTCAGATCAGTGAGTCTACTGAGGCTGAAAGAGGGCGCATTATTGGTATGAGACGATGTGATGCATCCATCCTGGAAATTCCTGCTCGTGTGGGACGAAGTATTCCGGTAGTGCAACGGGTGCGTGCAGAACACGACCCCCGCCCCGCCCCCTCCCCGAGAAGACCCTTCCAAATGGCATTGCAGGACAGATCTGCGTCCTCCTCGGCTCTGGTACAACAGTGGAACAGTGAACCACATCGTACACTATCAAGGGCGACTTAATGGGATACGTGCGCGTCGTCCACTTCTGCGCCTATCTTTGACGAATGTGTAGAAACATGCTAGACGGCAATGGGGACAGACAGTATTTACGGATGAATCCAATTTCTGTTTGTTTGAAACAACGGCCGCAATTTGCTTCGCCGCAGACAGGGGGAGTGTCATCATAGTGACTGCATTCGCACAAGACATACAGCGCCATCTCAAGGCCTTATTATGTGGTGTGCTATTGGGAACAACCACAAAAAACACAGCCAAGCAGTTCTAGGCGCTACAGTCTGGAACCGCGCGACCGCTACGGGGGCAGGTTCGAATCCTGCCTCGGGCATGGATGTGTGTGATGTCCTTAGGTTAGTTAGGTTTAAGTATTTGTGAGTTCTAGGGGACTGATGACCTCAGAGGTTAAGTCCCATAGTGCTCAGAGCCATTTAACCACAAATCACAGATGGTGCGTGTCAAGAGCACTGTGATGAGTGTGGCCTACTGGAATGACGTTCTGTTACCCGTGCACATACCATTTCTGCACAACAACACAGATTCCATTTTTCTGCAAGACAATGCACGACCACGTGTGCTGCACAACACGTGCCTTCTTGGTCTTACAGGATGTCAACCTTACCCGGCCGTTGTGGCCGAGTGGTTCTAAGTGCTTCAGTCTGAAACCGCGCGACCGCTACGGTCGCAGGTTCGAGTCATACCTCGGGCATGGATGTGTGTGATGTCCTTAGGTTAGTTACCTTTAAGTAGTTCTAAGTTGACTGAAGACCTCCAATGTTAAAGCCCATATTCCTCAGAGGCATTTGATGCCAACCTTTTGCTGTGGCCCACCAGATTACCAGACTTACCCCCACTCGAAAATGTGTGGTATATGGTGAAACGAGGGGTGCAGCGCCGAAACCGATTGCCAACCACGACACATGAGCTTTGAAAGCAGGTGAAAGCAGCATGGATGGTTATACTACAGGACGCCATTCGCGCCTTATACGTGTCAACGCCAAGACTTATGGAACAAGTTATCACAGCCCATCGCAGACTCTGGGCCTACTAGGCAACAGGACAAATGCTGAACAGAGGTGACTGAAATGTTAATCATTTCCGCAGAACATACTGCTGTACATGTCCTGTAAATAAGAACTTCCTGTCCCGAGTCGTTCAAGATGTTCTGCTTTTTCTGAACATGAATGTACGAGGTGCTGCTAGAAAAAAACCGGACTGATGCTGGAAAAAACATTTATTTACAATTATTTACAATTTCATGTTATCTCCTTCAATGTACTCTCCTCCTCGGTCTCTACACCGCTCCATACGAATTTTCCACTGTTCATAGCAATGCTGCAGATCATTTTCGGTAAGTCCATACATTACTTCCGTCGCTTTTTCTTTTACTGCTTCAACAGTCTCAAATCTATTTCCTTTCAAAGCTGACTTGACTTTAGGGAAAAGAAAAAAGTCACAGGGGGCCAAATCAGGTGAGTAGGGTGGATGATCTAAGATGGGAATGTTGTGTTTTGCCAAAAACGTCTTCACTGACAACGCACTGTGAGCTGGGGCATTGTCTTGGTGAAGGATCCATGACTTTTTTCTCCACAAATCGTTCCGTTTTCTCCGTACTCGCTCTCGTAGGGTAGCCAGGACGCTAATGTAGTAATGCTGATTCACTGTTTGTCCCTCTGGTACCCAATCAATGTGCACAAGCCCTTTGATGTCAAAAAAAAAACAATCATCATTGCCTTGAATTTCGATTTTGATATTCGTGTTTTTTTTTGTCGTGGAGAACCAGGAGTTTTCCAATGCATCGATTGGCGTTTAGTTTCGGGATCGTAAGTAAAAAACCACGATTCATCGCAAGTAATAACATTTTGTAAGAAGGTGGGATCACTTTCAATGTTTTCCAGAACAAATCATTCTTCGGCGTTCCTTCTGTTCAATTGTGAGACACTTTGGAACCATTTTTGAACACACTTTGTTCATGTTGAAACTTTCATGAAGAATCTGCCTAACACTTTCTTTGTCAACTCCTGTTAACTCAGACACTGCTCTGATTGTTAAACGGCGATCTTGTCGAACAAGTTTACCGATTTTTTCAATGTTTGCATCAGTTTTTGCTGACAATGGTCTGCCAGTGCGAGTGTCATCACTGGTGTCTTCGCGGCCATCTTTAAATCGTTTAAACCACTCAAACACTTGTGTTCGCGATAAACAATCATCGCCGTACACTTGTTGTAACATTACAAACGTTTCACTTGCAGATTTTCCTAGTTTGAAACAAAATTTGATGTTAACACGCTGTTCTTTCTGTACACTCAACATTTTCCGACGCACAGACAAAACGTCAACTACTTAAAACAGACGCCACGGGCAGACTGAGTGCAGGAGGCAGATGAAACTCGAGCAGTAGGCTGAGCAAGAGTCACGTGACAGGCCACGCGACTTTCAGCCTTATTGCATTCGTTTTATTGTTTCACCAGTACTAGTCCGGTTTTTTTCTAGCCACACCTCGTATTAGGTTGGCATCAATTCTTTCACGTTTACTGCGCTTAACCGCAATTTTAACATGCCATAGACTTAAAACGAGGATTAATTGAAAAAACAGGACTATTGCCTGATAAAATACCTGCCAAATGGCGTCTATAGCACAAATGAGTGCTCCCAACAACGAAGTTCCATAAATTGCCAGCGCGTACGTGGCACGCAAGTCGTACTTGAAAACGCAGAAGCAGCGACGAGGAACCGTACCGGTGGGAAGACGTGCGCAGATCCCGCCTGTGTAGGTGGGCGGGTGCGAGTAAGAGCGGCGGTAACGCCCAGAACATTAGCGTAATGGCTGTTGACGGTAGCAGGTGCCGAGCAAGCCAGCATGCGTCACACGGAGCGCCAGCGCAGTGCGTATGTCTACTGCCGCTCTGCGCGCCCCAGCGAAGGAATGAGGTACGCGCTCGAGACGTTGACGTACAGCAGGTGTCGCTGGCGGAAACTGCGGCTCTCGCTCTTTCGGAACGCGTGGAGCCATCATTTATCTTGCGGTACGTTCTTCACTGATGGTGAGGGAACTCTATTTGCGAAAATGGAGACGCTTGTAATACTACTCTATAACCTTCACATAGAACGTCCTACATTACCCTTTCACTTTAACGTGTTTCGCCAAGATGACGACTTTCACGTGTAGCTTAACGCTTAACATGAATGCTCTGCCTTACAGCTATACAACAAGAAGCCGACAATAAAAACTATTAACCGGACGATCGACGTAATTGCTTCCCTCCACCATAGCCCTCCTGTACAGGACCTTAATATGACTTATCTCCTCTTATACTGGTATCGCTTGGATTTCAATTCCACCAAATCGCTCAGCCGGCAGCTGTGGCCGAGCGATTCTAGGAGCTTCAGTCCGGAACAGCGCTGCTGCTACGCTCGCAGGTGTGATATCCTTAGGTTAGTTAGGTTGAAGTAGTTCTAAGTCTAGCGGACTGATAACCTCACATGACCTCAGATGTTATGTCCCATAGTACTTCGAACCATTTGGACCAAATCCCTCCGTTCAAGTCCTTGAAGACCTCACATTCAATCGTAACTTGTGAAGCCATCTATTCCACCCCATTCGACCGCTGTACCAAAAATATCTACCCTCTCTTCTCCTGGATTACACTCCACCGGAGTGCCTAAACTGATCACAGACTTCCAACAAAAAACGCAACCCTCCCATTCTTTAATAACTGTACTCATACTCCACTGGGTACGCACCCCACACCCTGCCATCTCAATGAGACAATAACAACCTCTATGCATCTGATTACGGAATCCACCGAGAGATCGATTCATCCTACTAGATTCCACGTCATGGCTATTTCCTTCTCTCCCCCCTCCCCCCTCTCCAAATAAAATGTTCAAATGTGTGTGAAATCTTATGAGACTTAACTGCTAAAGTCATCAGTCCCTAAGCTTACACACTACTTAACCTAAATTATCCTAAGGACAAAGAGACACACCTATGCCCGAGGGAGGGCTCGAACCTCCGCCGGGAGCAGCCGCACAGTCCATGACAGCAGCGCCTGAGACCGCTCGGCTAATCCCGCGTGCCCCCCTCTCCACCCTCCTACTTCCAACGTCTCAAATAACTTGATTCGCTGTCCACTTCTCCATCGTTACTTCTGTATTCGTGAGCGAGTGAGAAAGAAACGCTACCAGATATGAACCTGGGTAGCCGTGAAGTACCCGTGGTCTAGGGGTGCCGGCACGGTAGCTCAGCGTGTTCGGTCAGAGGGTTAGCAGCCCTCTGTAATAAAAAAACTGAGCTAATCGATCAAAAACGAACTTAAACGGATGTCTTACGACGTCCGCCCCGAGCATATTCAACGAACGAAAACTTTAGGAAAAGTAAAGGGACGAGAGAGGCAATTCTGACGTTACGGCTAATAATGGAAGCAAGGCTAAAGAAAAATTAAGACACTTTCATAGGATTTGTCGACCTGGAAAAAGCGTTCGACAAAATAAAATGGTGCAAGCTGTTCGAGATTCTGAAAAAAGTAGGGGTAAGCTATAGGGAGAGACGGGTCATATACAATATGTACAACAACCAAGAGGGAATAATAAGAGTGGACGATCAAGAACGAAGTGCTCGTATTAACAAGGGTGTAAGACAAGGCTGTAGCCTTTCGCCCCTACTCTTCAATTTGTACATCGAGGAAGCAATGATGGAAATAAAAGGTTCAGCAGTGGAATTAAAATACAAGGTGAAAGGATATCAATGATACGATTCGCTGATGACATTGCTATCCTGAGTGAAAGTGAAGTAGAATTAAATGATCTGCTGAACGGAATGAACAGTCTAATGAGTACACAGTATGGTTTGAGAGTAAATCGGAGAAAGACGAAGGTAATGAGAAGTAGTAGAAATGAGAACAGCGAGAAACTTAACATCAGGATTGATGGCTGGTTCAAATGGCTCTGAGCACCATGGGACTTAACATCTATGGTCATCAGTCCCCTAGAACTTAGAACTACTTAAACCTAACTAACCTAAGGACATCACACAACACCCAGCCATCACGAGGCAGAGAAAATCCCTGACCCCGCCGGGAATCGAACCCGGGAACCCGGGCGTGGGAAGCGAGAACGCTACCGCACGACCACGAGATGCGGGCTCAGGATTGATGGTCACGAAGTCAATGAAGTTAAGGAATTCCGCTACCTAGGCAGTGAAATAACCAATGACGGACGGAGCAAGGAGGACATCAAAAGCAGACTCGCTATGGCAAAAAAGGCATTTCTGGCCAAGAGAAGTCTACTAATATCAAATACCGGCCTTAATTTGAGGAAGAAATTTCTGAGGATGTACGTCTGGAGTACAGCATTGTCTGGTAGTGAAACATGGACTGTGGGAAAACCGGAACAGAAGAGAATCGAAGCATTTGAGATGTGGTGCTATAGACGAATGTTGAAAATTATGTGGACTGATAAGGTAAGGAATGAGGAGGTTCTACGCAGAATCGGAGAGGAAAGGAATATGTGGAAAACACTGATAAGGAGAAGGGACAGGATGGTAAGACATCTGCTAAGACATGAGGGAATGACTTCCATGGTACTAGAGGGAGCTGTAGAGCGCAAAAACTGTAGCGGAAGACAGAGATCGGAATACGTCAAGCAAATAATTGAGGACGTAGGTTGCAAGTGCTACTCTGAGATAAAGATGTTAGCACAGGAAAGGAATTCGTGGCGGGCCGCATCAAACCAGTCAGTAGACTGATGACAAAAAAAAAAGCCCGAATAATGAATAAACGTAATGTCTTGGTGCAGGTGCATTAGTGAACGCACGGTGAGCAACATGATAGTCATTGGATGCGCGGATTGGTGTCAGCCTAGAGTCTGCCTCTGTACACTGGAATGTCCTAGTAATGGTTGTAGGTGACCACAGTCAATGGTAGGATGAGGTCTCGCAAAGCGGAGAGCTTGGGGATCAAGATGCAGGCGAAGCCCCACACACATATACAGAGCGTTGCTCAAGCTGATGGCCCTGTGGATTGACATGCAGCCTGCAAGACGATCCTCAATCTTCGCTTGTCGGCAAAATCCTGATTAGATGGTGTCCAGCGGTGCCATGGATCGGGGACGATGTCGGAAGTGACATCCCTCGAAGTGGTGCAGAGGTTGCTTTCAGCGCTGGTCCAGTGGTTTGACACGCAACGAGTGATGTTCTTCGGAAACTTAGGCTGTGGGTGAACGTCAATCTGGAGAGACTGGTGCGCAGGGTGAGGGAAACTCCATATTGAGGGACCGGACAGTCGACCCTTAGCCACGAAGCGACTCTCGATATGCAAAAAAATGTTCAAATGCGTGTGAATTCCTAAGAGACAATACTGCTGAGGTCATCAGTCCCTATACTTACACACTACTTGAAGTAACTTATGCTAATAAAAACACACACGCCCATGCCCGAGGGAGGACTCGAACCTCCGACGGAAGGGGCCGCGCAATCCGTGACATGGCGCCTTAAACCCGTCGGCTACTCCGCGCGACCTCAATATACAACTGGCGGCCAGTACAGATGGGTCTCAGAAGGGTACAGACACCACCACTTGGACACAGCAGTAGTGACGTAGTGCCAGTGCTTGACACAAGGAACCGTAGCGAGCACTGGAAACTGGACGGAAAGCAATCTCGCATTCTTATATGTATGGCGGATTGTTTTCCTGTGCTCACCAGAGGCCGTGTAACAGTCAGGCAAGGAATTTGACCACTTGCAGCACATGAGAGTATGACGGGTATTTGGATCACAGACGCTAACCGTACGATGCTACGATTTCCATCCTTCGTCCTTCCAGAACAGAAGAAAACGCCATCTCATACTACATACTTCCCTCTGAAAGCTACATATCCCAGATTCATCTGTTTCTACTTCCCAACAGCCACAAGCCGTGAACCACTATCATCATCACACCAGTGGAAGATATCACTTTTATTTATGTACTTATCAGATCACTCGATTTCACATTTACGAAAAACTTAAAAGAAATTACTCGTGTCTAACACATAAATGCTACAGAATGGCACACCTCTTTAAAATTATTTTCAAACTCCCCAGATGAACTGTGGGTCTATATATACCGGCTGGCAGTACACCTGCCCCCGTTCGTGTAGAGCGAGACGGATGAAAAAACAACATTAGAAAGAAAAAATAGCTTAATGCCAGCCGGGTAGACCTCCATTTTATCAGACACGAAACAGAGTGTCTCACTTAAATAAACACTAAAATACCTTAGTCTAGCTTTCGAACGCAAGCAAGCCCTCTTGCTAACTCTCCAAAGCCGACGATATATTAGAACTATTAACAAGGAACGGTAATAGGGATTACAGTTTCCCACAGCTTTTTGTCATGTACCAATCTCTTCATAGCCCACAATCACTTGTCGGATAAGCTCGTATACCAACCCCAATAGTTGGTTCAAATGGTTCAAATGGCTCTGAGCACTATGGGACTCAACATCTGTGGTCATAAGTCCCCTAGAACTTAGAACTACTTAAACCTAACTAACCTAAGGACATCACACACATCCATGCCCGAGGCAGGATTCGAACCTGCGACCCAATAGTTGTATCCCGTTCACTAACATGGAATGTGTTCTCTGATGTCGTAACACACAGAATGTCTTCCCGTCACTTATTCTAGTTAATCTTTTGCGTACACTCCTTACTTTGCCGTTTCTTCGGGCAATCTCCTCGTATTTCTTATCATTCCTCTTAAATTTTCAGCACATCTTTGTAACAGACTTCATAATCTTTGATCCTCTCCTCTTCTGGTTCTTCACACTCTATAAGTCATTTCCATAAAATTCTGCTCCATACATACATTCTCAGAACGTTCTTTTTCAAACAAAGGCCTGTGTTTGATAAAAAAAAAAATGGTCCAAATGGCTCTGAGCACTATGGGACTTAACTTCTGAGGTCATCAGTCCCCTAGAACTTAGAACTACTTAAACCTAATTAACCTAAGGACATCACACACTTCCATGCCCGAGGTAGGATTCTAACCTGCAACCGTAGCGGTCGCGCGTTTCCAGACTGTAGGTCCTAGAACCACTCGGCCGCTCCGGCCGGCGTTTGAGAACAGTAGTTTTAACGAAGAATAGTCTTATAGAATGTGTTAGTCTTCTTCATAAATCTTTCTCTTATTAGTCCATCAGGAGTTATTTTGCCTCCAAGACAGATCAATTCCTTCACTTTGTGTACTATATTGCCCCCAATTATTATAATAAGTTTATTTCTTATCTAATTACTTTCGTCGTTTTCTGGTTTACTCTCCATCAACATTCTGTGCTTAATTGACTGTTGACTTCATTCATCAGACCTTTTAATTCTGGCTCTTTTCACTAAGAATAACAACGTCGTCAGTGAAACATATCAGTGATACTGTCCCATCTTGAATCACTAATCAACTCCTGAAGCACTCTTTTATTTCCGCCATTATTTCAATAGTAAATATGCCAAGAAAGTAGGGGAGAAGGACTGCATCTTTCACTTACCACTTAAATAATCCACTTATCTCCTGGTTCTTGTACCCCCGCCCTCTTTAATAAAGCCGTTGGCAGAATGATGATTACTTCTCACAACGCAAGTCTTCGGACACCATTGCTGACAATTCTCATTTAGAACATACGTAATGACTCGAAACCATAATCTGCCGAGGGATATAAAATATCTGACAGAGAGCATAAGTGTTTGCAAGTGTAGATTAAAGTTTTGGAAATTGAATTTTTGTATAAAATGTCCAGACAATTTATGGGAACTCAGTCGACAACTGCACAGCCATTCAGTTTCGAAGCACAATAGCGACGAAAGAGCGCTGCACAAGGATATGCGGGGAATATGCCTAAATACAACACACACACACACACACACATGAGCGCACGCTCGCGCGCACACACCGTTAACATCAACGCTACCACACGACAGACGATGACGAACGTCGTAAGTTATCAATAGTGATTACTATTTACCTGTCCCAAAATCTCTGATTCTCGAAGACATCACACAGCTCCAGTCCCGCAAGTTGCTTAGATAGATTGAAATCGTTTCTCCTTATTATCTTATTCAATATCTTAGAGGAGTTCTTGAAAGAGTAATTAATTTCAAATCTTAAATGACATGTAGGATCCTCTGGAATATTATTACACCTATCGTTTAGCGTGAATACGATAACTGTAGCATATAACTAACAACCATCATGCCAAGAACATCGCCATATCCATCAATAGGTATTGCATATTTTCAACATCCTTTTAACATTGAAAATACAATTATGACTTTCATAAGTCCTGTAGAAGCTTTCATCAGGTTTCTTAAAACAGTAGCGTGACGTTAGAACGGAACTACAAAGAGCTTAATGTAGTTAAGAGTATTTCGAACACTTGTAAATCAGTCAGCCAATGAAGGCCATAATCGGTAATATTTCGTGACGTTTCACGTGATTTGCGACAGTTAATAAACAACGGTTAGAACAGAATCTTGTCGGTCACAGACTGCTGTCCCTTACGACAGAAATACCCGTATTCTCACACTGGATTTTATTATTTTTGAATCACGAATCTATTCGCTGGAACGCAATTCCTTATTTTTTGCTATTGCACACATTTCCCCTTTTCATTTTCTTCTGCCTGCATTAAGCTTCCCTTTTAGACAATGGTTTATGGCATGACTTGTTGTGAAGCGTTTCTTAACATCTTTCGAAACGTGGCGGTCTGTAACACTGTTATTGTTAGCGGCGGAAGTCACAAAACGTGCTGTTCAGATTTGCTCGTGATGTCGACTACGGGCTTCCTACGACGCATTATTTAGTGGATACGGACCTTTTATTTCTTATATAGTTGGTGCTGCGATCGTGTATCGCCGCGCCACAGGAGCACAATCGTCCAACAGCAAATAAAACCAACCAGTATTAATCTTCACAGAATTAATTCTCCTATTAAGTCGAGCTCTCCAACAGCAGATCCTTTTCGCTAAGGAGAAGCAGAACCTAGAGTATTTACAACGCAGAAATTTGAATTCCGTTCATAATTAAAATGTTTGAGATTTTGTGAAACTTAGAACTACTTAAACCTAACTAACCTAAGGACATCACTCACATCCATGCCCGAGGCAGGATTCGAACCTGCGATCGAAGCGGTCGCGCGGTTACAGACTGTAGCGCCTAGAACCGCTCGGCAATGCCGGCCGGCCGAGTATTGTAAACACTAAAAATAATGCGCAGAGCAATTGCTCTGATCGTATTTCTCGACTAATGAACAGTACATTTAGATTATTATATAGCTCAGTAACTCCGCCACAGAGACGTATTAGCTGATTGCAGAGATGAACCACTTTTCAGATTTTTATTTCACCACACTACTCGCTGTTACAGTTTGGAACCTTTCAGGGCTGAATGGTTCTTCCGGAACGAACAAAGCACAAGTGATGGAGATACAATCTACATCCGCCACCCACAGACCTTCTCTCCCGCCAGTCCCCTTTCACTCACACAGCAGCAGCAGCAGCTGCTGATGTTGTAGATTGGAAAATAATAATTCGCGACGCTGCGCGTTGCGTATTTGCGGAGCGCTCGTGTGGGGCGCTGCGGTGATGTCTGCAGCGGAGATATTAAACGCCAAACGCCGTTGTCTGCTCCCGTGAGAGGCAATACGCAACGGCGCAGCCAGCCGAGAGAGCAAATGAATACGCCGCGAGAGCCGTCTGTACGCCACACGCCAACGCATTCTGCAAGCCAGACGTTTACCCGTAATTACTAGCATTCCGCGGAACGCCTCTTGACACCTTGTTACCCTCGTTACATGATGAAGTTTCAATTTCTGTTTTATAATTTTTGCCGAAACAAACGTCAAATTTTTTACTTTCATTTTATACTAGATACAGCGCACTGCAAAATCTCATAGAGCAGACTATTTCCCGTTTGCTATATGAAATTCGTTTTACTATGTGACTGCCATAATATTTGATCCTATCCTTACCTTCGTTTTGTTTGTTCTACCTTTCTGCTTTTCATTCGACCTACACAGGTCAGTGCATTATCGGCATGTCTTTCAGATGTTCTTTACGGTGGATACATACACTATTACACCGAAGCGCCAAGGAAACTCATATAGGCATCGTATTCAAATACAAGATGGTTTCAAGTGGCTCTGAGCACTACGGGACTTAACATCTGAGGTCATCGGTCCCCTAGAACTTAGAACTACTTAAACCTAACTAACCTAAGGACATCACACACATCCATGCCCGAGGCAGGATTCGAACCTGTGACCGTAGCGGACGCGCGGTTCCAGACTGAAGTGCATAGAGCCGCTCGGTCACCATGGCCGGCTCAAATACAAGAGATATGTAAAAAGACTGAATACGGCGCTGCGGTCGGCAACGCCTATATAAGAGAACAAGAGTCTGGCGCAGTTGTTAAATTGGTTACTGCTGCTACAATGGCAGGATATCAAGATTTAAGTGAGTCTGAACGTGGTGTTATAGTCGGCGCACAAGCTACGGAACACAGCATCTCCGAGCTAGCGATGAAGTGGGGATTTTCCCGTACGACCATTACACGAATGTACTGTGAATATCAGAAATCCGGTAAAACATCAAATCTCCGACATCGCTGCGGCCGGAAAATGATACTGAAGAGAATCTTTCAACGTGACAGAAGTACAACCCTTCCGCAGACTGCTGGAGCTTTCAATGCTGGTCCTTCAACAACTGTCAGCGTGCGAATCATTCAACGAAACATCATCGATATGGGCTTTCGGAAGTGAGTACCCACTCGTGTACCCTCGATGACTACATGACTCAAAAATTTACCCCTCGACTGGGCCCGTCAACACCGACATTGAACTGTTGATGACTGGAAACATGGGTCCTGGTCGGACGATATTAGTTTCAAATTGTACCGAGGGGATGGATGTATACGGGTATGGAGTCAGCCTCATGAATCCTTGGACCCAGCATGTCAGCAGGGAACTGTAAGGGTATGGAGAAAACTCCATGAATCCTTGGACCCTGCAAGTCAGCAGGGGATTGTTGAAGCTGGTGGACGCTCTGAACTTTTGTTGGGTGTGTGCAGTTGGAGTTACATGACACCCCTGACACATCTAGATACGACTCTGATAGGTGACACGTACTATAGCATCCTGTCTGATCACCTGCATCCATTCATGTCCACTGTGCATTCCGACGAAGTTCGGGAAATCCAGCAGGACAATGCGACACCCTTTACGTTCGGAATTGCTAACAGTGGCTCCAGGAACTCTCGTCTGAGATTAAACACTTCCACTGGCCACCAAAATCTTCAGAAAGGAACTTTATACAGCATATCTTGGATGTCTTGTAGCGTGCTGTGCAGAAGAGAACGCCACCCTCTCGTACTCTTACAGATTGACAGCCCTGCAGGATTCATGGTGTCAGTTCCCTCCAGCACTACTTCAGACATTAGTCGAGTTCATGCCATGTCGTGATGCGTCACATTTGTATGCCCGCCGTGACCCTACACGACATGAGGCAGGTGCAACATTTTCTTTGGCTCTTCAGTGTATATCAAACGTTGTTTCCTGTTGTACACGTTTTGACGGATACTCTGGACCATGCTTTCCTAAACGTCTCTGACGGAATACTTTGGGAATCCTGGTACTTTAATGGAACATCTTGTTTATTTTGAAGGTTAATATAATTAATATTATTTTACAAAATTAGAAAGACATGTTTTATTCAGTGGTTACTTCTATTTTAAATCATAACTAACAAAAGAGAGGTCGATACGAAAAATAAAACGCCATGTTATTGATATTCCTTCCTGGAGCGCTTATTCATTTCCTATGGACACCTGTGTTCTGTGGAACACAGTTTGGGGAACCCCGCTCCAAACAACCATTAGATATACATGCAAGTTAAAGAAAAACTGTCTATAGAAGAAACTATGGAAACAATTCAAAGCCATTTCCTAGGCAGGGGAAAAAAACTGAAAGACGGCAAGAAATTTTATTGTTTGGCTAACGGATACGGAATTATGAACCCCAGAGGCCAAGCCAGCTTTCTGAAATACATGTTATCTGTTAAAGAACATCAACATTAGCACATAAAAAGGGAAAAAATTGAGAAGTTGTTTATTAGGGGAGTTCTAAGTTTTCATATTGAACTGACTTTTGAGAAGGGAAGAAACAGATTAGAAGCGGTAGATATATGTGAAAGAGAGTAATGAAAGTATTTTGGATACAAAAAGAAACATAATGAGGTAGGCATAAAAAGAATTTAATGAAACAAGGACGCTAATTACATCATATTAAGTCCGTGTTTCACATTAATGCTCTTTCAAACTCACAGATTAATTGTTCCAATTCTGGAACACAACTTGTGTTTCACTTGTTGATTAACATGTTTCGCAAATAACGTGGAAAAATTAGCTGTCGTATTGCATCATATTTCAGAAAGCATGTTTGTCTGAGTATAATACCCAGACCAGAATCGAATAGGCTCGAGTTACACTTACCTGCACGATTAACGAATTACAGATGAAAGTTAAAAAGTGAGTTAATGGTGCAAGCTCTCTTTATTCTTTCTGTAGCTTGGAATCTCGACAAAGTAACGAAGTATTTCAGTCATTTCGTGCCATGTAAGAAGAACGCAGCTACAGTGTTAACCAAT
Organism: Schistocerca nitens; assembly: GCF_023898315.1. Classification (NCBI taxonomy): domain Eukaryota; kingdom Metazoa; phylum Arthropoda; class Insecta; order Orthoptera; family Acrididae; genus Schistocerca; species Schistocerca nitens. The sequence continues at coordinate 591,718,739 of NC_064619.1, forward strand.
CTGTGTATCACTGTTCTGAGAGCAATGTACCAGAACATGCAACAGTGACAAGTCGAAACTTCCTTGGTGACAGCCTGTCAGTTCTCTAATAAAATTGTTACTTCGCTCCAGAGCTGAGAACTGATATCTCACCGGGACACCATACCGATATTCCTTGCACACTAAGAGTACAAAAATTTCTCTAACAAAATTTCATCTCATGCATATTTTTGGTATAAAATAGACGGCAAAGAAAGATAATTTGGTATATTGTGTCTTGACTCAATGCACCGTAACTGTGTTGCCTAGATTGTGCAGTAATATATACAGGGACTGCACGAAAAATAACGGAAACACGGAGGGAAGAGCACGCTTGAACACAATTGGAGATGCTAGCCATTTCTGCAGGTTACGTGGTGGTATTTGACCACTAACGGCACTTGTGCATTATTGAGGAGGACTGTGAACTGCAGAACTGAATTTCGTAATGACGAAATCTGTGAGCACCGCCGGCCGCTGTGGCCGACCGGTTCTAGGCGCTTCAGTCTCGGAACCGCGCTGCTGCTACGGTCGCAGATTCGAATCCTGCCTCGGGCATGGATGTGTGTGATGTGTGTTTTGCGACCGCACCGCAAAACTGTGCGATTAGTAGACGAAAGCATGTGCCTCTCCAATGGGAACCGAAAACATTTGATCGCAAGGTCATAGGTCAACCGATTCCTCCACAGGAAAACACGTCTGATATATTCTATACAACACTGGCGACGGCACGTGCGTCACATGACAGGAATATGTTGTCAACCCACCTAACTTGTACACTTGGCGAATGGGTAAAAAGATTCTTCTACCTTGCCCGATTTAGATTTTCTTGTGGATGTGATAATCACTCCCAAAAAAGTGATGAAAACATGAGCGTTCGTCACATAAACTGAAAAAAAGTTAAACTTTTCATCATATGGAAGGTTTGAACCAAGGACCTCTCGTTCCGCAGCTGCTCACGCTAACCACAGGACCACGGCACTCCGGAGCTTACTCTTCCCTTGTTGTTGCTTATCTTGCGCATGGACTACCCAGTTTCTATATTTTGCTTATTTTTTCATAGTTCCACACAACTTCTTCCTGTTTTCTCGATTGATCTGTGTTCAGTTTTACAAGGCCTATCCAGTGTGCCAACTTATAACTAAATCTGAGGGGGGTGCGATGGGGAGGTTCCCTTGTAAGTCTAGGGGACTGATGACCTCAGATGTACTTATTAAATCTGAGGGGGGTGCGGTGGGGAGGTTCCCTTGTAAGTCTAGGGTACTGATGACCTCAGATGTACTTATAGCCATTTGAATAATTTTTGTGGGCAGCGAAACAACACGAAGGGCATTCCATATGCAAGGACTTGCAGAACAAACTGGAATTCCGAAGCCACTCAGGTGCCCATAGCAGGAAAACCTGGATTAAGGAGCTGAATATTATTTGGACGGTTGAGTCTTGTATCGTACGGTATCCAACTTGTGGCCGAGTTTACGTCCCAAGAGCGAAACAAGGCGGGGGTTCGCAGATGATTTGGGCAGCTATATCGTGGTATCCCATGGCCGATGGTTACTCTGGAAGGACGCATGACAGCCAACAGTTATGTGACCATTTTGGCTGATCAAATCCATCCCATGTTATAATTACAATTAAATGTATACCCTTAGCTGCATCCAAGCGTTGGTATAAGTCAACGGGGACAGTTCAAAATTTGTACTCCGACCGGGACTCGAACCCGGGATCTCCTGCTTACATGGCAGACGCTCTATCCTTTTTTTCTTTATTGATTTTTTTTGTTTTTTTGTTGATAGTGAAATATTTTCGTAAAACTTTTGAACCCCTGTTTCAGCCTTTAGGTTCTGAATCTCGCAAAACAGTGAAAAACATATATATATATATATTTTTTTGAAATGCCACAATTTCAGAGACTTTATTCGCCTCATACAGATATGATTTTATGTATATAGACTGAAGCAGTGAGTGAAAATATGTACCCAGGACAGGAATCGAACATGGGTCTTCTGCCTACTAGGCAGATGCGCTAGCCACCTTTTTTTTTTTTTAACCTGAAACACATTTCTGAACGAAAACTATATTGTGACTGTTTATTGCGTAGTCTTGTTTCATACCTCTAAGAGACCTAAAGGTCTCATCATCTAAAGCGTCGAACATAAAATATCACCTCTTTGTATGGGGAATAGAATCATGACACAGTGGTAAATATGAACGAATGTGAGAAGCTGAAGAAAATTAAGCGAAATTGTGAAAGAAAAATCTCATCGACCGTGACAGGACACGAACCTGCAATCTTCGGATCCGAAGTCTGACGCCTTATCCGTTTCTTTTTACCGTCTTTTTTTTGCGATGGATCTAGCATCGCTGAAACAAAAGTAGGATAGACGGGTCTCGAACCAGGGTCGCCTAGACGAGAGTCTAGCTCGCTTGCCACTTTTTCCTTTTTTTATTCTTTTTTTTAATTTAATTTTTTTTTTATCCAATGTCAGGCTTACCACCTTTGCTGACATACATTTTGTTGTACTATCGCATAAATAGTGCCTACAAAGTCCATATGTTGACAAATAGTGGCTAATTAGAAAATTAATTAATTAAGGAAATGAATAAAACTGAAAATGCCCAAATGAAATACATGAAGACATTGCGGATAGTACAAATACAAAAGAAACATGCTCCTGTAGCAATGAAATGAAATTCGTGTCGGGGGCGACACCTGCTCACGACCCAACGTTCGATAGAGCAAGAGAGCCATCTATCGACTCGTTCTCCAGACGTTGGTGTAAGACTGGGTCGTCTTCTCTAAATTAAACTAAGGGTCCGTAAGTGTGCTCGATGTCTATCTCGGCTTCTTCGTCTATCTCATCTCTCACCCGTCACACCCCATCTGGCCGGCGGGTCGGTAAATGCAAGTCGCAAGTAATTAGCGAAGTCTTGCCTATATTTCTTATGCTGTTGCAGCTTCGTGTGTCCATCTAGGAGAAAATGCCAAAAATCAATTTTGTCCTTTTCCGATTCGTTGTACACGTAGCCCACCACCATTCCCCGCACCCATGTCACTGCATTGGTTTTTTGGACCGGGAAATAAGATTCTTGGGGGAAAAAACGTGTGTCTGATGAAATTGTGTGAGGGGCGGAGCGTAACAGGAACGCCAAGATCTGTTGTGCCAAGTGCTACACCGGATCCGCCCATTACATGCTAAACGATGTTCATCAGTGTCCGGTGTTGCACAGCTTAAACATATTGGATTGTGTGTCAAATGAATCGCATGCCACCTTCGGTTAGTTGCGAACTTCCTATTTACCACCACATACCATGTTGAGCGTACCGACGTTGGGAGGTAAACGTTCCGTATAACGCGCCATATCTGTCGCCAGTTCTTGTCTGGGTACTTCTTTTCCAGGGTATTCCTGGGGCACCGGTGCAGTAAGAGTTGGTATACGTCTCGCGTCGTCGGTAGTCCTGTTGTTGGGAAGGAATCTCTGACATAGCTAAGCTCCAAAAAAAAAAGACTTGAAATGTGACAGCTTCGGTGAAATATGGCCCACATTGACTGGGGGCAGCATTGAAGTGGGCGCTAGTACATCGGCCAACGCACCCGAGATATTGCGAAATTGACCGCGCCACTGTCGGAAAATCGTACTGACGAATAATGCCCGTGCCTTTTCATATACGTTCACTAGACCGAGTCCACCCTCTCCAGGTGGTAGCGTAAGCGTTGTGTATCGTATCTTAAACAGGTGTCCCACACTCACGTAGGTTCCGAAAGTTGCTTGTATCCGTGATGCCATTGTGCGCGTTAAAGGCAGGACATGTGCTACGTGAGTGAGTCTCGGTGCTAGGTATACGTTAACATAGGTCACCCTCTGAATCATATCCACCGCTCTTAATTTCTGTAACAGCACCATTGTCCGCATCAGCTTCAATATGCGTCGGTAGTTATCCGCTGCTGTCCGCATCAGCTTCAATATGCGTCGGTAGTTTTCCGCTGCTGTCCGCTGCACATCCGTGTGGAACGTAATACCTAGGCATTTTATGGTCTTAACTAAGATGAGCGGGCCTTCCTCCCCCGGTTGTAATTCTCGACCGACATTCATGCAGCGTGATTTTTGTAGATTAAGCACGCTTCCTGCCGTCATCCCGTATCGCTGTATCCATGCCAACGCTGTACGTACTTCTTCGCCTGTCCGTGCCACCAGCATCACATCGTCAGCATAAGCGCGGCAATGAAAGGTCAGTTGTGGCAACGGCACTCCCTCCAACCGTATTCGGAGACCATATAGACAGGGTTCCAAAGCCATTGCATACAAAAATATCGAAAGGGGGCAACGTTGACGAACTGACCTTGAAATAACAATGTAGTCAGTGCCCCGCCCATTCACCGAGACCTTAGATCGTACGCCGTGTAACAGTCGCATGATCACTAGAATGAAGGCCAGTGGGATTCCCAATCTGCACATCACCGCATGCAAAAAGGTATGATCCACTCTGTCGAACGCATGATCGAAGTCAATAGCGACGAGTGCCCCACGCACTTGGCATGCCGCTGCTAATGCGATGATATCTCGGTAGTCACCGAGCGCCGTATGTACGTTACTCTTACCGCCGAGGCAAGTTTGATCTATGAGGAGTCTATCAGAAAGTGAAGACCGCAGGCGAGCCCCAAGGATGCGCGCGAAAATCTTATAGTCGCAGTTCAAGAGAGTGAGTGGTCTATAATCTCCTGGATTTCTGCCACCGCGTGGTTTGGTATTGGGATGATGATACCCTCCGTGAATTCGGCAGGTACCTCAGTCTGCGGTAACAGGAGTTCGTTGTACATCTGAATCCAGGTCCGTCCCATGAGGTATGCAAAGGCGCGGTAAAATTCAATTGGGAAGCCGTCCTGTCCTGAGCACTTCTTCGGAGCCCCCCTGGCAATTGCGTCTGTCAGCTCGTCCTCTGTTATCGCTGTGATGAAAGTCTCTGCATCTAGTTGTGGTCCTCTATCTGGCATTTCCGAGATGACATCATGTAGTGTCTCGTGGTTCACATGTACAGGTCCATATAACTGGCGGAAATAGTCGGTAAACACATGCGCAATATCACGCTGGTGCACAACTTGCTGGCCAGTTTCAGAGATTAGTTCCCTGATCAATGTCCTGCGTCGTCGTTGGCGTTCACGTACTACGTGGTGCATGGAGGGGGTTTCGGCAGCAACTGTGTCCGCCAATCTCGCCCGGACCATTATACCTTCCGTTCTTAGTCTCGTCAGCTGTAATAACTTGGCTTTTATCCTGCGCATGGTCGTGTGCCTTTCCGGCGATGGTTGTTGGGTCATCAGCTCCCTCAGATCTGTAAAGTAAAAATCAGCCGTCGTGCGGTTCCACTGCGATTTGTCCTGCCCGTATCGTATCAACGTTCTTCGTTACGTTGGTTTTGCGCATTTAATCCACCACTGGAGAACCGAGGTGTATGCTCGTTGGCGGCGAACGCAGGTCTCCCAGGCCGCCTCTATCGACCGGTGACATTCAGTGTCACGTAAAAGTGTACAATTCATTTTCCAGTGACCCTTACTCCGCCATATCTTCTGACGCGTTAGTGAAATCGTACAGACGTACGCCATATGATCCGCAAAAGCCGCTGGCCAGATTTCGGCATCCAGTATCGCCGTCCGTAGAGCTCGTGCCACATACACTCTATCAAGTCTACTCGCCGAGTGTCCCGTGACAAACGTATAACCCGGTCTGTCACCATGCTGCAGTTCCCAGGTATCCAGAAGCGCCATTTCGGTAATCAACGCACGCAGTTCCATGCATGGCACATAATGAGGTACTTGGTCCTTTTTGTCGACGACACAATTAAAGTCGCCGCCCACTATATACACTCCTGGAAATTGAAATAAGAACACCGTGAATTCATTGTCCCAGGAAGGGGAAACTTTATTGACACATTCCTGGGGTCAGATACATCACATGATCACACTGACAGAACCACAGACACATAGACACAGGCAACAGAGCATGCACAATGTCGGCACTAGTACAGTGTATATCCACCTTTCGCAGCAATGCAGGCTGCTATTCTCCCATGGAGACGATCGTAGAGATGCTGGATGTAGTCCTGTGGAACGGCTTGCCATGCCATTTCCACCTGGCGCCTCAGTTGGACCAGCGTTCGTGCTGGACGTGCAGACCGCGTGAGACGACGCTTCATCCAGTCCAAAACATGCTCAATGGGGGACAGATCCGGAGATCTTGCTGGCCAGGGTAGTTGACTTACACCTTCTAGAGCACGTTGGGTGGCACGGGATACATGCGGACGTGCATTGTCCTGTTGGAACAGCAAGTTCCCTTGCCGGTCTAGGAATGGTAGAACGATGGGTTCGATGACGGTTTGGATGTACCGTGCACTATTCAGTGTCCCCTCGACGATCACCAGTGGTGTACGGCCAGTGTAGGAGATCGCTCCCCACACCACGATGCCGGGTGTTGGCCCTGTGTGCCTCGGTCGTATGCAGTACTGATTGTGGCGCTCACCTGCACGGCGCCAAACACGCATACGACCATCATTGGCACCAAGGCAGAAGCGACTCTCATCGCTGAAGACGACACGTCTCCATTCGTCCCTCCATTCACGCCTGTCGCGACACCACTGGAGGCGGGCTGCACGATGTTGGGGCGTGAGCGGAAGACGGCCTAACGGTGTGCGGGACCGTAGCCCAGCTTCATGGAGACGGTTGCGAATGGTCCTCGCCGATACCCCAGGAGCAACAGTGTCCCTAATTTGCTGGGAAGTGGCGGTGCGGTCCCCTACGGCACTGCGTAGGATCCTACGGTCTTGGCGTGCATCCGTGCGTCGCTGCGGTCCGGTCCCATGTCGACGGGCACGTGCACCTTCCGCCGACCACTGCGACAACATCGATGTACTGTGGAGACCTCACGCCCCACGTGTTGAGCAATTCGGCGGTACGTCCACCCGGCCTCCCGCATGCCCACTATACGCCCTCGCTCAAAGTCCGTCAACTGCACATACGGTTCACGTCCACGCTGTCGCGGCATGCTACCAGTGTTAAAGACTGCGATGGAGCTCCGTATGCCACGGCAAACTGGCTGACACTGACGGCGGCGGTGCACAAATGCTGCGCAGCTAGCGCCATTCGACGGCCAACACCGCGGTTCCTGGTGTGTCCGCTGTGCCGTGCGTGTGATCATTGCTTGTACAGCCCTCTCGCAGTGTCCGGAGCAAGTATGGTGGGTCTGACACACCGGTGTCAATGTGTTCTTTTTTCCATTTCCAGGAGTGTAGTTATCATAGCGTCCAGCGAACAACGGTGCTATCTCTTCGGTGTAAAAAGTCGCCCTTTCTCTTCGTTTTGTGGAGCCAGATGGTGCGTATAAATTGATGAAACGAACGCCGTCGACAATGATCGCTATGCCACGTGCCGAAGGGAGAGACCTGACGTCCTCCACTCCTATTCCTTGCCTGGTGAGAATCGCCACAGCGCATCCACTTTCATCGTGCACTGAATAATGTGCCTCGTAACCGTAGAACTCTGGCGGCGATGTGAAACGCACTTCTTGTAGGAGTACAATATCCACGTCCGCAGCGCGTAACATATCTTTCAGCATTTGAATTTTAAGCGGTGTCCGTATGTCATTAATGTTTATCGTGGCAATGCGGCACGCCTGGCTTGTGTTCATCAGTGGTAGGGCGGTGTCATTAAGCGTCTATCTGCACCCCCGGCGCTCCCCAACACACTAAGTTGTTCAACACTTCCCGACCCCTCCCGGCCTCTGGCCAGGACTATCCTCAACCGTCACGTTCGTATTTTCATCCTGTTCCTGTTGATCCATTTCTTGCGCGCAGTCCCCCAGCATATTTCCGGAACTGGTCGAAGGATGGGAGGCAACGTTGTCATCGCTCTGATGTTGGACAGTTGTCATCTCCACTTCCGCCTTCCGGTCACCAGAAGGAGAGTTCAAGTTATCGTCGCTGTGTAGTTCCTGCATCGTCATCTCGGTATCTGTTGAATCCACTGGTCTCAGGTCGATACTGTCGTTGTCGTCCACTGTCCCCTCGGGACTATGGCTATCGTCAGCAGAAGTCAGTCGACGCTTCTTTCTTCTCTTCGGCGAACGCTGTTTCCGTTGCCTTGCTTTCGCATCGGCTGTTTGGGCTGCGTATCCTCCGTCTTGGACATGGCCTATCACGCTCTCGGTGGAAGCACTGGCAGCCACCACGGATGAGCCTGGAGCGGCCGTCAGCTGCATCTCTTGTGTGGTGTCCTGTGTCTGCTGTGGTGGAACCGGTGGTCGGAGTTCCAGTCCGTTGGCGTCCATGTTCTCTATAGGGGGCAGCTGCTGGTGCCCATCGGAAATCTCCCTCACGTCGCCTCTCAGGGCTTCCACAAAGGTCAACGGTAAGACAGTCGTCTGTTGTGGCGCCTGAACGTCATCCCGTGGAGTTCGCACTAAACGTCGCTGATGGCATTCCGAGCGGACGTGACCTTCTTTCCCGCACCCCGAGCAAGTGCGAGGTTGCCCATCATAGATTATAATCGCTCGACAACCTCCTATGTACAAATAAGAGGGGGCGTGCTTTCGCAGTTCTATCCGTATTTGTCTCACCCCATTTAAAACGGGGTACGTGGTAGAACTCGTCCATTTTTCGGCCACATGGGATAGAAGTGTACCGTATGGTCGAAAGGCGTCGGTAACAAGTTCAGACGGGACCTCAAACGGAAGTTCGAAGACTCGTGTAGTGCGGATCCCCAGTCCCGCGTGATCGACTGTAACCGCACCAACATTCCCGTCGGCATGACAGAAACGATACCCGTTCGGTGATCGTTGTAGAAGTCTTTAGCAAGCAGCCTCGTCAACAAGCTTGACATAGACGACGCTTGAAACGAGCGATAAATTGATTCCAACGATTTGCTGTGGATCGATTTTTACCTCTTCTCTGAAGAAACGTTCAATCTCGTGTGCCTTTGGTCGTGTATAGTCGTTCGCAAAGCTGAACTTCAGAGTCGTTTTTCTGTACGAGTGTGCCATCTCGTTCTAGACTCACAACACCGCACACGCGAAGCTGCTCCGGCGTAAACAAACAGGCGCGCGCACCACAGCGCGGCCGGCAGGCAACACGGTCCGCACTGTGTCACTGCCGAAGGCAGACTGAAGGACTTGCAGAACAAACTGGAATTCCGAAACCACTCAGGTGCCCATAGCAGGAAAACCTGGACTAAGGAGCTGAATATTATTTGGACGGTTGCGTCTTGTATCGTACGGTATCCAACTTGTGGCCGAGTTTGCGTCCCAAGAGCGAAACAAGGCGGGGGTTCGCAGATTATTTGGGCAGCTATATCGCGGTATCCCATGGCCGATGGTTACTCTGGAAGGACGCATGACAGCCAACAGTTATGTGACCATTTTGGCTGATCAAATCCATCCCATGTTATAATTACAATTAAATGTATACCCTTAGCTGCATCCAAGCGTTGGTATAAGTCAACGGGGACAGTTCAAAATTTGTACTCCGACCGGGACTCGAACCCGGGATCTCCTGCTTACATGGCAGACGCTCTATCCTTCTGAGCCACCGAAAACACAGAGGATAATGCGACTGCAGGGACGTATCCCTGGCACGCCTCCCGTGAGACCCACATTCGCAACTTATTGTCCCGCACTATATTCACCTGCCCATTATAATCATTGCTCGAGGCTTTATACTGCCATTTCCCGTAAGAGTTTGGGCACTGTATGCGCATCCGCACAGAAGAAGATGGTCAAATGCCCGGTGAGCCTTAACTATATACAAGGTGGTCAGAAAATGTGTGAAATACTTGTAGGTATGTTACAGGGCAGGTTGTACTGAGACATAAATGTTAAGAAACAAATTCGATACGTTGATCTGTTTCCGAGTAATTTAGCATAGAATTTAGCCCGTCGGGGCGTCGCGCACTCACATTCAAGAGGCCTGCCAGGGGCGGTGTTGCCCAACGAGTGCTTTGTCTCGTTACCTGAAACTTGAATTTACGTGCGCGACGATCTGATTGGCTAACTTCAATGCTAAATAACTCGGAAATGGCGCAACGTATCGAATTTTTTTCTTAACACTTATGTCTCAGTACAACTTTCCCTGCAACATCACTACAAGCGTTTCAGAAATTTTCTGACCACCCTGTATATATGAAGATGGTATCTATTCTTTCGGACATGACAAAAAGAACGATACCATCTTCATATATACCATGTTATAATGTTTGATCCTCAATTTGATGCTGTGTTCCAGGGCTCCTTTTCGCATTGCTCGCATCGTCAAGTACTGTTTTTGGAGCCCGAGGATGAAATGTTGCATCTCCCCTCGCCACCAGTCACCAGATCTCAATATTGTTGAGCATTTGTGGTCTACTTTGTAGAGAAGTGCGCATGATCGCTATCCACCTCCATCATCATTACCTGACCTTGTTTCTATCTTGCAGGAAGGATGATATAAGAGAAACACACAGGACCCGTATTTACCCATTCCGAGACGGCTGGGAGCTGTTTTGAATGCCAACAGGTTTCCCGCGCCGTGTTAGACATCACATGCAACGTCCTTGCCGCAGTGGATACACCGGTTCCAGTGAGATCACCGAAGTTAAGCGGTGTCAGGCCTGGTCGGCACTTGAATTGGTGATCATCCAGGCCGCCATGCGCTGTTGCCATTTTTCGGGGTGCACTCAGCCTCGTGATGCCAATTGAGGAGCTACTCGATCGAATAGTAGCGGCTTCGGTCAAGAGTACCGTCATAACGACTGGGAGAGCGGTGTGCTGACCCCACGCCCCTCCTAACCGCATCCTCCACTGAGGATGACACGGCGGTCGGATGGTCCCGGTAGGCCACTCGTGGCCTGAAGACGGACATGATAATGTCTTTTGATTTTTTTGATTCCATGTTTTCGTCCAACCCCTGTAGTTCTGCATTAGAATACTCGAGTTCGAAATTTCGATACCGTCTAGGTATACATTTTTGTTTTCCTACTTTCATGGTACTTAATAGTTATAGGGGAACTGCAGCAAGTCTTATACAAGATATGTGCAACTATTTGAAAATAAGACGGAAATAAGAGTAAAATAGTTTTCGTCATGCCATTTTTAAGGACGCATTTTGCCTTCAAACGTTTGCTCTGTTCTCTTCCACGCACCACTCCCCTCCCTGCATTCCGATCCATTGTGACTCTTTCTTCTATTTTCTTCATTTATATTCTTCTTTCTAAATGAAGAAATAAATTAAGAAATGTCTCCTACGCTCTCCTTCTTCGTGTGTCTATGCTCCATTTACCCCACGTAGCTCTACAGCCACCATGGAATCACATATACACATTGTGTTACGACATTGTTCCATTAAACTGGAACCTAGTTTCCAGCATATCGCTCTGCCGTTGGGTCTATCGATTAGTACCAACTATCATGCTTACCACTTTTATATTCAAATGGTTCAAATGGCTCTGAGCACTATGGGACTTAACATCTGAGGTCATCAGTCGCCTAGAACTTCGAACTACTTAAACCTGACCTAAGGACATCACACACATCCATGCCCGAGGCAGGATTCGAACCTGCGACCGTAGCGGTCGCGCGGTTCTAGACTGAAGCGCCTAGAACCGCTCGGCCACATCGGCCGGCACCACTTTTATATTCATTACATGTCTGTATGATGTTACGTCAACAATAGATCTAGCAACCCGCTTCACACATAGTTGCCAGGGCTGTTACATTTATTCTACAATACCGATGAATGTTCCAGCACTTTTATTTTTGTAACTATAGAAGTTGCGAAGCGTTCAGGGAAGCAAGATCCAGAGACATGCTAAGGGTTTGGAGATGCAGAGAGGTCTTTTTGTCCATCTGATCAGAAGACTATGAATGTTCTGTGAAAGACATGCTATCACTGATAGTGCATTTAAAATCTTGCAACTGGCGCGCTTTCTTAATGCAGTGTGTATCGGTAACATATCCACACTGTTTAGTTTTACGTTAATTTCTATACATTAACATGGAATTCATTTATAACTGATTATACCTTTCCATGAAATATGCCACAGCAATACTGGGCAGATAAAAAGTAGAAAATAATGAGTAAAATTATACTTTGATCCGGAATTGGACTTTCTAAATCGAGCATTCAAATGCAAAACTCTAGCCACTACACTTGCAGCGCAGCGCCATTACGTAGTATTGAATCAAGACACTTGCCCTACATGTCATTAAAGGGTTGTCACATTTCCTTTTTTCTGACAACTTTTCAATAAAAAACATATACATGACAGAATCCTGTAAGCGACATTTATTCTGTTACTGCACAAGGAACTGCGCAGTCCGTCTGAGTGCTCAGATTTTGGTTGACCACACATGTATCACCTGGTGAGATAACAAGTTAACCATTTTTGGGTAAAAATCAAATAATAACATTCTGAGTTCTACATTTAAATGACGCACATATGAACATATGCCATGTAACGAAAACCTCCTTGAATTCCACCACAGGGAATCAGTAAGAACTTCCTGATTCTTATTTTTAGCCATTCTTATTTTAAGCTACAAAAAATAAATAGTGAGGTAAAGTAAAGTTACAAGTAGCAGTATAAGAAATTCGAAGAGTATCTTGATGGATGTGCGGCTATTCGTTTACCTCAGAGGATATACGGCGTCTCAGGGAACAGTGCCTTTTGTTATTCGTACGGGTAATAAACTGAATTGACGTTACAGACGAAACATTCAGAAATAGAGTGCTTAAAAGCCGAGGCTACTTTGCACCGCAATCAGACACCCGCTGCCTCGCTGCTCGCGCTGTGGAGCGAGTAAACACGGCTTGGAGGTGTGAGGAAGTTGTAGGACTCTTGTTTTGCAGCGTATATTCCAGCTGTGCGTGTATTTTATCAGGGGAAGCTTGTTATTTGCTTGCTGAAAGTTAGCGGGAGGCTGATTTAACGTTGTGCAGAAACCACTGTTATCTTTCCGTGAATTTTCTAATGTTTAAATTCCAGACAGAGTCCAACGTGCAACAGTGGTAACAAAGATGTTTCCCAGAACTGTAGAAACGTGTTATTGTAAACAGGTTTACTGTCACACTACAGAATTTCTGAAATACACCACGTGTATTCGGTTTATTTGGAAGGAGTAATTTCGCATTACAAAACAGAAATAGTTGTAAAATTTATTCGATCAAAATAATGATACGAGCAGAGGCCCGTTAAGGAAACTAATTTGCGACGATGAACTACAACGCGGTTATGAAACAGCAATATGGAGCTTGAAAACGTACATGAGCTACTATATTACGAAGAAAAAAGTTAGCAAATTCATCAAAAAGATGAAATGCACAGTCCTAAACTATATTTGACAGTTCCCTCTTTCTGAAAAAAAAGTGTTCTGCTGATTCTTAATCGACAATGATTTTAGACTCATTTGGTATCTGGCAAATATGGAAAAGTATGAATTCGACAGAAGGTTATGGGTTTCTTACTGCGGCTTGAAAGTACATTTTGATAACTGGTTTGCTCTTCCTCCTCCTTCTCCTTCTCTCATTTAGAACATTCCTTACACTGTATTTATTTCATTAAATTATTCTTAATTATACTCATGAAACCTCCATCATGCACTGTTTAGTGCTGGTAACATAAAAATTACTCAGGGAACCATGATCACAGACACAATAGTTTTCTGTATTACGCCAACCTGATGCTGTACTCCTTTCTGTTTATTATCGGCATTCGGTCCGGACTACCTCCGTACCTGAAACACTTTTTTGTACACTACTGTCCATGCCCAAATATATTATACTAGAAATGACAAATGACATGTGATTACATTTTCACGCAATTTGGGTGCATAATCCTGAGAAATCAGTACCCACAACAACCACCTCCGGCCGTAATAACGGCCTCGATACGCCTGGGCATTGAGTCAAACAGTACTTGGATGGGTTGTACAGGTACAGCTGCCCATGCAGCTTCAACACTATACCACAGTTCATCAAGAGTAGTGACTGGCGTATTGTGACGAGCCAGTTGCTCGGCCACCATTGACCAGACGTTTTGAATAGGTGAGAGATCTGGAGAATGTGCTGGCCAGGGCAGCAGTCGAATATTTTCTGTATCCAGAAAGGCCCGTACAGGATCTGCAACATGCGGTCGTGCATTATCCTGCTGAAATGTAGGGTTTCGCAGGGATCGAATGTAGGGTAGAGCCACGGGTTGTAACACATCTGAAATGTAACGTCCACTGTTCAAAACGCCGTCAATGCTAACAAGAGGTGACCGAGACGTATAACCAATGGCACCCCATACCATCACGCCGGGTGATACGCAAGTATGGCAATGACGAATACACGCTTCCAATGTGCGTTCACCGCGATGTCGCCAAGCACAGATGCGACAATCATGATGCGGTAAACAGAACCTGGATTCATCCGAAAGAATCACGCTTTGCCATTCGTGCAACCAGGTTCGTCGTTGAGAACAACATGGCAGGCGCTTCTTTCTGTGTTGCAGCGTCAAGGGTAACCGCAGCCATGGTCTCCTAGCTGATAGTCCATGCTGCTGGGAACGTCGTCGAACTGTTCGTGCAGATTGTTGTTGTCTTGCAAACGTCCCCATCTGTTTACTCAGGGTTCGAGATGTGGCTGCACGATCCGTTACAGCCATGCGTATAATATGCCTGCAATCTCTACTGCTAGTGATACGAGGCCGTTGGGATCCAGCACGGCGTTCCGTATTACCCTCCTGAACCCACCGATTCCAAATTCTGCTAAGAGTCATTGGATCTCGACCAACGCGAGCAGCAATGTCGCGATACGATAAACCGCAATCGCAATAGGCTACAATCCGACCTTTATCAAAGTCTGAAACGCGATGGTACACATTTCTCATCCTTACACGAGGCATCACAACAACGTTTGACCAGGCAACGCCGGTCTACTGCTGTTTGTGTATGAGAAATCGGTTGGAATCTTTCCTCATGTCAGCACGTTACAGGTGTCCTCACCGGTGCCCACCTTGTGTGAATGCTCTGAAAAGCTAGTCGTTTGCATATCACAGCATCTTCTTCCTGTCGGTTAAATTTCGCGTCTGTAGCACTTCATCTTCGTGGTGTAGCAATTTTAATGGCCAGTAGTGTACTTTCCTCAGATCAACCACAACGGCTTTATGTGCAAATTACTACTGAAATTCGATAATGTTGAATAATGTGAAGTTATTTCGGTTTAAAGTACTCGATGGGATCCACGCATATCGATTAATGTAATGAAAACATTAATGTAATGTTAACACTTATTGGCTCGGTGTAGTAGGTTCTTCATCATTCCATAAAGTCAATGCAGGAGGTCATCAGAGTCTGGTGTAATCAGAACTGCTGTAACATGGCTATGTCGAGATCTCCAATAGAAAACTTATTTTATTTTCTGACTGAGACATCTTTTATTGAAGGCAAATACAGATATCTGCGACCAGTCTCTTGCAAAATTATTAGTTTCTTTGCGTAGACTAGTTTTAGGTCCCTTTCAAGCTGATTTTCGGATGGGACATTCAGAATTTACATATTTATTTTCCTAGCGTGCTGCTGAGTACTGGTTTGCATCATATGGTTTGTGGTTAATATCCATCTGGTAGCTTCCATTTTCATCATTTGTTCATCACAAAATGAACCACTATTCGCCATAAATACCGAATCCACCTACGAACCCGGCAACATTCAGCATGTATTGTACGGCACGCTACATTATGGAATTAAGCAAATGATTCATATGTAACTCGTCGCAGTTATCTGTGTTTATATTCAATTAATACACATTCACATGTTCTACAATAGGCGTAATGGGAAAGCTAAATTATTTTTAATAATTTCTGAAGTTACTAATAGAAACGTTTTCCCATTATAGCAAATTTTTCACTCGAGTTGTATTCCTCTGGAAACGCTGTAAGGAACGTATATACTGAGGACTCATAGTTTGGTCACAGGAATAACTAAACATTGATATCGCAGCTCGTACGCGGAACTTATTTCATAATTACTTAAGCAGCTGGGTGTCCGTGTAATGTCAGAAACCAAAAATTAAGTTTATGTGTGCCAACAGAGCCGGCCTGAGTGGCCGAGCGGTTCTAGGCGCTACAGTCTGGAACCGAACGACCGCTTCGGTCACAGGTTCGAATCCTGCCTCGGGCATGGATGTGTGTGACGTCCGTAGGTTAGTTAGGTTTAAGTAGTTCTAACTTCTAGGGGACTGATGACCTCCGAAGTTAAGTCCCATAGTGCTCAGAGCCTTTTCAACCATTTTGTGCCAACAGTATTTCTTCACGGCAACTACTTCGCACTTTATTCCAATAGCTTCTCTCTACCACAATATTCTAACGGACGGATTTCTTGGGAAAAATAATAAAAATTAGTATCGTTTGAAGTAATATACACCATTGCACAGTTCAACTGAGTGTTGTACTAGTCATTCGCGCCTGTTCTTTTAAATATATATTGTCGTGGGAGATATATACTTGCGATACTTGACTCGTAAGCAATTACCAGTTTTGCAACCATACACTAAGTATGCTACCGAGTTTTATAGCCTGGATAGTATTTTAACCTGAAACCAACTTACCGTTCCTGAATCTTGCCCTCTGTATATTGTTATCCTGAATATTCCTTCGTAGGATTATTTGAGTTTGCGTTAATTGTATCCTCAGTTCCATTCCTCTTCCTCAAAGGCCTAGTCAAAGTGACTTGGAAACATCCTACATTATTTCTGTGCCGGCATCCTTCAGTCACAACATACAGGGTGTACTAAGACGTGCCACGAACTTCAATTTCCTAACATCAAAAACATTACAAATATTTCATATAAAAATGTGACCGAAAATACACACATCAAAGAAAGTTTTGCATCACATCGGTTCCGAGAATTACGGAAGCTGTACAGAAAATTGGAATGGAGATCAACATAAAAATCATTCCCTCCCTTTTTATTACTAATGAACACCACACATTTGTATGTTGTACCTCCACATAGCGAGACCTTGAGGGTCAGTGGTCCGGATTACTGTACACAACAGTACCTCCAATACCAAGTAGCACGTCCTCTCGCATTGATGCATGCCTGTATTCGTCGTAGCATACTACCCACAAATTCAGAAAGGCACTGTTGGTCCAGATTGTCCCACTCCTCAATGGCGATTCGGCTTAGATCCCTCAGAATGATTGGTGGGTTACATCGTTCATAAACAGCCCCTTTCAGTCTATCCCAGGCATATTCGCTAGGCTTCATGTCTGGAGAATATACTGGTCACTTTAGGAAGTTATTCACAAGATGTGCACGATGGGGGCGCAAATTGTCGTCCATGAAGAATGCCTCGCCAATATGCTGCCGAAATGGTTGCACTGTCGGTCGGAGGATGGCATTCACGTATCATACAGCCGTTAACGGCGCCTTTCATGGCCACCAGCGGCGTACGTGGCCCCTCATAAAGCCACCCCAAAACAGCAGGGAACCTCCACCTTGCTGCAGTCGCTGGGCAGTGTGTCTAAGGCGTTCAGCCAGACCGGGTTGCCTCCAAACACCCCTCCGACGATTGTCTGGTTGAAGGCATATGCGACACTTATCCTGAGCGGTCCATTCGGCATGTTGTTGGGCCCATCTGTACCACGCTGCATGGTGTCTTGGTTGCAAAGATTGACCTCGCCATGTATGTCGGAAGTGAAGTTGCGCATCATGCAGCCTATTGCGCACAGTTTGAGTCGTAACGCAACGTCCTGGGGCTGCACGAAAAGCATTATTCAATGTGGTGGCGTTTCTGTCAGGGATCCTCCGAGCCATAATCCGTAGATAGGAGTCATCCAGTGCAATAGTAGCCCTTGGGCGGCCTGAGCGAGCCATGTCATCGACGTTTCCTGTCTCTCTGTATGTTCTCCATGTCCGAACAACATCGGTTCACTCCGAGACGCCTGGACACTTCTCTTGTTGAGAGACCTTCCTGGCCGGCCGAAGTGGCCGCGCGGTTCTGGCGCTGCAGTCTGGAACCGCGAGACCGCTACGGTCGCAGGTTCGAATCCTGCCATGGGCATGGATGTGTGTGATGTCCTTAGGTTAGTTAGGTTTAACTAGTTCTAAGTTCTAGGGGACTAATGACCTCAGCAGTTGAGTCCCATAGTGCTCAGAGCCAGACCTTCCTGGCACAAAGTAACAATGCGGGCGCCATCGAACCGTAGCATTGACCATCTAGGCATGGTTGAGCTACATACAACACGAGCCTTGTACCTCTTTCTTGGTGGAATGACTGGAACTGATCGGCTGTTGGACCCCCTCCGTCTAATAGGCGCTGCTCATGCATGGTTGTTTACATCTATGGGGGGGGGGGGGTGTTTAGTGACATCTCTAAACAGTCAAAGAGATCGTGTCTGTGATAAAACATCCACAGTCAACGTCTGTTTTCAGGACTTCTGGGAACTGGGGTGATGCAAAACATTTTTTGATGTGTGTGCTTCGCTAGGGAGGTTGTTTGTTGTTGTTGTGGTCTTCAGTCCTGAGACTGGTTTGATGCAGCTCTCCATGCTACTCTATCATGTGCAAGCTTCTTCATCTCCCAGTACCTACTGCAACCTACATCCTTCTGAATCTGCTTGGTGTATTCATCTCTTGGTCTCCCTCTACGATTTTTACCCTCCACGCTGCCCTCCAATGCTAAATTTGTGATCCCTTGATGCCTCAAAACATGTCCTACCAACCGATCCCTTCTTCCAGTAAAGCTGCATATCCTCGGGAAAAATTACGGCTGTAGTTTCCCCTTGCTTTCAGCCGTTCGCAGTACCAGCACAGCAAGGCCTTTTTGGTTAATTTTACAAGGTCAGATCAGTCAATCATCCAGACTGTTGCCCCTGCAACTACTGAAAAGGCTGCTGCCCCTCTTTAGGAACCACATGTTTGTCTGGCCTCTCAACAGATACCCCTCCGATGTGGTTGCACCTACGGTACGGCCATCTGTATCGCTGAGGCACGCAAGCCTCCCCACCAACGGCAAGGTCCATGGTTCATGGGGGGGGGGGGGGGTAGGGAGGTATGAAAGCATTTATTAATCTTTACACAAAATTATACATTTATCAAACATTTTTACATTTATGAAAGAATTTATTGTTCATGGTACAATGATACAGTGCAAAACACTTTTAAATTTAAGAAATTCCTGGACGTCTCAATCTCCTGCTTCCTTGCATCCCCGCAGCCCGCGTTCCATTCTTCGCCGTAAGTTGTGGGAAACTCGCCGGCCGCGGTGGCCGTGCGGTTCTAGGCGCTGCAGTTCGGAACCGCGGGACTGCTACGGTCGCAGGTTCGAATCCTGCCTCGGGCATGGATGTGTGTGATGTCCTTAGGTTAGTTAGGTTTAAGTAGTTCTAAGTTCTAGGGGACTGATGACCTAAGTGCTCAGAGCCATTTGAACATTTTTTTTTTTTTTTTTTTGTGGGAAACTCCTGACGTGTTCCGTATTTGGTAAAATCCATTTTGTATACATTCATTCAGAGCACAGACACTGGGTACGGTATTTGAATACATCAAGAATTTTAAATGTCCGAAGAGAAAAATAACCGTTGGATTCATATCTGTCGATCGGGCAGGCCGTGCAATGGATACCTCTCGACCAATCCAACTGTTCGGAAACTGTTTATCGAGATACTGGCGCACTGTTCTCGTAAAGTAAAATGGAACACCATAGTGCATAATCGAGAGGTCAATTCGTGTACAAAATCGGACACCGGCACCACCTGCGCAATTATGGACGGCTATAAGGGCAGCATGGCTCAATGTTTATCACAACGACGTAAAATTATTTTGCTACGTCGGGCAAGAGGACGTCTGACACCGTATTAGGAGGTATACCATGACTTTGGTTATCTGAGTGTACGCTCTAGGTTCTCCATCTCACTTTGCGCGAACAGTTCGCCAGTATCTCGATAAACAGTTTCCGAACTGTTGGATTGGTCGAGAGGGCCTGCCATTCCGCCTTCACAGTCTGTTAATTCGTGTCGTGCTGCTATAAGCACGTCGGAAAGCTCCGCCAACGCACTGTTCTTTTATACTATGTGTACACCATACTATCGTCGTCCGTATATGTGCATGTCGCTGTCCTATGACTTTTGTCATCTGAGTGTAAACCACATTTATTGGTTGACGTCTAGAGAAACATCATGAAGTAAATTTAGAAACTCATGTCTGAGAAACTTCAGTAAGACGTCGCGGGAAGGAGTAGGAGCCATTGAGATGATATTGAAAGATTCCACTCCACACTTTTAGGCTGAATGTCTGTCGATGTCCTTGTCATGCTGGTTTGCACAAGCTGAAGAGTGACTGTTACGCTAACTGAAGAACTCGTCAAGTGAAAAGACAGCCTTATCAGTGATTAAGGTAAATTATAAGAACTGCAGAAACACAGCACACTGCCCTAACGTAAGTTGACAGAAAGTTACTCTTGGCTGAAAGTCTGACTCATTTAATTCCTGCCCAGTGAAGGTGATGATGTTTGGTTAGTGGGGCGCTTGACTACGCGGTCATCGGCGCCCGTACGAAGTCCCAATTTTGACGTAGTCCAATATGTTCACAATCCAATCTATCCACTGTCACGAAAGATGATGATGATGATGATGATGATGATGATGATGAAATGGCGAAGACAACACAAACACCCAGTCCTCGGTAAAAGAAAATGCCCAACCCGGCTGGGAATCGAACCCGGGACCACGTGATCCAGAGACAGCAGCGCTAGCCGCTGGACCACGAGTTGCGGACCCATTCAGTGTGGTTTGAGTACAGAGGATTTTCATGAGGAAATTTCCAGATCGTCATATGATTAACGCCTTCCCCTCTCGCAGTTCTGCTTGTAGCCGATGGAGTTTCAGCCACGCTACGAAGAACCCCTCCCTCAATTTCAGGTTTTCGTACGTTACTTGGTTTCCCACCATCTGCAAATCTGTTCTCATATGAGTCCCTCTTAATAGTTCGTGGAGTCGTATTAACTTTCCTGCACAAAGGAAACTTCCTTCCAAGACACCTTTCAGCAAAATGTTGGCATCCTGCGTCCGCACTCCCATCTGATAGGCTGTACGAGCAGTGGATATCCACCACTGAATACAACGTTGTGATGCGTTACGATGATAGTAACTCTAAAACACAGTAAGCGACAATCAGGCTGAAGTAACCAAAAGCCAAGAAAAACTGTAAACAAGTAAGTAAAGACGCCCATTTGCACTAAATTACATAAGCATGAGTCATTAAACGGGTTTCCTTTCATAGCTCCCCAACGAAGGACTTTCGCACCCGTTGTGTACGACTTCGTGCACAATGGTAAGGAGTGGTGCAGCAACTGTTTTCGTAGGAAAGCTGTCAGGAGCAGATATGATTAGCGAACAAGTTAACACAATAAACAGGAAATCTGCTTAACTTGTATTTCTCAAAACATGCGAAGACTCATAACAAACAAGCAGCAAGAAATAGGTACTGCTTCTACAATAGCAGCAAAGATGAGGATCTCTGAATAAAAGCATAAACGAAGGAGTCGGAGCCGCGACTAGGCAGCGTCTGCATAGTATCACGTTGCGAAGAGACTTCGAGTGTTAGTGGTCTACCTGGCTGCCGCTGGCCGTTCAGTACCACGGCGGCAGAGCATGCTCATGGTACAGAGTTGCTGGAGATACGGCTCAGTGGGTGTGTTCTATGTGGTCCGCTGGATCCCGCGTGAAGACAGATAGGCTGGCTGTCTGAAGAGCGAGAGGCTATCCATCTTCATGTGGATCCATGTGTGGCACACCCTTAAGCCACGCCATTTTACTACTCTGTGAGAGGCTTCCTGGCAGGCCTAGGGCTGAAGGAGATATTTTGTTTAATGCCATGTGTCAGAGATATACTATTTTGACATCTTTTAACATATCTGAAACTCAGTTATGCATCCTTTATGGAATCACATTTTAATATGCACCTGAAGATGGGACACATGTCCTGAAACTGGATTCTGCTTCCCTTTTTAGAAATAAATAATTTTTACAACCGTAGACGATTTCATAATTGATCTGCAAATCAACACTTGTAGATGTTCTTGTCTAGAGAAACGTGAGTTTTCACTCCTTACAATTATGTTATACCATCAAACGACGGAAGAACAAGTTCTGAACAATATTTGAGATTTCATTCATTACTATTATGTTGTACCATCAAATGAGGGAAGAACCAGTTCTGAACAATACTTGAAAAACAAGGGAGCCTTAAAGGTCGATGCAAACTGAGCATCGCGGAAAGAAACATTTCACATGTAAGGCCAAATTTTCGAAAGAGAAAAATGATTTAAGACTAACAACGCCTGATGAGAAAAATGTAATATGTAGAAATCAGAAAATAAGTTGATGAAATAAATTTCATTGGAACTTTTCTTTAATCTCTTCATAACTGAAATAAAAAAAAAAGTATTTTTGGGATCAGTAACGAATATAAAGTCAAATCTAATGTATGTTATGTGTAAGTGTGCTTCATATTTACGCCAACAGAAGTCTGAAAGACTGAATACTCACAACCATTTAGAAAAATATTTATTAAACATTGTGATGACACATTCATTCGATTTGACTGATTAAAACTGAAAAATATTTACTGGCGTACGATTTAAATAACTATATAAATCATAGTCTAACCTTACATGTCTAATACTCGGAAGCTCTTCATTATCTTGTTACACACAGATGAAGTTACACTTACTGTAGATGAATTCTGTGTATCTTTTACATTTGTCATTTTTCGTGGTTGCCTTGTGTCTGTAACCTAAGGCCAATGACCCACTCTATCAATTCGGGTAGGATTTGTTGTAACTTGATGCTTCTTGCACAGGCTAAAAACCTATCTCTCTTGAAAAAATGGTATTAATTTTGCTTTGTCCGTTAATAAACCCTGTCACTGCTAATTCTTTCATTCCTATGCTGTATTCCGACTGTTGGTGTTACGGATGGGATCTGTCACGGATGGTATCTCATAACCTCACCTTTATCACTCAGTACTAGGTTAAGGGAGGTGACGTTCTGTCATGTGTGAATGCACCCCCTTTCATTCCGTGCCTAAGACGCCCAGCATGCGTCAACCTTTACCCATGCGACGTACGGGTAACGTGCTGGGCGATCTGCAATCAGGTGGCTCCAACGTTGCCAGGTACCGTCTCAGAAAACAAACGACAGTAGATGGGTGGAACGACCGCATGACGACGACGGCTGAAGGCGGCAGTGCAGTGTAAAGATGGCGGAGAAAGAAACAAGGGAGGGAGAGGAAATTCCTGTGTGGAGGGGGTGGAGGTCGCCATACGCGGGAACGAGGGCCTCACCGGGGCGCAGGGCCGGAAATTACCCTCCTGAAAAACTGACCTTATTTCCTTACGAGGCAGACATCTTTTATATCTCACTTCTTAACGCCCTCAGTTTCCTCCCTCTCACTGTGTTTTGCGGAGCCGCTCCGCAGCTGTGGAACTGACGTGTCAGACGTGTTTAAGAAATTCGCACAACCGTATTTTCCGGCTCTGCGCGTACCCATAAATAAGGCAATGTACACTGTAATATCATAACTATAATGTATTAAAATACTGTCTCCTGTATTTTAAATTTACGCAGCAAATTTCTGTAATCTTTAATTCAATGCGTCACTCAGAGTAACATGGCTCTAAGCACTATGGGACTTAATATCTATGGTCATCAGTCCCCTAGAACTTAGAACTACCTAAACCTAACTAACCTAAGGACATCACACAACATCCAGTCATCACGAGGCAGAGAAAATCCCTGACCCCGCCGGAAATCGAACCCGGGAACCCGGGCGCGGGAAGCGAGAACGCTGCCGCACGACCAAGAGCTGCGCACTCAGAGTAACATGCAATGAATTAATAGAACGTAATTACAAGCGTCGTAACCATAAGGAAATAAGTAATGTCATTTCGATAACTGATACATTCACGACGCCGATAATTTCGTGCATCTTTTCAGCAAGATGTGGCACCCGGATATCATGATTTTGATGTTCTTCGTCGCCGGCCGGTGTGGCCGAGCGGTTCTAGGCGCTTCCGTCTGGAACCGCGCGACCGCTACGATCGCATGTTCGAATCCTGCCTCGGGCATGGATGTGCCTGATTGAGCCGTGGTAGAAATTGCTGTTTTGAAGAGCGCGCCGTAGCGCGTAGTGTGAAGCAGTCGCCCTCCGTTTCTGGCGGTGGCGCCGTTGTGGCAATCGCAGCTTTGGTGTCTCCCTCTGGTAGGAAAGGGGAAAGGTTGCCTGTTCACGTGCATTTAAGGGGCGCTATGAGCTCGCGAGTCTGGGCAGTTGGTCAGCCGGGACAGTTTTTGTCTCTCTGTCGTCCGGAGTGCTGCTAGTATGTTTTAGGCCACCAGTCTGCTCGACTTTGTTCTGGCAATGGTCATGGGCGGTTGGATCGATCGGTTGGTCGGTCGCGCACTCAGACACAATATGACTTGTCCGTCTTGAGCGTCGGCGCATGTGAGGTCGCCGCGTCAGTCCAGTGGGCCGCGCCGTATAGCGAGGGGCAGTGGCTTCGCGGCCGACTCGAGAGCAACTCACGACATCGGTCTGGCCGGTGCGAGCTGCGACGCGGTGAGACGGGAGATCGGCGCGCCTTACTGCGTTCGTCGAAGCGGCTGGCAGCGGACGGTTCGGGAGAGCGTTTTGGGGGTGCTGCGCTAGGTGTTCCCAAGACATCGCATTTTCCTATAAGTTAAGTGATTCGTGACATGTTGTTTCATTTACTTGTTAAATTCTACTTGTTTTCTTGGTTAGTCTCTCGTCCCCAGCTTTCTCGCCTGTCTCTCATCCGCATTTGTTAGGCAGTTACTGTCTGTCTGTCGGTCGGTCTGCCGTACGTTAATAGCTGCCTCTGTCATGTTTGTCGAATTCGGTGTTAACGAATTTATTGCTTGAAGTGCAACGGCCGAATTCCTGAAATATGTTTTTATCTTGCCTATCATTTTGAGAGGCGGTATATGTGTAATGTAGAGCATGTTTGTATATTTTATGTAAGACTGCATTTAATGGGTTTTTATTTAAACGGTCATTTTAGTATATAATGTTGCCACACTTCCACCGTAAGAGTATTTTCTTTTTTTTTTTTTTTTTTAAATCAAGTTGCACCTTCGGTGGCAAGTAAATTTTTTTAATGTTAGTGTTTTGTACCATTTCCATCCCTCTTACAGGGTGCACAGTTTATGTGCTTATGTGAGTTGTTAAAATTTTTAGTTTAAATCTATCTGGTGTGTTGCAGATTTGCACCAGTGCAGTCTTTCAGAGGTTGTTGTGCGCGGTCGTGACTACGGCCGTGTCAAAAGGGAGCGGCAAGGTTCTCAGCCCGAAAACTCATACTGTCAAAATTTGTTCTATCTGCCTCTGAATAAAGTGTAACTTGATATTTAGAGGGTACTTTCTGATTATAATTTTAAATCTGTTAAAAAAAGGGCTTTTAGGAATAAAATTTCCATTCGTTGAAAGAAATTTGATTTGGTTTCATCAGTTACCCACTGGCAACTATTTCAGCTCTCACATAGTGTGATTAAATGTGTTAATCTTCTTGAGAAATCGTTAGTATATAAAGTAAATCCTTAATAAAAGGTTTTTAAAGTAAATTCACGGTTCAGTGATGTCCTTAGTTAGGTTTAAGTAGTTCTAAGTTCTAGGGGGCTGATGACCTCAGATATTTGTCCCATAGTGCTCAGAGCCATTTGAACCATTTTTGTTATTCGTCTCTTCAGCCAAGTCTCTCTGAAAGTCGTGGAACTAATTGAAGAGGGGCCAGAGATATAGTCTTTACAATGCTTCATTGGCAGCTTTCTTGTTCGCTTATTATCTCTCTTTCTTCTTCTTTACTTCATAAATTACACAAATTGCCTGTTACGATAAACCATCTGTTATATGGCTTTCCTATTTTCTCCTTCCAGTACATTTACAACTCAGAGCTTTTACTGGACGTCTCTTTTGGCCCTTTCGTTTTCTATGTTTCTTCCATTTTCCCCAAATTCTTTCTTTTCTTTTACATTATATATTTTGAAATCTGTCATTGTATCCCTTCCTTTAACGACCTTCTCTTGTAAACCTCTACACTCTTCTTAGAAACTTCGTTTCTTGACCGTGTATTCTGATTTCTTGTTGTCTTGCGGTCGCTCATGCTATATTTCCATAATTAAGGGTTGGTACTGCTATGCTTTTGTTAACTTCCGTTTAATTTCCTTTCTTGTCTTACTCTGTTAATATTTTACAATTATTCCACGTACGGAAGTAAATTTCCTTATTTTTTGGTACACGTCATGGTTCTATTCATACATAATACTAGATGTTTAAAAACTTTGTATCTTGCACCAAGTTTGTATTATCAAGGTATTGTACGTCCTGAAATGCTATCACTTTCGTTTTATTTACTGACAATGCTAGGTTGTATTCTGAGGCTACTTGCTGCAAGTTATAGACACACACGATCTAAAAGCACTCCGTCTTTTAATCACAATTTTCCATGTACTGATCACTTTATCCACATGTATTTTGAAGAGCATCTGGAAAATATTTCATCCTGGTCTTAATCCTTTCGTTGTGTTCATTGATTTTGTCATTATGTTTCCCATTCCTATAGGAATTTCGGTATCTGTATATAGACTTTGAACATCCTTCATGAGATGAGATGGGTAATCTCGTTCAGCCACTATATTCCACTGCATCTCTCTGTTCACATTAATTAAACGCCTTTCCAAAATCTATTAAAGCAAAATGGGCTTCCACGTTGGATAATCTCGTTCAGCCAGTGTATTTCAATGCATTGTTCACATTAATCAAGTGCCTTTCTAAAATCTATTAAACCAAAATGGGCTTCCATGTTCATTTCTCGTCTCCTAGTAGTATCTGATTGTAGTATAAAAACAGTCATGGCTTTTGGCCACTATTTTGGTGCATGCTTATTTCTCCAACAATAATTAAAAATATGAGGAAGTCTTAGGTGTAGGAACAACCCTCCGCATTTCCACAGTTCCATATAAACCCATGAATTTCCTATTCATTATCGCTTTAAGAACTTCCGTTATTTCTCTCGTACAGTGTCTCTTCATGAATTCTTACCGAGCAAGATAGCACGGTGGTTAGCACACTAGACCCACAATCGTGAGGATGACGGTTCAAATCCCAGTCCGGCCATCCACGTTTAGGTTCTCCGTGGTTTCCCTAAATCGCTTCAGGTAAATGCCGGGATGGTTCCTTTGAAAGGCCACGGCCGACTTCCTGCCCCGTCTTTCGCTAGCCCGATGGGACGGATAACATCGCTGTCTGGGCCCCTACCCGAAATCAAACAACCAGCCAACCGACCATGAATTCTTGCAGCACCTCAACTCGATACGCATAAGTGTAAATTGAATGACTGGAACATATACAATAATTCGCGCCGGAAGGAGAGTTACTTGTAAGGAGCAATGGTGTGGTTGCCTACAGTAAACAACTAAATTGGGGGACCGTTGTCAACAAATAATTATCACATACTAGTAGTTATTCACAAGGAAAAATAAATATTATTTTTGAATTGACAAACTTTAAAAAATTATAATAAAGCGTTTTAAATAACTAGTTTAGTTATGGTAACAAACAAGCCCAGTTTTAAGAACTACACAACTGGCCATTAAAATTGCTACACCAAGAAGAAATGCAGATGATAAACGGGTATTCGTTGGACAAATATATTATACTAGAACTGACATGTGATTACATTTTCACGCAGTTTAGGTATATAGATCCTGAGAAATTGGTACGCAGAACAACCACCTCTGGCCGTAAGAACGGACTTGATACTCTTGGGCATTAAGTCAAACAGAGCTTGGATAGCGTGTACAGTTACAGCTGCCCATGCAGTTTCAACACGATACCACAGTTCATCAAGAGAAGTAACTGGCTTATTGTGACGAGCCGTTTGCTCGGCCACCATTGACTAGACGTTTTCAATTGGTGAGAGATATGGAGAATGCGCTGGCGAGGGCAGCAGTCGAACATTTTCTGAATCCAGAAAGGCCCGTACAGGACCTGCAACATGCGGTCGTGCATAATCCTGCTGAAATGTAGGGTTTCGTAGGGATCGAATGACGGATAGGGCCACAGGTCGAAACACATCTGAAATGTAACGTCCACTGTTCAAAGTGCCGTCAATGCGAACAAGAGGTGACCGAGACGCGCAGCCAGTGGCACCCCATACCATCACGCCGGGTGATACGCCAGTATGCCGATGACGAATACACGCTTCCCATGTTTGTTCACCGCGATGTCGCCAAACACGGATGCGACTATCATGATGCTGTAAACAGAACCTGGATTCATCCGAAAAAATGACGTTTTGCCATTCGTGCACCCAGGTTCGTCGTTGAGTACACCATCGCAGATTGTTTTTGTCTTGTAAATGTCTCCATCAGTTGCCTCAGGAATCGAGACGTGGCTGCACGATCCATTACAGCCATGTGTATAAGATTTCTCATACACAAACAGCAGTTGACCGGCGTTGCTTGGTGAAACGTGGTTGTGATGGCTCGTGTAAGGAGGAGAAATGCGCACCATCACGTTTCCGACTTTGATGAAGGTTGGACTGTAGCTTATAGCGATTGCGGTTTATCGTATCGCGACATTGCTGCTCGCGTTGGTCGAGATCCAATGACGGGTAGCAGAATATGGAATCGGTGTGTTCAGGAAGGTAATACGGAACGCCGTGCTGGATCCCAACGGCTTCGTATCACTATCAGTCGAGATGACAGGCATATTATCCGCATGGCTGTAACGCATCGTGCAGCCACGTCTCGAGCCCTGAGTCAACAGATGGGGACTTTTGCAAGACAACAACAATCTGCACGAATAGTTCGACGACGTTTGCAGCAGCATGGACTATCAGCTGGGAGACCATGGCTGCGGTTACCCTCGACGCTGCATCACAGACAGGAGCGCCTGCGATGGTGTACTCAAAGACGAACCTGGGTGCACGAATGGCAAACGTCTTTTTTTCGGATGAATCCAAGTTCTGTATACAGCATTATGACGGTCGCATCCCTGTTTGGCGACATCGCGGTGAACGCACATTGGAAGCGTGTATTCGTCATCGCCATACTGGCGTATTACCCGGCGTGATGGTATCTGGTGCCATTGATTACACGTCTTGGTCACCTCTTGTTCGCATTGACGGCACTTTGAACAGTGGACGTTGCATTTCAGATGTGTTACGACCTGTGGCTCCAACCTTCATTCGATCCCTACGAAACCCTACATTTCAGCAGGATAATGCAAGACCGGATGCTGCAGGTCCTGTACGGGTCTTTCTGGATACAGAAAATGTTCGAATGCTGCCCTGGTCAGCATATTCTCCAGATCTCTCACCAAATGAAAACGTCTGGTCCATGGTGTCCGAGCAACTGGTTCGTCACAATACGCCAGTCACTACTCTTGATGAACTGTGGTATCGTGTTGAAGCTGCATGGGCAGCTGTACCTGTACACGCCATCCAAGCTCTGTTTCACTCAATGCCCATGCGTATCAAGGCCGTTCTTACGGCCAGAGGTTGTTGTTGTGGGTACTGATTTTTCAGGATGTATGGATCCAAATTGCGTGAAAATGTAATCACATGTCAGTTCTAGTAAAATATATTTGTCCAATGAATACACGTTTATCATCTGCATTTCTTGTTGGTGTAGCAATTTTAATAGCCAGTAGTGTATTAATAAAAATAATGTGGCATTGCCTGGAAGGTGGAAATAGAGTCCAATTTCCTAAGAAAAAGTAGAATGTAAGTTGCAAACAAAGCAACAGCCGTGTGAAGAAGTCCAACTGAACAGCAATGTTCAATAATATTGATTAAAGTTCCACTTATCATCAAAAACGTCACTGCAATCGATCTTACAATCGGCGACGAGACAACAGCATTACACGTACTTAAGAAAGCTTGCTGTGTGACAAGCAAATCAATATGCAGGTAGTTTCAAGATTACACCAACAAACGTCGACGTAATGTAGAAGATGAATTGAGAAACAAACTGAGGATAGGACTCCTTGTCTGGGAGTATCGTGCAGCGATCCTACAGAGCGTCGAAATTACAGGCGCCGCGCCTGAAGCTGGGTCTCCCCTCGGGTAGCAGTGTGACTCTTTATGCGGACACAGCGCAGGCAGAAATTCTCACAATGTACCTGATAGCAGCCAGGACGTTAGATGGCGCTGAACGCGGCCAGCCGGTCACACCAACACTGTAGAGACCGCTAACAGTGTTAGCGGCAGAAGGGAACGACAAATGAATGCGGTAAACACAGTGCTCAGTCCCAATTTGTGCGTCTCGTGTACGGCGGGGCAAGATGCAATGGGCACGTAGCGTTACGCATATATGGGCAACGATATCCAGAAGGCGGCAGCCGCACCACTCCACGTCTGTGGCCTCCCATCGGCATCCGGGTGAAACAGGTGGTCTCATAAGGCACCAACACAGCAGAGGTAGCACGCTAAGGGTTCACATGCCGCCATTTGTGAAGCACGTACTACACTCATGCTCATAGATTAAGGATAATTGCAGAATGTGATGCCACACAATGTGGCACTATACAAAACTGGCGCTAATAGCTTAGGAACATAGGGAACACACATGACACAGATCTGTAAGTCCACCGTATTGCTGATAAGATGAGAAAACGTTTGCGAAACACATGTGCTACAAAACGCCACTGTTTCCTGCGCATGTACCCGGACATCAACATGGGATATGATCAGAATTCACACGTACACAGGCCACATAACGGGTTGGAATACCCTACATCAGGTCGTGGAGCAGCTGCTGGGATATAGCCTCCCATTTTTGCACCAGTGCCTGTCGGAGCTCCTGAAGTGTGGTAGGGGTTTGAAGACATGCAGCCATACGTCGAGCGAGAGCATCCCAGACGTGCTCGATGGGGTTTAGATCTGGAGAACAGGTAGGCCACTCCATGCGGCTGTTTCAAGATACTCCTCCACGATGGCAGCTTGGTGGGGCCGTGCGCTATCATCCATCAGGAGGAGGGTGGGACCCACGGCACCCCTGAAAAGGCGGACATACTGGTGCAAAATGACGACCCGATACACCTGACCTCTTACACTTCCTCTGTCAAAGACATGCAGGGGTGTGCGTGCACCAAACGTAATCCCACCCCACACCATCAAACCACAATCTCCATACAAGTCTCTTTCAGGGACATTAAGGGGTCGGTATCTGGTTCCTGATTCACGCCAGATGGAAACCCGGCGAGAATCACTGTTCAGACTATATACCCGGACTCGTCCGTGAACATAACTTGGGACCACTATTCCAATGACCGTGTTCTTGACAGCAGGCTTTACGGGCTCTCCTGTGACCAGGGGTCAGTGGAATGCACCTTGCAGGTCTCCAGGTGAATAAGCCCTGTCTGTTCAGTCGTCCGTAGACTTTGTGTCTGGAAACAACTGTTACAGAGTCCCAGGTAAGGTCCCAAGCAAGGCTACCTGCAGTAGTCCGTGGCCGTCTGCGGACACTGATGGTGAGGGATCGGTCTTCTTTTGGTGTTTTACACTGTGGACGTCCCATACTGTAGCGCCTGGATACGTTTCCTGTCTCCTGGAATCGTTGCAATAATCTTGAGATCACACTTTGTGGCACACGGAAGGCCCGTGTCACAACCTGCTGTGTTTCACTAGCATCCAGTCGCCCTAGTATTCTACCCCTCATAACGTCATCAATATGTGTTCTTTGAGCCATTTTCAACACACAGTCACCATTAGACGGTCTGAAAACGTCTGCACACTTATTAGCTGCACCGTACTCTGACATACACCAACACACCTCTGCATATGTGGACTGCTGCCAGCGCCACCGTGCGACGACGGCAGGTCAAATGCACCGCATGGTAGTACCCCGAGGCGATTTAAACCCGCAAACAGCCAACCAGAGCGCTGTTTCACCATGTATCAGCATTATCATTAATTTCTGCGCGTGAGTGTATATAGCTTCAGTGCATATCCACAGACCCATCCGCAGGCACCCTGTGGCACACGCTGCATGGCGCGTCCTGCATGAGGAGGGAAGGCATACATTCAATCATCGGAAGACAATGGTGCTGTTACTGCACGATTTTGCTCCGCATGTGGTGTTCGGGCAGTGATTCCTGTAGGGTTGCGCCAGGTAGGCTCATTACGATGCACACGTATTGTTCACGGATGAGGTGTCCTCAACACGTGAGGGAGAATTCGAAGCCCACAACTGTCTTATGTGAGTGGAGGCGAGCTCACGTGTCACCCACGAACGAGGCCATCAGGAAGAGTTCACCATCAATATATGGGCTGGCTTAGTCCACCATTACTTTGTTGGCCCCTACATGCTTCCCCTCAACTCACACGCGACAGCTGTACAACGTTCATCCAGGAAGTGCTGCGGGAATTATGGTGCCACTTGCAGCTCGTCGACGTGTGTGGTTCCACACACTTTAGTCGAGCTGCCAGAACCAAGATCGGACGGTTGTTTGGGGCTCGCTGTGTTGGCCGAGACGGCCCTG
The DNA here is from genome assembly GCF_023898315.1 of Schistocerca nitens. Classification (NCBI taxonomy): domain Eukaryota; kingdom Metazoa; phylum Arthropoda; class Insecta; order Orthoptera; family Acrididae; genus Schistocerca; species Schistocerca nitens. Next base: position 591,751,320 of record NC_064619.1, read on the forward strand.
AAACGTGGCCGTCTCGGCCACTTGACCTCAACCCACTGGACTTCATCTGAAGATTGCGGTGTACGAAATCTCGATAGAGTCAACAGAAGACCTAGTAGCGAGCCAGCACGCAGCGTGTGGAGTTCGCACCACGCCCAGTACCAGTATCGTTGGGTAAGTGTGGCAGTCTCTGATACGCAGACGACAGGCATGTCGCGACGCTGGAGTCGGGCACCTACTATGTAATTATTTCTTAGTTGTCCGCCCCCGGTAGCTGAATGGTCAGCGTGACGGATTGTCAGTCTTCTGGGCCCGGGTTCGATTCCCCGCTGTGTCGGGGAATTTTCTCCGCCCAGGGACTGGGTGTCGTGCTGTCATCATCATCATCCTTTCATCTTCTTCGACTGCAGGTCACCGAAGTGGCGTCAAATTGAAAGACCGGCACCGGCGAACGGTGTGCCCGACGGGGTCCCTAACAATACGATTAAATAAATTATTAGTTGCTGAAGTACCAGAGACCCGATAAACTAATTTAAATAAGTGAAGAATATAATTTCGGTCGCAATGGAATATTTAGCTTCTAACGTTTGTTTCACTGTTGTTTCCTTTGTCCAATGTATTTACTTTCCTGCACCAACAGAATTCATGGTAATATATATTCCTCTAATTCTGTTGTGTGATGCTCGTCACAGTACCTACACGTATGGTTCCTTCCCACGTCCTTGCATTCATGGTTCCTGTCCTTTAACCTCAATAAAGGCGCTGACGACTCGGAATGTCTGCCGTTATTCGTGTAATGCAGCCTACTGCCGCACACTCCTGCGGAGTAGAAGGCGATGGCTCCTGCAGAGACCAACGTTTACCTCGGTAATTTAGATGGTAAATATGAAGTTGATATAAGTCAACGGGGACAGTTGAAAATGTGTGCGCCGATCGGGACTGGAACCCAGGATCCCCTGCTTACATGGCATACGCTCTATCCCTCTGACCCACCGAGGACACAGAGGATTGTGCGACTGCAGGGCCTTATTTCTGGCACGCCTCCCGTGAGACCCAAATTCCCAACTTATTGTCCCGCAGTATATATATAAAGACGGTTTCTGTTTTTCCGGAGATGTAAAACATCGATGATTGTATATGGGTTTCCGAGAGACAATAAGATGTGGACAGAAGCCTGTATCTGTCTCTGTCACTATCAGCCACCAAGGCAACACAGCACCGCATTCATAGTAGACAAGCCCTGTCTGTCCAGCGACTAGCTCCATGTGCTCCACTGAAGATCGTGGCAATTAATCGCAATCAAATAGTTCAAATGGCTCTAAGTGTTGTGGATTGGCAAGACAGCCAACCCACTATGAGGAAGCCGAAAGGCACGCGTTTAAAATCACGCAGGCTGGCGTGAGGTCTGGAACAGGACAAGGAATTGAGACTAGCAAAAAACGTACGCATCTTCTGGAATACTTAACTTTAATCCATAATTGGTGAACATCGCTCTTGACGGTACATGTTTTACAGCATCAATAGTAACTGGTAATGGCGCCTTACTAGGTCGTAGCAAATGACGTAGCTGAAGGCTATGCTAACTATCGTCTCGGCAAATGAGAGCGTAATTTGTCAGTGATCCATCGCTAGCAAAGTCGGCTGTCTAACTGGGCGAGTGCTAGGAAGTGTCTCTAGACCTGCCGTGTGGCGGCGCTCGGTCTGCAATCACTGATAGTGGCGACACGCGGGTCCGACGTATACTAACGGACCGCGGCCGATTTAAAGGCTACCACCTAGCAAGTGTGGTGTCTGGCGATGACACAACACTAAGCACTATGGGACTTAACATCTGAGGTCATCAGTCCCCTAGACCTAGAACTACTTAAACCTAACTAACCTAAGGACATCATACGCATCCATGCCCGAGGCAGGATTCGAACCTGCGACCGTAGCAGCAGCGCGGATCCAGACTGAAGCGCCTAGAACCGCTCGGCCACAGCGGCCGGCTACTCGCGATCATCGAATATCAAAAATCACAGCTCTCGATCTGCCCGCAGGGTGTTCGCATAGAGTCATGTTTGCTGCCGGAGGGGAGAACTAGCTGCAAGCGCCGCTGCCTATAACTTCGACACTTGGTAGTGTCGTTCGATAACGTTTCCAGACTTGGGTTCTTATCCTCATTTTGTTCCTCGAGACAACTTCTACATCCCATCGAAATTTGTCCTCGTAATTTTTAAACACTCTATATATATCGTCTGGTGATAACCCATAAGTTTAGAAATCTCAGTTTCTTCAAGCACTACTGCTCAACCCTCGTCCTTAGCCTGGTGACATAGTTCTCGCTGCTGCTGGAGTCCCTCATCTTCGGCTGTCCTGATGGTTGAGTTGTGTCATCGTAACTAGGCGGTGCCACACCTAGCGACGGCAGGGCAGTGGTTGAGCGCCAAGTGGTAAATTAAAATGTGTTGGAAGACCTGGCATATTTGTACTTGTCGGAACCCGAACACGTGCAGAATAGGATAAAACTATTGCTCAGTCTATCAGATTATTACAGATCACTAGGTTCACTTGCGACTGAGTTCTGTAAATCATAAAGTCATTCCGTATAACGATAATAAAGACATGACTACGTACAATAAATAAAATTAGACTACTGGCCATTAACATTACTACATCAAGAAGAAATGCAGATGATAAACGGATATTCATTGGACAAATATATTGTACTAGAACTGACATGAGATTACATTTTCACGCAATTTGGGTCCATACATCCTGAGAAATCAGTACCCAGAACAACTACCTCTGGCCGTAATAACGGCCTTGATACGCCTGGGTATTGAGTCAAACAGAGGTTGGATAGCGTGTACAGGTGCAGCTGCCCATGCAGCTTCAACACGATACCACAGTTCATCAAGAGTAGTGCCTGGCGCATTGTGACGAGCCAGTTGGTCGGCCACCATTGACCAGACGTTTTCAGTTTGTGAGAGATCTGGAGAATGTGCTAGCCAGGGCAGCAGTCGAACATTTTCTGTATCCAGAAAGGCCCGTACAGGACCTGCAACATGCGGTCATGCATTATCCTGCTGAAATGTAGAGTTTCGCAGGGATCGAATGAAGGGTAGAGCCACGGGTTGTAACACATTTGATAATGTAACGTCCACTGTTCAAAGTGCCGTCAATTCGAATAAGAGGTGACCGAGACGTGTAACCAATGGCACCCCATACCATCACGCCGGGTGATACGCCAGTATGCCGATGACGAATACACGCTTCCCATGTTTGTTCACCGCGATGTCGCCAAACACGGATGCGACTATCATGATGCTGTAAACAGAACCTGGATTCATCTGAAAAAATGACGTTTTGCCATTCGTGCACCCAGGTTCGTCGTTGAATACACCATCGTAGGCGCTCCTATCTGTGATGCAGCGTCGAGGGTATCCGCAGCCATGGTCCCCGAGCTGATAGTCCATGCTGCTGCAAACGTCGTAAAACTGTTCGTGCAGATGGTTGTTGTCTAGCAAACGTCCCCATCTGTTGACTCAGGGATCGAGACGTACGTGGCTGCACGATCTGTTACAGCCATTCGGTTAAGATGCCTGTCATCTCGACTGATAGTGATACGAGGCCGTTGGGATCCAGCACGGCGTTCCGTATTACCCTCCTGAACCCACCAATTCCATATTCTGCTAACAGTCATTGTATCTCGACCTGGGCTAGCAGTAATGTCGCGATACGATATACCGCAATCGCGATAGGCTACAATCCGACCTTTATCAAAGTCGAAAACGTGATGGTGCGCATTTCTCCTCCTTACACGAGGCATCACAACAACGGTTCACCGGCAACGCCCGTCAACTGCTGTTTGTGTATGAGAAATCGTTTGGAAACTTTCCTCATGTCAGCACGTTGTAGGTGTCGCCACCGGCGCCAACCTTGTGTGAATGCTCTGAAAAGCTAATCATTTGCATATCACAGCATCTTCTTCCTGTCGGTTAAATTTCAGCCGACCGAAGTGGCCGTGCGATTAAAGGCGCTGCAGTCTGGAACCGCAAGACCGCTACGGTCGCAGGTTCGAATCCTGCCTCGGGCATGGATGTTTGTCATGTCCTTAGGTTAGTTAGGTTTAACTAGTTCTAAGTTCTAGGGGACTAATGACCTCAGCAGTTGAGTCCCATAGTGCTCAGAGCCATTTGAACCATTTTTTTTTTTTTTTTTTTTTAATTTCGCGTCTGCAGCACGTCATCTTCGTGATGTAGCAATTTTAATGGCCAGTAGTGTATGTAACGGCGCTGCGCTGCAAGTGTAGTGGCTACAGTTTTGCATTAGAACGCTCGATTTAGAAAGCCCAATTCCGGATCAAAGTATAATTTTGTTCATTATTTTCTAACTTTTATCTGCCCTATGGGGCTGTGGCATATTACATGAATAGGCCAGTAGTCTAACTACTGTGTACCCAAGTTTCTAAAACACATCTTGATGGCCAGAAGAATATGGCCATTAGTCCTTAACATGTGCCGCCTTAACCTGGCAAAGATGCACATGCCAAGTACGCTTCTGTTGCGGGTGACTGAACAACACGACAACGAGAGTACGGAAACCAACGATTCTGACTATACACCAAAACCGCAGGAACAATTTAGGCGAAACTTTGTCCGCAGCCCAACATCCCTTGGCGAAATCTCGAAGGTGGTCTCCCACCCGTCTGTTTTATGCCATCTAATGATGAGCTTGTAGACCACTTGAAACCGGAAATCGTAAAATAAGAAAACAGTGCATTCGAAATAACAGTCAATCAGTTGATAAACACAACTTTATTAAATCTGGACCATGATTTCGACGGTTTTAAAAGGCGTCCTTGACTCTGTCTAGTATGTATCACGATGTAAGTACATAATATAACAGTCAGCGCTCAACGTTACAAATTGACGGTCTGTAGGATCTGATGCCACATTTTGTGTTAAGATACCAGTTTTTTACAAATCTTCCAAGTGGAATACTATATACTGTTGTATTCTGCGTCAATTATGTGATATTTAAAAGAAATTTAAAGTTTGAAGACGAAGCCCTATAGTAGACGGATAGTGCTTTTATACATATAATATATGTACATGGTGATTAAATAGATGATACGTTCGGGTCAAAGTGAACGACTTCCACTTTGGCTATAGATAATGTCATGTCCTACGTCTTCTGAAGGAGACGGTTTTAAAACTGTCGAAACCATGGTCAAGGTTTAACAAACCAGTATTTTGCAACTGGTTGGCTGTTATTTAGAATACACTGATGCTCTTGCTCACACAGTCGCTGTAGCGCAGCCATGTTCAGAATCCCGATTTAAAAAAGTCTATAATCATAAAATGCGACTGTTTGCATCCATTTCTGAAAAGCTTTATAAATCTGGGCAAAATTTGAACAATCAAGAAAGATCGTTTCCCGTAGTTCATTCTTCATGTTGCGTGAAAGATAATACAGTGTGTTTACCACTTCTTCTTCTTCTTCTTCTTCTTCTTCTTCGCCACTACAGCATTTGACTGACCTTGGTCTTCTCGACAATCTATCGCCTTACGTCTATGTTCTCTGCTTTTCTTTTCCATCCTTGAAGTTCTTGGTGCCGTCACCTAGCACATCGTCCAGCCATCTACATCTTGGTAAGCTATTCTTTCTGATGGATTTCATTCTGCTTGATATAATGCGTTTCGGCATCCTGACATCTTCCATCCTCTTCGTATGTCGTAACAGCGTATTCTATGAAATTTAATAATTTTTACTATATTTTCCCTTGTGTACTATGGTTGTGTCTTACTCTTCAATCCTCTGCCTCTCTCACAATTTTTCTTTCAACTGCACTTAGACTGTCCATATCAACTTCTATCATTGTCCAGTTTTCTGATCCATATTAACAACTGGTCGTACAAGGGATTAGTACACTCTTAACTTGTTTGTACATGTAGTAAGAGAGTTCTTAAATACTTATAAAGTCTCATAAAAGGCTTTGTTTCCTGCTTGTATCATTTCTGGAATATATTGCCTCATTTTATTTTCGCTGTTTTAAAGCTCGCTTAAAACTGGAAGCAGCTGACTGCTTTAAAAGATTTATTAGAGGTCTTCTGGTCGTAGCCCCAGGCTTTGACATTGCCATATATTTTGTGTTTTTGTTTACAGTAAGTCCAGTGATGCTCCTTCTACTTACATTATAGTCCGGTGTATATATAATTTATCGTGTGAATGTGACATAGTTTTTTGTTGCACGGACTATAGGAACTGTTGAAGAAAAATGTAGCGAACACACGCATTACTCTCGATTCAAGCAACCAACAAAATCAGCAGCTGCGTAACATTGCCTCACTTGTGATCATGAGATGGAACACGAAGCATGTTGATGCAAACGACAAATTTCTTTCACAGTACCATAAAAGAGCCAATCTAAATAAGAGTGATGGATAATTTAATGAACTAATCAATAGGGCCAGATGCTTTAGCTGAATGTAAGGCGTAGTACAGGGCACTAAGTTGGATGCAAGAGCGTTGGAAAACATCTCAGGGCTCATAGAAACGATGTGTTTTGGCGAAATGTGTTGTCTTGCGGCAGTTTCTGTACTTTGTTTTTCTAAAAGTCTTTGCATAAAATTCTGTTGATTTCGAATTTCTGGTGACTGTTTTGTTTGTAATGACACCGGTAACTAATCGCCACGACTGTGGTCAGAGTTAGCCGTTGCAGTTTTGAATGTTATCCGAGCATAAAACACGAAATCTGCGCTTTACACATGAGAAAGACATCCAGAAAGCTGTCGAAACATCGCATAAGGAGGAAATGACAACTTTCATGGAAATCAAACAGCTTTTAAACCATCAATTTCGCCGAGAAAACTAAGTTTTGTTGCTCTTTTTATATGTACGTAAGTACCCCACGGGAGAAATGCGTTTGTAATATTCTAATCTTCGTCTAACCCTAAAACTTTTCTTCCCTATCGGTCCTTTCAGCGACAAGATGACGGACTATTCAAAGGCACTGCAGCAGATGCTCCCCACGTCTTCACATTCTTCGTTGGTCATTTATAGTTTTTAGTTCGTACTTTTGTAGATAATCTGACTAATTGGTATTTAACATTATTTAAAATCACAAGATTCCGGATGCTTCCAGTTCCTTGTTGTCTGGAGCCGCTGTGGCCCTCATTTGATTAGCATTTACTGATGTACTCCAGTGTATAGCGAAAATCAGGACAGCGCTACTTATCCATAAAAGAAATGTAAATATTAAACTTTGTTGTTTTGTTATTGTTAGGGTTAGTAGATATTTAGCTGTGTATGAAGCAAGTGCTAGAACGTAGAAGCATACTCAGCAACGTATAATTATCGTTCAGTCAGAGGACATGCTAAAAACAAACAAAGCGTCACAGTTTGAGTAGTCAGAGAACAGAAGCTACTATCATTACGGGACAACACTTTTGTGTCAACTGCGCTGAGAATGTACATTTGTTAATTAAGGGAAAGTCGAGTAACATAGAAAGAAATGGGATGTGAGAATCAAGTTAATAAATTGTGTAATTTGCATAGTGACTCTATTGGTAGTTCTTTTGAAGACCGCTCACTAATGTTAAAGAATTAATATCATCATCTAAATCAATTACGTAAGGCGGCTACGTGTAGAACAGAAATGTGTCTTATAGTACTACCATAGCAACTTGTTTTGTGTCAGGCTGATGAATTTGCCAAGTGAGATCGTGAACACTGCGCTTCGCATGGCGGCCAGACACGATGCATCTTCTGCAGGAGGATCACCTTCACGGTTAATCGGATTACACTGCGTTTGCTTACTGCGGTGTATAACCATGGATGTTTTTAAGTCTCCTAGGCGTGCAGAGAAAAAATAAGACTTTGAATTCGGGAAGTTTATGATCGTCTGTAGAGGCCATCACGTTTGTTTCCTAACACTGCTGTGGAGTATAGCTCTTAGGCAAGTATCCTGCAGTCTAAACGTATTTGTTGCTGTCAGCAGCTGAAAGTGTTGTTCATTGCCTCTGTTACTAGAAAGGAAGAAGTATGATGTCCAAGGGCTGCCGATGTGGAGATGCCTCAACCGTCGCATTGCTTTGCCAAAAGTTTATTTTACTGCTACATATTTCGACACTTCTATCTCCCAAATAAACGTATAGCACATGTCTAGATATCTTGTCATAGTGTTTTTCGTAACGACTATGAGGAATACGGTGATAATATCTGTTAACAACATCGAACACTTGTGCGTTGTATGATTTAAACAAATTCACCTCAATGTGAAGGTCGGTGACAGCATGTCATGACCTCACATAAATGCAGGATGCTTTTCGATCGGTACCCCTGGGATTTGCAGTGGGATGATAGAGGCTAGCACGAGTGGGGTGGCTGTAGGAATCTGGAACACTCTATAATAATTAGTACTGGAATACTTTAGTAAATAACTTTCACTTAACTTTGTCTTGCAATTGCACTCCAGGAACATAACGAATAACAAATAGCTTTCTTGAATACAAATAACTCATTAACAAACATTAACTGGATTATACAACAAGCAGAATAACACAATTCTGCTATTACGTGCGTAATAGATGCGCGAACTAGAGGCTGCGAACCTACCGAGCTGAAGGCTATTCTAATCTGACTTCGCTCACGACCTGTGGCTGACTCGGCCGGGGCGATCTGCAAGTCTGTGTCCGTGTCATACGGCGGCGCTGTAAGCGCCAGCGAGTCCAGAGAGGTTGCAAGTGCTGGTTCGCTTTCGATTATCGGAACGTCTAGCGTGGTGTCTAACATTGACACCACACACCTGTTTAACACAGGTGCTAATACTGATGTATCTTACTTAGTTTTCATGTTTAGTAGGCCACTGACAGCACACACACACACACACACACACACACACACACACACACACACACACACAGGCACACACACACAGCCGGCGAGTGTGGCCGAGCGGTTCTAGGCGCTTCAGTGGGGAACCGCGCGACCGCTACGGACGCAGGTTCGAATCCTGCCTCGGGCATGGATGTGTGTGATGTCCTTAGGTTAGTTAGGTTTAAGTAGTTCTAAGTTCTAGGGGACTGATGACCTCAGATGTTAAGTCCCATAGTGCTCAGAGCCATTTTGAACACACACACACACACACACACACACACACACACACACACATGGTGATGACCGCACCTCATTCACTACTATTCCTCCAACCTCTCTCTCTCTTCCGTCCTTCTGTGGAATTCGCCTCGGACTGCCCCATTGGCACCACTCTAGCACACAACGTCTCCACATGCCTGTCACACTCTAATCACGTGAACGCCATACAAGTAGCAAAATACGCGTTTCTCGCACAATAGTCTGCAAACACAATACTTTTTACATTTTCAGAACGCTTTCGTTTTTCGCGGTGCTTTGGTTACCAAAAAAATAAATCAAAGGGGCGTCAAGTCCAGGGGCAAACTCAGATATTAATTTACATATTACAGTTAAATGATATGTTTCTTAACAAAAATGTGAGGTGATATCTGAGATGTTTCAGGACATTATCATCTTAGACAGTTAATTCGTGTTATTCACTTATTTCTCAGAAAAAGCATTCCGTTCGTGCCTGATGCACTCTTTGGCACTTGTCACTGCTGCTTAAATTCAGTCAGCGTGATTTGACTCTCTGAACTTCTGAGTACTGTAACGTATGCCTCTTTTTATTCAATGTGTGACTCTCCTTTAACGTTCTTATCGATAATTATATTCAGTGTGATTTGACAGTTGGAAATGATGTGATTCCCTTTGCAAGCAGAAGAAGAAATCCGATGCTTTCGTGCAGTGGTCCTGACCTAAAGGTTATTGACCTGTTCCCATGTTAATACAGCCTGGTCGAGGGCAGAGTATATTTTTAGAGCTATTCCGCCAGAGGTGCAACACTGTTAAATATGTGCTTTTTAAAAATGTGTTTTTACAGATATTGCTGCGCAACGAAGTTTACTCCAGTGCAGAAATGGGATGTCTGTTTACACGTCCTCAAAAACCCATGTCATTCCGCAACAAAAGGCAGTAAGAATACTACATTATCTTCGGGTGCACATTGCCGTTAACGTTGCAAACACTGTTGTACAGCCAAATAAATTTCTGGTAGCGGCAGTGTAATCAGCCAAATAATGTACTTTACACGTATGTTCCCGTATTGTAAATAGAATATGTTCATTAATGTAAATAATCGATTCCATACTGTCACATTTCGGTGTATATTTCACAGTGTAAATTTCAGAGATTCCGGGAGCCAAATCTGTCAATTAAACGTACTGAGTGCGACTAGGGGCTGCCCTGAAAAACTTGGTTGTATGGCGCACCCAGTTTTTGTTCACCATATATAGGGTGGTCAGAAATGGTCTGAAAAAATTGAAGGGTGTTGCACTGTAGGCTGTGCTGAGAAGTAATTGTTAGGAGAAGAATTTGCTAAGTTTCCGAGTTAATTAGAATCTAGGTTAGCCTATCAGGCCGTTACGACCGCAAATTCAAGCTGCCTGCCAGATATAATTAGTGTCAATTGTTCTCAAAGCGTTGATGATAGCGCACGACGCTGCTCAGCCTTTGGCTCGGGTTCGATGCTTAACACCGTCCCACGTCCACTGTTTTTACCGCTCTCTTGTCCGATTTTAGGAAACGAAACGAAATACAGGTTCGGCGACACTGTCTCTGTCGGGCCGCTTAAATTTGCGGGCGCAACGTCTTGACTCGCTAATTTAGGTGCTAATTGATTCGAAAACGGCGCAATGCAACGATTCTTTTATTAACAATTATTTCTCAGCACACCCTGCCGAGCAACACCCTTACAAGCTTCTCAGACTGTTTCTGACCACCTTGAACAAACCATATATAAGATAATTCCTGTTATACACTATGTGATCAGAAGTATACGGACACCTGACTAAAATGGCTTACAAGTTCGCGGCGCCCTCCATCGGTAATGCTGGAATTCAATACGGTGTTGGCCCATCCTCAGCCTTGAGGACAGCCTCCAATCTCGCAGGCGTACGTTCAATCAGGAGCTGGAAGGTTGCTTGGAGAATGGCACACCAGTCTTCATGGAGTGATTTACTGAGAAGAGGTAACGATGTCGGTCGGTGAGGCCTGGTACGAAGTCGGCGTTCCAAAACATTCCAAAGGTCTTCTATAGAATTCAGGTCAGGACTCTGTGCAGGCAAGTCCATCCTAGGGATGTTATTGTCGTGTAACCACTCCGCCATAGACCGTGCGTTATGAACAGTTCCTCGATGTTGTTTAAAAATGCAGTCGCCATCCTCGAATTTCTCTTCAACAGGGCGGCAAGAAATTGCTTAAAACATCAATGTATGGCCGGCCGGAGTGGCCGAGCGGTTAAAGGCGCTACAGTCTGGAACCGCACGACCGCTACGGTCGCAGGTTCGAATCCTGCCTCGGGCATGGATGTGTGTGATGTCCTTAGGTTAGTTAGGTTTAATTAGTTCTAAGTTCTAGGGGACTTATGACCACAGTAGTTGAGTCCCATAGTGCTCAGAGCCATTTGAGCCATCAATGTAGGTCTCTGCTGTCATAGTGCCACGCAAAGCAACAAGGCGTGCAAGCCCCCCCATAAAAAACACGACCACAACATAACACCACCGCCCCCATATTTTACTGTTGGCACTACACACGCTTGCAGATGACGTTCACCGGCCATACTCCATATCCACACCTTGCCATCGGATCGCCACATTCTTTACCGTGATTCGACACTCCACACAACGTTTTTCCACTGTTCAATCGTCCACTGCTTACGCTCCTTACACCAAGCGAGGCGTCGTTTGGCGTTTACCGGCGAGATGTGTGGCTTATGGGCAGCCGCTCGACCACAAAATCCACGTTTTCTCACCTTCCGCCGAACTGTCATAGTACCTCCAGTGGATCCTGAGGCAGTTCGGAATTCCTGTGTCATTGTCTGGACAGATGTCTGGCTATTGCACATTACGACCCTCTTCATCTGTCGGCGGTCTCTGTCAGTCAACAGACGAGGTTGCCCTGTACGCTTTTGTGCTGTACGTGTCCCTTCACGTTTCCATTTCACTTTGACATCGGGAACAGTGGACATAGAGATGTTTAGGAGTGTGGAAATCTCGCGTACAGACATATGACACAAGTGACACCCAATCAGCTGACCACGTTCGAAGTCTGTGAGTTCTGCGGAGCGCCCCATTATGCTCTCTCACATGTCTAATGGCTACTGAGGTCGCTGATATGGAGTACCTGGGAGTAGGCGGCAGCACAATGTACCTAATATGAAAAATGTATTTTTTTTGGGGGGGGGGGGGGGAGGGGGGGTATGGATACTTTTGATCACATAGTGTACATGCATATAGTAATAATATCCACAAGAGAAATATTACTACAGAAGCCTGCAAAACAAGCATCATTTTACTTTATTAACTCAAGGGCAACTGGTGACTCCATGTACGGAAGGAACCGTACAACCAACCATTACAGTGCAGCATCCTTCAGGGGTTTACAAAAGAGGCAAGGGATGCTTCATATTTGCCGACATGTCCAATTCCCCCGCCATTAACAGATATCCCGTCGACTGTTACGTAATGAGAGTCACAGCGGAAGCTCGGATTATTGAAGTAAATCGCTGTTTTCCAGTGAATGCACACGGGAAATCTAAATCAGCATTGCCGACTCCATATCCAACGCTTTAACCATTACGGCTCTTTTTTCAGTTATCCTCGGTTAAGTACTGACATTATGCAGGAAACCTCCTTGGATTAAAAATTACCCTAGTTTTGTCCATTCGGATGTGCGCAGAGGATTCCTGCACCTTCCCCAAAGTGCACTGCAGGCAGCTGGTTCGATTCCGCAGGAGTGGGCGTCTCTTGCGTCAGAGGCAGCGAACAGCCGTGATTTACATTAAGCCGACTGATTGTAAACACGGCGGTCGCCCCCACGCGTTCGCGTCCGCTGTTATTTTATTTACTCTTCCCTCAGATGAACAGTCCCTCCCTATTTCAAGATGTTCCGAAACAAGTCGGCAAGTGCGCCGAATAAACTGTTTCGGGAAACGTCCTTTTTAAACAGGGCAGAGCTGCAGAGAAAAGTGAAACATTCAGTAAGGGAAAGGCCTAAATAATGGAATGACGTTGTGTCTCGCACTGTCGAGACTGCCGATGGTTGACATGAGTGTGATTCGAAGCTATGGGAACATAAGAAAATGCGAAACAATCTAGTTGACTTAATACCATGAAAGTTTATTTATCTTTATTCGCATCTTTAATTAATTGTGTGAATGATATCATGAAAGGTCCACAAAACTGGCAAGTTTAGTTACATTTATTTTTCGTTATCAATTTCAAGCATGGCTCATTGTCAAGTGGTACATGTGTAAGATATTTAACGGTGCAGAAACGCGCCGGCCGGAGGGGTCGAGCGGTTCTAGGCGCTACAGTCTGGAACCGCCCTACCGCTACGGTCGCAGGTTCGAATCCTGCCTCGGGCATGGATGTGTGTGATGTCCTTAGGTTAGTTAGGTTTAAGTAGTTCTAAGTTCTAGAGGACTTATCACCTCAGCAGTTGAGTCCCATAGTGCTCAGAGCCATTTGAACCTTTTTTTTTTTTTTTTTTTTTTTTTTTTTTGCAGAAACGACTTTATCTCCATATATTATCGACAGCTTTTGTTCCCTGGTTTCGCGGGTTCTACGCCACTCTCGAACACTACCATTAGCTCTTCCCAAATAGAATCGCGACTCGTCTGATAAGGTCACGGCTTTCCAGTCGTCTAGTACCCCGTCGATATGGTCACCAGCCCAGGAGAGGGGCTACAGGATATGCTGTGCTGTTAACAAAGGGACTCGTGTCGCTCGTCCGCTGCTTTAGCCCATTAGCGCCAAATTTTGCCGCACTGTGCTAACGGATAAGATCGTCGTACGTCCCACATTAATGATACATATATATATTCAGCGATCAGAGGCCCTGCAGACCACGCGCTGCTTCCATAAACTGCCTCCATTCCTTCCTGTTTTGTGCAGAAATCGTCCAGGTGTCTTCAATTCCCAAGGCTGGTAGGTCCTTCGCCAGGTCGTCCGTCCAGCGCAGCCTTGGTCGTCCGATGTGGCGTTTGGTGTTTGGTTTCGCCGCTAGTGCCATCTTCGCCTGTCTTCCATCTGGCATACGGGCTACATGGCCCACCCATTGTATTCTTTTAGCTCTATATCTTCTGTAGGGTAATTGGTTGTCGCATCCGAAGGTAGATTTCCTCGTGTTTCCTCCTCCTCCATTCTCCGTTATCTAAAACTGGTCCCCATATCTTCCTCATTGCTCTTCTTTCAAATATTAATAGGTTTTCCCTTTCTCGCTTAGTCATGCTCCATGTTTCTGAACCGTACATTACTGCTGGGCATATCACTCTGTTGTAGATCTTCATCTTTGTGTTCACTGAGATCGATTTAGACCCAAGCGTCTCTCTGAGGGAATGCATGCATTTCGTTCCCACTGCTATTCTTTCCATGATGTCCATTTTTATGTTGTTGTCCGTAGTGAACCAAGATCCCAAGTATTAATTTCTCTGATTATTTCATTGTGTTGCCAGTCTGCTAGCACCGACACCTCTACGCTAACACAGCTGCACTCGGCCGTTAAGAGAAGGCCGTCGCCTACTGCGTTGTCCGTCGTGAGAGGTAATGCCTGAAATTTGGTATTCTAGGCTCACTCTTGGCCCTGTGGACTGTGGATTTCCTTAACGATTTCGGAAATGTAACATCCCATGCGTTTAGCTGCAACTACCATTCCGAAGTCTGTTAATTCCAGTCGTGCAGACATAGTCATCTCGGAAAGCTATTCACTTAAACGACCTGAGCACAGGTGTAAACTCCTCCATTGCACTGCCCTTTTATACCTTGTGTGTTCGATGCTACTGCCATCTGTACATGAGCATATCGCTTTCCCATGACTTTTGTCACCTGCCTGTACAGCAACGTACTTATGTACGTAACATTCTCGGTATATATGCATTGCTGTGCCGAAACATTACAACCATTGCCCACCACGAGAAGAATGTCTCTTGGTGCCGTTGTGGGAACATGATGCTGTGAAGAAAGAATATAAGAAGAACAGAGACGAATGGAAATCGTTCTAGGAACGATACAAACAGCGAACAGGGAGATCCACTGACGTAAGATGCTCTGACGTAGGGCAGAGTGTTATGACCCGGTTACTGAATACGAGTGGCTCGGAAGCGGTGAAATCGCTGGTAGGCGACAAGATGTTGAACATCCACGTGGAGTTCTGATGACTGTCCCCTCTGCAAAGCTGGGCAGGCGGCGATCTGTGGTAGCTCTAGAATGAGATTTTCACTCTGCAGCGGAGTGTGCGCTGATATGAAACTTCCTGGCAGATTATAACTGTGTGCCCGACCGAGACTCGAACTCGGGACCTTTGCCTTTCGCGGGCAAGTGCTCTACCATCTGAGCTACCGAAACACGACTTACTCCCCGTATTCACAGCTTTACTTCTGCCAGTATCTCGTCTCCTACCTTCCAAACTTTACAGAAGCTCTCCTGCGAACCTTGCAGAACTAGCACTCCTGAAAGAAAGGATATAGCGGAGACATGGCTTAGCCACAGCCTGGGGGAAACATCCCCCAGGCTGTGGCTAAGCCATGTCTCTGGAGTGTCCTTTCTTTCAGGAGTGCTAGTTCTGCAAGGTTCGCAGGAGCGCTTCTGTAAAGTTTGGAAGGTAGGAGACGAGATACTGGCAGAAGTAAAGCTGTGAGTACCGGGCGTGAGTCGTGCTTCGGTAGCTCAGATGGTAGAGCACTTGCCCGCGAAAGGCAAAGGTCCCGAGTTCGAGTCTCGGTCGGGGGCACACAGTTTTAATCTGCCAGGAAGTTTCATATTTTGTGGTAGCTCTGACGAAAGAGGACAATACTGGTGCAGCCACAATTGTTACGGAATACATCGTTCAACGCACGTTATTGATCATGAGGCTCCACGGGAGATAACATCTACGTCTTCCAATGTTGATCCAACGACACCGTCAATTACGATTTCCGCGGACACGGAATATCGAGATTGGACCGTGGATCAATGAAAATGTTTCGCTTTGTTAGATGAAAAACGTTTCTTGTTAGAACAACTGGATGATCGTCTGTAGATGCGTTGTCATCCATCCGAATGGCAGCTCGAAACACGCACGATGCCACAGAAGCTGGCCATTTGGGGCATTATTATGCTCTGTGGTTTCCAAGAGAGCCATTATGACAGTCATCGTCTACGTGAACGTTGTTGAAAACCATCTGTCTACATTCGTGCTTAATGTCGTTCTCGACGACGGTGGCATCTTCCAGTCTGTTCATATAATAAGGCCAGAAGTGGTTTGAGGAACGTGATAGTAAACTCACGGTGACATCTTGGCCACCGGATTCGCTCTATATGAACCCAATGGAACACTTATGGGCTGCTATCGGGTGCCAGTCCTGCACCCACTGAACACCAGCCCAAAATTTGCAGAAATTGCGTGACCTGTCCGTTGACATCTGGCGCCCATTTATCTCCGGAAAAATACTAGAGGTTTGTCGAATCCGTAGCACGTAGAGTCACTACTGCATTTATTTCCAAACATGGCCCAAGACGTCCACGGGTACAGCTGAATACACTGCAGGTATCACGTTAGTTAAAAAGTTAGTTACCAGTTCACTATTTCATTTGAATGAGTTTTACCGATATGGTATAAAGCGAGTTACTGGTACAGGAGCCGCGTGATGTGAACCGTCTCGCCACGGTCGCGGCTGCCCATGTCGGAGGTTCGAGTCCTCCCTCGGGCATGTGTGTGTGTGTGTCTGTGTGCCTGTGTGTGTTGTCATTAGCGTAAGTTAATAGTAGTTAAGTACTGTGTAAGCCTTTGGACCGATGACCTCAGCAGTTTGGTCGCCTAGGAACTTCTACAAATTTCCAAATTTTCGTTAGATATGCATAATATGATCAGTTTGTGTACACTTTCGCACACTATCCATTGATACACTACTAAATAGAAAACGGGCTTTAATTTAATAACTGAAAATATTATTGTCTGTCAGTTCTCGTGTTAGAAATGAGAAATTTCACAGATTTAACATGAAATTAAACATGGTTTCTAGACATTTCATTAGACTTTTAATTAACTGTTAGTTTTCGGAATAGATCGAGTTCTCCGAAGAAAATGACTTCTGATTACACTTCAAATATGCTTTGACCCCTGTCACATATTTTATGATATGCGTCATAAGAGCAAAGGAAGTTCTTATCGTTTAAATGCTCAATATATCTATTTACAGAAGATATTCCAACTTCTCAGCAACTGTGCAGTTAATACTGTATGTGTATGCCACATTATATGCATGTCGTATAGTCTTCATAATAAACACTTTACATTAACTATCTAAAGCCGCTTAATTAGCGACGTAACAATTGTGATATTAATACGAACTCGTTCATACTACGGAATATTATATCAAATGCTACTGGAATTTTGTTCAGACACTTCAGCAAAGGGCACTACAAGCGGCATATTTCATGTGAGTATTAATGTTTTTAGGAAGAAAGATAAAAAGCTTATACAATATTACGAATATTTTGAATAAGTGCTTACGACGAATTGTATTTCGAAATGTACTGAAACTGAATAGCTTGGACGATATTTATTCCTCCTCAGCGGAATATTTCCTGTGATGAACACTTTTGAAAAGTTGAAAGAGTTCCAGCACTGCGATTAAGACCCGGAACCTTGCCTTTCACGTAATGTCTCAAAACTTCGACTCTCAACTCACGACCGTGGGATTCCGTTTACGGACTTTGCTGCTAGTTCCAATAAAATTTCCTCGTCTTTTCGTTAACATTTTCATAAGTCTATAAAGGATATTTTGACGTTCCTAAATGAACTGATTACTCATATGTCTACCATCCGCTAGGCTCAGAAAGCAAACACACAGTATTACAAAAACGAACACAAATTTCCGCAAAGTCTCTCTCATTACTATGAGACTTACGAGAAAATATATACTTGTTATGTACCACATCAGCTTTAATTAACGAAAGAACGACCAAGTACCACATACAATTTGTAAATGGTTTGAGGATATCTCGGTTGTGAGGACGCAACATACTGTTTGAGATGAGGAGTCAAATGACATGGAAGTAACTTAAAGCGTGCATCGAAAAGTTGGTTGCGGCAAATGACTTGTTACACAATATTAACAGGAACCTTACACTTTTAACGGGTGATGTAGTCTCTACCAATATATATAAAAGGAAATGTCCTGACTGATTTATTGACACTTCTTCGCCCAGCCCAAACAACTAAAGATAGAAACTTGAAATTTGGAGACGGTGTTGATCTTATACTGTAATGGGATGAAACAGAAGATGAAAGTTTTTTTGGAAATATGTCGTTATTAACGCAGTTTTGAAGCTAAAGGTATGAAAAATGATATTTGGTTTCTGGTCACATATAAAAAGAGTTTTTCAGCATTTTTGGGAACCTGAATGGTGATGAAACAGTAACTGAAAGTTCCTTTTTCTTTTTTTTTGAAACTAATTCATTATTTAAAAAACCTACTAAAGCATTTTGAAAGCTGTATCTATGAAAACTGGTATATTACGTCTCACTTAAAAGTGATAAATACTTGTTTCAGTGTTTTCGGAAATTCAACCCCTAATGGGAAGAAATAGGGAATGAATAGTTTTATGAAAATATTTCAATATGAAAGCATTTTTAAAGTTACATATATGAAAATTTGTATTTGGATTCTGGATTAGAAATTTAAAAGAATATGTATTTAAGTGTTTTTGGAAATTCAACCCCTAAGGGGGTGAAACATGAGATGAAAGGTGTTTTTGGAAGCATTTCATTATGAAAGGTTTTTTAAAGCTAAATTCATGAAATTTTGTATTTGGCTTGTCGGTTAGAAATAAAAGTACATGTTTATAGAATTTCAACCCCGAATGGAGTGACAGGAGATGAAAACTTTTATGAAAATATTTCGTTGATTTCAAACCTTTTTTAAAGCCAAATCTGTGAAAATTGGTCTTTGACAAGTCGATTAGAAATAAATACGCGTTAGGGGATGAAAGTTTCTAAGGAAATATCACGAAAAGCGCTCAAAAAGCAGGATGAACAAAAACTTTGGACTCCAGTTACCTGAATAGCTTGTTTATCAGCAGCACATTCGGACATGACCATGCTTCTTTGGCATTAATCAGCGTCAAAAATTAAGAAGGTGTTGCTGTTTGTGAACAAAGTCAATAAAAGCTATTTAAGAGTCACCACCACAACAAATCAGCGTTATCAGAATTGTGTAAAAAAGGATACCGATCTTTAATACATAAATTTTTTCAGCAGGCCTAATGTATGTTTACAGAATTGTTTTTGTTTAAATTACTATGAAAACGCAGGTGAAGCAGCGGGAGCTAAACTAGTTATCTGTAATGAAATACTACCTAGAAATTACTGTCCAGGTTTTCAGGTAGGTCTCAATACGTTTTCAACGTAGTGCAGCCTACTCTAAATGTTCAGGAATGGAAAACTGTGCACTTCACTGAGCACAAAAAGTAACATCATATGACTGCATTATCAATGGGCCACAACTGAAATAGTCAATTCATGTAAATAGCGGGATGTAACAATATGTAGGGATATGAAATGGAATTATCACATTCACGCAAACGTTGGTAAAAATGATGGTAGATTTTTGTTCATTGATAGTAAACTGCCAAATTTCAGTCAGTCTAGGAATGATATTGCCTTCCACACAAACGTTGGTAAAATGATGGTAGATTTTTGTTCATTGATAGTAAACTGCTAAATTTCAATCAGTGTAGGCATGATATTGCCTACAAATCACTCGTGCAGCCCATCCTGGTATACAAGGGTCTTTGAATTTATATAAAAACAGTAGCAGGAATACCCACAGGATTTTTTTGACTCAAGGGAGATGGTTATGAAAACGCTGAGAAACCTGAATTGGCAGACGCTTTCCAACTACCACGCGAAACCTTTTAGAAAGTTTTAGGAACCAGTTCAGGAGAGCAGTCTAGGAATGTACTACAGCCACATCCGTATCGTTCTGTGAGGGACTGCGAAGGCTAATCATAGCGCTCAGAAATCATTAACGCAATAATTTATGCAGCCCATGAATGAATGGAATGACAAGAAACCATAACAGTCGGAAGTACCCTCTGCCATGAAATTCTCAGTGGCGTTAGTTGGAAGATATTCATTTGCCTGCATGCACTCCCAATATTTCCGTGTGAGTCACCATTGCTTTCGTATAAGCACAAAAAAGGGTAAGGGTGCCAGCACTACGTGAAGAATTTGGCGGTGCTTCCCTCACTACTCCCATCCGCACGGCACCCAGTGGTCCAACTGGCTTCAAAACCTCGACATAACAGAAAAAGTTGATATAAAATCCTACAAAACTGTGTTCATTGTAGATTTTTTGGGCCACTGATTACGGATTCGATATCGGAATTCGAAAATTCGAAGTGGCATATCCAATACAGCTGAAGAAAAACTGTAAATTTAGCGGATTCGTGTGGAATTTTGGGAATAATGTATCCTGATGTTACTGATAATGGATCAGCATTGCCCTATTGAAATCGCTGTCTAATATACAACAGTTTTCAATCGAAACCATAGCGAAATTTATCGCTTGCTTCGTTATCGCTACCAGAAAAGTTGTTGGCAGGTTGTCCACTGGGATGGTTCGGAAAGCATATCTTTTACCTCCGATGTGCTGATCGACTTTAAGTGTCATTTTACGGATCTCGATATGGGTGGATCCGAAGATGCTTTCTCGCGAGAATATTTGTGCATTAATCCTTTCACTAACGCCGGATATTTTTCTTCCGAGCTTTCTGCGGATCTTCAGATCGCCAACCAATTAGCAACGGATCAGATTCGGCTATAGCATACCCATGCGTCAAAACTATCTGGATTGGCGGCATTGGGTACGATAAATATAAACCTACATAGGCTACATACCATCTGTTCACAAGCAAGGAATTCTATTTAAATTTCTCGAAAGTAATGCCACACTTGCTTGACATTGTCAACAAGATTACTTTGCTCTTCACCATCAACTCTTCAATAATTCCTCAAATATGTGCAGTTAAGGGCACATCGTCAAAAAAACGCCTAGCAGAATTACCATCATTTGTTATGCCCAATCGCTGTTTGGCAACACCAACCGACAAATCGAAATTGCGTTCGAAGTCACTTTGAATTATCATTTTACTAACCATGGCATGCTGTTTACGCTCCACAGACCAAGCTAACCATTAAAGTTGATGCCCAGAAAGAAATCATCAAAAATATTCATCACAGAATTATAATTATCCACAAGTCTGAAAATGTTAAAAGGCCATTTAAAATCCTATTTCGTGAATGACGTTAATGACAAAGTCGCAATAAACGAGAAGTGTATACCACTAAGTGATTCTTGGAGTCCTCACAAGGACGCAACAACTTTAAATGATCTATTTTCTGATAAAGAAATTGAATGGATGATCATTCCTCCAAAAAAATGAAATACGTACAGTCTGTGGATATACATTCCTTCTGACAATATAAAATATATGCAAGAAGTATAACAGTCCTAAGGACTCTCTGCAGTGACTTCGACATTAAATTAGAAAACACAATTTTCAAAATGAAAATAAATTATATTGTTCACAACCAGCTGTCTGCTCCAGTGCATCAGCTTATGCTTCAGTATTTCAGGCAAGCAGCTGGCTACAATATCCCCGCACATATTGCTGAATTCAAGAATGTAATTCAATGGCATTAGATTTTGATGTTCAAGAATGTGACTCTGAGGACTGTTCGTATACTGCTTTTACGAAGTATGCCTATTGTGATTCTGCATACTGTTATAAATATTTTGCTGAGGAACCTCATATACACTTTTAAAATCCGATAACGCGCAAAGTAATAGTATCATAAAGAAATGCTTTCACCGTCCTAGTCACTATGGTATGTAAAGCTTCTATGTACAGTTGGAGCAGCAAATTCCTCTTCGGAGCGGCAAACTTCGCTTTTTAGTGAGAAATTCGTAAATCTATCGTGTTTAGATATTAAAGAGACACCACAGCAGTAGTGCAGCGTAATTGTTATTAACTAACTGAATCAAAGTAACTCGCAAAAAAGACTCTGAAGAAATTCGTAGGATTGTTATTTCTCGTCCTGTCCTTTCGCACTAAAATGATTCTGATGAATGAGAAGGACTTCAGAAGAATGGAAACGTGCTTCGATAATAAAAGAAAAATTAAATGGATTAAATTATGTGTGCAAGTATTATATTTGCAAGCAGAAACACATCTCTTGATGTTTATCTTATCTAGTATATTAATATATTTGCAATACGATATGCCCAAAAGTCCCGTATTCTTACAGCAGGCAGTACCGATCAGAAGTAGAAACTAAGTCCTTCAAACGTATGTCCAGTACCAAATAGCTGATGACATTTCTAAATCGTAGGATTCACATTATTGCAAAAATTTTATTCTACTTAAACGCAAAATCGCTTCCAGCTTTACCGCAGTCATCAGATCTATTACAGGAAAATATAAATAAAGTTATTTCAGAAATCGTGAAACATGAAGTTAATCCTGTTACATAGAAACGCAGCTTAGTTTGTTAGATTAAAAAGCAACCACACGGAGGTCGCCCTGTCATTAGCTGACTTGATCATCGGAATACATATACTTAAATAATGGATAAACGTTACAAATCTTCGAGCTGATGAAAAGAGTGGTGACAGATCTTAAAATGCCAATATTAATTGAGAGTACAAAAATGTCAGAAAGTGTAACTTCACATAGTTCTGAGTTACACATAAAAATAGTTTTAGGAAATTATGTGAGAAAAATAGTGCAATTGTTAGCTTCTAAATATAAAACAGCATGAAATAATTTTTCCTTCGATGTAATAAGGATTTCCTCTTAAGCGGCCGCAGTTTACTGTGTGGTGTAACTGTGTGCAGACGTTCATTGCTCATTTCTTGTATGCTTGTTTTTATCTCTGTACTTAGTCCTCTGGCAATGATGCTCTTGTCAGACATAGGACAGCTGTGTCCTACATTAGCCATTGTGTACGCAACAACGACAATGAATAGTCATAGGCCTGGCAGAGTTGGGTTGGAATGGGTTGTTTTGAGGGAGGAGACCAGACAGCGAGGTCATCGGTCTCATCGGATTAGAGAAGGACGGGCAAGAAAGTCGGCCGTGCCCTTTCAAAGGAACCATTCCAGCATTTGCCTGGAGCGAGTTAGGGAAACTACGGAAAATCTAAATCAGGATATCCGGACGCGGCATTGAACTGTCATCCTCCCGCATGCTAGTCCAGTGTGCTAACCACTGCACCACCTCGCACGGTCCTGGCAGAGTTCTTGCAAGTGATGCAACAAACGGATGATCCTGACAAAAGGGTGCGGTGAACAGACCCCGCTCTTGGGTGGTCAATGCTGCATTACCTTACAGCGAGTGCAAGCTCTGGGGCCATAAGTCGACAAATAAGGTTGCAATTTGGCCCATGGGTTCTAAGACGAAGAGCTGAACTTCCACGGTTCACAGCTTGCTTATTATTTACATATGCGGTGGAATTCAGACAGGTCTTTGTGCCACAATCATTTTATTCATCATCAGTTTACGCTTTTCAGTGCGTTCGCTATCGTCGGAAAATGTCATACGATGAAATAACAGTACGAAGTAATTAACTGAGAATCGAAAAGTCATGAACATTACCGTAAACAGCCCTAGAAACGTACATCGACATGAAAGATCCACAGACTAAACACAGTGACTTTACATTGTCACACCGATCTCTAGGCAAGCCAGAAGATAGTTGACTCATTACAGTCTGAAACATTTTACTCTATCCTGTGCAAGCTATTCAAGCACTATACCTTTTAAATTCGGTTGGTATAAATCTATAATTACTATTTTCGTTAACTACTTATGACTATAAAATTTTTTCGTCTACTACGCAATGTTTTCATAAAGCAAGACAAAGCTTGGTGATCAGGTGAGTTGTGATAAATCTATTCTCACGTCGCCAACAATAACTTCGAGCCAACGAAGCTGCTGTAGAGCGATATAAGGAGAATATATATTCGGTGGAGGATTGAACTACGCTATTAGAATTAACATTCTTCATTGTAGCTTTTATATGGGAGTCTGCAATTAACTGGAAAGCGTATTTGTTTGCGAGCAATACAAACCGTGTACCTAAATAGTAATCACTCTTCTGTGTGTGTGTGCGTGTGTGTGTACCCTCTCATATTTCTCCTGACGCAGAAGCTGCTGCGGCATTTTCTTAAGTACTTCACGCTCATTTTACATAGCCAATGTTAAGGGCTGACTTTCGTGGACTATACATAAATACCAGAATAAATTTTAACTCTGCAACAAAATGTATTTTGTTTTGAAAGTTACTGGCAGATGTCAAAGCTATGTACCCGACAGGAATTCGAACCTGAGACCTTTGGCTTTCACGGTCAAAACCTCTAAGAGATTTAAGTATCCAAGCAATTCTCACGACCCTCCTCCCCAATCTCACCTCTCACAGGTTTACTTCCACAAATACGAGGGTCGTTCCGTAAGTAATCTGGAAATTTATGGTAAGTTCCTAGGGAACCAAACTGCTGAGGTAATCGGTTCCTAGGCTTACACACTACTTAACTACTTCTAACTTACGCTAAGGACAACACACAATCACACACACACACAAACACACACACACACACACACACACACACACACACACACACACACACACACACACACACACACATGCCCGTGGGAGGACTCGAACCTCTGAAGGTGGGAGCCGCGCGAACCGTGTCAATGCGCTCTCGACTGCGCGGCTACCCCGTGCTACTAATAAGTAAAGCCCTACATTTCTTAAAAAAGCCATTAATATACATAGACAAGTGACCTTGTTGATACTTCACATCTGATGTTTATTCTGTGGGCTGGTGAAATTACGAACCGTTCTGATGGATGGCAGAGCCGTAATACAGCGCCAAAATGGCACCTACAAACGACTCACATTATAAGCAGCGTGCTGTTATTCAACTCTTGTGTGCATAAAAAGAAATCGTGGGGAACATCCATAAACGTTTGTGTGCAGTGTATGGCGACGCTGCAGTTGATAGGAGTACAATTGAGCGATGGGTAAATAAAGTTACAGCCACAGGAAACACAGAAACATATCTCCATGATCAGCAAGGTCGGGACATCCTGTCACAGCCACTGCTCCAGACATGCTGAATCGAGCTGATACCATTATTCGTACCAACCGTCTCGACACAACTCGACAATTGGCTCTACAGTGGTCGGTTACCAATGGAAGTGCGTCTGCAATGATCGAGAATCTCGGATATTCACCCCCCACACACAAGTCTGAGAACCCGAGAACACATCGTGATTGCCAAATTGGGTTGAACATCATCGCCTCATCCACCGTACAGTCCAGACTTTGCCCCCTCGGTCTTCCATCTCACTGGGCCGCTTAAAGATTCTGTATGGGGAACACACTTTGAACATGACGAGAGTGTCAGTCATGCATTGAAAACATGGCTAAGCCTATAGGACAAGAGCTTTTACCAGCAGGAAATACATGCTCTGCCACGTTGGCGTGCGGCCATAGAACGTGATGGAGACTACGTAGAAAAGACGGACATGGACAAGACATGTTGATGTATAATATCACCAAATTATGACTCCTAACAATAACTATTTTCTGAGAAAAAAATGTGGGGCATTACTTATTGATCGACCCTCGTACATCTTCTCGCACCTTCCAAATTTCACACAAGTTCTCCTGCACAAATTGCAGCATTATCATATCCGAAATAGAGATTATTACAGAGGAATTGTATTGAGAACGAATTATCACTCTGCCTAGGTTTTCATGATGATTTTCTCTTTTTTGACAGATTAAAACTGTGTGCCGGCCTGACACATTAGTTTTTCACTGCATCGTATAAAGACCGTGATTCTGCCACCTCTTATTTCTGGCACTTGTTGATAGACGCTTCTTCTTTTTACACGAAGAAGAAACCGGACTTTTTTTTCAAGCTTTTTTTGCCTTAATTTTCTGAGTGGTTTGATGGAGCTCGCCACGAATTCCTCTCTTGTGCCATCCTCTTCTTCTCAGAGTAGCGCTGGCACCCTATGTCCTCAATTATTTGCTGGCTGTATTTCAACCTCTGTCTTCCTTTGCAGCTTTTGCCTTCTACAGCTCCCTCTAGTACCATGGAAGTCAGTCCCCGATGTCTTAACACATGTCCCACCATCCTGTCCCGTCTTCTTATCAGTGTTTTCCATGTATTCCTTTCATCTCCGATTCTCTGGAGAACCTCCTCATTTTTATCTCTTCAGTCCACCTAATTTTCAACATTCTTCTGTAGTACCACATGTCAATTGCATCGATTCTCTTCTGTTCAGTTTTTTTTTTTCATTTTTTATAGTCTGTTTTTCCCTACCATATAATGCTGTGCTACAAATGTACATTCTCAAAAATTTCTTTCTCAAATTAAGGTCTATGTTAGATACCAGTAGACTTCTCTTGACCAGGAAGGCCCTTTTTTGCCAGTGCTACTCTGTTTTTTATGCCAACCGTACTCCACCGGTCATGGGTTATTTTGTTGCCTAGGTGCAGAATTCCTTAACTTCATCTTGATCACCAATTCTAATGTTAAGTTTCTCATTCTCATTTCTACTACTCCTCTTTACTTTCGTCTTTATTCGAGTTGCACTCAATCCACATCCTACACCCATTGGACTGTTCATCCGATCCAACAGGTTCTGTAATCCTCCTGAACTTTCGCTGTGGATAGCAATGTCGTCAGCAAATCTTAACACTGACATGCTTTCACCTTGAATTTAATTTCCCCTCTTGAACATTTCTCTTATTTCTGCCATTGCTTTTCGATGTATAGATTGAACAGTAGGCGTGAAAGACTATATCTCTACCTTGCACCCTTTTTAATCAGAGAATGTCGCTCTTGGTCTTCCACTCTTATTGTTCCCTCTTGATCTTCTACATATTACGCGTTAACCGTCTTTCCCTGTAGCCTACCGCTATTTTTCTCAGAATTTCGAACATCTTGCTCAAGTTCACACTGTCGAACTTGCGGTTCGACTAGTGCTATGAACGTTTCTTGATTTTTCTTTAATCATACTTCCATTATCAATCGCAACGGCAGAAATGCCTCTCTGGGTCCTTTACCAAAGGCCAAATTAACACCTCTTCAAATTTCTTCACCATTGTGCTGCATATTATTCTTGTTTTTAACTTGCACTAGCTGGTAAGCTGATTGTGCGGTAATTATAGCACTTGTTGGCTCTTGCATTATTCGGAAGTGTGTGAACGATGTTTTTTTTTTCGAAAGTCAGATGGTATACCACCAGACTCACAATCTATACACCAACACTGACAGCAACAACTGACTCCTCTAACAAAAACGTAAAAACAGTGTCGAATCATAATGTTGTGCTGTTACACTTTTCTACAAAAACAAATTCTTGAAAAATACGAAACCTGATACATAAAAACATCGTAGACTCCGAAATATGGGGGACCCTCTGAAAATAAAACATGTAAAAAATGGTTCAAATGGCTCTGAGCACTATGAGACTTAACTGCTATGGTCATCAGTCCCCTAGAACTTAGAACTACTTAAACCTAACTAACCTAAGGACATCACACACATCCATGCCCGGGGCAGGATTCGAACCTGCGACCGTAGCGGTCACGCGGTACCAGACTGTAGCGCCTACAACCGCACGGCCACTCCGGCCGTCTAAAACATGCAAATATTCTGTAAAAATACGAACTCTCTTATGGTGCTTAAAGCGCATGGATGTGTTTTTGAAAATCGGTACCGATGAATTCTTCTGAGAGCTCAGGTAGTGAACTTATATTTCGTTCTTCTCTTCTAGATTAACATTAGGCGTTTGGACGTAAATGGAAAGCTTAGCAAATGCGTTTAGTGGTCCGATATTTCGTTCGTTTCTTCAAGATTAACATCAGACGTCTGAATGGAATGGGAAAAATTAGCAAATGCGTTTGACCTAGCACCTGTTGTATGTGGCACCTGAGTAAGGCTATGAAACTCTTGTCCGTTCAAAGATTGCGAGTAATGTTCCGTATTTATCTTGGAGGATCGTTTCTATTTGCATAGGTCATCTTCCTGGGATGTATTTTCATTCATACGAAGGAGAAATTTTCGTGAAGTGAGACAGTGCCATGAGACGGCTTATTTAACAATAATATATATTTTACCGAAAGTTTACTAGAAACAAATAGCATCAGAGTTACACATCGTTCCACTTGGGCCGAGTACGTTCAGACCTCAGAGCCGGCAAAATTCTTCCATTGAAGTTATTTAAATTGTTTCTTAACCTTATGTGTATGTTCCTCCCTTTGTTGCACTGGTTGTGGTGCTAATATTAGCCATAGCAGCTACCGGTACCTCCTACATCAGCTATACTAACCGTATCGTTTTGTGGTCGTGCTGCAGATATAGATTATTGATTTCGTGCAATGTGGACGATGTAAACATTGAGATGGAGTCCTTCTATTCGACGCAGGATGCGGACAGACGTGGTATTTTCCTATGCTTTAGGCAGTGGCGGCAATAAACAGCCCTGTGATATGTAAGCAGGACCTTATCCACATTGTCACTTTCGAGCCGAGTAATGTTTTTATTTGGTTTTAGTGAGAACAACTATTTCCCAGTTAACATTTGTGTGCTCATCTAAATATAACAGCGATTATGTTGCATATTATGTAATATAAATTCAATTATAAATCCAAAAATTGAGAGAGATATACAAAATGTTGTTGTTGTTGTTGTTGTTGTGGTCTTCAGTCCTGAGACTGGTTTGATGCAGCCCTCCAAGCTACTCTATCCTGTGCAAGCTTCTTCATCTCCAAGTAACTACTGCAACCTGCATTCTTCTGAATCTGCTTAGTGTATTCATCTCTTGGTCCCCCTCCACGCTGCCCTCCAATACTAAATTGGTGATCCCTTGATGCCTCAGAACATGTCCTACCAACCGATCCATCCTTCTAGTCAAGTTGTGCCACAAATTCCTCTTCTCCCCAATCCTATTCAATACCTCCTCATTAGTTATGTGATCTACCCATCTAATCTTCAGCATTCTTCTGTAGCACCACATTTCAAAAGCATCTATTCTCTTCTTGTCCACACTATTTATCGTGCATGTTTCACTTCCATACATGGCTACACTCCATACAAATACTTTCAGAAACGACTTCCTGACACTTAAATCTATACTAGGTGTTAACAAATCTCTCTTCTTCAGAAACGCTTTCCTTGCCATTGCTAGTCTACATTTTATATCCTCTCTACTTCGACCATCATCAGTTATTTTGCTCCCCAAATAGCAAAACTCCTTTACTACTTTAAGTGTCTCATTTCCTAATCTAATTCCCTCAGCATCACCCGACTTAATTCGACTACATTCCATTATCCTCGTTTTGCTTTTGTTGGTGTTCATCTTATATCCTTCTTTCAAGACACTATCCATTCCGTTCAACTGCTCTTCCAAGTCCTTTGCTGTTTCTGACAGAATTACAATGTCATCGGCAAAACTCAAAGTTTTTATTTCTTCTACATGGATTTTAACCCCTACTCCGAATTTTCTTTTGTTTCCTTCACCGCTTGCTCAATATACAGATTGAACAACATCGGGGAGAGGTTACAACCCTGTCTCACTCCCTTCCCAACCACTGCTGCCCTATCATGCCCCTCGACTCTTATAATTGCCATCTGGTTTCTCTACAAATTGTAAATAGCCTTTCGCTCCCTGTATTTTACCCCTGCCACCTTCAGAATTTGAAAGAGAGTATTCCAGTCAACATTGTCAAAAGCTTTCTCTAAGTCTACAAATGCTAGAAACATAGATTTGTCTTTCCTTAATCTAGCTTCTAAGATAGGTCGTAAGGCAGTATTGCCTCACGTGTTCCAATATTTCTACGCAATCCAAACTGATCTTCTCCGAGGTCGGCTTCTACCAGTTTTTCCATGATGATAATTACAAAATAACAAAATTGTTAATGTATCTTCTTCGGTTCGCGGAGTGGCCGAGCGGTTAGAAGCGTTCTGTCACGGATTGCGCGGCCCTCACGCCGGAGGTTCGAGTCCTCCCTCATTCGTGGGTGGGTGTGTTGTTCGTAGCATGAGTTAGTTGAAGTAGTGTGTAAGTCTAGGGAACGATGACCTCAGCAGTTTGGTTCCTCAGGAATTCACACACATTTGAACATTTGTGTATCATCTTCGATGGAAGACATACTGTCGCGTCCTTACTGCCATTCAGCGGGCTATATTTATGCCTCCACAATATCATTTGCTTACCATGGTTTAACCATTAATGTGGTAATCTGTTCAGTAAAGTTCTATAAACAATTTAAAAATTGCATAGCTTTATTATTATTTAAATATTCACCGGCACCTCGGTGGAGGGAACCGCACGGCTCTGATGTCACATTTTCTTACTGTTCAGCCATGTAGGCGACGACTTCAGTTTATGTTGGACTCCTCTACGCTCTACACTAACAAATATTGTGTATTAGGTGACACTTTGGACTAATGTCAGCTGCTGTATGGTATGTAACTGTATGCTTCTCATACTACTGTACTTTCTCGGCTATCTTATATATGTTCATGATTTTCCTTTTTTGTAATTTTTAGCAGTGAAGACAACTATGTAATAGATTTGCTGTAATAAAACGCGGATTCCGCGATTGATTGCTGTTCTTTTTTTCATTGTCTATAATTAAATACACAAGCAAAATAAATTCTAAAATTTGCTCGTATCATGAAGTACAAATCTTTTAAGTAGTTTGCTACGATCTCACAGATCCTGATATAATTGGGTCTTAAGAGAGTTGCAATGAATTTGCGTAATAAAACTTTTAATTTCAGGTATGAATATTGTTGCTGTTTTGTCATTTAGTATATGCCAAAATATTAAGCGCTTTAAAACAACTTCCTCTTTATTTCCATGCCCGCACATAGAAAAGAGTAGATGACTGAGGTAACAGCCACATTCTACACTCGTTTGTACTCTGAAACATTGGTCCCTTTATTTATTTTGTCCACGAAATCACGCTTACCTCTGAAGGTTCTCCGTACACAAGCATATAAGCATCCTGTGCTTTTATCGGATATGGTCCAGACTCTTTTGTACACTTCCAGAAATAATTGGTAATTGTACTTTTACGGAAGTGTTGGCTGTTTATTGGACTATGACGCTCACATGGCTTTTAATGTACACAAATTTTGCTTCATTTGTGACGTTTCATGCAGTATGGACAGAGTAGCTTACGCATAATTAGGAGTTTCCATTCTCTATTATGGTTTTTATATCTACTATAAGGCATATGTTAGAGTCTCTCAATACCAGTTTTCACTGAAAATCTTTTTTAACGCCAAACGGAATAGCTTATACAGCTTTTATCTGCCAGGAAGTTTCAAATCAGCACACACTCTGCAGCAGACTGAAAATTCAATTTGGAAACAATTTAAGATATGACTAAGCCAGCTCTCCGCAATATCGTTTCAGGAGTGATTGCCCGCAAGGTATGCAGGAGAACGTCTGAGAAGTTTGGAAAGTGGGAGAGAATGTGCTGGCAGAAGTGGGACTGGGGCTGATGAGAATGACTTGTCAGTCGTGCCTGGATAACTCGTTTGGGAGAGGACTTGCAAACGCAAGACAAAAGTCTCAAGGATTGGTAATACACTGGTGTCCAAAATTAAAGCAACAGTCCGAAATTTTGCAAGACTGCGTTTATCTTGCCACAAATCAGTTAATCAGGTGATAGTAAAGTAGAAACAATACAAACAATACAGAACGTAAACAATTACAACATGCACAACGGTAGAGTAAAACGTTCTTCGTTTTTTCCAACTTAACGGATTTACAGACACATTCCGACAACTGGTTAGTGCGCTCAGTATGGGGTGTGGCCACCTCTGACAGCAATACAGGCCTGACGAATGACGGAGCATGCTGAGAATGATGTCAGCGATCCCATGTTGCGGCAGGAACACCTAGTCTTCCTGCAGCGCTCCTCGCAACTCTTGGAGTGTGGTTGGTGGATGCCGACGTGATACAACCCGTGTCCCTAGTGCATCCCAGATATGCTCTATGGGATTCAGATCGGGAGAGCGAGCAGACAACGCCTTGCGTGCAATATCTTCCGTTTCCAAGAACGCATCAACGAGTCATGCTCTATTAGGTAGAACACTATCGTCCAGCAATACGGAATCTTGGCCCACAACACCTCGCAACAACCGCACTTGTGGTCCCAAGATCTCTTCACGATATCTGACAGTCGCTAAACCTTGCCTACTTAGCTGTACAATTTCATGAAGAGGTTTTCGATTGGTCAGTACAGGGTGTTACAAAAAGGTACGGCCAAACTTTCAGGAAACATTCCTCACACACAAAGAAAGAAAATATGTTGTGTGGACATGTGTCCGGAAACGCTTACTTTCCATGTTAGAGCTCATTTTATTACTTCTCTTCAAATCACATTAATCATGGAATGGAAACATACAGCAACAGAACGTACCAGCGTGACTTCAAACACTTTGTTACAGGAAATGTTCAAAATGTCCTCCGTTAGCGAGGATACATGCATCCACCCTCCGTCGCATGGAATACCTGGTGTGCTGATGCAGCCCTGGAGAATGGCGTATTGTATCACAGCCGTCCACAGTACGGGCACGAAGAGTCTCTACATTTGGTACCGGCGTTGCGTACACAAGAGCTTTCAAATGCCCCTATAAATGAAAGTCAAGAGGGTTGAGGTCAGGAGAGCGTGGAGGCCATGGAATTGGTCTGCCTCTACCAATCCATCGGTCACAGAATCTGTTGTTGAGAAGCGTACGAACACTTCGACTGAAATGTGCAGGAGCTCCATGGTGCATGAACCACATGTTGTGTCGTACTTGTAAAGGCACATGTTCTAGCAGCACAGGTAGAGTATCCCGTATGAAATCATGATAACGTGCCCCATTGAGCGTAGGTGGAAGAACATGGGGCCAAATCAAGACATCGCCAACAATGCCTGCCCAAACGTTTACAGAAAATCTGTGTTGATGACGTGATTGCACAATTTCGTGCGGATTCTCGTCAGCCCACACATGTTGATTGTGAAAATTTACAATTTTATCACGTTGGAATGAAGCCTCATCCGTAAAGAGAATATTTGCACTGAAATGAGGATTGACACATTGGTGGATGAACCATTCGCAGAAATGTACCCGTGGAGGCCAATCAGCTGCTGATAGTGCCTGCACACGCTGTACATGGTACGGAAACAACTGGTTCTCCCGTAGCACTCTCCATACAGTGACGTGGTCAACGTTACCTTGTACAGCAGCAACTTCTCTGACGCTGACATTAGGGTTATCGTCAACTGTTCGAAGAACTGCCTCGTCCATTGCAGGTGTCCTCGTCGTTCTAGGTCTTTCCCAGTCGCGAGTCATAGGCTGGAATGTTCCGTGCTCCCTAAGACACCGATGAATTGCTTCGAATGTCTTCCTGTCGGGACACCTTCGTTCTGGAAATCTGTCTCGATACAAACGTACCGCGTCACAGCTATTGCCCGTGCTAATCCATACATCAAATGGGCATCTGCCAACTCCGCATTTGTAAACATTGCACTGACTACAAAACCACGTTCGTGGTGAACACTAACCTGTTGAAGCTACGTACTGATGTGCTTGATGCTAGTACTGTAGAGCAATGAGTCGCATGTCAACACAAGCACCGAAATCAACATTACCTTCCTTCAATTGGACCAACTGGCGGTGAATCGAGGAAGTACAGTACATACTGACGAAACTAAAATGAGCTCTAACATGGAAATTAAGCGTTTCCGGACACATGTCCACATAACATCTTTTCTTTATTTGTGTGTGAGGAATGTTTCCTGAAAGTTTGGCCGTAACTTTTCGTAACACCCTGTATACAGTTACAGAACATTCCAGAGCAATGATCCTTTAACATTTGTGGATACTTCTAGAATGTACTCGAACCGAATATAGATATTAAAATTTTACAGTTCAGTTGAGTTGCGAACTCACGACTCTCTATGAAACAGTTTTGTATCATAACCACTACACCACGCTGCTACTCACAAGGGAACCTCCCCATCGCACCCCCCTCAGATTTAGTTATAAGTTGGCACAGTGGATAGGCCTTGAAAAACTGAACACAAATCAATCGAGAAAACAGGAAGAAGTTGTATGGAACTATGAAAAAATAAGAAAAATATACAGACTGAATTGTCTATGTGCAAGATAGGCAACATCTAGGATATTCTCAGTTCAAAACCGCCGTGGTACCGTGGTTAGCGTGAGCAGCTGCGGATCGAAAGGTCAACGGTTCAAGTCCGCCCTCGAGTTAAAATTTTAATCTCTTATTTTCGCAAATCTGATCTGTCCGTTCGTTCATTGACGTCTCTGTTCACTGTAATAAGTTTAGTGTCTGTATTTTGCGACCGCACCGCAAAACCGTGCGATTAGTAGACGAAAGGACGTGCCTCTCCAATGGGAACCGAAAACATGTGATCGCAAGGTCTTAGGTCAACCGATTCCTCCACAGGAAAACACGTCTGATATATTCTATACGACACTGGTGAAGGCATGTGCGTCACATGACAGGAATATGTTCTCGACCCACCTAACTTTGTACACTTGGCAAATGGGTAAAAAGATTCTTCTACCTTGCCCGATTTAGGTTTTCTTGTGGATGTGATAATCACTCCCAAAAAAGTGATGAAAACGTAAGAGTTTGTCACAACTGAAAATAAAATATTAAACTTTTCACCGGAGGCAGGACTCGAACCAAGGACCTCCCGTTCCGCAGCTGCTCACGCTAACCACGGGACCACTGCGCTCCTGAGATCGCGCCGTTCTTGATGTTGCGTATCTTGCATATGGACTACTCAAATTGTATACTTTACTTATTTTTCATAGTTCCACAAAACTTCTTCCTGTTTTCTCGATTGATCTGTGTTCAGTTTTTCAAGACCTATCCACTGTGCCAACTTATAACTGAATCTGAGGTGGGTGCGATGGGGAGGTTCCCTTGTCAGCTTCTTCTGCGACAGTATACATAATTTAGTTTGCATGAAACCCTCAGACGTGCGTCATACTCACACTTTTTTGTTTTTATTTCTATTAACTTACTTTTTGGTCCCATAAGCGTTGTTCGAATGTATGGAAGTAAAACGTTCTCGTTATCTCTTTATAGGAGAGTTTCCCTAATTTTTAGCCCTACTATCTGTAACAGAAATATTGGACGCTTTTTATTTACACAAATCTGTGATTCTCTGTGTAATTGTGTCCTGTCGTAACCAGACCAGATGATGTCGATGCTTATGACTGTCTCTCAGGCAGGGAGCAGGTGCGCTGACTGGTTCGTTTGCCTGGTGTGTTCGCAGCATGACCGGCGCGCCTCTGGTGGCCACTCCGCGAGGCCGCGAGCCGTGATGTGGGCGCTGCTCTCCCTGCTGGCCGCTGCCCTCGCCACAGTAGCAGGTGAGTGCACACGACTGCTTAACACTGTATTGCAGCGAGTCTATATAGGCAGGAGGTGTGTCTGGCTTTTTGTGATCCAGGGCATCTCTTTTTCATAGCATTAGTTCTGTTATCAAGGTCCACGTTCTTATAAGCTAGTAAATTAGTGATTGCGTCCATGTATGTGGCGTATGCCCTTCATTAACTAACATACGAGGGTCACTCCAAAAGAAATGCACACTATATTCGCAAAAATACAGTTTTCATTCTGCATGTGTGAAAGTTTTACAGTGTGTAGATACATCCTTCCCGCTTGTTTTCAAACTTAGTTCAACCTGTTCCCGTGAGTGGCGCCGTCACAGCATGTCTTCAAGTTGGCTGCTACACTTGCAATTCGTCAGAAGCAACGTGCTGTCATACAGTTCCTGTGCTGTGTAAACGAGACAGTGGGAAACATCCACAAGAGGTTGAAAAAGGTGTACGGAGATGCTGCTGTCGATCACAGTACAGTTAGTGGGTGGGAAAGCAGGTTATGTAATAAAAGCGGGCACGGCAGTATTGGGGATTGTCCACGCAGCGGCAGTCTTAGTACTGCACACACTCCAGACAATGTGCAAAGAGTTAACCAATTGGTGACTGCTGACAGAAGCAACACAGTTAACGAATTGGCACTCTACGTTGGGATAGGGGAAGGAATTGTTTGCAGAATACTGAAAGTGTTGGCGTTAAAAAAAGTTTGTGCCAGGTGGGTTCCCAGGATGTTGACAGTGGCTCACAAAGAAACAAGAAAAACGGTATGCAGCGAAATTTTGGAACAGTACAGGAATCGTGGAGATGAATTTCTTGGAAGAATTGTGACAGGTGATGAAACATGGCTCCATCATTTTTCACCAGAGACGAAGAGGCAATCAACGGAGTGGGCTCATGCAAAGTCACCGAAGAAAAAAAAATTCAAAATCACACCTTCTGCTGGAAAAGTTATGGCTACGGTGTTTTTCGATTCCGAAGGACTGTTGCTTGTGGACATCATGCCAAGTGGAACCATCGTAAATTCTGAAGAAACTTCAAGCTTGACTGAGTTGTGTTCGACCAAATCGGCAAAAGCAGCATGTTTTGCTGTTGCACGATAATGCATGGCCACATGTCAGTCAAAAAAAACCATGGAAGCGATCACAAAACTCGGATGGACATCACTGAAACACCCACCTTATAGTAATGACCTGGCTCCATGTAACTATCATCTCTTTGGGAAACTGAAAGACTCTCTTCATGGAACAAGGTTTGAAGATGATGACTCCCTTGTGCACGCTGCCAAACAGTGGCTCCAACATGTTGGTCCAGAATTTTACCGTGCGGGTATACAGGCGCTGGTTCCAAGATGGCGTAAGGCAGTTGAGAGGGATGTAAATTATGTGGAGAAATGAAAATATTATTCCTAAAGGATGTATCAACACCCTGTAAAACTTTCAAACATGTAGAATAAAAAATGGATTTAAAAAAATAGTGTGCATTCCTTTTGGAGTGACCCTCGTATATCGTCGGTACTTTACACTTAACTAAAGAAACCCTATTTGTCGAGACGAGAACGCAGCCCAAATGTGATCATTGTAATTATCAGGTCATACAAAAAATGTACCCAACTGGGGATAGCTTGGAAGAGTTGTTCAAGGTACGAGGTGTGTGAGAAAAGTAATGAGACTTACAATACTTCGAGCGATCTGGCAATGCTGTGTAATTCTACTTGTGTAGACCTGGTGCATTCATCCCTTCCAGATAATCAGTCAGAGTATGATGCAGCGAAAATGATACAGCGAAATTTAGAGGAACGTTATGCCATCAAGTTTGTGTTGTGACTGACACTTCGCAATTTTTCACAAACACAACTTTTATTGATGTAATTTCACAAGGTTGATGACAGAAAAACAAACGAAAGGTAACAATAACGATGCCAGTAAAAGTCTCCTAATTTAGGCAAACTAAAGTGCACTTCTAATTTTCCACAAAGGTTCGTGGTAACACACACACACACACACACACACACACACACACACACTAGTAACGGTCCAATTCAGAGACGAAGACGTAGTCTTCAATGGTCGCAGTACACGAGGTCGGCATCTGGCGCGATCAGTACTTCGGGGCTGGCTCTAGCCCCTAAATAGCTGTCTCCAACCAGTCAGGTGTTGGTGTAGTGATACTTCCTGCAGGCCGTGGTTAGAGCTTTCTCTGCAGGAAGTAGTGCTCGGAATATTTGTTCCCATTATCTTGTATGTACAGGGTGTTTCAAAAATGACCGGTATATTTGAAACGGCAATAAAAACTAAACGAGCAGCGATAGACATACACCGTTTGTTGCAATATGCTTGGGACAACAGTACATTTTCAGGCGGACAAACTTTCGAAATTACAGTAGTTACAATTTTCAACAACAGATGGCGCTGCAAGTGATGTGAAAGATATAGAAGACAACGCAGTCTGTGGGTGCGCCATTCTGTACGTCGTCTTTCTGCTGTAAGCGTGTGCTGTTCACAACGTGCAAGTGTGCTGTAGACAACATGGTTTATTCCTTAGAACAGAGGATTTTTCTGGTGTTGGAATTCCACCGCCTAGAACACAGTGTTGTTGCAACAAGACGAAGTTTTCAACTGAGGTTTAATGTAACCAAAGGACCGAAAAGCGATACAATAAAGGATCTGTTTGAAAAATTTCAACGGACTGGGAACGTGACGGATGAACGTGCTGGAAAGGTAGGGCGACCGCGTACGGCAACCACAGAGGGCAACGCGCAGCTAGTGCAGAAGGTGATCCAACAGCGGCCTCGGGTTTCCGTTCGCCGTGTTGCAGCTGCGGTCCAAATGACGCCAACGTCCACGTATCGTCTCATGCGCCAGAGTTTACACCTCTATCCATACAAAATTCAAACGCGGCAACCCCTCAGCGCCGCTACCATTGCTGCACGAGAGACATTCGCTAACGATATAGTGCACAGGATTGATGACGGCGATATGCATGTGGGCAGCATTTGGTTTACTGACGAAGCTTATTTTTACCTGGACGGCTTCGTCAATAAACAGAACTGGCGCATATGGGGAACCGAAAAGCCCCATGTTGCAGTCCCATCGTCCCTGCATCCTCAAAAAGTACTGGTCTGGGCCGCCATTTCTTCCAAAGGAATCATTGGCCCATTTTTCAGATCCGAAACGATTACTGCATCACGCTATCTGGACATTCTTCGTGAATTTGTGGCGGTACAAACTGCCTTAGACGACACTGCGAACACCTCGTGGTTTATGCAAGATGGTGCCCGGCCACATCGCACGGCCGACGTCTTTAATTTCCTGAATGAATATTTCGATGATCGTGTGATTGCTTTGGGCTATCCGAAACATACAGGAGGCGGCGTGGATTGGCCTCCCTATTCGCCAGACATGAACCCCTGTGACTTCTTTCTGTGGGGACACTTGAAAGACCAGGTGTACCGCCAGAATCCAGAAACAATTGAACAGTTGAAGCAGTACATCTCATCTGCATGTGAAGCCATTCCGCCAGACACGTTGTCAAAGGTTTCGGGTAATTTCATTCAGAGACTACGCCATATTATTGCTACGCATGATGGATATGTGGAAAATATCGTACTATAGAGTTTCCCAGACCGCAGCGCCATCTGTTGTTGACAATTGTAACTACTGTAATTTCGAAAGTTTGTCTGCAAAATGTACTGTTGTCCCAAGCATATTGCAACAAACGGTGTATTTCTATCGCTGCTCGTTTAGTTTTTATTGCCGTTTCAAATATACCGGTCATTTTTGAAACACCCTGTAAATAGCCGGTGTTTACCATGGTGCTTTCGGTACGCCTTGGGCATAGACAATCTCGTCCTCTGTGGTGTAATATGGGGTGCTGGCCCTCTGTGGCTACCTAGGCTCCGGTATAACAGTTTCTGTGTTAAACTTGGGGATCACTAACTCTGACCTTCGAAAAGGTGAAACAGGTGTATGGGGAACATTCCTTATCAAGAGCAGAAGTTTTTCCCTGGCAGAAATCACTTTTGGAAGGCCGGGAATACATTGAAGATGAACATCACTCAGGGAGACCTTCCATTTCAAAACACAACGAAAATGTCTGACGTGAGCGTGTTCTTGTGAGATCAGACCGACGTTTAACAAGAAGAATAATGAGTGGCCTGTTATACAATTTCGCTGTATATCAAATTTTGACAGAAGTTCTGCACATGCAAAAGGTTTGTCCCAAACTGGTGCCAGAAAACCTCACAACTGAGCGAAAGGACAATCGAAGAAACGTGTGGGTCGATTTTCTTGAGAGGATTGCCAATGACCATGAATAGTTCAGTCGTGTGATGGCAGGTGATGAATACTGGATTTCTAGGTGCCATTACGAGACAAAACGGCAAAGTGAGACATCTCGACAGAAAAAAGCTCGAATGTGCAAATCAAAGATCAAAACGAAGCTGATTTGCTTCTTTGACGATAGGGCTATCGTTCATAATGAATTTATTCATACAGGACCAACTGTCAACCAAGTGTTTTACGAAGATATCCTTGAATGGCGGAGGAAGAGCTTGAATTAACAGAGACGCGACGTAGCACACAAGTGAATGCTGCACCATGACAAAGGAAATTTTTCAACTCAAAAGGTACTCCTACTGTTCCACAGCCGCCCTCTTCACCTGGTCGGAGTCCTTTTGATCTTCACTATTCCCGAAATGGAAAAAAAGGTCTTAAAAATATATAATTTTGGGACTCCGGAGAGTGTGATCGACGTGTTAAAGGCCGTACCAGCACTGCAACAAGACTGGGAACAAGGACACCGCCGGTTTGTAGCTGCCGAAGGGAACTACTTAGAAGGGGACAAAATTGTTGTTTGAAAAAAATTAAAACTTTTAAGGCTAGAAGATCAGTCTCATTACTTTTTTCACACACCTCATATGACTTACATACTGTGGGAGCACTGCCGACTCAAAATGACAGTCTAATGATACGTCAAGAATAGGCTGTTAGTCATTAAAAACAGTTATGTCTGATACTTAACATGTAATTTAAAATGGGCCTCTGCGAGCTCTGTCTTGGAAAAACAGTGGCCCCAAGCCATTTTTGATAATTCCTGTGCCTAGGAATTGGATACACATCTTCGAGGGCGTGCTGAAAAGTAATTCCTCCGAATTTTGTATGTGAAAACTGATAATGCTTTTTAAATAAAAAACATTGTTAACAATCTACATGTTTACGTTCTTCATGTACACAAATTTATTCATCAACATAGTCGCCGCGATGGCGAAAACATTTCTCCGAACGAGAGACCAGTTTGTTGATACTGTCACTGTAAAATACTTGACTCTGTTCGCGGATCTACAACCTCACCTCTGCTTGCACCGCTTCATCACTATCAAAGTGAAGTCCTCTAAAACCTGTAAACAGAAGAAAATCGGATGTAGCCACGTCGGTACTGTACGGAAGATCATCGATGACAGTGAAGCCAAGGCATCGGATTGTTTTACAGTCGCTGCGCTCGAGAGTCACCTGGTATTGTCGTGCTGAAGAAGAGGGTACTTCACTTGTGGACGAACTTCTCCAATTCCAAACTCGATTACAACATGCAGTTGTCATGCACCCTCTTCGTTACCTTACACACCGCCATGTTACACGCTATAATTCGGAACCCTATAGAGGCAGGGGTCTGCAAACAGGTACACATGAAGTATAACGATGTTGGATGTTAATACCATTTGTTTTATTTGAAAAGATTTAAGAGATTTCAAATACAAAATTCGGAGGCATTGCTTTTCAGCACCCCCGCCAACAAAAGAATTAAGGTACAGAATGAGAAATACCTGAATGTGCTTGCTGATTCTTTTTCAAAAGAATGAAGGTGATCTCCGAAGATCGGTACAACGTCTGATCGAAATATGCAAGAAATATTACTTAAAGGTATCTACTAATGAATGTCAAACAATGACATTTCGAGGAAAATACCCAATCAGATGAAAAATTGTTTAGGATATTTCAGTTTTAGAACAAATCTCTAAATCTCTTACTTATGCTGTGCTATAAATTTTTGATTTTGAGTCTCATATTGAAAATGAAATGCACAAAGTCGAAGCTGTATGTGGTGTCATTAGAGAAAAAAAAAGTCAAGCAGCAGAGGTGAAGTGTATATGGAGGAGGCAGTATTACTGAAGACGAGACATGACTAGAAATGAAAATTTTAGAACACAAATAAATATTTTCAAGATAAACGAAAAATTCAAAAATATCGTGAAAATTAGAGACGCCGCATGAAAATGCCAGATCGCAGAATTTGCCAGAAGTTGCTGGACTACAGCTCGAATGAAAGAAGAGGAAAGACTCGAAATAGATGGGGGATTATTTTAGTACTGGTTTGCTGTATGCCACATATGGATTGGGGATCATTTTGTTTGTGAGTTAGCCTAATCCTTGAAAGGAAGATGTAAATGATGGTGTGACTAGGGCCTCCCGTCGGGTAGACCGTTCGTCGGGTGCAAGTCTGTCGGTTTGACGCCACTTCGGCGACTTGCACGTCGATGGGGATTAAATGATGATGATTAGGACAACACAACACCCAGTCCCTGAGCGAAGAAAATCTCCGACCCATCCGGGAATCGACCCTAGCCCTTAGGATTGACATTCTCTCTCGCTGACCACTCAGCTAGCGGGTCCGAAGAAGATGATGCTGAAATATTAATGCATAAGCTTGAGCATTGAAGTGAGACTCAAAATTACTATAAAGTGATCCACTTGGCTTCTTAACTACTACCATGAGACCCAATGGCTAGAAGATATAGGGGACGTCAGTCCCATACTTTGGAAACTGTCTAGTTCCTCTTTAATTTGATCGTGTATGACGAAAGACACTAGATGTGCTTCAAGAATACGTGGGCTTGAAACCGTGTTGAAAAACCCAATGCAGATTCAACCATATGCGTATATATGGTATTAAGTGTCTTGAATGGAGTCGCAGGTGAAAATAGATTTATTTCGTCTTGAATTTGGAAGCCATAAAGAGCAAAAGCGTTTAAGCTAAAAATGTTGGTAGTTGTCTAAGGATTTACTACCTGCAGGACTGGTTGGTGATCTATGTTATTATATTTAGCTTGGACTACGAGCTGACCCCGCAACGGGGTCGACTATCTCTGAGGATACGGCAGCTCTGGGGAGCCGACGCTCCGGTCGGTCCGTGTCAACATTAATAAGAGACAAGGACGCGCCTGTGTCCAAATGGAATTCTGCCGTCGCTCCATTAATTTCCAGCTGGAACATGAGTTTCTGCATCCCGTCTGCTGCTGCTGCTACTGGCACCGGCAAATTAGCGTGCGGTGTGCCGGCGGCGCTCGTCGTTGTCTCCCGCCGCCAAGGCACTCTTGTGAGATGCCCCAATTTCCGGCAGCAAAACAGGTAACGCCACGGAACGGACAGCGACGTCGGGCTGCAGTCTTCATATGATTTGGTTTCACTAACTTTTCTCGGAATATTTGACAACGACAGGGAGTAAAACTTTGCGTGAGCTTCGCCCGCATCTCGTGGTCGTGCGGTAGCGTTCTCGCTTCACACGCCCGGGTTCCCGGGTTCGATTCCCGGCGGGGTCAGGGATTTTCTCTGCCTCGTGATGGCTGGGTGTTGTGTGATGTCCTTAGGTTAGTTAGGTTTAAGTAGTTCTAAGTTCTAGGGGACTGATGACCATAGATGTTAAGTCCCATAGTGCTCAGAGCCATTTGAACCATTTTTTTTTTTTTTTTTTGTGTGAGCTTCCGATCGCTTTGGAGCACGCTAACGGCGAACTCAGCGCTTCTTTCGTGCGTGCCTATCAGTGTTGCGGGGCAGCTGATCGCAAACTACTGCTTTAACTACTGAATTCCGTTTTGCCGGACAATTGGACAGTTATGTGCTCGATAAATTGGATGAAGATACTGACTGGCTGTCATCAGTTGATCGTAGAACACGACGGTTCTAGTACTACTAAGAAAAAGTTGACACGGAATTATCGTGAAACATAACGTACTGTGACGCCATTGCTTCGTAAGTTTTGACAGTTGTTAGCACATCAGTGTTACGAGACGCTGATGATATTGCTGTGCTCAGTGAAAGTGCTGAAGAATTACAGGACATGTCTAATGGAATGACTGTAGCATATGAACTGAGAGTAAATCGAAGAAAGGCGAAAGTAATGAGAAGTAGCAGAAATGTGAACAGCGAGAAACTGATCAGAATAGGGGATCACCAAGAAGATGAATTTAAGAATTCTGATACCTATGCAGCAGAATAACCCATGAAGGACGGGTAAGGAGGATATAAAAAGCAGACTAACAATGACAAAATGAACACCCCTGGCCAAGAGAAGTCCATCAGAATCAAACGCGAGTATTAATTTGAGGAAGAAATTTCTGGGGATGTACGTTTTGAGCATAGGATTGGGTTGCAGTGAGATATGGACTGTGGGAAAACTGGAAGAAGAGAGAATCGGAGCATTTGGGAGGTGGTGCTACAGAAGGATGTTGAAAATTAGGTGATTTGACAAGGTAAGGAATGAGGAGGTTCTCCGCAGAATCGACGAGGATAGAAAGATATGGAAAACAATGACAAAAAGAAGGGACAGGATCGTAGGACGTCTGTTACGATATCACTGAATAACTTACTTGTGGTACTAGTGGGCGCTATTCAGGGTGGTCCATTGATCGTGACCGGGCCAAATATCTCACGAAATAAGTGACAAACGGGAAAACTGCAAAGAACGAAACTTGTCTAGCTTGAAGGGGGAAACCAGATGGCGCTATGGTTGGCCCGCTAGATAGCGCTGCCATAAGTAAACGCATATCAACTGCGTTTTTTATAAATAGAAAACCCCATTTTTATTGCATATTCGTGTAGTACGTAAAGAAAGGTGAATGTTTTAGTTGGACCACTTTTTTCGCTTGGTGATAGATGGCGCTGT
This sequence comes from Schistocerca nitens, assembly GCF_023898315.1. Classification (NCBI taxonomy): domain Eukaryota; kingdom Metazoa; phylum Arthropoda; class Insecta; order Orthoptera; family Acrididae; genus Schistocerca; species Schistocerca nitens. The sequence continues at coordinate 591,795,844 of NC_064619.1, forward strand.
AATAGTCACAAACAAATGGCTCACAATTTTAGACGAACAGTTGGTAACAGGTCGGTTTTTTAAATTAAAATACAGAACGTAGGTACGTTTGAACATTTTATTTCTGTTGTTCCAATGTGATACATGTACCTTTGTGAACTTGTCATTTCTGAGAACGCATGCTGTTACAGCGTGATTACCTGTAAATACCAGATTACTGCAATAAATACTCAAAATGATGTCCGTCAACCTCAATGCATTTGGCAATACGTGAAACGATATTCCTCTCAACAGCGAGTAGTTCGCCTTCCGTAATGTTCGCACATGCATTGACAAGGCGCTGACATATCTTGTCAGGCGTTGTCGGTCGATCAGGATAGCAAATATCCTTCAACTTTCCCCACAGAAAGAAATCCGGGGACGTTAGATCCGGTCAACATGAGGGCCATGGTATGGTGCTTCGACGACCAATACACCTGTCATGAAATATGCTATTCAATACCGCTTCAACCGCACGCGAGCTATGTGCCGGACATCCATTATGTTGGAAGTACATCGCCAATCTTTCATGCAGTGAAACATCTTGTAGTAACATCGGTAGAACATTACGTAGGAAATCAGCATACATTGCACCATTTAGACTGCCATCGATAAAATGGAGGCCAATTATCCTTCCTCCCATAATGCCGCACCATACATTAACCCGAAAAGGTCGTTGATGTTCCACTTGTTGCAGTCATCGTGGATTTTCCGTTGCCCAATAGTGCATATTATGCCGGTTTACGTTACCGCTATGGTGAATGACGCTTCGTCGCTAAATAGAACCCGTGCAAAAAATTTGTCATCGTCCCTTAATTTCTCTTGTGCCCAGTGGCAGAAATGTACACGACGTTCAAAGTCGTCGCCATGAAATTCCTGGTGCATAGAAATATGGTACGGGTGCAATCGATGTTGATGTAGCATTCTCAACACCGACGTTTTTGAAATTCCCGATTCTCGCGCAATTTGTCTGCCACTGATGTGCGGATTAGCCGCGACAGCAGCTAAAACAGCTACTCGGTCATCATAATTTGTTGCAGGTCGTAATTGACGTTTCACATGTGGTTGAACATTTCCTGTATCCTTAAACAACGTAACTACTCGGCGAACGGTCCGGACACTTGGATGATGTCGTCCAGGATACCGAACAGCATACATAGCACACGCCCGTTGGGCATTTTCATCAGAATAGCCATACATCAACACGATATCGACCTTTCTCGCAGTTGGTAAACGGTCCATTTTAACACGGGTAATGTATAACGAAGCAAATACCGTCCGCACTGGCGGAATGTTACGTGATACCACGTACTTATACGTTTGTGACTGTTACAGCGCCATCTATCACAAAGCTAAAAATGTGGTCCAACTAAAACATTCATATTTCTTTACGTACTACACGAATATGTAATAAAAATGGGAGTTCCCATTTTTAAAAAGCAGTTGATATCCGTTTGACCTGTGGCAGCGCCATCTAGCGGGCCAACCATAGCGCCATCTGGTTTCCCCTTGAAGCTAGACAAGTTTCGTTCTTTGTAATTCTTTCGTTTGACGCTTATTTCGTGAGATATTTGGCCCGGTCACAATCAATGGACCACCCTGTATAGTGTAAAACTGTAGAGGAAGACAGAGATTGGGACACATCCAACAAATAATTGAGAACGTAGGTTGAAATTGCTAACAAAGTGTGTGCTGGATTAGACGACTCTAAATCCTTATCACTAACTTTTCTATCAGCAAGATGCACATTAACATGACGGATAATGTTTGTGCGTACCATGCACCATACTGTTTACAAAATAAATGATACCTGCTGATGTGTCCTGCAAGTTAGCAGGTTACGCTACGTATGTTTGCTTCTGTTGGTTAACACACTGATTGAATTTGACCCTATCTGTGGGTATTCGTTTGGTGACCGTGGTTGAGAGTCATCAAACCACAAACATAAGAAAAAGTTAAACTGCAGAGGTAAACGTGTGTAGTTTTCGCTTCATTTGGAAAATTTGTTTCAAGAATACTGTAAAAATGCATTCTGACATCAGAGGTCAATTACTAACCTTGCCTCTGTGAAGAACAAAATGACATAGACTGACCTAAGAACTACCTTTTGCGTCGTCGAAGTAAGCGAATGGTGGAGGCTGAGATGATGCTGACGCAGCTCTAAACCTTTGCTGGTTTTGTTGTAGTGGTAAAAGTAATTTCTGCTGTTGCTATTGGCATTCCCATTCTGTTCTTGCTGTAGCTGTAGTTGCTGCAACTGATGCTCCGATAGCGTTAGAAACGCAGAATTCATGCTACAATGGGAGAAATTTCTCATCCTCATATTTGTGTCATGCTCTGCATACATAGAAAACAGCATTAGGGTGACGCAGAGACCAGAGGGGCAACCAGGTGGTTCTGTGGTCAACGACGGTGGATTTCACGAAGTGAACGGCTAGCCAGAAGCAAAATCCAAAGCACACAAAAAGTCGTCTTAAGCGTGGGCACACAGTTAATGGAGCAATGCCAACCAAAAGCATAGACGCAGCCGAAGTCAGTGACTAGTACGAATGGTGCGTATTTAAGACTCAGACCAAGTGAGGTAGTGCAGTGGTCAGCACACTAGACTCGCATTCGGGAGGACGACAGCTCAAATCCCCATCTGGCTACCTAATTTAGGTTTTTCAAGATTTCCTTAAATTGCATCACACAAATGGCGGGTTGTCCCTTTGAATGGATAGGGCCGATTTACTTTCCCGTCTTTTCCTAATCGTGGCTAGTACTCTATCTCTATTGAGCTCATTGTCGATGGGGTGTTAAATTCCAATCTTCCTTCTTTCCTTCGAAGGCTTTGAAGAATAGCGACAACCATCGTAAAAGAGCGGAGCCTCAATATTTATGGGCACTCTCGCGTCGGTTGACTCTCCCACGTGACATACCCACAGCTGCGGCGGCGCCATCCACTGGAGCAAGCTTCTGCCGTAGTATCAATGATTTCTGTACTGCCTGGATGTGGAACTGTAGTTGTTTGAGAGTGCTGGCCAAAGATCGTCTTGCTGGAAGGCCGCCAGATTGAAATTTCGCAAGAAAGGAAGTGTCATAATGCAAAAGAAAGTACTTTTGTATCTCGTGCCCTTTTGATTTTGAACACTGTGTAGTCTAGATATCTGCAGAAGAACGCTATGAGCAGTAGAGTAAAAACTGTGTTGTTTTGATACATATCGCGAGTATTATTTGTGCGTTTTACAAGCTGGTCAGAAAATTTCTTCGGACTTATTTTCTCAATGTTTTACTTATTCATTCCACTGTTGTTCAAAATAACGATATAAAATGTAAAAGAAATTGTCATATTATTATATTAGTCAAACATTTAAGTAAGTGGAATTCGTGAAGGCAAGTGTCACAAAAAATCCAGATGCCTATTGTACACCGTCTGCTAAGGCGCACTACTACGAAGAAAATTAGGAATGATATATTTAAGGAATGCTTACGAGGAAATCGAAATAGGAATGAGCACCTATTTCTCAGTCTAAAGTTAAATACTGTACCTTTTTATATATCTTCTTAGTTATGCATCGCCTATCTTCATTTATGTACACTCACAGTACACGTGCAATATGTAATGCTAATTCGAGTATGCATCTCTACGAATAGATCATTTTGCCGGCCGGTGTGGCCGTGCGGTTAAAGGCGCTTCAGTCTGCTACCGCGTGACCGCTACGGTCGCAGGTTCGAATCCTGCCTCGGGCATGGATGTGTGTGATGTCCTTAGGTTAGTTAGGTTTAATTAGTTCTAAGTTCTAGGCGACTGATGACCTCAGACGTTAAGTCGCATGGTGCTCAGAGCCATTTTTTGAATAGATCATTTAATGTCATGCTTTTATTACGAAAACGTTCACTTCTGCATATTACATGTGGTATATTGTATTTCGGGTACATAGAAAATGATATAGTAGATTCTGGGAATATGTACTGTTGCAAGTCATTGTCAATTTCCTACTGTATACATGTTGTTCGTTTCAAGTAAAGACATTGAAATATCACGAAATCTACACTTCGGATCAGAAAAGGTTATAATTCCAGTTTGATTGTCTTGGAGGGGAACAATCAAAGATACGGCACTCGATCTGCCACCCCACCCAGTGCGTGGGTGGCGGGGGGCAACTTTGAAACCTTCAACTGGAACCCCCGTTTTGTGTTGCAGATTACGATTCGGCGGCAAAATCTGAGTAAGTTTCGTCTGAAGCATTTTCTTCGTTCCGCCACAGATGGCGCTGGAATCTGACAAACAGCAATGGGCTACACAATCGTAATTTACCACATGCTACTCAATGGGCCTTGAATATCCGCTGTCACGTGGGAGCCCACCTCCAAGCTGCTTGGGTAGGACAGGGCCGGTATTTCATAACTTCTAATGCGAAACCCCGTTCACGACGCTGTGTTCCTCCGACATACTGGTCAGGGTACTACGCGACGCGGAACTGTGGTCGTGGTTCGAAGCGAACGTTACACCACTTTTCCAATTAGAGTAAGAGTTCAAACGTGGAACTGCCAACTTCTATTGATTGGCGACTCCATGTTGTCTTGTGCACTACGACCAGATAACAGGTATACTTGAAAAAAGAGACAGCATTGGTCGTATATTTTTTACTATTGCAAAGTCGATTTTCTGTCACTGAGTGACCATCTTCAGTGCTAGAAGTTAAAAATTTTTTCACATTACGATCAGAGAGTACAACAAAGAAAATGACAATTACATCTGCATATGAACATAACACTTGTTAGAAACAAACCTATATTGTATAACTTAAATTGGGATGCACTGTTGTCACTAAGCTTACGGCAATCACATAGACTGAGGTCGCTGTTTACCTGCACTTGTTCAGCAGACCTCGGTGTGACGTGACTTGACACGCCCTCTATGTGACATGTGTCACGTGAAGACATAGTATTATTGGTTTTGCGAATTATTAACACTAAATAACTCTTGTACTTGTGTGAATGGTGTAGTAATTCAAATTTAAAATGTACATACAACACATAGCAGACGCAGGAGAATATCTAAAATACATTGGCATATTGTTTTTTATAAACTATAAAACATAAAATAGATCGATGATAAGTTGTTAGAGTGCAGAACATATAAAAAACAAAAGATAATGCCAAAGAATAATAAATGAACAACATAAAAAGAGGCGCAACACAGGTCTTTCTTAAAAACGTAACACCCACCATCTGGCGTGGGAAGTCAAAAGTACAACGTTCGTAATTTATGTAACAAACGTTAATACCAAGGAGTCAATATATAAAAAATAATAACGTTAATACCAAGGAGTCAAATATTTAAAAAATAATCACAGTACGAAACTGCCGTTACTTAATAATTAAAATGCCGTGCAAATGTAAGGTGCGAACAAGTAGTATACATCAATCATCGAGAAACCATCATGAGGAAGGACAAGTAATAGTGTCACTTATACCAAAATGTACATCGTACTTTAGAGAAATAAAACATAGACTATGCACGATATCCAGCACTATGTCTTCACGTGACACATGTCACATAGAGGGCGTGTCAAGTCCCGTCACACCGAGGTCTGCTGAACAAGTGCAGGTAAACAGCGACCTCAGTCTATGTGATTGCCGTAAGCTTAGTGACAACAGTGCATCCCAATTTAAGTTATACAATATAGGTTTGTTTCTAACAAGTGTTATGTTCATATGCAGATGTAATTGTCATTTTCTATGTTGTACTCTCTGATCGTAATGTGAAAAAATTTTTAACTTCTACCACTGAAGATGGTCACTCAGTGACAGAAAATCGATTTTGCAATAGTAAAAAATATACGACCAATGCTGTCTCTTTTTTCAACTGCCAACTTCAATATACTTTGTGATCCACTTTTCAAATGACCGCACACAGGACAGAAGCATATCTGCGGGAATGTCAGAAAAAGTGTTTCTGATGCGGTCGACCATGTCTTCTCCGCCTGTTGGCACTTGATGGTACACCTTATCTTTTTAATGTCCCCACAGAAAGAAACAGGCGACGTCAAATCCAGCGATCTAGCGGGCTAATGCTTTCCGTATTTCAGTAACGTAGTGCTCTGGCTACCGTCATGCTGAAACCATATATATTGTCGAACGTCCGTGGCTACATCCTGGAGTAGTACCAGTAGTTCCTGTTCTGAAAACGTTCAATATTTGCATTCATTTAACGTGCGTCGATAAGATATGGTCCAATGGGTTTATTCCCCATGATGTCACAGCATACGTTAACTAATCAAGACGTTAATGGTCAACTTGTCGTAACCAGTGAAGATTGTTTACACTTCAGTAATGCATGTTACTCCGGTTAACGCTACCTTTGTTTGTGAATGTAGTCTCATGGGAAAAAAGTTCCTCGTCAAAGAACGTGAGGATCGTCTGCATTTGTCGACATCCCCATTCACAAAACACTACCCAGTCATTGTAATCGCCGCTATGAATTTCTTGATGAAGTGACACGTGGTATTGATGATGCGTATGACGATGCAGTATTGTGACAAGGCAACCTACGGAGATACCGGAATCACGGTGTAATTTCCGGGCTCTTACCCGTGGGTTGTGGTGCACTGCAGCTAGTACAGCTATTTCATTCGCTTTTACTGTAATACGTTTCCTTCGTTTCCTTTTGCCGGTCTGTATGCTGCCATCACGCATAAAGGCGTTCACTACCTTTTAAACGAAAGATCGAAGGCGAGCTTTCTCTGGAAAACGCTCGGCATACGACGCAAAACAACAGCCTCAACATTTCTCCTACAATCACCATAGTGGTAGTAGCATGACATTCTGCCTTACGGCACGTCCTTTCATGGGTTAAGCCCCTTCCATTTTTGTCTGTCCATAGCTAGTTTTTTCTGAATATTTGTCTCCTTTGATATTGTTCAGCATTTGATATCTTCTTTTCCCTCGTCCCCTTTTTTCGTACACCGATCTTTCTATTCTTTCCTTCCTTAAACAGTCCCTCCTCAAACAATGTCCAATCCAGTTCCGTTTTCTCTTTCTGATGACTTTCACCATGTTTCTTTCTTCTCCAACTCATCTTAATACTTCTTCATTCCTTTCTCGATCTTAACTTTTTCCATTCTTCTCCATATCCACATCTCTTGTGTCTCCAATTTTCTTTCATCTTCCTTCCTCAATGTCCAGGTCTCCTCACCATATAGTGCAACGCTCCAGATGTAACATTTGGCAAATCTTTTCCTCAGATCTTTGTTTAGTGGTCCACAAAGTAGATTCTGTTTCCTCTTGAATCCTTCTTTTGCTATTACAATTCTTTTCCTAATTTCTGTTGAGCAATACGTATCATCCATTATTTCACTTCCGAAGTAATTGAAGTGATTCACTTGCTCTATTTCCTCTTCCCCTATTTTCATACAGCATTTTTTCCCCTTTCTTCCAATTACCATGCTTTTAACTTTCTTGTTGTTAATCGTCATTTCATATTCTTCTAATTTTGTGTTTAGATCATCTAACATTTTTTCTATCTCTCTTGCACTCTCTGCCATCACAACCATGTCGTCTGGAAATCTTATACACTCCACTCTCCTGCCCCCTATACAAACTCCTCTCCTTCCATCAGAAGTTTCACTAATAATTTCCTCCAGATATATATTGAACAGTGTTGATGATAAACAACAACCTTGTCTTACACCTCTTCCCAGTTCAGTTTCTTCACTCATCACACCACCTATTCTTACTCTTGCTCTCTGGTTCAAATATAAATTTCTAATTAGCCGTCTATCCCTCTAGTCAACTCCATGTTTCCTTAGGATTTCCATCAGTCACAGTCAAAAGTCTTCTCAAGATCAATGAACACATTATACACCTTCCTTTTCCTCTCCATGTACCTCTCCCCTATCAGTCCCATTAGCCCAATGGCATCTCTCTCTAATTCCCACTCCTCTCCTGAAACCAAGTTGTTCATCTCCTATTACGCAATTCAGCTTTCCATATAGCCTTCTGTTGAGCGTCCTCAGCAAGACTTTGGCTGCATGCGATATCAGGCTCACTGTCCTATGTTCTTTTTCTTTGCTATAGGTATTAAGATACTTCCTGTAAAGTCCTTTGGCCATTTTCTTGTCATGTATATTTGATTACATAATTTAATCAACTCCCTTTTCCCTTCTATCTCCAATGACTTTAACAGTTCCGCAGGAATATCATCTATTACCATTGCCTTTCCATTTTTTCATCTCCTTCATAGATTCTTAATCTCACTAGTTAATATTGCATTTCCTTTGTTATCATCTGCCACTTTACCTCCTTCTTCTACCCCAAGGTCTTCTTCATTTGGTGTCGTGTCTGCAGCGTATAGCCATTCTATATATTCTTCCCATCTTCTCATTGTTTCTTGGGGATCACTCACCATTTTACCGTCTGCTGCCTCTACTTCCTTTAGTCCATTGTTGTTTCTCTTTTCCCTAAATGTCAAATCCATTGCTTCTTTGTACATCAAATCATATTTTCCTTCTTTCTCTAATTTCTCTGTCTTGTCAGCCATTTCTCCATAAATCAGGATCATTTCAGTTTTCTCTTCTGTGGTTGCAACATTCATCGTCCACTTGCACGTATGTTCTCCAAATGACAGGTAGGTGTGCAGGCAATAAACACTGCGTAAGTATTGCAATGTTTGGAGGCGCTGTCTGTTCCATGTCTGCACGATACGTGAGCTCAGGTTACAGTATACTGTTATGATATGTCGTAGTTCCGTATATGGCCACGCTGGCGCGTCGAGTAGTCTCCTGTTCGATATGTTGGAGTAATATAACATTGTGAATGAGGTTTCCTATTATAAGTTAGGAAATACTGGCCTGTCCTACCCTCGCAGCATGGAGGCGAGTTACCACATGCCATTAGATGTTCAAGAGCCATTGAGCACCACGTCGTAAGTTACGTTATGCACCCATTTCCATTCATCCGAATCCAGCGCCATCTGTGGCGAAACGAAGAAAATACTTCAGATAAAACACATTTAGATTTTTCCGTAGATTCGCCATGTGCAATAAAAAACGGGGATTCCCACTGAAGATTTCAAAGTTTCCGCCACCACCTGCGCACGGTGTGCATTGGCGGATCGAATATGGTATCGCTGGATGTCCGCCACCGAGACAAACAAACTGTAATTATAACTTTTTTGATCCTATGAGTAGTTTTCGACGTGATTTAATGTCTTCAGTTAAAATGAAACTATATATACGAAATAATTGCGCATTCATAATTACTGAGTTAGTCGATTTCCTGTTACCATTTACAGGAGCAGAGACAGATTATAAAATTCTTAACTTATGAGGAACAGAAATCATTCTGGATTTATGGAGGTCATTCAAAGAAGTACTACTATCTTGTGTTAGTTCGATAGTTCCCTGTCTCACGTTATCATTCAGTCAATGAGAGGTTTATAATCGGAAATAAATAAACAGTTACAGATATTGCACTCGTTCTGCTGATCTGAATACAAATTTCAGTAGCCTGACATCTTTGTTCTTCTCTTTTTTTTCCGAGAGAGCAGTGCCATTGATAATGAAGGGAACCATGAAAACATTCTATTATTTTTGGCAGTTTTTCCAATCTGTTAATCATTAATGATAGTAATGGTTAATATTAACAACAGTTATGGTTAAGACAACATGTGATGAAACAGATTTCCAAACAAACAGCAATGTTTACGTTTCACAGTAGATGTGTGTTTGCTAGCACATATTTCATACTCCACCCCAAAACCAGATCACAAAACGAACACCTAATAAAAGTAATCCTACCTGAACAAGTAATACTTGTCTGTTTCTAACTTCTAAATTAAAAATTCAAATAAATTATATGTCACTAGTGCAAATTACCTGTTTATGTGGACGCTAGTATTACATATTCTTATTTATATTGAACGTAATAAAATAGTTCTTAGTGCTTTTAACACACTGTCCTATATCAGTCAGGAGCAGTAACACATCTGTTATTTTATCAAGTGTTTGGTAATTCTCAGTTGTATTGGCTGATTGATTTATTTGTACATTTCACAGAGGTCTGGTATTCTTTTCATATTGCTATTCATTAATCAATGATAATATGAGAGCGTGCTGAAAAATTAATGCCTACGAATTTTTTATGTCAAAACTATTAAAGCTTTCTAAATAAATGTTATTAGTATCCTACATCTTTATTCTTCACGTCTGCCCTTTTATTTCTCATCATAGTTATCCTGTCGACGAACACATTTCTCTCAAGGACCAATAGACCAATCTGTCGGCACGGTCACTGTAGGAAGTTGGTTGACGGAGCACCTCTGCTTGCCCCGCTTCGTCACTATCAAAGTGAGGTCCTCGAATGTGCTCTCTAAGTTTTGGAAACAGATGAAAATCGGATGGGACAATGTTGGTACTTTATGCAGGCTAATCGTTGACAGTGAATCAAAGGGGTCGGATTGCTGCAAATGTCGCAGCGTTCGTGTGTGGTCTGACATTGCTGCGGTGAATAAGAAGGTGCTCGATATGTCGACTAACTCGTCGAATTAGAAAAGCGATTACAGCACGCTGTTTTTCACCATCGACATAGTTACGTTAGAAAACCCCACGTCACACATTACAGTTCGTAGTCCTCTAGCGGCAGAGGGCTGCAAATATTTAGATATGAAGCAAAGAGATGTTCAATATTAATAACGGTTGGTTTATTTACACAGCTTCAAGAGTTTTCACATAAGAAAATCGTAAACATTACTTTTTAGCACGCCCTCGTACATAAAAGACAAGACGAAAATATTAGGTTCATTCTAGGAAATACTCTAACAACAGTTAAGAGAAATTAGGAATTGCTCTTATACTGTGAAATTGCAAACAATATTCATCACCAGTGAAGAGCATATCAATATAAGCCCAGATAAATTTCAACATTATGTAAGTAAATACACACACACACACACACACACAATCTAATGCAGCACTATTTTCAATCAAAATCCTAAAAACATGTCGCCGTGATTTTTATTTGTCGACATAAAATATGCTATAAAATCATAAAGTACTGTATTGGCATCGCTTCTCATTCGAGATGTTTCATTGAAGTTCCAGGTCTTAATAATTAAATGGTTTCCAAAAAGCACACTGCATGAAGTAAGGTTAAATCTGCTGCGTTTCACAGCAATAATCCGTTTCTTTAAAATCTCTTGGTTCTGTGGGAGGGAATCTACTCAAACACAACAGTGAATTGCCAAATACACGAAGTCACGTAGAATTTGCGCAAGATTCTTTTCATACATAGTCTTATTGTCTGTGAAATGTTAATCACTTTCATAATTTCACGTATACGTTCAGTGATTGCAGGATAAGAAAACACCGTTTGGAAAATACTCAATTACGTACTGATCGATAGAAACTTTTTGCCAACTGCTAGGTGGGGGATGGCGCTTGGAAACTCTAAGACCATAATTCTGCATCCACGTAGTATAGAGATCACTTAGTAGTATAAACCCCGAATATCTCTGGCCTTTCCTCCATATCGATACTCGATCTGGGTGCGTAAAGTGGATCACTGTTGGATACTGAATGAAGGATTGCAACAAACTGCGAACTTCCTCCTCCCTTCCACACCCGATCCCTTGTTCTTGTTCGCATACTGGCCTGATGGGCTATCATACATTCTGCATTTGCACATTAGGGTCATTCCAATATCCACAAAGTCATTTTACTTAAGATTACGTCGAAGTGGCAAACTGGAGCACGTGATGTATTTGATATACACTTTTATTCACGAATGTCTTGATCACATTTGGTGGATTTGTGACATTTAAAGTTTCTACTCTAGTGAGTCTTCATCATAACCAGCATCTTGTTACGAAAGTAAAGCATAAAGGCCTCTCTTAGCGCACATCGTGGTTACTGTAATGACCAACCTCACTCGTTTACAGCAGAGATAACGACGTTCTTTACCGAAACTCTCTTTCCACCTAGTCTTATTTCTTCAGCGCAGGAAATTAATGACCACTTGTCGTAACAGTCATTTACATCATAGATAACCTCATTATTCACCGATATACTCTGTATTTATAGTTCGTATTCCTTGGGGTATGAAAAAGAGAAAAGTTTCGTGATTCTAAATGGATGTTTTCGGATTGATGTGAAGCTGTTTCGTAGCTCAAGAGCTGATCCCACCACTGATACAGACAATGAGTGAACAGGCGAAATTTACAGGAGAAAGGCAATTTACTTTTTTGATAATCTTGGTCGCTTTTGCTTCAGAGTCTTTTGTAAACGATCCAATTATTTTGAGTAATATGTATTTGAATCATAATCCGCAGGAATTACGTTACCCGCAAGAAGAAAGGCGCATGTTTCGGTGCATTCAGGAACGATATCTGCAAGCCGCAAAAGATACCACATCAATATTGTTTTACTCACAAACAGTTTCAATTATAGATCGTCATGAGTACACAGAATCGCAAATATTGGATAGAGAGGCAGCTATTATTTGTTTATTTATATTTATTTAGCGTATGGCATTACATAAGAACAACAACTAACAATTTTGGGTTACATAATTTTACAAAAATATTTTATTTCCGTAATTTATAATTTAAAAAATAAGTCTATAAATTAATGTCTAATTTTTGATCCATTCAAGGGCTGCCTCTGTCACTTCAAAGAAATCTTCCAAGTTCCCATGTAGGCTCTTCTGCTACAGCCTGTTTAATAGATCGTCTGGTGTTCATTTCCACAGTCACACAGAGAAGATGAAGCCCTTCCTCATCAGTAGAGGTTTTCAGCATCGATGCCGTGGCCTGTGCGGATCAAATAAGGTGTTTTCCAGGCACGTCGCGTTAGTTCCATACTGGGTGGTCTTGTCTCAGGTCTTTGGAGGGTCTGACGGCCCTCATGGGCAATAGTTTTCCAAATTTCTGTCCACTTTCTGTGTGTATTGAAAGTAGCTGCCTGGTAGAGCATCCCAGTGTCCTAGCTCTGACGCCCCATGAGGTATCACTCAGCTTCTGTATGATGTTATTGCGTGATCTCTGCTTTGCTGCGGTGTTTTTTATGTGCTTCCTGTAAGATAGGGTTCTGTCAAGAGCCACTCCTAAATATTTTTGAGAGTCTTGGTGGTGGAGGACCTGACCCTTAAAGGTGATATTCAACTTCGCATTGGCCAGTCTATTGTTAAGGTGAAGGCAGCTGACTTCAGTCTTCGTTGGATTTGCTATCAGTCTCCCCTTTTTGAAGTATTGCGCTTAGATCTGCAAATAGGATCTACTCACCAAGAGCTCTCTGTTGGGTGGCCGAGGCCAGATCGTCTGCATAGATGAACTTCCTTGACTCTGTTTCAGGGAGGTCAGATGTATACAAGTTGAAAAGGATTGGTGCCAAAATTGAGCCCTTTCTTCTGTCTGTTTAGTAGCTTGCCAAGCATTACTTGGTAGTATCTCTTAGACAGCATGTTGTTTATGAGCCTGATTGTGGTTTGGCAGTGTACAACACTGGCGAGTTTGTGCAAGAGTTCTTGTTTCCATACTGTATCGTAGGCAGCTGTAAGATCAATAAAAGCGACTGATGTTTTAAGGCGACGTTGGAATCTAGCTTCTATCTGTGTAGTCAAGCTGAGCACTTGGTCTGCGCAGCTGAATCCTGACTGTTCGATGGGAATAAGTTCATGAATCTTTGGACCGATTCGGTTGACGATGACTCTTTCCAAAAGCTTGTAGGAGCAGCTCAGGAGGGCGATTGGGCGACAGCTATCAGGTTTGTTCGCTGGTTTACCTGGCTTCAGCATAGCTATGATTTTTTTCTTTTTAAAGCTCTTGGAATGTTCCCTAATAGCATGATATTGGTGAAGAAACTTGCAAGCCATCTACGAGTCCTGTTTCACACACTGATGATAGATTCTGGGTGTATCCCATCAAATCCTGGAGCTTTGGCTTTTTTCATTTCTTTGGTTGCTGCAGTGATCTTATCCACATTGAAGACTGATTTGTTGGGTGCCTTCTGCTTCAGGCTTCTAAGCTTCTCTTTCTTAACCATTCTTGTGTGTGGCTTGTGTGGGGGTGCTTTGGAGAGAGAACTTATTCTGTTCGCAATCTGGTCTTGTGTTACTGCAGTATCTTTTCGGGTGGGTAGTCGAATTCCTCCTAGTTTTCTCATGATGCTCCACGCCTCTCTGCTTGACCTCTTAAAATCCAGACTCTCCGTTTTTTGCTTCCAGCACTCTTTACGATCTTTATCAAAGTGTTTTAGGAGTTCCGTAGCAGTTCCGTTGTCATTGGTTGTTAAATAGGACTGATACGAGTACATTTCTTCGCAGTTATAGCCCCAGCGTGGGATATATTATCTCCGGAATCCTATAGGCATTTATTTTTTTGTTGTGTTGAAACTGCCCTGACGAATCTTTCATTATTTTCACTTAGTGGGGGATCCATCTCATCACTTTATCAAGTTCTTTGGAGAATTTAGTCGATATTGATATGATTACAGGAATTTGAATTCCTACATCTAGAATTACAGGCCAGTGTTGGCTTTTTGGGAAACCTCCAAGGACTGTATGTAGAGGTTGCCCCAGGAAGTCCTGCGTTACAAAACATAGGTCAAAGTTGGAATCCTTGTTCCAGGCTGCAGATTTAAATGTTCCCTTGTCCTTCGAGTCAAAAACTAGGCTAAGGTTGTTATGTTCAGCCCAGTTTGCTAGGTTCTCGCCATTTTTGTCAGTATCGCTGTATTTCCAATTCTTGTGATGGCTGTTGAATTCGCCAATATATACAGTTGGATGCGAGGAAACGGGAAGAGCATTAGCTGGCCAGTTATCTGACGGAGGCCTGTAGACATTTGTTACAGTAACATCTTCAATTTTTATTGAGATAGCCTCAATATTTTTCACGGGGTTATCAGATCCGCATTTTCAGTGCTACTGCGTATACAGGTAACACAGCCGTAGGTCTGGTGGAATGTAGCTCTCAGGACTTCGTAGCCAGCTACACGTCCTCTTGTATACAGTCTTCGCTCGTTATCTACATGAGTTTCTTGAATGAGTACCACATCGACATTGTTTTCGAGTAGCATACGAGAGAGATGTTGTGATTTAGATCGGCTGAGCCCTTCAACACTGATATGTAAAATTCGAATGTTGTGGCTCAGGTGACTGGTTGGTTGGATGTGAGAAGAACCGTTGTGAAGTGGCTTCGCGTCCATGTTTAAGCCAGGAGACCTGTAGTAGATAAGTCTGGCTGGCAGCTCTGATACTCGTTTAGCACCACCCAGGTGATACGTGCAGCTTAAGGAGTGCTGAGGACGCGAGTGTCTTCATCCCCCGAAAGCAGTTCACTAACAGGTTGATTTAAAAGAACACGCTATTGTTCGTAATGCCTCTACCTTGACTGTAGTTCGCTGATATCGGATATTCGAAATAGTTGTGAGAGCACTGTCTTGCGGGTAATGATATTGGATAAACTTCGGAACAGCACGATCACGTTTGCGTATTGCAATGAAGTCTTAGCCTGAGGTCATCGCAGGCATCAGATAAGCGTTAGGTACGAGACACTATTAAAGACTGAGGCGAAAACACTGTAGTTTGTATGAGCCTGAAAGGTAGTATCGTACACAAAGAATCTTGAGGATGTGGCTGGGGCCAACAAAATGCAGTTAAACTCTTCCCTTTACTAGTTCCTATCAATAGACATAGAAGCACTATCCCAGGGGGACCGTCTCAACAGCATCAGTATAAAGACGGTGATTAGTGATTATGATGTCATTACAGCAACTATTATTTACGAAAGTTAATAAATCAGACAACACAGCTAGGAGAATGTGTCCGATAGCGATAGTAGATAAATGGTTGTTATCATCTCACTTAAAGAGTGATCTGACATCACTTAGTTCCAGGAAGATGGGCGTAGAGGAATTGTGGACAAAGTTTAAGAAGATTGAAAATCGTGGTCTGGAGAACTATGTGTCTAGTAAGTGGATTAAGGACAGGAAAGACCTAAGTTTAACAACGAAATTCTGAAGATGTTGAGGAAGCAGAGCCTGCTGCAGTCTCGGTGCAAAAGGAAACCCACAAATGACGGAAGGCAAATGTTAGTAGAGATTCACGCGCCTGTGAAAAGATCGATACGCGAAGCATGGAACTGCTACTATCGTAGTACGTTAGCAAAAGAGATAGCAGAGAACCCGAGAAAATTCTGGTTCTATGCAAAATCGCTAAGCGGGCCTAAGACTTCCATCAGTCACTTGTTGACGAATATGGTGTGGGAGTTGAAGACAGCAAACCGAAACCGAAGCGTTAAATGTCGCATTTAAGAAATCGTTCACGCAGAATAAGTGTACACACCAACCCTCGTTTGACCATCGAACAGACCCTCGCATAGACGCCATAGTAATAAGCATCCCTGACGTAGAGAAACAATAAATATAAACAGCTGAAAACAAATAAGTCGCCAGGTCCGGATGGTATCCCAAATTGGTTTAACAAAGAGCACTCTACGGCACTGGCCCTCTACTTAGCTTTCGTTTATCGCAAATCCCTCTCCCAACACAAAGTTTCAAACGACAGCAAAAAGACGCATATCGCTCCTACATACAGGGTGTTTCAAAAATGACCGGTATATTTGAAACGGCAATAAAAACTAAACGAGCAGCGATAGAAATACACCGTTTGTTGCAATATGCTTGGGACAACAGTACATTTTCAGGCGGACAAACTTTCGAAATTACAGTAGTTACAATTTTCAACAACAGATGGCGCTGCAAGTGATGTGAAAGATATAGAAGACAACGCAGTCTGTGGGTGCGCCATTCTGTACGTCGTCTTTCTGCTGTAAGCGTGTGCTGTTCACAACGTGCAAGTGTGCTGTAGACAACATGGTTTATTCCTTAGAACAGAGGATTTTTCTGGTGTTGGAATTCCACCGCCTAGAACACAGTGTTGTTGCAACAAGACGAAGTTTTCAACGGAGGTTTAATGTTACCAAAGGACCGAAAAGCGATACAATAAAGGATCTGTTTGAAAAATTTCAACGGACTGGGAACGTGACGGATGAACGTGCTGGAAAGGTAGGGCGACCGCGTACGGCAACCACAGAGGGCAACGCGCAGCTAGAGCAGCAGGTGATCCAACAGCGGCCTCGGGTTTCCGTTCGCCGTGTTGCAGC
Organism: Schistocerca nitens; assembly: GCF_023898315.1. Lineage (NCBI taxonomy): Eukaryota > Metazoa > Arthropoda > Insecta > Orthoptera > Acrididae > Schistocerca > Schistocerca nitens. Next base: position 591,813,002 of record NC_064619.1, read on the forward strand.
TGCGGTCCAAATGACGCCAACGTCCACGTATCGTCTCATGCGCCAGAGTTTACACCTCTATCCATACAAAATTCAAACGCGGCAACCCCTCAGCGCCGCTACCATTGCTGCACTAGAGACATTCGATAACGATATAGTGCACAGGATTGATGACGGCGATATGCATGTGGGAAGCATTTGGTTTACTGACGGAGCTTATTTTTACCTGGACGGCTTCGTCAATAAACAGAACTGGCGCATATGGGGAACCGAAAAGCCCCATGTTGCAGTCCCATCGTCCTTGCATCCTCAAAAAGTACTGGTCTGGGCCGCCATTTCTTCCAAAGGAATCATTGGCCCATTTTTCAGATCCGAAACGATTACTGCATCACGCTATCTGGACATTCTTCGTGAATTTGTGGCGGTACTAACTGCCTTAGACGACACTGCGAACACCTCGTGGTTTATGCAAGATGGTGCCCGGCCACATCGCACGGCCGACGTCTTTAATTTCCTGAATGAATATTTCGATGATCGTGTGATTGCTTTGGGCTATCCGAAACATACAGGAGGCGGCGTGGATTGGCCTCCTTATTCGCCAGACATGAACCCCTGTGACTTCTTTCTGTGGGGACACTTGAAAGACCAGGTGTACCGCCAGAATCAGTAACAATTGAACAGCTGAAGCAGTACATCTCATCTGCATGTGAAGCCATTCCGCCAGACACGTTGTCAAAGGTTTCGGGTAATTTCATTCAGAGACTACGCCATATTATTGCTACGCATGGTGGATATGTGGAAAACATCGTACTATAGAGTTTCCCAGACCGCAGCGCCATCTGTTGTTGAAAATTGTAACTACTGTAATTTGGAAAGTTTGTCTGCCTGAAAATGTACTGTTGTCCCAAGCATATTGCAACCAACGGTGTATTTCTATCGCTGCTCGTTTAGTTTTTATTGCCGTTTCAAATATACCGGTCAGTTTTGAAACACCCTGTATGAGAAGGGCCAAAAAACCGACCCGCAAAATTACAGACCATTATTCCTAACATCGGTTTGCTGCATAATCCTTGAACGTATACTCAGCTGGAATACAATACATTTTCTTGAGACTGAGAAGCTTATGGCCAAGAATTTACATGGTTTTTGAAAGCATTGCTCGTGCGAAACTCCGCACGCCCTCCCCTCACACGATACACTGCGAACTACGGGTAAAGGACAACGGACAGATTCCATATTTCTAGATTTCCGGAAAGCATTAGACAGGTGCTTCATTGCCAGTACGTCGCCCTCGACGGCGAGTTTTCATAGGAGACAAGGGTGTCGTCAGGTGTGTCACAAGGAAGTGTGACACGGCAGCTGTTATTTTCTGTCTACATGATTGATCTTGCGGACATGGTAATGTGTGATTGTTTGCTGATGATGCTGTGGTGTACGGGAAGTTATCGAATATGAGTGACTGCAGGAGCATACAAGGTATCTTACGCAGAATTTCTAGTTCGTATGATGAATGGCAGCTGACTCTGAATGTAGAAAAATGTAAGTTAATGTCGATTAGTAGTGTAAACAAACCCGTAATGTTAGGACAAAGCATTAGTAGTGTCCTGCTGGAAACAGTCACGTCGTTCAAATACCTGGGCGTATCGTTGCAAATCGACATGAAATGAATGAACATGTCAGAATTGTTGTAGGGAAAGCAAATGGTCGACCTCAGTTTATTGGAAGAATTTTGGGAAAGTGTAGTTCATCTGCAAAGGAGACCCCATGTAGGATGTTAGGACGACTTACGCTTGACTACTGGTCGAGTGTTTGGGTTCCGTACCAGGTCGGATTAAAGAAATTAGGCTCATACTGAGGCATATAGACAATCGTTTTTCCCTCATCTATTTACGAGTGGAACAGAAAAGTAAATTGCTTGTAATGGTACTAGGTTCTCTACACCACGCATCGTACGGTGGCTTGAGGAATATGTATGTAGAGGTAGTCATCGCGCTCATATTGAGCAACACGGCAACATGGCCTCAATTCGGCGAGGGAGACACTCTGCAAGTTCCCTCATGCGTGGCATGTCCAGCTGAAACTCATCTTTTATTTATTTATATATCTTCATACATCCAAGTATCATCTCACGATGATAGAGTATTTATAAAGTTTATAGAGTACCAATCAATAGGTAAAAATATTACAAAATAGATAACACGATTTTAGAGGGAAGGACAGTTAGTGTACGAGAATAGCACTGGTTGTCGGCCGTGATCTTGGTTGAAGAACCATCGTGATATTTGTCTTAGCGAGCTAGGAAAACCACAGACAACCCTTAACAGGATGGCTGGACAGAGCAAATCCATCCTCCCGAATACGAGACCAGTGTCGCAACAACTTCCCATGCACTGAGGACACCCCTGATGAATCCGGAACTGTTTCCGGTCACTTACAATGCAAAACATAGTGCCGCTCTTCACTGCCGCTCACTCTAAGACACGCACCGATGACTCCTGGACTGAGATGATGCTGCTGTGCCCTTTGTCTCACTTCCCCTTTCTTATATTAAACTACGTGCTACTGTTCACAAGAAAAACCAAGCCAATGGAAACAAATGTGTTTCTTCATTCCCTTTGTCAATTTATTATGCGATTTTATCCCATGATTTAAAGTGCTGTGTTAAGTTTTTGTATGATTTTCCTGGGTGAATGTAATTCCAACGGCTCTTGTTCGATGGTTATGAGTAGAACAGTTTATGCAATATTCATTAATGTTTTCCTTTATACGCATATGCACCACACACTGATATATGTACTCACTTGTTGCAATAAGCATATCCAGTTTTTTAAATACACTCTAATATTAAGAAAAGGAACTACGCACCAAGAAGGAATTATCAGAATAGGACGGAAATCGGTAGACATGATGCACAAGTGCAGGCAAACAAATGACTAAAATTTCAGAAAAATTGTACAATTTATTCAAAACAAAGAGCATTACAAATTCAGCAAGTTAATAACGCTTTGGTCGACCTATCGGTCTTCATCAGGAAGGTAACCGGGTTGACCTTGATTGAGTTGTTTGATTTACGCCTGTGGAATATCGTGCCAAATTCGATCTAATTGGCATGTTACATTGTCAAAATCCCGAGATCGTTGGAGGGTGCTAGCCATAACGCTCCAAATGTTCGCTACTGGGGAGAGACCGTACTGGCCTAGGTATGTTTAGCAAGAACAAAGATTAGCAGTAGAAACTTTCACCGTGTGCAAGCGGGCATTATCTTGCTGAAGTGTAAGCCTGAGGCGTCTTAACATTATGGGAAGCAAAACGTGGCGTAGAATATAGTCGACGTATCGCAGTACCGTAAAGGCGCTCCGGCTGACAAGTAAAGAGGTCCTGCTAAAAAAAAGTAATGGCATCCCAGACTATCATCACTCGTGGTTGTCGAGCGGTATGGTGGGCGACAGTCAAGTTGAATCCCACCTCTGTCCTGGTGTCTCCTGACACATCTTTGGTCTGGAATCTCATTGGCTGGAGCAGAGTTGCCTTGACGAGTCCCGCTTCGATATGAGCCCCAATGACAAGTGAAGACATGTCTGGAGACGCTGCGGACACCGAAATGACACGCAGCTGCTGAGCACGTCACCAGCTCCAGCAAATGGTGCAAGCAAACTGAAGATGACCCACTGTATATGCCGAAACTGGTCCTTCTAAATAAAGGATATTTTGCGATCGTGACTGTTTCTTCATAAGTAATTATCACAAGTACAATCGCTGACACTTCCAACCATGCTGATTAAAATCATACATCCTTCTGAGGTAACTTCTTCATCTCAGAACGGCAGAGTTCACACTCCCTCGGTTATTAGTTGGATATATGCCAATGTCTACCTGCCCCTACAATTTTTGCCCTCTGCTACTCCTCATCACTTTCGTTTCTCCTTGCTTTACTCTCAATCCATTGTGGCGCTATTTAGATTAATCCATTTAAAAGATCCTGAAATTTTCGTCACGTCCTCTGAGGCTACGAACGATATCTGCAAATTTTACGAGTATCATTGACTTTTTTCTCCCTGGGTTGTAATTCCTTTTGTTTCTGTCGTCGCTTCTTCGGGATATAGATTGAATAGTAGAGGCGACACGCAACATCCTTCTCATTTACCTTTTTTAGCCCAAGCACTTTTATATTGCTTTTACATTTTTATTTTTTTCCTTTTGGTTTTCGTGAGAATTTCAAACAATTTTCCTTATTTTACAACCGGCCGGAGTGGCCGAGCGGTTCTAGGGGCTACAGTCTGGAACCGCGCGACCGCTACGGTCGCAAGTTCGAATCCTGCCTCGGGCATGGATGTGTGTGATGTCCTTAGGTTAGTTAGGCTTAAGTAGTTCTAAGTTCTAGGGGACTAGTTAGGTTTAAGTAGTTCTAAGTTCTAGGGGACTGATGACCTCAGTAGTTAAGTCCCATAGTGCTCAGAGCCATTTGAACCATTTTCTAAACCTTATTTTACATTTACAGTTTCTCTTGGTGTTCAGTTTTGGTGGTCTTCAGTTTTCTTGTTTGTATCTTGCTTCTATTATCGAACGTTCGTCAGAACAGTCTCTCTTGTGCGTTTTATCTTTCCCAAAGTCAAACTGGTGGTCTTCTAACAGACGCTCAATTTTCTCTTCCATTAAAGGAAATTTTTATAGCCGGGATCGCGTTCAACACTGTTTTTATTGACAGCTTTCGAAAGGCAGGATGTCATCTTCAGATCATTACAAACTTGTTTTGCCTGTACGTCATGTTCCACGGTGCGTTCATTAGTCATAACTTGCAAAAAACTTTAATGGAGAGTATGTTTCACATTCCACGGAAGTTTGTTAAAAAAAATTACGAAAAAGTTTGTCAAAACTAAAAATATTCACAGCTGAATTGTACCTTGTGGAACCTCGCGTGTCTGTATGCGTAGATCTCCTTTGATACTTGTGGTGAAGCACATAGTGAATCTTTCTTACTGGAGTTCTAAAATATATTACGAGTGAGAAAGTTCCAATATCTGTTTCATTCGCACTGTAAATGTAAACATTACCCTAAATGTGCACTTTAACTATATAACGTGGATTTTAACAACTGGAAAGCATCGAAGGAGTGCTACATATGTAGACATTGCAAGTTCCACAAGGTGCGATTTAGCTGGGTATGTTTTGACTTGAGACAAACCAGACTGTAATTACATTTTTCACAAACCTGTGTAGAATGTGTGACATACTCTCAAAGATAATATTAACATGGCATGAGTAATTAACACACTATGGAACACGACGTACAACCAGAAACTTTTAAAGATCTTGAGACGGCAGTCTTACCTCTCGAAAGTGGTCGATAAAAAACTTACATATCGCTCCTTCTAGTTTCTCATTATGAGGAACTCCAATCAAATCCTTTTTCATTCTTCTGTGCAATATTTTTTATCATCAACTTGGGTACCCAAGACGTTAAGCTGATTGTGAGACACTTCCCGCCCTTATCAACCACCCTGGATATCTTCGCCACTGTGTTTGCAAAACTGTTCCCAAAGTCTGGTGGTACATTTGCAGGCTCAGTGTGCTTACAGATCAGCTTAACTAAGTAACTCCGCACGTACAGGCCATGAAGGCTCAACGGTACCGACCGGCCTACGTGTCATCCTGAGCCCACAGGCATCACTGGATGCGGATATGTAGGGGCGTGTGGTCAGCACACCGCTCTCCCGGTCGCTATTTCTCCACCAAGTAGCTCCTCAGTTTGCGCCAGCCTCGGTGGCCGAGCGGTTCTAGGCGCTTCAGTCTAGAACCGCGCGACTGTTGCGGTCGCAGGTTCGAATCCTGCCTCGGGCATGGATGTGTGTGATGTCCTTAGGTTAGATAGGTTTAAGTAGTTCTAAGTTCTTGGGGACTGATGACCTCAGATGTTAAGTCCCATAGTGGTCAGAGCCATTTGAACCTTTTTTTTCCTCCGTTTGTCTCACAAGGGCTGAGTGCACCCCCCTTGCCAACAGCTCTCGGTTTATTGCCACTTGAGCCATTAATTTTACAAATTCCGAAGAAATGTTATGTATCCCATCCGGATTATTTGATAACAAGACTTGTTTCATTAAATTGTAGCTCTATAACTTGATCCCCTATGTCTCATACATTGACAAGTCCTCCCTCTCATTGAGGACTTCAGTGAATTTGTTGCACCTATCAGCTGTCTTTTCTGAATTTAACAGTGATATTCCTCTGCAGCTTTACTGATTTTTTCTAAAATTGTTTTGTCTTTTTTATATGGTGAATTTGTCGTTGCGACAATTTCGTTTTCCATATCCCCGCCCTCGTAAATGAGCTGTAAACTGCTTCATTTACCAGCCTACTAACAAGGGAACCTCCCCATCGCACCCCCCTCAGATTTAGTTACAAGTTGGCACAGTGAATAGGCCTTGGAGAACTAAACACAGATCAATCGAGAAAACAGGAAGAAGTTGTGTGGAACTATGAAAAAAATAAGCAAAATATACAAACTCAGAAGTCCATGCGCAAGATAAGCAACTTCAAGGATAATGTGAGCTCAGGAGGGCCGTGGTCCCGTGGTTAGCGTGGGCAACTGCGGGACGAGAGGTCCTTGGTTCAAGTCTTCTCTCGAGTAAAAAGTTTAATTTTTTATTTTCAGACAATTATTATCTGTCCGTCCGTTACGAGGTAACTGCGCTGTAGTATGGGGACGCTACACCTAAACAAACATCGAAACACACGACGTAGCAAACAGTCAACTGCCAGCCAGGGAGCCTCGTTTAGCAGGAATACTCTCTCTTCCGTGCGTTCTAGTCGACTGACGTGTTTCGATGTTTGTTTAGGTGTAGCGTCCCCATACTACGGCGCAGTTACCTCGCATCAGACGGACAGACAATAATTGTCTGAAAATAAAAAATTAAACATTTTACTCGAGGGAAGACTTGAACCAAGGACCTCTCGTCCCGCAGCTGCTCACGCACAGCCGGAACGGTAGCTCAGCGTGTTCGGTCAGAGGATTAGCTGCCCTCTGTAATAATAAAAAAAAACTGAGTTAATCGATCAACAACGAACTTAGACGGATGTTTTACGACGTCCGCCCTGAGCAGATGCAACGAACAACGCTAACCACTGGACCACGGCGCTCCTGAGCTCACTTTATCCTTGATGTTGCCTATCTTGCGCATGGACTACTGAGTTTGTATATTTTGCTTATTTTTTTCATAGTTCCACACAACTTCTTCCTGTTTTCTCGATTGATCTGTGTTCAGTTTTTCAAGGCCTATCCACTGTGCCAACTTTTAACTAAATCTGAGGGGGGTGCGATGGGGAGGTTCCCTTGTAAGTAGCTAGAGCCCCCAATGGTTCTGTTAGTCGATTGGCTTGATGTAGCAGTCCCATCATCTAGACCACAAAGGATGCCATCCAGAAATCCGAGAACAGTTCAAGGAATCTATGCCCTTCAGGTGCCAACACAGCAATGAGTTTATAACTATGCTTGATGTAACTGAGATACTGGTCTGAAAACGGCAGAGAACGGAGCAAACGCGCCACTAGCATGGACTTTGTTGTGGATTTGGTCACGGATTTCGTTGTGTTTACAGGGCAGGTCGCGGAGGAGCCAGCCCCGGTGTTCCTGGCGCCACTGGACAACGTGACGGCCACGCAGGGGAGGGACGTCAGCTTCACGTGCGTCGTGGACCACCTGGGCGAGTACAAGGCAAGTACGCGCTCTGTTGTCTCAGGAATGCTGTCACCAGAGTAAGGGATACATAATACCCTTGTACACAAACCAGAATGTAGTTAAGAGAGTCGAAGGACATGACAGCGGGTAGTAACTGCGAAGGGAGTGAGCCAGAGAGAAACTGGAAGAGTTGAATGTTATCAAAAACGGAAAGAAGTTGAGGAAGAAGTGCGACAACCTGTACAATAAGCAAAGTGTAAATGAAACCGGGAGATTTGTAGGAAAAAGAATGACAGTTCAGGAAGAATAAATAAAAGCATTTGAAGTTTGGTGATAACATTGTAGTCCTGTCAGAGACAGCAAAGGAATTTGCCGTCAGTTGTACAAAATGGGTACCGCCGTGAAAAGAGGCAATAGGGCGAACATCAGCCCAAGTAATATAGGGGTAGTGGGGCGTAATCGAATTACGTCTGGTGATTGCGAGGGAAATATATTAGAAAGTGGGGCACTACTATTTTGGCAGTAAAAGTGGATTAAAACTCATACTAGTAATAGCAAGAAAAACCTATCTGAAAAAGAGTTAGACGTTAAAATATCACATACATTTAAGTGGTAGTGAGTCTTTTCTGCTGGTAACTGTCTCCAGTGTAGCACTGTATAAAATATGTAGCCTCTTATCGAATAGGAAAGTGGACGATGAATAGTAGATACAAGAAGAGAAATAGGAGCTTTTGAAATGCGTTGTAACAGAATAGCGTTGCAGAGTAGACAGGTAAATTGGATAACTTATAAGGAATAATGAACCGGGAGAAAAGACATGTACGGCACAACTATACTCAAATATAGGCTGATAATTAATTTGGATATATGAAGGGTAAATTGTAGGAGGGGGGAAGGGGAGAGAGAGTGAGAGGGAGAGAGAGGCTTGAATATGTTAAGCAGTTTCAAACAGATACAGGTTACAGTGTGACTCACCTAAGCTGTCCACTTTAGATATTACTTTAACCGTTTAAGATATCGTATTTCCGTTTTTACCCAAATGAATTGCGAAAAAATCCTCACTGAATGACGTACAATTTCAGCTGCCAGAAAATCTATTTCGTTCGCTCCGCTCGTTGCAGACTTTCTCCCTATCCTTTGCGTAGTATTCCATTGTCCTTCCAACACTGATATCGTGGACATTCAGTGTATTTTCATTCATGGCGTACACGTCTGTCTGGATACATTTCTGCTTACAACACTGCTGTTCTTGTGTGTTGTTCTGTACACTCAGTGAAGAACTAGCAGATCTAGTTCCTCTCGGTTTGTATAAGACTTTTTTTCCAAACTAACCAGCTGTCAACACATGTGAATAAGAAAGAAAGATTGGAAGCTTCATTACTTCAGTACACCTTTTATATCTTTATCATGGCGGTGCAAAATGACGTTTTCTCTTACTCATGACATTAATTTCAGTACTTTTTCATTACGCATGTGTGTTGGACACTGATGTATACGAATTATTTTGTAGGGTTTGTTCTGTTCTACAGTATGCCCGAGATAAAAGCAACCGTGCTCTGTAAGCGAAAAATTTAGCTTTCAATGTTCAAGGTATTCCGATCGCGTGACGGGTGCAATTAATTTCACGGGTACAGTTGATGCTTGAAAGTGCTATAATGTCTTTTCGTCGTTCTCTCAGTTATTCAAATAAACTGTACAACTTACATAAGAAGTAGGAAGTGTGGAAACTGTCAAAAACTTCAGAACGCTAATTTAAAAAGGATGGTAATTTTTAAAGCTCATGCAGGCGGCCTGAAACGTTGCAACTCGTTTGCGTTTATAAGTCGTGTTTATGGGAACTCTTCATACCGACGATGCTTTTCAGAATACCCTACATTTTACACCAGTTTTCCGCGCGACCATGTGATTTTTCGGTGGTCTAAAATATAATTATTTTGTGAGAAATGAAGTAAGTAGTATGTAGGATAATTAAATACAGGACGCCAACGCGATGGCGGAGAGGGACGCACGGAAAATCATTCGTTTTCGCTGTGTGAACGGATTACGCAACAGGCGCCGGCCTCAAGGCAGCGGATTTATGCAGGGGTGTGACCAAAAGACGGAGTTGGACCAGATTGTCCATGTGGAGACGCTGTATTGTACGCCAAGAGTGTTCTAGATCATTCTATAACTGGAGTTGATAAAGAATCACTCCATTTGAATGATGAGAGGGGAGTGTCTCCCCTTTCACCCAGTCTTCGAGAAATTAAAAAAGATTTTCGGTCCCTGTCGTTGCTGGGCAAGAAAATAAATTTCGGTGCTACATGCAGGATAAGTAAGAAACTGAGGAGGGAGACATGGGTTGTAATACGCAATGAAAAAATTTATCAATAAAATACTCACATCTTAAAACAAAAAACATGTTGCCAAGAACAGGCTTCACAAAATTACTTACGGGCAACCACAAGCACAAACATCACATTTAAAAGCAAAAAGCGTTACTGATACATTACTAAGTAGGTAGTGGTTACAGTGTAATTGACAACGTGTTGTTACTACATTGATCAGGGTGAACATTATGACCACTTATCTAATAGCCGGTATATCCATGTTTGGCCCGGATAACAACGGCGATAGATCGTGGGATGGAAGGAATGAGAGCTTGGTAGTTCGTTGGAGGAGTTGGCATCACAACCGCACACACAGGTCACCAAATTCCGGTAAGTTCTGGGGTGGGGGGCGATGAGCTGTGACGCCACGATCAATCACATCCCACATGTGTTCGATCACCTTCAGATCTGGCCAGTTGGAGGGCCAGCACATCAACTGGAACCCGCTACTGTGTTCCTCGAACTACTGCATCATACTCCTGGCCGTGCGACATGGCACATTGTCTTAATGAAAATTACCACTGCTGTCGTGGAACATGATCATCATGCAGGGGTGTACGTGGTCTGCGACCAGTGTACGATACTGCTTGGTCGTCATAGTGCCTTGAACGATCTCCACTGCACTCATTGATGCCCACATGAATGATCCCCAGAGCATAATGGAGCCGCCACTAGCTTGTCTCCATCCCGCAGTATAGGTGTCAAGAGGCTGTTTCCCTTGAAGACGACGGATTCGAGCACGGATTCGAGCCCTCCCATTGGCATGATGGAGGTATTGGGATTCATCAGAACATGCAACGCTCTGCCAGTGTGCCAACGTCCGGTGCCTATGGTCAGAGCCCATTTCAGTCGTAGTTGCCGATGTCGTGGTGTTAACATTGGCACATGCATGGATCGTCTGCGGAGGCCCATCGTTAGGAGTGTGTGTTCAGACTCACTTGTACACTGCCCAGAATTAAAGTCTGATATAGTTTCGTCGCAGTTAGTCGCCTGTCCTGTTTTATCAGTCCGCCCAGCCTCCGACTTCCGACATCTGTAATGAGGGGTGGCCGCCTAATCCCACGACGCCTGGACATGGTTTGACACTGGTTTCGCCACGTGTTGAACACACTCACCACAGCACTTGTAACGCCGGATATGCATATCCTCCTATTTCCATCTATTGTACTGTAAGTTTTTTCCTTAATTTGTTACCTGAATATATGACATTTCTGTGCCTTTATATATTGTAATTGGTTTACTATATATATATATATATATATATATATATATATATATATATATATATATATATATATATATATATACTCCTGGAAATGGAAAAAAGAACACATTGACACCCGTGTGTCAGACCCACCATACTTGCTCCGGACACTGCGAGAGGGCTGTACAAGCAATGATCACACGCACGGCACAGCGGACACACCAGGACCCGCGGTGTTGGCCGTCGAATGGCGCTAGCTGCGCAGCATTTGTGCACCGCCGCCGTCAGTGTCAGCCAGTTTGCCGTGCCATACGGAGCTCCATCGCAGTCTTTAACACTGGTAGCATGCCGCGACAGCGTGGACGTGAACCGTATGTGCAGTTGACGGACTTTGAGCGAGGGCGTATAGTGGGCATGCGGGGGGCTGGGTGGACGTACCGCCGAATTGCTCAACACGTGGGGCGTGAGGTCTCCACAGTACATCGATGTTGTCGCCAGTGGTCGGCGGAAGGTGCACGTGCCCGTCGACCTGGGACCGGACCGCAGCGACGCACGGATGCACGCCAAGACCGTAGGATCCTACGCAGTGCCGTAGGGGACCGCACCGCCACTTCCCAGCAAATTAGGGACACTGTTGCTCCTGGGGTATCGGCGAGGACCATTCGCAACCGTCTCCATGAAGCTGGGCTACGGTCCCGCACACCGTTAGGCCGTCTTCCGCTCACGCCCCAACATCGTGCAGCCCGCCTCCAGTGGTGTCGCGACAGGCGTGAATGGAGGGACGAATGGAGACATGTCGTCTTCAGCGATGAGAGTCGCTTCTGCCTTGGTGCCAATGATGGTCGTATGCGTGTTTGGCGCCGTGCAGGTGAGCGCCACAATCAGGACTGCATACGACCGAGGCACACAGGGCCAACACCCGGCATCATGGTGTGGGGAGCGATCTCCTACACTGGCCGTACACCACTGGTGATCGTCGAGGGGACACTGAATAGTGCACGGTACATCCAAACCGTCATCGAACCCATCGTTCTACCATTCCTAGACCGGCAAGGGAACTTGCTGTTCCAACAGGACAATGGACGTCCGCATGTATCCCGTGCCACCCAACGTGCTCTAGAAGGTGTAAGTCAACTACCCTGGCCAGCAAGATCTCCGGATCTGTCCCCCATTGAGCATGTTTGGGACTGGATGAAGCGTCGTCTCACGCGGTCTGCACGTCCAGCACGAACGCTGGTCCAACTGAGGCGCCAGGTGGAAATGGCATGGCAAGCCGTTCCACAGGACTACATCCAGCATCTCTACGATCGTCTCCATGGGAGAATAGCAGCCTGCATTGCTGCGAAAGGTGGATATACACTGTACTAGTGCCGACATTGTGCATGCTCTGTTGCCTGTGTCTATGTGCCTGTGGTTCTGTCAGTGTGATCATGTGATGTATCTGACCCCAGGAATGTGTCAATAAAGTTTCCCCTTCCTGGGACAATGAATTCACGGTGTTCTTATTTCAATTTCCAGGAGTGTATATATGCATTTATGTCGATGTATAATTGGTTTGTTTCGTAAATATTATTTGTATTTTTACGCTGGGTCTTGCCTAGGGAAAACTGCTATCGAACGATTACATCGATAGGTCGTGTGAAGAATCAAAGTGTGTAGGATCTTTGGTAGGGTTAACTCTGCCGCGTGGAGCGCGGGCAGAGCAGTTGGGGTCTGGCTGGAGTAGCGAGTGGAGCAGGTGTGTGGTGTGACGCTCCCGCGAGTTGCCGCGCTTTCGGGGTTTAGCAGCATGTAATTGCGCTCGACTTGCTATGTTAGTTTCTGGCACGGTGTCGCGGACGGGAAGCATTAGCCGGCGCACATCAAGAGCCCGTTTCGTTTGGTGACCGTGTCGAGAAGAAGGCGCGCCAACATCCAGCTTCTGCAACAGCGACGGCCGACAATGAGTGACCGTCGCCACCTCCTCGATCGACGGCTTCAAACCTTCAATCAACTAACAAGGAAGACTAAAAGCACGTAAAGTTTCAGAACTGTATGGCAGACCTCAGCTTTTCAAATTGTTCCATTTGCCTCGCAAAATTACAGCAACTCAGCATGAACCTTTGTTGCTCATTGTCCCAATTGCATTACCAAGCAGGGTCCCTTCCTTTTCCGAAATGAACCCGAGTGTCGTTGAAATTCAGACGCCAGCATTAAAGTACTATCATTGCATTTCATTACTTTAGTTTCCAAGTGCAGTTAAAGCATAGCTGGCTACAATAGTTAGATTACACAAGCACAAATGAAGAGTGCGAGTTTTGTTAGCATATTTTAGCTTACCTGTGACTGCAGCTCAGCTTGGTACGTACTAAATTTTATTATTGTTAATTATTCAGAATCATTTAATTCAAGTTCAAAGTTAAATCTCTTGTTTCTAAATTGCGTAGAGTCAAGTTGCTTTTGAAATGATTGTTGAGGTAGTCCAAGACTAACCGTATTCTGCTGGATTTCGATGTGCTTCAGAAAGAAAGCTCACTATTAACTTCAGTCACTAAATTAACTTTCGATTTTCCGGTTTTATTAATTCTTTTGCTAAATTAAGTCAGAGTGTAGCGAAATTTATTACTTCTGACAAACTTTCAGTTTTCACACTACACGTGTCAACCTTCAGTTGCCACGCTTCTAGTGCTAATTATATGTGTAATAACCTTTCTTTTTCAGTTACTATAGTAATTGTCCTTAGGACTGGCGACCGTGATTTCCCCCAAATCTCAAATATCTAATTACCGCTAGTTAATTGTTGACGTAACGGCCGCACATTTACTTTCTTTATTAACTTTACCCCTTTTCAAAATTAATTTCCACGAGTTTCATTTGCATTTTTCCTTTCATTTAGATGTAACCCTTTCCTCCCTCTTTACCGACAGATTAACTTCGGTGACGATTGCTTTCCCAAATTTCCCATTAGGTACACGCGGTTTAATTTTTCACTGTCATTAAGGTCGATAAGTGAGGGGGAGGTTACACACTCCTCGAACACCCGACAAGTCGTTCGGTTTGCGAAATGCTCCTGTCGAGCCTACGGCCCATCACAATCTGCCCTCGATCAAACTCAGATAGATCGCGCGCCTTCCACACCTGCCACTGCTCGGTGGTGATAATGTTCTGGCTGATCAGTGCATATAAGCTAAATTTAACCTCTACACTACAGATACTATTGGAGAGAACCTTTTCGTATAAATCAGAGCTGTTAGATATACCATTTCGCTAATGAGAATGGGTTAAACCGACTGAGTGAGGGGTGGAGGATAGTGGTGGCGGGATTGCGACGTCTTCTTATCACATGGCAATTTCCAAATTTCCAATCTGGCTTGCAGCATCCAGCAGGCAGCTACAATGCACTTGTACACCTACTCGAGACAGTGACTCGTGCCGCGTTAATTCGGTGGTGCTTTACAACAGATATGATAACTGGCCTACGTCCAACTTAATGGGCTGGAAAGCTGTACTTGGCTCAAGGCGGCCAGCACCTGGAGTCGAATGCATGCAACCACTGATTTCTGAACAACGAGAGTGGAGTGTGGACTCGATAATAAATTATCTTCCTGGAGTTTTATGACTTCGATGTGATCAGCACTAGTAAAATTTTGAAGTCAAAAGGATTCTCTACCACCCCATGTTACAGTTAGCGTAGATGGATATCCAATCACCAAGAAATTTAAAACACCATATACATGCGAAGATATCCCTTAGCCTACAGAATAAGTTTGTCCACTGCAGCTGAGTTCGGATGGGCAAAAATAGTGCAGCTTTGACAGAGAAAGAAAATAAGAATAAACCCTGTGATATCTACAAGCTGAAGATTAACGTATAAGAGAGGTGTTGCTTAAGTCTAAATTTGTGTCTTTCAGTGTATGTGTATTGACTAATGACGTCAGAAGGGCTTGCCCAATTTAGCAGTGGGGGGATGGGATTCGATCGTGCAACACTCGGACCTTGGGTCTGATGGTAGACGGCATAGATCAGAGAACTACGTCTGTCTGACGAAGGACTGAGCCGCAGTCGTTACCTATCACACGTTATTGACGCAGTTCGGTCTCACTTGCATTAGTGTGGGCGTGCACTCCGACACTTCACAGGGCGAGGTGCAGAGGAAGCGCATCGAGCCTGGGGAAACTGCAACTTCAGGCCCTATGTCGATCTGCATAAGTTTAGCATGGCCACGCAAGCCGCACAGACGACTATGTCATTAGGCGAGATAGTGTTGGCAATCTCCAGCACATCCTGGGAAGCTGTGCAAAACTTGAAACTTTCCTGGCAGATTAAAACTGTGTGCCCGACCGAGACTCGAACTCGGGACCTTTGCCTTTCGCGGGCAAGTGTTCTACCAACTGAGCTACCGAAGCACGACTCACGCCCGGTACTCACAGCTTTACTTCTGCCAGTACCTCGTCTCCTACCTTCCAAACTTTAGTTCTGCAGGTTTCGCAGGAGAGCTTCTGTAAAGTTTGGAAGGTAGGAGACGAGGTACTGGCAGAAGTAAAGCTGTGAGTACCGGGCGTGAGTCGTGCTTCGGTAGCTCAGTTGGTAGAGCACTTGCCCGCGAAAGGCAAAGGTCCCGAGTTCGAGTCTCGGTCGGGCACACAGTTTTAATCTGCCAGGAAAGTTTCATATCAGCGCACACTCCGTTGCAGAGTGAAAATCTCATTCTGTGCAAAACTTATTCTCCCTCTCTATCGGTCACCAAGCGAGTGAACATCTCGCGGATCGGAGCACACCTGATGAGAGAAAACAGCACCTGCGGGGGATGCAGCCAGCACTGTTCGACAATGCTGGACGTACCCTCATATGGTGAGACATGGGAGCACGTAAAGCAAACTGAATACTGTTGAACATGATCGTTTTGGTGATCCAGGTGTTATTATTTGGGAGGCATAATGCAGCATAGGCGTAGGTCTACTACCTACAAATCTTTGAACACGGTACATTCAGCAGTTAAAGTTATTGTGACATTGTACTTCTTCCCCACATGCGTCTTTACAGGGGTGCGTTCGATACTGACCACATTTTCATGGGTGACAATGAGGGACCACATTGTACAGAGTAGCTGGAGGAGCTCATGGAACGAGAGGATATTAGCCGAACAGAGTGACTTGCCATTCCGACGACCTAAACCCCATCGAGCATGTGTGAGATGTGTTGGAAAGACGTACTGGAGGACATCCACATGCACCGACGACCATCTGGCAGTTGTTCACCACGCTAGTAGATCAATAGAACACCCTTCCACAGGCATTCCTTATCTGCATTGTGGCCAGCATGGGAGCACGTTGCAAA